>NW_024042261.1:38175940-38775940 GCF_014851395.1 Micropterus salmoides
CAAATCTTGACATCCCTTCTGCTTTAGTCAGAGTATTGAAATGTCTCTTTAACCATAAGCTCAGGTCTTCTTCAATTTAAGAGAGAAGTTAAGTTTCTGACATTCCATGTAGTCCTTGCAGATATTTTACACATTTCTTGACTGATATATAACAATTGCTTATCATCAGTTTGATATAAACATAAAATTTCACATTTAGATTGTTGAGTGTTAATCCAGAAGCAGCAGAAAATTGGTCAATTAAGGATATAGCATATTCAATCTGATGTTTGTCCTTTAAAAAAAGGGCTGTATCATCAGCTGACTGAGTCAATCAGATTTCTTTACCAAAAATAGACAAACCTTGAATATGTAGTGACAGTAGTTCAACCACCAGCAGGAACAAAAAAGGTGAAATACGGCAGCCCTGGCGAACTGATCTAAGTACAGGAAATCTTTTGGTGGTATTTGGGTAAAATTAACACAACTGTCAATATTTTTATAAAACATTTCTACAGTGGATATAAGTTTTGGTCCAAAATCAAATGTTTGGAGTGCTTTGAACAGGAAGTAGTGGTCTGCAGGATCAAATGCTTTACAGACATCGAGAAATACAATCAGAGCATCGGTTTAAATTTTATCAGAATAGTCCAGCAAGTCAAGAACAAGTCTTATATTTGAACTTATGTGACGTTTACACATGAAACCTGTTTGTGTTTCATTTATGATCTCGTGAAGGCCTTTTTTTAAACCGCGTAGCAAAAATGAATGACAATATTTTATAATCAGTGTTTAAGATAGTTATAGGTCTCCAGTCTGGCCTTGCTTCATACTTGTGGACATTTCTTTTTTAGCATTACATTCTTTGAATAATTCAAGTAGAGGACTTTCAATGATGTCCCAAAAATGTAATACAATCCAACAGAAAGCCCATCATTACCCGGTGATTTCCCTTTTTCATCGACAAAACAGCTTCTGAAATTTCTATTTTTGCAACGGGCCGTTCACAGTTTAAAGTGTTCAGATATAGTTGGAGTGAATTCTTTAACTGAATCAATGAATTCATCACAGTCATCGACTTGAGTATTTGTCTTATGTATATATTGCTATAAAATGAGCCAACATGTCTAGAGATGTCCAAAGGATTAGAGGTCATGTTATCATTAATTTTAAGGATATTTATATTTTCTTTTGCAGTTTCTCTTCTCTAAAGCGAAGAAGTAACTAGAGTTTCTTTTCCCCTTTTTCTAGCCATTTTGCTCGGGACCTTATAAAGGCCCCTTTAGTCATTTCAATATACATGTTGTCCATTTCCTCCTTTAGTTTCTTCATTCTTATTTCTTCATTTTCTGAAATTTTATCTTTAATCAATAAAGCATTTAATTCATCCATACATTTTTTTTGGCTATTTTTTTTATTTATTTCTTTACTTCATTTTATTGCTATTACTCTGATTTTGTACTTGAAATATTCCTTTCCTGATTCCTTTCATTGTTATCAAATATGTTTTTTGCAGTTTTTTTCCCACCAGATCACAGAATCCCTCATCATTTAATCATTTATTATTTAGTTTCCAATAACCACGTAAATGATTGTTTTGTGTTTTGTTCCTGCTAAATGGATTGAGATTACTTTCTGATCAGAAAGTCGGGCATAACTATGAGCTGATTCTGAAACAAACTGTAGACAAGAGCGAGATATAAGCCATAAATCAATTGTAGATTGTAGGGATCTATTGGCATTTCTCCAAGTAAACTCATTAATGTCTGGGTTTAAAAAGCGCCACACATCTATAATTGACAGCTGTACTTTTGAATCTTGAATGTGAGATTAGTCTTGCAGGTATTCTATCTACAAGATCATCTGGAGCATCAATATCTCCCCAATGATCAAGTGTGCTTCCTTATATTTGATTATAAGGGCTTTCAGATGTGTGCAGACTGTTAGGAGCTTTGCTTTGCTTGACCTGTATTGTTGTAGTTATATAAATAGCAAACTATAAAAACGGAATTGTCTAATTTGAAAACTAAGATTATCTGTCTGCCCTCTTCTGACATCAACTATGTCTCCTTTAAACTTAAGGACGGCGACACCTGCTGATTGTTGAGAGGAATGGCAGAAATAACATTGTGCTTTCCAAAACTTCACACCACAGTCTACTGAACATAAAAAGATTTTCTTTTGGTTCTGTCACGGATACCTCTGACATTAAGAGATATTATTTTTAAATAAAAAATGAAACTATTAACTGGAAGTCTGTTAAAGGTTGTAGGAACTAGCTAAGAAAAAAACCAAACTCTTAAGATAGAGAATATCAGGTAAATAAGCTTATCACCAAGTTGAATACTCGAGTACCTGAAATTTTAGTGGGATGAACGTGTTGCTCTTATTATCAAATGAACCCATTGAGACTGGGTGACCTAATAAGCCTGGAGTTCAAACTGAACTGCTGAACTCACATTAAAAGTCGTTTAACTTTCTCAGAGTCTCACACCATCGATAACGACAGCAGGTTCCTGCCATTTGGTCTTCTTTCCATCAGCTTGCTTCACTCGAGGCCAGAGTCTTTCCAGCTGAGTGAGATTCTTTTCCTTCATGACATCGGCGTTGAGAGAAGCTCTCCAAACCTTCAGTCTGAAGGTGCGCATGGTGGTAAACTGTATGAGGACGGGGCGGGTGCTTTTATCCCGTCTTGGCTCTTTTCCTCTGGGATGATTTCAGCAGTGACCTCCAGCACCTCCTTTCACATCCTCATTGTTGCTTTCTGGTAGATTCAGAAGTCGGAGGTTCTCCTGCTGTCACGCTCTGGATCTTCTTGTTTCCTCCTGCGATCTGTTCTTTCATCGTCTTCACTGTGTCATCTGTTCCTTTCCACTGGATTTGCAGCCCTTTCTTATCTTATTGCAATCTCAGCTGTATTTTTGATTACCATTTCTTCAAACTTTGAACAGCGATCATTTAGGCCGTTACTGGCTTTAAGCGTGTCAGCGTTGGAGACCGTCTCATGTTCTGCAGACTTTCTTGGGGTTTGCGCGGTCCGTGGGTGTGACGGGTAGAGCTGCACGTAAACCAGAGAGACACATCTATTATCAAGCCTCCTTTTTTTTTTTTTTTTACATTCTTGGCATCTCTCTTGAACATCTTGGCTCCGCCCAGCTGCCTGGACACGTGGTGTGATTCTTCCGCGCTCGTATTGGGGCAGGGCATTGCGCACGCTTAGCAGCCCATTGGTTCATTTTCTGCTACTGTTCCAGTAAATTAAATGGATTCTACCACAGACTGTGAAAAAGTTCACTACAGGTCAGCAAACAGCAGCAGAAACAGAGAAACACTCAGATATTTAACTATCTCACTTAATGTGTTTCTATCAACAAGCTGTTTCACTAGTTATTAATAGTAATTAAAAAAAAATGTACAAGTCGAAATGAAAATGTTACCAGAAACTTATGAACAGATCTGAACTGCAGAGCCACATATAAATATTAGTAGCTTTTAAACTAATAAATGTGAATAAATGTTAACCAGGCTCGCCAGGAACATCTCCTCCTCTCTTCACTGTGAAGAAGTTATTTTCTAACTCTGCTCTAAAAGTCTTTTTGTCTACATGAATGCTCGTCTTTACCTGAAGCTGCTGGAGACAGAAGGAGCAACAGGAGCACAAAGTTTTCCTCCATGAGGACTTAAGATCCACCTGATGAAACAGACTTGATGAAACAGCCTAGTTAAACTCTGCAGGGTGAGCATGACACATGCTGCCTTCAGGGGCGGTCGGAAATGTCGAAATGAGAAAGGGGGCCGCGCAAGAGAAGGTCAAAGTGGGGGTTTTTAAGGTGCTGCAGCTAGAATCTGACATTTAAATGGAGACTTTATATTTCTGATCCAAAACTTCCACTTTTTGTTAAAGTCAGTGAATATTTCCTAGCTCTCCGGTTTTATTTCCTGTGAAGAAACCCGGATTCCTACACAGATATGGGTCAGTGAACATACGTACAAAGGGCGGACTCAGACCTGGTTAAAGGATGGCATGATCTCAAGCTGCACAGAAGGAGAAGAAGTCATGTGAACATCTGTGCTGCATTACAGCACTGGAGGAACCTGACTAGGCCTACTTCAGTACTGTAAAGTCAGATTTTTACACACAAACACATGAAGAGTTTATAAAATCTGATGTTTAACAGTTTAAACAAGCGGACAGGAGTCTCACACTGACAGGGAGATTCATTTTTATTTTTTTTTTAATGTAAAAACATTTGATGGTTCCACACATGAAAGATCTGCTGCTTTTCCTTTATTTGTAATAACGTTGAGCTCTGTGCTGCTGGTTCGACAGAACAAAGCGTTATGAAGGAGTCACTTTGGGCTCTGGGTCACTGTTTTCAGTTTCTACAGTCAGCTGATTGATCCAGAATGAAAAGAGTCTGAGCTCCTTTATATTAATTCACATGGAATAATACTGTAAAATAATATATATATATATAAAACACACAGTCAGAGGACATTCAGTACTTTTAATACCACTAATAAGGACATTTTCCTGATTATACTCACCATCTTTTACTTTAACAGTATTTTTACAGTGTGGTTATTATTCATCATCTTACACCAAACTACCTCATCCAAGACCTGGATCACCTTCTGTTCATAGTGATCGGTCCGAGCTGGTGTGTCGGGTCCTAGCAGGTCTGTGATACAGCAGGAGCCTGTAAAGCCTCAAACCTTCAAAATCAGTTCTAAAGCCAACATGGAGCCAGAGTAATGAGGCTGAAACAGGAGAGCTGCGATCAGGGTTCTTGGTTCTGGTTCTGCAGCCTGGCCGCTGAGTTCTGAACGGTCTGCAGCCGATCAGCAGATCAGTGATCCAGGCAGGTACAGGTAAGAGTGTTCCTGTGGCCCAAACAGGATGAAATCAAAAGGTTTGATAAAGTCTGAAATGAGAGAAATGTCCTGCTTACTGTCTCCTTTACTACCTGCAGTCCAGGACCAGGAGCTGCAGTAAAGGGGCTGTTAAATGGACCAGGTTCTGGCCTTTCTACCTGCATGAACATCAGATTCCTGTAACTCCTCAGGTGATCCTGAGTTTAAAAAGACCAAACCTTCAAAATAAAGCACTTTATTCAGAGCAGCTGAAACAGAAATATAAACCTGGTAAATCTGAGGCCCAGAGCAGCAAAGACAAGACTTTGATATAAACTGTCCACACAGTGTCCTCTCAGGGTCTCCTGAAGCGTCTTCCTGAGGACGCAGAGTCTGTCCTGATGCTGCCGGGCTTCTCCAGGCGTCTCCAGGACTCTGCCTGCACACAGCCGACTCACTGTTGCTGCTGCTGGTCCTGGGACTGTCCCTCTTCACACCAGGACGAAGGAGACGCCTGTAACAGAGGGGAGACCAGAGGACACGTCAAGCTGACTAAAGTTTCAGACCTGCCCGCTGCAGTCCTCTGGTTCTTCAATGCAACCTGTTTTAACACGCGTTTGTGGGCGAGCCGACCGGGCCGCCACAGAACACGTGCAGGAAAGTCCATGTATGGTGGTGATCGGTGCACACGTGTCACTACCGGCCAGCTCAGGGAGAATCTGAGGCGGCGTCTCAAACCTCCCCAGAGGAAGACGTCCAGTCCGTCCTGACAGCAGCACTACAGGAGGAAACTCTGAACCACTGAACTGCTCTGCTCTGCCAGCTGCATCATTTCAACATGATAACTACGATGTTCCAGTCAGTGATCATGAAAGATCACTGTTCACTGATCAGCTTTATAGGTTACATATTAAACAGTGATTACTGCAGTGATGTGTTTCACTGTCCACAGAGTAGATAAGATAACTCTGTCCTTACATGGACGACAGATTGATCAGAAAAGCGGTCATGTTCGAGATCATGTTTGGATGAAAAACTTCTATCTAACCGGGATTTTGTGTCAGACAGCTGCTTCAGGCTCCGCAGGAGGAGGCGGAGGAGGAGAGAAACTGACGGTTTTCCAACTGATGCTGTGAACCTGACCTCCTCCCGAGGAGTTTCCTTCATCTCAGGCTCAACATCCCAATCTACGTGAAATCGTACCCCGCCTTGGCTCCTCCCAGAAATTACTACGCAAATGACCATAAATACGCCGACGCCACCTCCTGAGGTCCAAATAACAACGGCTGCTGCAAACCAGTGGCCTGCGCTAGGAAGGGAGGAACTCGGGTAACAAACTCTGACCGCTGCACTGGAGTTAATCTACGACGGCGCGTTCGCATAAAAGCTTTTCGGCCGTTTTCGCAACGCCGCATGCTCCGTATTTCTCCAGAGGAACACGCGTTGGTAGTGTCGGGGAAATTATGAATGTAAAGACACGTTAACGGCTAAAATCTAATATCGTGGCGGACGACAGAGCCGGGGGCCTGTTGGCATCGCATGGAGTAAATTTGTAGCCTAATTATCTTCACAGTGTTCTTATTGTAGTTCAAATCTCTATTCTGTATTTTATGAGCTCTTTTATGTGTAATATGATTAAGATGTAAAGGTCCACTGTAATAGGAAAAAAGGAGAATTTAATTTCCAAGATTATTCTACAAGTAAAAAACTTGAATATTCTGTCACACATTTAATAATAATAATTTGAATTTGTATAGTGCTTTTCACGAACTCAAAGTCGCTTAAATTTATTACATTTATGAGAGAAACTTCACTTTTCAAGGCTGCAACATAACACACACGTCTGCAGTGTGTGATGCATGCACTGGAAAGTGATATTATTATATTAGACTGCAATCAGATTCAGCAGTGAGGAAATACTGGTGAGTTTAGCCCATAATCACCACCGCGCACCTCAGAGACTTTGCCTTGGATTGGGCGTATTCAGAAGAAATTCTTTGTGACATTAATTTCAGGGAATTTCTGATTTTTCTCGGTTATTAACCCTGTCAATCTAAATATGTGAAAAAACTCAGGAGAATTCAATTACAGACCACAGACGGCTCCGTCTCAGAAACTGTCCACCTTTCGTAGTACTCGTTAATCAGGAAGTTACCTGGTTCCCTCGCTTCGTAGTACAGACCTCTGGTCTAAACAGAGATCGAGGTGCTGATCACTGAGGAGGAGAGAAGAAATATTTTATTTGATGCTTGAACTGAGATCAGCAACAAACGCAAAACGACGGCGTGTCAGAGTCACAATGCCGCTCAGAGACTCAACACGGTCTGACATGAAGTGAAGGTCAAATAAAACTGCTGGTTTAACGTTTAAATGATATGAAGTGAAGTTAAATCTGTGAGAGGCATCATCATCTACTCCTCTCACAGTCACTTTTATTTTGTATTAACGGACATAATTTGGTTTTTGATCGACTTCTTCACTGACGGATGCACAGAAACTGAAGTAGAAGCGTTGATTTAAAACAGTTAAATCTTTCAAATCAGGACTTTAAGTTCACCGACAGAGCCAGACGAAGGTTTGCTGAGGGTCCGCACATTCTCACGTCACGTACATGTTTATACATCCCACGTGTGCGTGAAAACCAGCGTACGTAACCTTTTTGTGCATATGTGGCGTTTATACACGAGGCCACACAGAGAAGATCCACACACTGAAACAGAAAGTGTTTGTTTAACTCAGGATCTCTGAGTAACTCACATGTGTCAAAGCTGGGATCTGCAGGGTCACAGGTGGCATCCAGCCCTCCTCCAGGTCCAGGTCCAGGTCTCTTTATAGGTGAGCATGTTAGAAAGGCCTGAGCAGCTGCACAGGGAACTGAGGATGTCCCTCCACCAGAGTCTCTGCAGCACAGAGACAGGTTTTAAGAACACAAGTTACGAGACAAATACTCAGCAATATTACTGCAGAGTAGCACAGACGTGAGACAGAACAAACCTGGACCAGAGGAGCAGGGAGGAGTCCTCGCTCTTCTGTCAGGAAACATCTCTGCTGGCCTGAAGCAGGAAACACTGACAGGTTAGTCCAACAGCTGCAGTTCTGTCACAAATACTAGTACTGCAATAACGTTCGGTGTATCTGTGGATCGGAAAGGTTGTTAGTCTCTGGGCTGCGACGCTGAAAACAGCTTCTGATTGAAGAGTTGGGGAAAGTGAACCCCGCTGAGCGACAGGTTCTCTGGGTTCTGCTCTTCCTGTGAAAGCTGGCAGGCCTTTTAGGAAAAGTCTTCACGCGGTCTGAAACACTTTACACGGTTCATAAAACCTTTATTTTGTTTGTGAAAATGAGAAAAGGATGATTTCACTGCTCTTTTTTTTTTTTGCCAGTAACCCACATTAGACCAGGTCCTAAGGTCCTGATCAAAAACCAGTACACCTAGACCTGCCAAATCTGGATTACATTTTTCCAGAGAGAGGAAGTTTCTTTAAAACGGCGTTTAGAATCAGAAGCTAACTTCAGCGTCGTGTCTGCGCTTGAAGCTGCCCAGACGACCACCGATGGCTTCAGGTACGAGCAGTTCCCACGTAGGTGACCACAAACACATCAACACCATCAGGACACAAATCAGACAACACGACCATTTAGAGGACTGGCAGCCCTCAGCCGAGCACACTAGCTGCCAGCCAGGTCATCGCTGCGTTTCCTGCCGAGCGTCACAGTTTCACGACTTCTCCATATCAAAGAAGAAAGTAAGGTTTTATCTTGACCATTGAAGGACAGGACAAGTCAGAATGTGTCATTTGTGGCGAGAAGCAAGCTCATGACAGCATGAAGCCATCAACAAACAAAACACCAGGAGACTGCTGGTGAAGCCAAGAACTTGGCAGCGATTTACACAGAGGCCTCATTCGAGTGTTCGCTATTAAAATACCATTCAGTTGGATGAAACGACAACAGTGTCAGACGAGTCCGTGCTCATGTGCAATATATTCACGGCAAGGATTTGCAACAAGACATTCTTATGTCCACCAATCTGACCACAACAACTACAGGACAAGATATTTTTATGGCTGTGGACTCGTCATCCAACAACCTGCCCTACAGAGAAGCTTGCTGCACTGATGCCGCTGCAGCAGGATTTAACTGCCGTCTGAAGGAAAAAGCCCCAGGGTGCATTGCCAAGCATTGGCCAGTAAAACACTTTCTGAAGACCTCGGTGACACCCTGACAACTAAAGTTGGAAACTTCATCAAAGCTCGCGCTAGGAACAAGAGACCGTTTGCCCAGCTGTGTGAGGACGCATCAAACACTGCTGTTACGCACAGAGGTACGCTGGTTGTCGCGCGGACAAGTGCTTGTGCGTTTTATTGAACTGCAGGAAAAAATGATGGAATTCTTGCATGATCACAACTGACACCTGCACGAACAGCTGACTGACGCTTTCTGGAAGTAAACGGCCTACTTACACAGATTTACTCTCTACAATTAGACAAACAAGCGGAAGCAAGGCCCTGAATCACACGTCATGCAGTGCAAAGACGCTCTCAGCGCATTTGTGCGCAAAATGGAATACAGAGTTGGGAAAATGTCAAAAAGGAGAGCTGCTACAATTTCCACTGTGGCACTGTGTGTGCGTCTTTACGCACCGAGTTTACCCCACTCATGAACTTGCTCCAGGAGGAAATGTTGACGAGTACTTATCAAAAGGATCGTGGGTGATGGACCCGTACGTTTCCAGCCTGGAGCACGTGGAATACCTCGGCTGTGAGGATGAGCTTGCAGCACTTCAAGCCGATTCTGTGTCAAAGAAATATTTCCAGAAATAAGGGATACAAAAAGTTTTGGATCGTCAAAGGACACGCTGTTGCACCCACACTGGCCAAACACGCAGTTAATTCAATTTCAATTTGATTTATATAGCGCCAATTCACAACAACAGTTATCTCACAGCGCTTTTCATAAAAGAGCAGGTCTAGACCGTACTCTGTGATGATATTTACAGAAGCCCAACAGTTCCCACCAAGAGCAGCACTAGGAGACAGAGGCAAGGAACTTCCTTTTAAGAGGCAGAAACCTCGAGCAGAACCATGACTCAGGGTGGGCGGCCATCTGCCTCGACCGGTTGGGGTGAGGGGGTGAGGGTGAGAGAGAGAGAGAGAGAGAGAGAGAGAGAGAGAGAGAGAGAGACTACACAATATACACACAGAGGTACAGACAGTGAAGGTAATGTTGCTATAAACTAAATGAAAAATGGTACAGATATTTATAGTAGTGTTAATGGTAACCATCGTAATGTTAATGATTATAATAACAATAATAACAATAGGACTAGCAACAATAGTCGTTGCAGCAGAGGGTGTCGAGCAGGAACACGGGGGCAGCAGGTGACCCGCAACCACAGATCCAGACTCCACAGCTCCAGAGCCAGAAACACCTGCAGGAAGTGATAGGAGGAGAGAGGAGAGGGACGAGAAAGCACAAGACTACCGGAAAGGGGAGAAGTTGTGTTAGTAACATGCAATAATGGGATGAGGTTGCATACAGAGGGAGAGAAAGTAGAGAGAGGAGCTCAGTGCATCATAGGAAATCCCCCGGCAGTCTAGGCCTATAGCAGCATAACTAAGGGATGGTTCAGGACTCACCTGAGCCAGCCCTAACTATAATCTTTATCAAAGAGGAAAGTCTTAAGCCTACTCTTAAATGTGGAGATGGTGTCTGCCTCCTGAACCCAAACTGGAACCTGGTTCCACAGGAGAGGAGCTTGATAGCTGAACGCTCTGGCTCCTAGTCTACTTTTGGAGACTCTAGGAACCACAAGTAACCCTGCATTCTGGGAGCGCAGTGCTCTGGTGGGGTAGTAAGGTACTATGAGCTCTTTAAGATAAGATGGTGCCTGACCATTAAGAGCTTTGTAGGTAAGAAGAATGATTTTAAATTCTATTCTGGATTTTACTGGAAGCCAATGCAAAGAAGCTAAAACAGGAGAAATGTGATCTCTTTTCCTGGTTCCTGTCAGAACACGTGCTGCAGCATTCTGGATCAGCTGAAGAGTCTTAATGGACTTTTTCGAGCAGCCTGATAATAAGGAATTGCAGTAATCCAGCCTAGAAGTAAATGCATGGACTAGTTTTTCTGCATCATTTTTAGACAGGATGTTCCTGATTTTCGCAATATTACGTAGGTGAAAAAAGGCGGTCCTTGAAATTTTCTTAATGTGAGACTTAAACGACATGTCCTGATCAAAGATAACTCCAAGATTCCTCACAGTGGTGCTGGAGGCCAGGGCGATGCCATCCAGGGAAACTATATCTTTAGATAATGCGTCACGGAGGTGCTTAGGCCCCAGAGCAATAACTTCAGTTTTATCTGAGTTTAACATGAGAAAATTACAGGTCATCCAGGTTTTAACATCCTAAAGGCACATTTGAAGTTTAGCTAACTGATGAGTTTCATCTGGCTTGATCGATAGATATAACTGAGTATCATCTGCATAACAATGAAAGCTTATGGAATGTTTCCTGATAATATTGCCTAAAGGAAGCATATATAAAGTGAAGAGGATTGGTCCAAGGACAGATCCTTGAGGAACTCCATGAGTAACTTTGGCGTGCATGGAGGACTCATCGTTAACATGTACAAACTGAAATCGATCTGATAAATAGGACTTAAACCAGCTTAGAGTGGTTCCTTTAATGCCAATGAAATGTTCCAGTCTCTGCAATAGGACCAGATGGTCAAAGGTATCAAATGCAGCACTAAGATCTAATAAAACCAGTACAGAGACAAGTCCTTTGTCTGATGCAATAAGGAGGTCGTTAGTAATTTTCACCAGTGCTGTCTCTGTGCTATGATGAGCTCTAAATCCTGACTGAAAATCCTCAAATAAACTATTGCTCTGTAGAAAGTCACACAGCTGTTTAGCAACTGCTTTCTCCAGAACCTTAGAGAGAAATGGAAGGTTAGATATAGGTCTATAGTTGGCTAAAACATCCAGATCAAGTTTGGGCTTTTTCAGAAGAGGTTTAATTACAGCTACTTTAAAGTACTGTGGTACATAGCCTGTTGATAGAGATAGATTGATCATATCTAGTACAGTGGGGGAAAAAAGTATTTGACCCCTTGCTGATTTTGCAGGTTTGCCCACTTACAAAGAATGCAACAATCTACAATTTTAATCATATGTACATTCTAACAGTGAAAGACAGAATCCCAAAGAAAATTCCAGAAAATCACATCATATGAATTTATAAAAATTGATAACCATCTGATGAGGAAAAACAAGTATTTGACCCCCTGGACAAACAGCAAGTATTCTGGCTCCTACAAGCCAGTTAGTCTTTCTTTAAGACACAGCCCAATCCCAACCAATTATCTACATCAAATACACCCGCCTCACCTCGTTACCTGTATAAAAGACACCTGTCAACACCCAAACAACCAGCATCCAACATCACCACCATGGGCAAGACCAAAGAGCTTTCTACGGACATCAGGGACAAGATTGTTGATCTGCACAAGGCTGGGATGGGCTACAAGAGAATCGGAAAGCAACTTGGAGAGAAAAGATCAACTGTCGGTGCAGTTATCAGGAAATGGAAGAAGCACCACACCACCGCCAAACTCCCTCGGTCTGGGCCTCCACACAAGATCTCGCCTCGTGGGGTGTCCCTGATCATGCGAACGGTGAGGAATCATCCCAAAACCACAAGGGGGGAACTGATGAATCAACTGAAGGCAGCTGGGACCACAGTTACAAAAGAAACGGTTGGTAACACACTACGCCGTCATGGATTGAAATCCTGCAGCGCACGCAAGGTCCCCCTGCTCAAGAAGAAACATGTACAGGCCCGCATGAAGTTCGCCATTCACCACCTGGACGACTCAGAAGAGGCCTGGAAGAAGGTGATGTGGTCAGATGAGACCAAAATAGAACTTTTTGGCCTCAACTCAACTCGTCGTGTTTGGAGGGCAAAGAACACCGAGTACAACCCAAAGAACACCATCCCCACCGTCAAGCATGGTGGTGGCAACATCATGCTTTGGGGGTGCTTTTCAGCCAAGGGGACGGGACAACTCCATCGTATTGAGGGGAGGATGGACGGGGCCATGTATCGTGGAATTCTGGACCAACATCTCCTTCCCTCAGTGAGAGAGCTGAAGATGGGTCGAGGATGGGTGTTTCAGCACGACAACGACCCTAAGCACACCGCCAAAGCAACAAAAGAGTGGCTGAAGAAGAAGCACATCAAGGTTCTGGAGTGGCCTAGCCAGTCTCCAGACCTGAATCCAATTGAAAATCTTTGGAGGGAGCTTAAAATTCGAGTTGCCAGGCGACAACCTCGGAACCTGAATGATTTGGAGGCTGTCTGCAGGGAGGAGTGGGCCAACATCCCTGCCGAAATGTGCACAAACCTTGTCACCAACTATAAAAACCGTTTGACATCTGTGCTGGCCAATAATGGCTTTTCTACAAAATATTAACATGCTGTTTGTCCAGGGGGTCAAATACTTGTTTTTCCTCATCAGATGGTTATCAATTTTAATAAATTCATATGATGTGATTTTCTGGAATTTTCTTTGGGATTCTGTCTTTCACTGTTAGAATGTACATATGATTAAAATTATAGATCGTTGCATTCTTTGTAATTGGGCAAACCTGCAAAATCAGCAAGGGGTCAAATACTTATTTCCCCCACTGTAGGAGTCCTCCGTTACTTTGTGACTAGATAATGTATTTAGAGCTGATGGAATCGCATCCTTAAATTTAGCTACAGCACTATCAGACAGACATCTTGTATAGAAATTTTTGCCCAATGGCGAGTAGTTCAGCAATACAAACTCAAAAGTTATCAAACAGTGGTCGGATAAAGAGGGATTCTGTGGGAACACCACTAAATGTTCAATTTCAATACCATACACCAGAACAAGGTCGAGGGTGTGGTTAAAACAGTGAGTCGGTTCATGAACACTCTGAGAGAAGCCAATGGAATCTAACAGAGAGATAAACGCAGTACTAAAGCTGTCATTCTCAACATCCACATGAATATTAAAATCCCCTACAATAATAACTTTGTCCGTTTTAAGGACTAAAGTTGACAAAAACTCTGCAAATTCAGATAAGAATTCAGAGTGCGGACCAGGTGCTCGGTACACTATAACAAAGAGAATTGGTTGCAGTGATTTCCAACTTGGGTGCGAAAGACTAAGAACAAGACTTTCAAATGAGTTATAGTTTAGTTTAGGTTTAGAGCTGATTAGTAGGCTAGAGTCGAAGATAGCTGAAACTCCACCTCCTCGGCCTGTGCCTCGAGGAATGTGAGTATTAATATGACTGGGAGGGGTGGATTCATTTAGGCTAACATATTCTCCATCACCCAGCCAGGTTTCAGTAAGACCAAATAAATCAATATCATAATCTGATATTAGTTCATTTACTAGTACACCTTTAGAAGAGAGAGATCTGATGTTTAAGAGTCCACATTTAACTCTCCTATTCATTTGCACTATTGCTCTTGTGGTTTTAATTTTTATGAGGTTTTTATGCACAGCTCCTCTTCTGTTTACCTTTTTAAATAATTTCGATGGTCGGGGGACAGACACCATCACTATAGGATTTTCACTAAGTAACTCCTGAAATGGAGGAGCAGAGAAGTGTGTTAGACTGCGACTCTGCGTAGGGTTTTGGGTGGGTAACTGCTGAAAAAGAAGGGCAGAGAAGTGTGTTAAACCGCGACTCTGCGTAGGGTTTTGGGTGGGTAACTGCTGAAAAAGAAGGGCAGAGAAGTGTGTTAAACTGCGACTCTGCGTAGGGTTTTGGGTGGGTAACTGCTGAATTAGAAGGGCAGAGAAGTGTGTTAAACTGTGACTCTGCCTCCTGGTCTCAACTCTGGGTTGTCATGGATTTGGTCCACTAATAAACTTGGCCAGATTTCTAGAAATGAGAGCTGCTCCTTCCCAAGTGGGATGGATGCCGTCTCTCCGGATCAGACCAGGTCTTCCCCAGAAAGTCTGCCAATGATCTACAAAGCCCACATCGTTTGCTGGACACCACCTCGACAACCAGCGGCGGAATGACGACATGCGGCTATACATGTCATCACTGGTCAGATTTGGCAGGGATCCAGAGAAAACTACGGTGTCCGACATTGTTTTTGCATATGTACACACCGACTCAACATTAATCTTAGTGACCTCCGATTGGCGTAACCGGGAGTCATTACCGCCGACGTGAATAACAATCTTACTGTATTTAAGTTTATCCTTAGCCAGCAGTTTCAAATAAGACTCAATGTCGCCCGCTCTGGCCCCAGGGATGCACTTAACTATGGCCGCTGGCTTCGCTAACTTCACGTTTCTCAAAATGGAGCTGCCAATGATCAGAGTTGGTTTCTCAGCGGGTGTGTCGCTGAGTGGGGAAAATCTGTTAGAAACGTGAACAGGTTGATGATGCCCCGTGGACTTTGAATGCTTATGACTATTCCTCCTTCGGACAGTCACCCAGCCCCCCTTTCCTGGCTGCACAGGGGATGGGAGGACGGCTACCAGAGGCTAACTCAGGCCGTTCCGCACCGACTACCGGGGACTGGCTAGCTACAGTAGCTAAAGACTGATCTACCAAGGTGCGGAGCCGGACTTCTAAATCACTGAGCCTCCATGTCTATAAATAAACTACACTTATTACATGTACCATTACCGCTAAAGGAGGCAGAGGAGTAACTGAACATCTGACACACCGAGCAGGAGAAAGTAGGAGAGAGAGAGGGAGAAGGAGAAGCCATCGCTAGCTGCTAAGCTAAAGTCGCTAACGGCTAAGCTAAAGTACTGTAGCGTCAGCTACCAAAACTTTAGAACAAGTATGAGATTGAACAGCAGTCACTGAAAGATGGAAAGAACTGTGAGTGCTTAGGCAAAATTACTGTGAAGAATAAGTGTTTAGCGAACAGTTGGCCGCTGTAATCAAACAAATGTAACTGTTATTTAGCGAGAGCAGCACGACACGGTACCAACACACAAGCACCGGAAACGGAAATGAGTCGACACGCTTACCGCAATACGTCAGCCAACTTGTCTGCTCTTACAAAGTTACAAAGGTTATTCTCCCATTCAGCACCACGTATCTGTCTGAGACCGTCTTCAGCGCCTTGTAACCATAAACACAAAGGCCCGTAACAGGCTGAGGAGGACTTTAGGCTGAGGAGGACTTTAGGCTGAGGAGGACTTTAGGCTGAGGAGGACTTTAGGCTGGCTGTCACTAGCATCATACCTGAAATTCCATTTCTCCCTCAGGTAAGTAAAACAGGCTGGGGATGTTAAAATATTTCCTGGTTACCAGTCACGGGATCCCACGCCCAGCCCATCTCTCCCATATTCAACTACAAATACCACCACGTTAGTTCAGCCACGCCAAAGATTTAGGACCAATACACCTGAAGTACCGGATTCTGCTCTAATAACGTAGGACGATTAACGGTGGGTGGATCTCAGAATTAACTGCTTTTATTAAATTAACTTTTTACTTTAAATTTATGTGATTAAAACGTTGATTTGTCTTCACTGGCGCTTCTCAGCAGCGAGCTTTCGTGTGTATGCAGTTATACCGTCAGTGGGCACTGCTCCGTGGGAATAACGTTAACACTTCATATAAAAAACTGGCTGCTTGGAAAAAAAATAAGAGAGGAAGCTGGTAAGTTCAGAAATTGCGTGTCTGTTATTTGATTCCAGCTGTCGATTTTGCCCTTTACTGTGAAAGAAGTTAGTTAGCATAACACAGGCCTGCTCGAGCCGAACTCCGTTCAGAAAACACACATTTTAAAAGTTATCGTCTTATAATCTTGCTGTCAGACCTGGAAAAAGCACGGATTCATGTGTTTAACTAACCGGCATCATGATGTCGTTATTTCGGCATCAGTTTGATCACAGCAAACTGTTTATTTAGGGTTCACACAGCTGTAGAGAACCGGGTTGTGCAGTCTATGGTTGTATGAGGACACTCGGCCAGTTGAGGTCATAATAATTTTTTACCAGGCTCACCCTGAACCGAGTCTCTGTAGACTCTGCAGAGTTTGTCTAATAAATAAAAGTCCAAGAGTCTCTGAATCAAGTCAGGTTTTTGACTTTAGAAGCGGAAACGCTCACCTGCGAAGTCTTTTCTCCGGGTTTGGATCCTTCAGGGTTTGTAGGACTTAGTATTTCAGACGGAGGCCCTTCTCTACGGATCCACATACTCATCACAGGAGGACTGAGACACGGTGACTCTGCAGCCTCGGTCATGTGTTTAAAATAATCCCGCAGTTCTTCACCTCTTTGTGATATATAGTGCTGCTGCTACTTTTGCTTCTGCTGCTTCTTCTTTTGCTTCTTCTGCTGCTTCTGCTTCTGCTTCTTCTTCTGGCTTTCCGGCAGACTGGATGCCTTACGCCGTAGTGCTGCCTCTCACAGTTCAGTCTCAGTATCGTTTTATGGCGTCCCCATTCTCAGAGAGGTAACCCTGTTGCAGATATAAAGTCCATGATTGCTTCCACGATCCTCGACTGGTTCTCATGTCTCTCAGGGTCACTGTCTGTAGTTTAACAGTCTGTTGTTGTTTGCAGGTTCTACAGAGTCCGTGCTGCCCCGTCTGCCACCTCGTTCTCTTCCACCCCAACATGTGCAGGCACCCAAAGAAACTCCACTGACCCTCCAGCCTGTTCGACTCTATGCAACAGAACCATCAGCTCTACAAACAGGTCTGGCCGTGCTCCCCGATTGCTTCCTCTTCCACTGTAGTGCCCATGTAATAGCTAAAATCTCTGTTGTATACACCGATACCCTCTCAGACAGTCGCCTGAGCTTTACAAATTCATATTGTGGGATATAAAGTTTGCGGATCTTGGGATCCACCTGTATAGATCTGTGGATAAGACCCCCAGTGATTTTACAGTCTTTGTTTTACCATATGTGTATATAGCTTGGTGTTTTCTGTTTACTGAAGTCTATTTCTGCTGTGGGCAACTGACCAGTGAACTTGCGGGGCCACCCCCTGCCTCCCTCAGTCCCAGTTCCTCCACCTTTCTACTGATGTTAAATATAAAACATTCCTTCCACTCCCATGCATTAAGTAGTACTGTTTTTGTCCGGTCTAGACCTTACATTGCCCTGTAGATCATCAGTTGAGTATCTCTGCCTGCACCCCATGTTCTACCGGAGAGGGAACACACTTACTCACTTTTTCACACTCAGTCTGGATCTATAGAAAGACTCCCGTGTCCAAGGTACATGTGGTGAACAACTTAAAGTCCTGACCCTTCTGGACATATGTTAAAGCATCACACACTTACTTTCCGGTGGCCCCGTACCCAAGAGGCTGGAGGCCCCTAGTGAGATGAGTTACATGGCAGTGTTTTCTTGAAATTACAATACTCCCTTTTAGCATTTTATGCTAACACAACATAATGAGAATATAAACACTTCATGTAACTTCAGCAGTACTTGAAGAGAAGGTGATTATGTAAAAATATAAGGCGTAAAAATACAACGTAAGGAATATAAAAATTAGAGACAAACACTTGTAATTATGCAAAATGTGAAATTTCATTACATTTGCAAAGACTAATGGTTCAAAAATTACAATTTCAAAAATAACTAAGACACTAGGAAATGATTGAGATTAAACTTCACTTTCACTTGCTGTAACCGTCTGCTTACATGAAGACGTTCCCAGGAAACCATCTCTTGGTGTGAGACATTGTCTGGTGAGACGCTCCTCGCCAGTCCAGGCTGTTGGATTCGTTATCACGATGGGCTTGTAGATTTTCTGCTCCGTTCTGAGACGTGTTCCAGAATCGGGTTGTGGAGCTCAGCTGCAATCAGGAGTCTGCGCAGGATGTTTTATTCTCTGTCCCGTTTCTGTGTCTGACGCTCTTCTTGTTTTAAACAGTTTCAGGGTCCGACTCCTCCCTTCGTGCTCGCAGGCTGCCTGCTGGTGAAAGAGGCGGAGGCAGCGGAGCAGCAGCATCATGAAGATCTTCAGCATCATGGAGATCTTTGTGCTCCTGCTGGTCCTTCTGTCTGCACCAGTTTCAGGTAAAGACGAGCTTTTATTGTGACTCATTCATGTAGAGAGGAAAGACTTTGGAGCAAAGTTAGAAAATAACTTTGGAGAGATTTCTCCACAGTGAAGAGAGGAGGAGATGTCTGAGTGTTTCTGTTTCCTAAAGTCAGTGATGGTTCACTGGGAGCTGGTTCATTCTCAGGCAGATAGGTTGTTATTATTATAGGTAATTAAGTCAATATTATGTATTTAATAATTTTTCGGGTCATTTTTTCCACAGACACATGGGCAAAGTCAAGAGGGAATAATGGTAAGTAAAAAAAATGCTGTCTTTAATGTGTGCAGATGTAACTCGTCCTTCATTCCAACAAGAAACTGCAAGAACTCTTTTTTTATTAAACTATTCCACTTAACAAAAAACAAAACAGGAAACACAGCAAACAGCACAGTCCATGGCAACTTGTCTCAGATCTCACCGGAAACACTAAAATAATGAGGTCATTTCAAAGTTTTTGGTAGAGATGATTTGTTTTGTGTACGTCTATGCAACACGGAGCTGAACAGAGTGAATATTGGTTCTACATTTAAAAATATGCTGTTCTTAAAAGCAATTTCAAGCCTGTTTTGGGGTTATGGCTACTAGATAAAGGATTTATCTTGTGTCTTGTTTCAGAAAAGTTAATTTGCGACCGGAAGCACGAAGCAGCAGTCGGAGACAATGTGACTTTGGACTTCCACTTTAAACCCGAGTGTGATGTGACGAGGGAACTAGTCGAGTGGAGATTCAGAAGCTCTGCTCTTGTCCTCGTTTACAGAAGCCAAGGTTTTTCTCCCAACAATCAGGAAAAACAGTTCAGTGGCAGAGCGTCTCTTGACGACAGCGGCGATCTATCCAAAGGAAAACTTCCAGTAAAGATTTTATCGGTTAGCAAAGAAGATGCTGGAATATACAGCTGTTCTATTGGAAAGGGAGAAGACAAAGTTTCCAACAGTATGGAGCTCATTATTTGTAAGTAGTGCAGTGTAACTCGTATGACTGCTTGACATCTATCTGTAAACACAGCAACACCACTGCGAATTCAAAACAGTACTACAGTAACTTTAGTATCCAGCTGCCAGGAAGTTATCGTGAAATTCTCAGTAACCCTTTTACAGTAAATGCACACAAAATCCACAAAACAAAGGATATGCGACTCAAAAGCCAACTACGGGTTTTCTTTCACACTTCCAAAAAGAAAGTTTAGGTTCAGTTCAGGAATAGCAACAAAATAAACCAACGCACCTTCAAGTAAAAGGAAAAAAAAATAGTTTATGCAGTTATGGAGCCAGTCTGAGCACTTCTGAGTGAATATTAATAATAACTTCACATGTTTTCTTGTGCTGAAACAAAGAACACGAGAGAAAAATAAATAAAGTTAAATAAAAACATTTTAAAACAATTTACGGTGCAATAATCACTTACCTCATGTTGAAAGCCAGTTTAAATCATAACAGAGCTGTTCTGAAATCCTTCATGGTCTCGTCTTTTCTGAATACTTAACACCTTTTTGTCTTTTCTCAGCAGCTGATGCAGATCAGCAAGTCAACAACAAATCCCAGAAACTCAATGTAAGTATGTGTGTAATGTGCAAGAATTACACTGAAGGTAAGTACTATTACAGGTTAGGTATCAGAAAGCTAATTGTTCTGATATTTCGGTTAGACCAGTGTGCAGTGAGACAAGCAGACAGTTTTCATAAGACAGACTGCTCATCCAATAAACACTGTGCAGCAGAAGTTGGTGAGGAAAATGGATGCATGTTAACTTAGAAGCCCAGACTGAGAACAGATCTTGACATCTTTGTTCTTTCAGGTCACTTCTTTTGGAGTGGGATTGGTTACATCTACATTCCTGTATTCACTGTGGTAGTGAGGAAAAGACCGGTACGTCACGTGTTCCTCCACCCCTCGCAGACCCTATCATGCGGAAGAAAGTCGCATAATGAAGAACCTCTTGAATACTGCTGCGTTTATATACTGTGTTTATGTTTCTGTGCTGGAGTTCTTTTAAGAACTATGAGGTTTTATCCAGATTATTAAATTTTTTAAATTTTAATAAGAGTGTGTTTATTCATCTAGTGTGTTGAGCTTAATACTTCAATATGTTCTGATGTTAATATATGGGTGTTACTCATGGACGTTGTTAGTGACGTTAGGCTGCTGTATGAATGAGCACTTTAGAGATATAATGAGAGTAATTATAATTATATATACACATATATATGGCTGGTCTGGTAGTATACTCAGGAAAGATTGTGAAAATGGACAGATTTAACCGGAGTAGTGGCTTAATTGAATATTGACAACATATTTCTGTGGTTTTTCCATGGTTTGAATTTGGTCCGTGTTGTTCCATTTAATCTGGCAAACCAAAAACGAAATAATGAATCAATATTTTGTTTTTCTGTATGTACAAAAAATTGAAAACTGATGTTTGTTTCGGTCTGGGTATCTCTGGATAATCCGTAATTCATTTGTAATTATAAAACTAAAATATCATTTATCTGTTTTTTGTTTCAAAACGAAAAACCAAATAACCGTTTTTGGTGTCAGAATCAAAAAACGAAAAACCAATTAAAAACGGCCCGTTTCTCGTTTTTGGCGATTCATTTTATTCTTTCTTTTTGAACAAAGAATGAAGAGGGTCTGAACTTCAGTCAATTCGTTTTTCGTTATAAACCAAAATCTGAAGTCAGGTGATCTATTCCTTTTATGGAAGCGACAGTAACCCGTAAAACCTTAAATAAAATAAAAGTAGCCCATGTACTAAAACTAAACTAAAATAACATTTTTAGTAGGTTATAAAACTAAACTAAATCTGGGTGTGTGGAAAAAAAAAAACAATTTAGCTAACTGAAATTAAAAAAATAACTAATATAATAATACCTGTTGGGGAGAATTAAACATTTGTAAGACCGTTGGTGACCTGTAACTTCAGATTAAGACAAGTGAACTAATGTTATATGTAGCTTAGGACAGCAGTTAGCCTGTTTATTTAAGTTTCTATTATTTAATTCATGTTTTAGTTTTTTAACATATTTACACTGCGGTTTGCAGACTCTCATTAATGCTCACCAGGTTTCACACATTAGTAGGCCTACATAACTTATGAGAACTACAGGCTGCATTCAAATATTTACTTAACTAACAAGTATTTTACACTGGGGAAAATAGCAAAGGAAATTTTACAACTCCACAGATTTGTTTTGGAAGAGTTTTGTTTCAACACATAACAGTAGATGAGAGTTTTTAGCAGCTATAGCAGCACAGAAAGAGAAGCTGGAAGGCAGGTGAAGTTCTGCACACCCTTCAGACTCAGTGATCAGCTTCCTCTGGTAGCAGTGCAGCCTTCTCTGTGATAGAAACACAAGTCAAAAGGTCAAAAGCTTGTTGGCTGTTGGCGCCACAGAAGGGGGCAGAGTGACCTCTGCTGGTGGAGCTCACACACAGCAAGAAGGCCTGTAAATATGTTAAAAAACTAAAACATGAATTAAATAATAGAAACTTAAATAAACAGGCTAACTGCTGTCCTAAGCTACATATAACATTAGTTCACTTGTCTTAATCTGAAGTTACAGGTCACCAACGGTCTTACAAATGTTTAATTCTCCCCAACAGGTATTATTATATTAGTTATTGTTTTTATTTCAGTTAACTAAAGTGTTTTTGTAATCCAGTTTTAGTTTAGTTTTTACTAAACGTTATTTTAGTTTAGTTTCAGTCTAAAATCACCTTTCTAACCATGTTTGAGAGAGTCCTGTCACATGTGACCTGGACATTAACAGAATCAACACGGTTTTCTATTAACAAACACAAATTCATTTTCATACGGAGCCCTAACAGCCATGTGAGTGATTTGGTCTGGGAAACCGGACGTTGCTGCAAACGGCATTTTAATTTCGTCCTGTTCCAGCAGGGATTGTGGCACTCAGGGACAGCCGTGATGGCGCAGTGGATAAGACGCATGCCTTTAGTGTGAGAGACCAGGGTTCAACCACCACTGTGACCCTGAGAAAGACACTGAACCCCTCGTTGCTCCAGAGGCGTGCGACCTCTGACATGTATAGCAGTTGTAAGTTGCTTTGGATAAAAGCGTCAAATGTACCAGGAGATCTAACAGAATTATATCCAGAGAAGGCCTCAGAGATAAAGATTTCTATAAAACATTTACCTCCTGGTTGCCATGAACCCCAGAGTGGTGAGGACCTGTTTGGACCGGGTAATAAAAAAAAACAGACTTAAAAGGGGAATTAATTTATAATTAGGTCATAACTTTAAATGCAAAAAAAAACTATAAGGGTTCAAAACGAAAAGACCAAAAGGGTTAAGTTTTAAAAACAGTTCTTTGAAACAGTTAAAACGTCTAAAAAGAGGTTCACAGGAAAGTTTTAGGACTTCCTCTGCTATATTTCTTTGCTCTTTATTGAATCTTGAATTCTTCTAATAAAGAATCTTCAGCGGAAATAAAAGAACTTAAATGTCAGAACAATAGAAGCTGATCCACCGGGGGGCTGTAACAAAGAGAGGCTATTAAAGCAAAGTGTTTAAATCTTTACACATTTGAACTGTTTTAAGAACTTTACTATTCTTCATTCAATCTAATGTTTGATTTCTGTTTTAAAATGTATCTGTGGTTCCTTTTCAGACCATTTGATATTTTTAATATAAGATAAAGTCAATCAATGTCAATCTTATCATAAAATTATATATTGTCTCTTTTTCATAAATAAAATCTCTGTAGTTTTGTTGGTTACACAATATTTGTTATTGACTGACTGGACAGCAGGAGGAGCTGTGACTGCTGGCAAAGTCTCCTTTATCTGTGAAACCGTTTTAAACTGCGGGTTCACGTTGAACCAGAAGGAATCGCACATTCCTCAGGTGTAACTGGAATTCATTATTTCAAGAGAAATTCTGTATCCGAGAATAAAAGTCCATTTTTATTTAGTCAGTGTGTCACCAACACTTTATCATTTAATGAGTTTGTTTTTAAACCTAATATCTTTATTACACCTCACAGCAAGAAGGTCGTGGGTTCAAACCCCGGTTGCCCCGTGTTCTCCCCGGGTCTGTGTGGGTTCTCTGTCCAGGGATTGGCTCCAGTCCCCCACGACCCTGTACGCAGAATAAGCGTTGACGACGGATGGATGGATCTTTATTATTGCAAATTAAACATTTCTGGGGAGAAAAGTTGTGTTTGGAAATAATGAACCAGGATAATAATAAAACAGAGCAACAGGCATCTGATTTATTTCAAAACTGTCCAGAATAAAGAGACGAATGGCCACTAAAGTTAAAAAGCTAGTTAGTTAGTTATGCATTTTAATAAATTTATGAGAATTGATACCCAATTATGAATTAAAATTCATAAAATAAAAATTTCCTCGTTAAGGGCACCACCGGAGTTGTTATAATCCTAGAGTCTCCGGACCTCTAGGTAGTTTTGAATAATTATACAATTATTACTAGTGATCAGTTAGTTAATAATCGCTCAATTATCTTAAATCAGTCAGTCAGTCTCATATCTAAAGGCTCAATTCTCTTGGCAGGAACTATAAATAGGCAACACACACAGCTCTTGATTATATTACAGTGAATTTATTCTCTAACTAAGGTGATAAAAAGATGGTTGGATACAGGGAACAAACATTTGCTGAACAATGAGCCTGGAGGTTCGATTGTGGGAAGCATTTGACTCATACGGCATAGAAGAGCTAATGAAAGTAAACTAATGCTATGATTTAGGAGTTAAAATGGACATCTGATCACAGAACGTGTGTTAAGTCTTACTGCTTGTCGACAGCCTGCTTTTGGCCTGTTGCACGGGTCCCACTCTAGCTGCCTGATCCTGGCTTTTTGCTAGGGATTCTTCGGGGTTCTCCGTGTCTGATTGAAAACGCCTCCTCCGTCTGGCAATTCGGCTGTTTGCAGGTTTCCTTGGTTGTAGCTGGCGAGACCACGTGGCTTGGTCTGACCTCGGTGAAGTTGGCTCGACGAAAAAGGCTTAAAATGGAACTTGGTCGTTCCTGAATTAGTCCAGTGTAACTTAACGGACTCATAACTTTAACAAACAAAAGAAATAAAGAAAATAAAACAAACTGAAGGCAGATCGATGTCTCACTTCAGGTGTGTAGCTTCAGGCGAACAAAGGCCTGTTTGTTTCGCTGGCTGAGTCTGGGCGTGTTGCCTGGCGAGGCACGCTGTGCGTGCCGAAGCATCCAGAGGGCAGAGTGGAAGAGCGAGAGGAGAGAAGAGACTGGCGAGCAGGTCGCGTGTCGCTCTTTTGTTGCCTGGGGCGTGATTCCCCAGGAACTGCCTTTCTAAACTTAATGTCTAAAGAAAAGAAATCTATTTGCACGTATTATAATCAAATATTTTCCACAATCGAACCTCAATGGTTGAACGGTTGTACTGTTCTAAGCATTTGGTAACAGGAAACAATTGTCACATTATTGGTCAGGATATTTATACATTTAACGGCATTTCCGATGAGGGCATGTAATACTTATTTCGCCCACTTGGGGGAGCTCAGGTTACATGAGGAAAGCTTGGATTAAATCAAAGATCGTCTCTCCTTAGGAACCGGGGGATTTTTTGTTGATTCATCCTTTAATTCAAGCTGGCGATTAAGAGTATAGTAAAACATTTCTTTGTCATCATTTCTAAAGGAATTTTGTAGGAAAGTATTATGAACAACCATTGATTACATCGGATGAAGGAGTGTCTTGCTGAAAATAAAAACATTGCACAAGTAACTTCTTTTCAGCACTAATATCAACAACAGATAGCAACAACAGTTAACATAACTACTCAAATAGAGGCAAACGTATTCAGGCAACTAAAGATTTAATTAAACTTTGAGTCCAGTTCAGTATCTGGAACATGTCACACTTAGGTGAGACAAGGAGTATCCCTTTGATGTGGTAATAAAACAAAGAATGAGGTCAGTTGCCACGGAAACGTGTGTGTGGGGGGGCAGTTTTGATAGGCTGTTCAGGGAGATGCCAATGGCTGGCTCGTGTCCCTTTGTCAGTTTAACAGTCAGGCCCCGCGTTATCAGCTTCGGAATCAAAAAGGTGCCAGTTTTATGGTCGGGCTAGCACTTAGAGAAAGCAACTTTGACCCCTCCCCTTCTTCTCTGGGGAGGAGAAAGGAATTTAGGGTAGCTCCACATTTATTCCATGTAAAAAGCACAAATCCACACCGTTGTTCACTACAGAATGATGACATTTATTGTGATGTGTGCCTATAAATTACATTTATTCATTTAGCTGATTTGCTATACATGTCAGAGGTCGCACACCATCCCCATCTGCCATAAATAATTGCACCTCTTTATCTTCTATTAAAAATAATAATACCAATCATATCACATATCAACATCTCTGGCTTCAACAGGTGGTATTTTACTCTCTGTCGGTATCAGTATCACTGTCAGGGTTCAGGTTTTGGTTCTGGTATCGTAACAGTTTAATTAAATGATACCCAGCTCTAAAGTGAGTAACGTTACGGACAGCTTTGTTCCTCAGGAGTTTAACTCCAACAGCACGCCAGCGTACCAACAGAAAAACAAAACCCCGGGTTTTATTATGTCTTAGTGGGGTATTGCAATAAATACTTGTGGAAGGCCCTGAATGATGATGTTTTTGACGCCTCACGAAGCAGTTTAACGTCACTTCCTGTGTAACCTGTGTGGAAAGATAGAGGTGCGTCCTCCCCCTAAAGTCTTTGAGCAGTAAACTTAATTTATGCACAAATTTATATGAAGGTAAACAAAATGAAGGTGTATATAACAGAATATAATGCAGGAATGAGCAGCTTGTTGTTTTAACTTAAGTAACTTTTTGGGACAAAGCACATTTGTTTCTTATTTCAGTTGCATTGCATATTTCCTTCTTGTTTCATTTGTTATTTAACATTTCTAGCTGCTGTTTTTCCAGAACGTTTTTAAAAAAAGCTTTCAAAAAGTGATGGAGACATTCTGATTCTGACCTGTCCCCAGCGTCCCCAGTGAAAATGACACCTATCTGTCAATACTTTTAAATCCCGCCCCATCCAGGCTGTGGACATTGACTCTTATCAAACATGTAAAGTCTGGTGCAGATGTGACCATGTACTCTGAAGTTACAACAACTTCCTGTTTCATGGCGAATCATCGATTTTCGCCGCCATGCCACGGCCACGCCCTTCGATGAAAACTCACAAATAACACAACTTTTCATCGTCAGTGCCTTTAGACAGAACAGCAAAAATTTGAAGTCAATCAGATTAATTCTGTAGGAGGAGTTGGTTAAAGTACGGAGCCTGTAACTGGCAAAAAAATGACCATTAAATCCAAAATGGCCGACTCCCTGTTGCTGTACATTTCGGTGAAACGTGGCCCCGGGGCTGCTGGTGAGACATCCTGCCACGCTGTGAAAAAACATGTCATGAAATTTTTTTTTTTGTGCAAAGTTTGGTGAGTTTTTTAGCAGGTTTAAGAAACCAAAAATGCTCTTCATCTGCAGAAAGAAAGAAGGACAGATAAAATAAAAGGCAGGACTTGGTGTTCTGTCCATGAAGACCATCGTGTCCCTGCATCAGGACACCTGAGGGCTGATCTAAGGACAGTATCATCGTTACATCAGGGACACGTTCCACAGACAGTGAAGAGCGGCTGCTCTGTCTGCGTAGGTTTCCTCTCTCAGTCCTAAGACAACGTTCATCATCAAGCTTCCTGCTGACTGCTTGATGGAAAACCACAACAATACGAGTAGAACAGAAAGAGGAAGGAGGTGGGTTTTACTTGGTGTAACTGGTAAACGTTGGTCTCAGATGACCAAGAATTAAAATGGAGGAACCATCTCTGCCGTTGCTGCTGGGTCAGTAAAAATCTACTCTATCTGTGATAAAGTACCAACAGAACAATAACACGTTCATTACAGCAAGAGTTCATTTAAATTGTTAACAGTGCGAAGTTATTTGAACTGTAGAAAAGTTTTAAAGTTTAACCTTCAGGTCGTTTCTGTACTTCAACAGCTCCTCTGATTTTCCCTCCTGCTGTCCTGGCAAGGGTTTTTTTAGAAAACTTTGAATGTGTCCTAAATAAATATAATTTATTTCCATCTCTCAGATCCGCGTGTGGCTGCGCTCTCTCTCTGTGATCTTTAAGGTTTAGCTGTGAAGCTTTAAGGTTTTCATGTGTTTTAAGAACTGCAGGTGTCTCGTTGCTTTTAAAACTTCAAACCAAACGTGTGATTTCTCTTCAGTTCTGACTTCACTGCTGAGCTGCACAACCAACCAAGGTGAGCGAACGTCCATCTTCACAGTGTTCTTGTTGTACTTCTCCATTAAGTATTTTACGGACTCTTCTTTTATGTCTGATATGATTAAGATCTAAAGGTCCAACTTTATGTTAGGTCTACTGTAATAAAAACATTTGGAGCCGGGAGGAATAATCTGAGAGAAAACTCTGAATTTTGTCTTGAATAATCTCTAAAATTATGGTCAAACATTTATGAGCGAAACTCTCTGAAAAACTGTTTTTATTTTTAAATGAACCGCATCGCTTCACTTCACCTCTGCTGTGTTTTACGCACGCAGTGGAAAATTATTCTGCGCACTCGGATTCAGTCAGCAAAGAGGAAATAATCCTGATTTCAAACACCAGATTGTCATTCAGAAGTGATGTGGAGTATATTTATTATTAGCCCCAGCCGGCTTTGGACAACGTGAATTAGTCGGTCTAAATATGTGAACAGATGGGCTACATCTCAGAAACTGACCCGTTAATGAATTCAGATCTGCTCCCTGAATCACAGCTCGGCTGCAGGGCGGCTGTCTGAACGTGATGCTGCTGTGTTAAAACTTCATGTCAGCTGCAGCCCAGAGGAACAAGTCAGGAAATATTTGACCAGGTGGTGTTTATTAATACGTCTCATTACCACAGAGAGCAGTTGTGGTGGGTAGCCCACAGCGTAACCTCGAGTTAACCACAAAGATAACTAGCTTGCAGCAGTTTAGAGATGCAGCTTAAACCACTCTGACAGCGGACCTCGGGTAAAACCTGTCCCCCTTTCATAGTACGGGTTCGTCAGGATGTTACACCTGAAGTTACCTGCATAAGACAGGTACCTGCTTGGTAGTTCAGGCCTCTGTTCTGCACAGCATGATGCAGCAGCTACCAGAGGAGCGGAAACAGAATGAAATATAATCCAGCCTCCTGTAGCCAGATCTTTGAAAACATTTGTTTAATTTAACATTCGTTTAATTCAGAGTTCTGAAACTGGACATCAGTTCAGCAGAAGCGACAGTTTGAAAGTAGAAATGTGGAGAGAATAGATGAACATGTTCTCTGTAACCACGTCTCCTCCTCCCATCAGCCTCTCTGACTGCGAGTCCCAGCAGCTCTCAGCTGTTCAGAGGAAACTCTGTCTCTCTGAGCTGTGAGGACGGCGGCGGCGCTGCTGGATGGACGCTGAAGAGGAACTCAAGTGAAGGAGGACGGTCTCAGTGTGGAACTTACTGGGGAAGACCAGAGGGCTCCACCTGTCACATCAGCTTCATCCTCACATCGGACAGCGGAGTGTACTGGTGCGAGTCCAGCGACGGAGAAACCAGTAACACCGTCAACATCACCGTCACCGGTAAAGTCAGACAGGATTAACAGGCCTGATGAGGGGCAACGACGCACACTGAGTCAGTCATACTCACCGTTTCACTTTGGAGAAATCAAAACCAAGATTTAATGAGAAAAGACGAAGCTAACAAACACTGGGAGGATAGACCGCGTTCAGTCAGGCCAAACATTCAGATGGCAGCGTTCACTGAGAGTCTGGAGGCTCAGAAGAGGAGGAGAACTAAAGCTGAGACTGAGGCCCCGCCCACACCGCTGAGACCTTTTGCCGCGTTTGCTCCCCTCGACCTGACTAAAACGGCAAAAAACGCTGCCGACCCCGTTTTACGTTTTGAAACTCCGGAGGGCGTTTTAGCAAAGCAGAAACACGATGCTGCTGACAGAGTTTTAGATTCGGTATTTTTATTAAAATATAATAACAAATATCTGCCTACACTCGTACTGCGCATGTCGCCGTTTCCTTTCTGCCGTCACAGTACTGTGTTCCATACAGTAACAGTCCCTGCTCCTTATTGGTGCATGCAAATAAAAACAAACCTCTTCGTCTGTAATTGTTTATTCTTTCGCCAACTCTGTAACTAGGAAGAGACCGTCTGCTTCCTGTTTACACCCACACCCTGCGCACTTATACAGCCAGTGGCGGTGCGTTTTCAGTCGTTTTAATGTAGACGGGGCTCAACTTTTAATTATCCGTTTGTAAACTAAAACGAAGCAGCGGGCCTGAGACAGATCTCAGCGCTGACGGCAGGAGAGCAGACAGTTTGACCGCCTCCTGCTATATTTGGATAAGATATTTATTGTAAGAGAGTAAAGCAGAATGAACAACAGAAATGGGCCAATGGGTTCTGTGGAAATCAAAAAAGGAATATAACCAGTAGAGACCCTCAAAAGGAGGATTACTAGTCGAACTACTCGGAAAAATAAAAAGGTCAAAGTTTTTAAAACTGAAACCCAGAGCGCTCAGCAGCCTTTAACCCAGTGTTTCTAGATAAGAGAGAAAACTACTGTGTGCAAAGGGTGTCAGCGTTGAGACTCAAACTCTAGCCCACCTCCACACATTTACACTGATAACAAACCAGCCCGCCTACAGAAAGGTCGAAACCACAAGAGCCCAGAACGCTCGGAGCAAGATCCAGCAGCGTGAGAAACACAAATGGGCGAGCTATTCCAGGGGCGAGTTCAATCTCAAGATGGTGATGGCACGCCGCACCAACCAGAGTCACCGTCATAGGGAAAACAGGAAAAAAGCAACATGTGACCTCTTTAATGTTTTAGCCACAATCTGTAGCACTTTTTTGTGAACATGAACTTAAAGTAGAGCTGAGTCTTACTGTGTTCGTACGACAAACAGCAAGTTCACACACACTCACGTCATCCTCACAGACACGATGGCAGATGTGTTGTCAGAGTGATCCAGATGTTATTTTCGCTCCTGTTTTGTCTCTTTAAGTTCAGCTTGGTGTTGAGATTTTAGAATTACACTCACACTTCAAAGGTTCTGGGCAGAACAATCTAATTAAATCAAAATTAATCCTGAATCAATTATTGTAAACTGAATGAATTAAGGTACAATTAGATCAACCTGTTCTCACTCCCAGGTCGTCACATATGGACGAATCAGACGATGCAAAAGCAATTTATGGTAAAGTTATGGTCTTGACTGGTCAAGACCATAACTTTGGAATATCAATAAATCGCTTTTGCATCGTCCGTTTTATTTGTCAACATCCGAACTTTGCTTGGATGTAAAACGTGTTGCTTCACATGCAACAAAGAACCCTAATTAAACATGTGTTGTTCCCGTTAATGACTGCCCCCCCTCCCCCCGATGGTCAGCGTGGAAAAGGAGCGTTGAATAAAGATGCTTATGCTGATTTCAGCTCTTAGTGTTTGTTTGTGGGTGTTTTAATGGGAATGTGGATCTTTCAGATCAGTCTGAGAAGTACCTGTGATCTCGTTCCACATTTTATTGTGTGTCATGTAATGTGGGGAACTGGTCTTGGTCTCGATAAATTCTGGTCTTGGTCTTGACTTGGTCTCGGTTTGGGCGATCTCGATTACAACACTAGTACCCGGGGCGTTACAAAGCGACGACAAGGGGTGTGACCAAACGTCTGTATGTGACGAGCTGGGCGTGAGAATGTGTTGATTAGACTTGTACTGATCTGTAGATTACTGCTGCAGTAATATACGGTTCTCCTGCCCCCCCTAACTCCCCTCACATCAGTAACAGCAACAATAAAACTGAAATCGACTGTACAACAGAAGTTCTGGCTCCCCTGTGTGGGTGTGAATGGATGTTTGTGTCTGTGTTGAGGTGGACCGGTGATCCTGCAGAGTCCAGTCCTCCCTGTGATGGAGGGGGACAACGTCACTCTGCACTGTGGAACCAGGACCCCTCCCTCCGACCTGCCAGCTGCTTTCTACAAAGACGGCTCCCTCATCAGGACTGAGTCTACAGGTCACATGACCATCCGCCACGTCTCCAGGGCTGACGAAGGCCTCTACAGGTGTGACATCAGCGGTCAGGGAGCGTCTCCGCCCAGCTGGATCTCTGTCACAGGTGAGGAGGACACGTTTGATTTCAGGACTTACTTCCTCCAGAGGTTCACGTGACCAGGTGGGATTCTCTACACAGGGAAACCTACAACCTCAGCCACGCCCACCTCTGCAGCCCCGCCCCCTCCCTCAGCCCAGCTCCACCTGATGTTCTCCCCTGTCTGCCACCTGATGGTGATCTGTCTGTACTGCATCTCCACCGTCCTCATGGTGTCTTTATATCGACACAGGCCCGCAGGTAACTGAGACGTCCGCTGTCCTTACAATCGCTCAGTCAATCAATCAATCAATCGATCAGTCAGTCAATCAATCAATCAATCAATCAATCGATCAGTCAGTCAATCGATCAGTCAGTCAGTCAGTGGTGTTGATGACTGACAGTTTGTTTTCTTTCTAACCAGCTCGGACTGCAGGAAATTATGTGCCTGTCTCCATAGTGATGACCCCGCCCACCCAGGCTGAGCAGCGACTGGATGAGGACCACGCTGATGTCATCACTGCCGTCACTACAGAACATCACTTCTGAGCTGATCCGGTGCGTTCGATGTCTTCTCGTTCTTAAAGGAAGCTGAAGTGTTCGAGTCATCAGCTGATAAACCATCACAAACCTCAGAGGACCCAGAACGCTTCCCTGAGGGACTCCTCCTGTTGGAGGTGATGTTGAAGTCAGACTTCAGCTGCAGCGACAGGCTCAGCTCTGACCTGATACTGAGAGCAGCTCTGAGAGAGCAGGGATCAGGTTTAGTGAAGCCTGATCACGCTGACTCAGCTGGACTGGATACAGGGCTCCTGGACAAACGGACAGAGCTGGCGACATGTTTTTGGTCCAAATGAAACTGATCGTTATAAAGTTCTGGTCTGAGTTGTTGTTGTTGTTCATGTTTGTTTGGTTAAAATGTTTTAGAACATGGCAACGCTTTGACTTTATTATTTATTACTTTTAACAACCAGTTCTCGCTCCCAAGTCGTCACATATGGATGCATGGTCAAGTCCGGTTGGCCCCTTAGCGCCCTTAGAGCCCCTTAGCACCTGGGGGAAGCCCCATAGCGTCGTTTTTTTAACGCTAAAGGCAGGTGTATAATGCATGACAGTAAGACAGTCTGAGTAAGGAGGTGCTTACTCACGGAAGAGATGTTATTTTAAGCCAAACCATGATGCCTTACACGTAACCAAATCACAATGTTAACTAGCACTTTTATTTTGAAAGTCTAACCAGACGTTGCATATTTACTGTTGGTAACTTGACCGTAGAGCCTTTAACGTCGAAAACGAAGCTAAAGAGATCAGGGTGTTAAAAAGCAACGCCAAGGCGTCTGACCAAACGTCCACATGTAGCGAGTTGGCAACCACTAATTAAAGACATCTGTGTGGGTCATGCATTAAAAGTGTTAGAGCGTTATATCTCCTCTGAGACGTAGCTTATTTTATTTTACACTCACATGAATCATCTTATTAATGATATGAAATAAACACGTTTTGCAAAGAAATGTCTCATTTTCTGAAAAGTTTTGAGTTTAACTGACAACATTTTTCATTATTCTCATTGTTTTAAAGACTTTAGTGAGAAAATCTTCTCTGATCACTGAGGACGGTGAGCTGAAGGCGACAGAAGTAGAAACTAATCATCGTGCGTCACTTCATCGTTCTTTGGCAAAATGTTAAAACACAAACTTCTCTGTTAAAAAGAAAAAGAAGAACTCAGAAGCAGCTGTGGGAACGTTTAGAGTCACGTGAGAGGGATGTTCTCTACAGCACCAGGCGTTAAACATGACCGCTCAGTGCTCAGCCAATCAAATCACAGCTAGTGACTGGTGCCGTTGATATCTGGTCTCGCCATGGTGTCCCAGATCCAGTTCAGGAAGTTCCCCAGTCGGGTATAAACTCCGTACTTCCCCTTTTCGGCGCATTTCTCCCCCCAGCTGACCACCCCGGTCAGGAACCAGGTATCTCTGTAGTTCACCACGAAGGGCCCTCCGCTGTCCCCGCTGCAGGCGTCGATGCTGGCCTCCAGGTAACCTGCGCAGAACATGTTGTCTGTGATCACCTGCAGGGCGAGACGACACGTCAGAGACGGGCATCACTTGGTAATCCTCAATTTCCAAATGTTTTCATATTTCTGGGCATTTTAACATTTTCCTGACTAACGTTTGGGCAGAGAAGAAGACCGTTTATGTAACCAGCTACTTGATTACACTGACAAAAAGTTTTACATGCAGAACAAGTTTTACTATTTGATACCTGTATGTATTGTTTTAATTTCATACTTTGCCTTTTAGTTTATGCTTTACCATTTACAGTGTGAGCTTCCTGTTGTCATTCGGCTGCTACTCGTGAAGTCGGGGTACAAATTTTTTTTCCCGAGTTCACAAGTAGGAAATGCGACTTCAGGTGGCGTTCATGGTACTTTTTCTAGTTGGAGGTCGGAAATTCCTGAGTTCCGAGTTGCCTGGAAGGCAGCATTAGATCAGGGGTGTGACGATACGCTTAGCTCACAAGACGTGACGATGCAAAATTCTGGGTTCATGAGAAAGTGATGAGAAAATATTTGAACACGATTTTGAAGAAATATTCAGTGCTGAATGTCGTGTTGGAATTCTTCATTCTGGAGAATTTTTCTGCACCGATTTATGCTAAAAAATGACTTTATTTATGTAAAAGAAAAAAGTTCAGGTGAGAAATTAAAAATAAAAGCATATAACAGAATAGGATGCAACAATCAGCCGCTTGAGCCATTTAAAAAAGTGGTGTGGACATGTCCCCAGCGTCCCCCAGTGTAAAAGACATCTTTGCACATGATGGTCTTTAAAGGCCGATTACAAAAAGAAACCAGCAGAACCTTAATGCAGAGAAACTGGAGATTTGAATAAATAAACGAATTGTGAAATGTTTGTATTAAATAAGAACCGAACACACAATCCGTCGCTCAGCTGTCGTCAGCGCCTCCTGCAGGTGGAGCAGCTGAGTGAACATGCGGATCTGATCACCTGTTCAGTGGATGCGGTGCAGTCTCGGAAGCGGATCACAGGGAGCGCCACCTTCCTGAGGAAGCGGGAGGATCTGCCCAGGTACTGAGTGGCCCCCCAGCCCGTCACCACGCCCCGGTTACCCTCCTGAACACACAAACACAAACTGTCAGCTCTGATCTCAGGTCCGTCCTGAACAGAATCAGCGTTATGAATAAAGTTACCTGCAGCAGGTAGCTGGAGAGGTGGGGGTCGGGGAGGCAAACGGGGATGGCGGTGGGGCCCCTGACGACGGGCTGAGCGAGGTACAGCAGAGCGATGTCGCTGTCGAAGGTGAAGGAGTGGAAGTGAGGGTGAACGAAGACCTTCTGGACCTTTATCAACTGCTCACCTGGATCAGGACGCTGCTTATCAAAGTCTCCTGCACACAGAGAGAGAGAGGGGGGTCAGGGCCCGGGACATGATCCTGTACAGCACCAGCCGGAACGGCCTGCTGCTTGTTAGGGTCTCCTTACAGACTGAACTCAGAGGTCTCTCAGGTCTGCTACTCGCTGGGAGGAACTAAATCCTGTCTGATGCTGGTTTCTGTAACGACACTGACGCAGCTCAGAGCTAAAGACGTAGAAATACTCTGTTCTGTCCAGCCCGGGTTACTTTAGTAAAAGTTCAAATGTATTAGCATCAAAATATACTTACAGTACCAAAAGTACAAGTACTCATTTCAGATAATATTACTGGATCACACTTGTTGTTGCAGCTTCACCTGGAATAACACATCATCATTTACCAGCTGGGTAAACTGAGTTAATAATCTGAATCTGCAAAGTCTCAAGCAAAAACATTTCTGTCTGAAATGTGTAGAAGTAGAAAGAAAATGGAAATACTGAAGTTAAAAAACAAGAACCAAAACATTTCAGTATTTGCACACGAGTACAGTAATTACTTTCCACCACTGCTGATTGGTGAATTCGACTCCATCCTCAACGTCTCTATTTCAATTCCTCATCTGAGGAGCTCAAGAAACGAGGAAGAGGAAGCCCGTTAGCAGAATAGAAAGCACCTGCAGAAGGACTGTCCTGGTGTTGTCAGGTAGTTTACAGAAGCAGGACACGTCCTCACCTATGTTAACGTGGTCTGCAGTCTCCTCGAAGCAGTGAGCAGCAGTGACCACCCAACGGTCAGAGACCAGAGTCCCCCCACAGAAACCATAACCATCAGACCTGCAGATCCGAACCTGAACACACACAACAGATAAACAACGAGCTGAAAGTCACTATGAAGCTGCAGATTCACCAGCAGAGACTCCACCGCTGTTACTTCATACGTCAATACCATAAAAACATCTTTAGATTAATGCTTTTTAATTCACCTGCCACGGACTCCCTCCTGGTTTCTCCAGGACTCCGCCCACGATGCGAGGTGTCACCTCCTCCATCAGCTCGGTCTTATTCCTTCCTCTCCGTCCAGGCGTTGCGTTTGCTGTCACCACCTCTTCTTCTGTCTCTGTTAAGTTGAGTATAGGCTCCCAGCTGTCTGTGCTGTTGGCGTCCAACACGGCGTCCGTCTCCGTGGTGGCATTGTCCTGCTCAGAGGGACTCCACAGAGAGCGACCTTGGTACAGAAACTCACTCTGCTGACGACCGCAGGGGAACGACACTGGACAGGAAGAAGGAAAGATCTTAACACCTCGACTGTACACAGGAAGCCTCACAGTTCAGACTGACTTTTATTCTAGCGTTATGTCTTGTCTTGGTCTCTCATCCAGCAGGGAGTCCCAGCTATTTAACCTCTGTTGGGGTCGTTATCAAGGTGATGACACGTTTGTCGCAAAAGAGGTCAAATGTGAGTGTTTGTTCACAGCATTGTAGGTGGGGGATAAGTGGTGTCTCCTCCTCCCCTGTTTAGAGACGGTTTCTCTATTTTGGTGTAAATGGCTTCTTGGACTCCTCTTTCAAACCACCTGTCCTACCAACAAGTGTCCATGCACAAGAAAAGGAGCATTATCACCTGAAGGGGGCACTTACGGCCTGCGGATACCCTAAACGGACCTTTGCGAAAACAGCCGCAGGATCCAGGAAGAACACCAACACTACGGGGGATGAAGGAAAGAAAATCAAACGCAACAACACTGTGATTCCAATACGTGTCTGCAGTCTCAGAGAAACTCTGGAGGATTTTCAACAAACATCACATCCACGGGTTTTTTAAATCCAGGGACACGCTAAGACAGATACCGGTCCAACCCCGAAGACCCAAACACAAGAAAAGTAAGGTACACAAACGCATGGCTCAACACAGAAAGGCCAACTCCTCAGGTCAAGACTCAGCAGTTTACTTACATCTACAAGGACAGAGGACACTTTTCAAGTCGGCCTTGACTTTAACCTTCGTTGGATCTTTAAGGACATCAATGTATGATTCTGACCGAGAAGACGGATGGTTGGAAAGAGCAGTTAAAAAAAGACATTTGCACCAGAGAGACCATCTCTCAACAGGGAAGGAGGTCTGAGACACCACTTACACCTACAATGCTCTGCATTCATCTCGTCCCAGGAGGTTGAACAAAAATTTGGCCTCGGTCGTCACCTGGGTAACGCCCCCGCAGAGGTTAAGCAGTCGGGACTCCCTGCAGTCAGTCAGAACCGAAGAAGTACAGTACTATCAGTAGTTGCAGTAGTTATCTTAGTAACACGAGTTCTGTGAGGGGTACCGGTCTGCGAGCATCTGCGTCCATCGGGCTCCAGTTTGTATCCGTCAGCGCAGCCACACTGGACCCCGGCTCCACCCGGCAGGTCTCTGCAGTACTGCAAACAGCCGCCGTTTCTGTAGCGACACTCCAACACCTCTACACACAACACAAACACAAGTACACACAGACCTCAGTCAGCAGATCGAGCCTCCACGCCGAGGAACTGGACTTTTAACAGACTGAATGTTTTCAGTGCTGAGAAATATTTCAAGATAAACACGTAGTACCTCCATGTTGTTTCTCTACCTCAGTGTTCGGGTTCAGGTTCATAATACTGCCGATACTACTGCACCTAATACTGCTGATACTACTGATACTACTCCACATAAAACTGCCAATACTACTGTAATTACTCCACAGAATACTGACGATACTACTCCACAGTATACTGCTGATAATACTGCACATAATACTGCTAATACTATTGTAACTACTCCACAGAATACTGCTAATACTTCTCTAACTAGTCCACAGAATACTGCTGATACTACTCCACAGAATACTGCTGATACTACTCCACATAAAACTGCCAATACTACTCTAATTACTCCACAGAATACTGCCGATACTACTGTAACTACTCCATAGAATACTGCTAATACTTCTCTAACTAGTCCACAGAATACTGCTGATACTACTCCACAGAATACTGCTGATACTACTCCACATAAAACTGCCAATACTACTCTAATTACTCCACAGAATACTGCCGATACTACTGTAACTACTCCATAGAATACTGCTAATACTACTGTAACTACTCCACAGAATACTGCCGATACTACTCCACAGTATACTGCTGATACTACTGTAACTACTCCACAGAATACTGCTGATACTACTCCACAGTATACTGCTGATACTACTGTAACTACTCCACAGAATACTGCCGATACTACTCCACAGTATACTGCTGATACTACTGTAACTACTCCACATAAAACTGCCAATACTACTCTAATTACTCCACAGAATACTGCCGATACTACTGTAACTACTCCATAGAATACTGCTAATACTACTGTAACTACTCCACAGAATACTGCCGATACTACTCCACATAAAACTGCCAATACTACTGTAACTACTCCACAGAATACTGCTGATACTACTCCACAGTATACTGCTGATAATACTGCACATAATACTGCTAATACTACTGTAACTACTCCACAGAATACTGCTGATACTACTCCACAGTATACTGCTGATAATACTGCACATAATACTGCTAATACTACTGTAACTACTCCACAGAATACTGCTGATACTACTGCACATAATACTGCTAATACTACTGTAACTACTCCACAGAATACTGCTGATACTACTCCACATAATACTGCTAATACTACTGTAACTACTCCACAGAATACTGCTGATACTACTCCACATAATACTGCTAATACTACTGGAACTACTCCACAGAATACTGCTGATAATACTGCACATAATACTGCTAATACTACTGGAACTGGTCCACAGAATACTGCTGATAATACTGCACATAATACTGCTAATACTACTGGAACTGGTCCACAGAATACTGCTGATAATACTGCACATAATACTGCTAATACTACTGGAACTGGTCCACAGAATACTGCTGATAATACTGCACATAATACTGCTAATACTACTGGAACTGGTCCACAGAATACTGCTAATACTGGTACCTGAGTCACAGGTCTTGCCGTGATACTGAGGAGGACAGAGACATGTGAACTGTCCTCGGTCCAGAGTGCAGATCCCGCCGTTCAGGCAGGGGTTGGTCCGACAGGGGTTCAGATCTACGACACACAGGAGAGACGCTGAACGCATCACAACTCACGTCATCACGTCATCACGCATAAATGTGCTGTAATTAATACTCACTTTTGTATTTATACCAAAACTCCAGCTGTGGGACAAAAGAACACAGAGTTAATATACGCAGTACTGGGAGTAATACTGTGTACAGTGAGGGTGCTGTGACCTTTGACCTCCACAGGTGACTGGATGCTGTTCGGATGAAGACGCAGGTGCCCCCCAGTGGTCGTATTATACATTAGACAGTAAAAATACACCACATCATGTCTGTGTTGTTTCACATGTGGTCTCTAAACCCTGTGTGTGTTTTCAGTGGCCTCCTGTGGGGGAGCGACCCTCAGTTTGGACCTCGTTCTCACCGTCTTCTCTTTGGTCTGGAAGATCTCGGCGGCCTCCTCCTGAGAGCAGGTCTCCTCGTAACACTCCCTCTCCAGGTTTCCTGGTAGCATCTCCTCCAGGAAGAAGGAGTTGGCTCGACGCCTCCTGGAGGGCGAGCGGAGGATCTGACCTGCTGACAGCTGATCCAGGAACACTGCGAGGTGGACAAAATAACAGAAACACTCACTGTTAGTAACCAAGGGCGATTAAAATCAAGGGCAACTGGACTTGGTTGAAGATACTCGTAGACGTTTCACCTCTCATCAAAGAGGCTTCTTCAGTTTTGAGTGACTGCAGGTAGCTGTAACCTCTGTGGGGTCGTTATCAACGTGATGACAACACTTGGTTCGTTAGTGCTCCTGGTTGTTGTGGTCAGTGGTGTCACCTGAGGCCTGAGTCTTAATGACTGTCATTGGCTTTGTCACATTGTTTAGAGGACAGCATTGTAGGAGGGGGATAAGTGGTGCCTCAGCCCTCCGCCTCTGTTTAGAGATGGTATCTCGATTCTTTGAAACCATCTGTTCCTGTTCATCGAAACAGTGTCCTTTATCCTTCAGATATACTGTAGGTCAGTTTAACAACATCTGAAGGAAAAGGGAGGCCAAATGTGAGCGCTTCTTCAATGTCCTGCAAAGGGATAAAAGGACAGCACCGAAAGTCAGGGATAACTCAGGTGAGTCCATAGCGACTGTCGTTACAGCAGCGAGGAGAGCACTAACGAACCAAGAGGTATGATCACCTGGACATCAGCCCCACAGAGGGTAAATAGCTGGGACTCCCTGCAGTCGGTCAGAACTGAAGAAGCCTCTTTGATGAGAGGATCTTCCACCAAGACCGGCTGTCCTTGATTTAACCTTTTTTGGTAAACTCTGATCTGGCCGACCTTCACAGACTGTTAGTAGAACAACAGTAGAACCTGCAGGTGGAGCTGAGAGAAACAGTGTGCACACATACTGCAGAGGAGGAACTCAAGAAAACAGATCTATTATTATCCAACAGGAATAAAGACGTTTTCTTTGAGAAGCAGCAGATTCTTTGTGCAACACGACCCCAGGCAAAATGGCAGCAAATCGTTTAATAAATAATTCTTGTTGATCAGTTTTGTGGTGTTGGACAGTGATTTCCAACCAGGGGTACGTGGAGGGATTAGAACGTAGGAAATCTGATTTGATTAAAACAATATATCCACATATCAAGGCAGCTGTGACACCCGAACACTTCTGTAGCTGTTGTAAGAAGTCTAAAGCCCTGGATATGCTTGCTTTTAACGCCTATCCTGTGTACTTAGGAGCGTAGGTTGTGCGCGTCTCGACCTCACGGGCAGGTCCAATATTATGTAGCTGCAGAACCGGAGCTGCAGTTTCAGGACCCCTGCAATCCTGGGACCGCAGTTCTAGGATGCTTTGTATTGCTGTGCATTACCACCACCACTCCACTAGATGGCCCAGTCGCAAAAGAACTATGGTCCTAGAACTGCGGTCCCAGGATTGCGGGGGTCCTGAAACTGCAGCCTCCGGTACTGCAGCTACATACTATTGTTACGATGTAAAATTTTGGAGGTTGTCAAGGACGATAATCCGGTGTCGGCGAGAGATGATCCGGTCCTGGTCTGCCCCCTAGTGGATCGAGGTTTAATCCTCCAGTTACACGCAAAGTACGCAGGCAAGTATGTGAACAAAGCCGTTTGCGTCGCCAACGCCTGTCTACGCCTGTCTACGCCTGTCTACGCCTGTCTACGCCTGTCTACGCCTGTCTACGCCTGTCTACGCCTGTCTACGCCTGTCTACGCCTGTCTACGCCTGCGCTTTGTTAAAAATCCTTAAACAGGCGGCTAAAGGTAACGGATCAATGTTGGAACATTCAGCTTCACTCGAAGTGGTAAACGTATGATCGCTGACCAAACCAACCAATCCCTGGTGTTACACATGACAGGTGGGAATCGATGAAGGGGTAGGTGACTTCAGGGATGTGGGGTTACTCAGTACGTCAGCAGATCGATGAGATCGCCGCTCTACCTGCAGGTCTCACCTGTACATTCGATCAGTGCAGAGCAGATGAGCAGAGTGCAGAGAGCCGACGTCAGAGCTGGCAGCATATCTGTGGACAAAGACAGGAAGTGAATCCTCTGTTCACCGGGACAGGCTCATCAAACGCCTCATGAACGCAGCTGAGCACGTGTGTCACATGTCAAAATATCTGAATGTACAGCATCATGGTGCTTTTTGGGGTTTTCAGCAGCTTGGCACTCTGTTGGTCCACCTCTTTGGGTCAGACTGAATATATGAACTATTGAGATTAAATTTGGTTTAGACATTTAAGTTAACTGTAATAACTTCCTCTGACTTCCCTGTAGCACCAACGCCACAGTTTATGATGAGAATTCCTGTGAAACGGATTCCTGTCAGACCTCAAGTGTCTGACTTTTGACATTACCATGCAAACAGAACCCAGGTTTACGGAAGCCCTAATCGGCCATCCATTTATACATTTTATCTACATTTCCCAACAGCTATTTCAGAGGTGTGTGATGGACTCTTTAAATGTCCTTTAGAACTTTTCAAAGGTTCTTGACACACCTCTGAGACAGCCGTCAGTAAATGTGAGAGGTTGATGGATCGCCGGGTCTCTTCATAGCCACTTTACAAATCTACTCTTGTACAAGACAAACAAACACCAGCAGCTCCAGATCTGCAGAGACCTCGTCTCTGTGTTAAAGGACCCCGAGTGGCGCTGCGACCCGCGGGTTGAGAGCCTCGGCATTACTGTGAACCTGTTCTGCTGTAAGTGGACGGTCCTACCTGCTGTCTTCTGTTGTCTCTAGTTGTCTCCTGTTGTCTCCTGTGAGGACACTTTGTGTCTGTTTAGAGCTAAAATGGAGATCACACTGATTTACTGATCGTTAACCACAATGCAAATATTGACAGACAGACGTCACAGCAGCAGGACCGAGAGGACACAACAAGAAACAAGTCTGTTCACTCTGACTGAGATCACCAAGTTGTAAAGGAGATCACAGCAGCCTCTGATGATGTGTGACTTCATATTAACAAACAGGTTCAAAATACATCAGCTGATATCAAGGACTTTCCGCTCAGCTCAATAAACTCAGATCTGCTAAATCTGTTAAACACCTGAAACAGAATGTCAGTAAAAAGCAGCTGAAACATTTCAGAGCCGTAACATGAAGCTTCAATTCACTTTAAACTCATCATTCACGGAGAACTCCTCAAATAGTTACTGTGAAAGTGTAAATTAAAGGAACAGTAACATATAAAATCAACTTCATTTGTTAGGGACTATCTGTTGGCGCTGTTCACGTTCCACTCCGTCTCAGACGAGCTCTGGACACGGGCCCTCAGGGCCTTCATGGCCGTCTCTGGAGACTCCGCCCCACCAGAGACAATAAAAGCCCGGGAGCTGGGCTGATGAGTTGACACCACCCAAACACCTAGACCGGCCGGGTGAGATGAGGACTGCAAAGACTCCATCCAGGAAGGTCCTGCAGCACGTCGACTACCTGAGCCCGAGCAGGACATCATGCCTGGTCCTCGTACTCAAGAAGGGACCCCCCAAAGTCTTAAATAAAATTAAAAAATGTAATTAGTGACCTGCTGCCCCCATGTTCCTGCTCGACACCCTCCCAGTCCTGTTGTTATTATCATTAACATTAATATAAATATCCGCACCATTATTCGTTTTCAAACTAACATTAACTTTGCTGTCAGTGCTTCTGTGTCCACTGTGTTGACTGCCCCCCCCCCCTACATATATAAAATTTAATTGAAAACGGATTAAATGACTACATCCCACGTGATGAAGGCCTTTCTGAGACTTCCAACACTCCCACCTCAGGACTTTTTGTCTCCCAGGAGAACGTCAGCATCGTTTAGCTGCCACACCGGGCTTATTCCCACCTGGACGAGCCTGCGGGCAAAAAGAGGATCATGTTTGATTCCTCCAGTGCTGTTAACACCAAACTGCTGGATCCAGGCTCAGGGCTGTGCAGGTCAACTGTTCGCTCGGGTCTTTCCGGGCCTTTTCCGATCCAGCTCCAGTCACCTTCCTGCTGACGGTCTGACTTCAAACTAATCTATTAACTTTAGTACTTATTCCAGGTTCGTCCTGCCGACCAGGAATTCAACTAACAAACTGCCTTGTTGAGACTTGTTAAGGGGTTCAGTTTTTCAAGTTTATCCAGAAATGAAGGATCTCGGACTGATCTGGATGAAGGTGTTTTGTTTTTAAGGGTGAATGAACTATTTGCTGCCGAGCAGGAAGACAGACAGGAAACGTGCTGAAAAACCAAAACCTGGAGCTAAAAGAGGCTTAAAACCTCTGCAGAGGAGAAATACGCTGAGCGGGTGTTTTTCCACAGTGGAGACTTTATTTCTTACAGGAAGTTCAGATGTTTCTCTGCACACAACAATGCACTTACACTGACAGCCCTGCAGGGGGCGTATGTACAAACAAGAGGTATGACAGTACAGTATCAGGATTAATGTATAAATTATCCAATAAATACACAGGATGGAGGAGAGACGGACAAACAGCAGAGGACGAACCTGGAGCAAGGCACCGACTCGCTCATACGCTCCGACTGCAGCAGGAAGCTAACAAACATTAGCATGTTAATAATTACATTGATGCACGTTTTAAATCTTTACAACTGTCAAACTACAGTTACAGCAAAGTCTCTAACGCTCCTGATTGGTGAGACTCGGCAGCTTCGAAGGTCCTGGCGTTCTCTGAAATATCAGCTTGTTGCAGAGCCGAAGGCCTCAAGATACTTTCACCTTCTACAAGTTATCATTAAAAAGGATGGTTCGTCTGTGAGCTCACGGGTTCTTATCTTGATCCAAAGCGTGTTTGGACGACATCAGAACATGTGAGCGCATGATATGGAACAAGAGAATCATTTGTCTTTGAATACTGAACACACAGATCTGAATCAAGATAGTTTTCAGTTTGACATCCTGATCGTGTGTTTAGCTCATCACGTTAACCAGACGATAACTTGTCTGCACAACCTTTAACCTGCATGATGTGCACTCGATACACAGAGCTTCTGAGAGCAAGACCACGTCTGCGGTACAAGTAAATATCTTGTACACAAGTTCAAAACATAAATCATCTTTCAGGACTTGAAGTTAAACCACGTAGTACATCACACTGCTGCTTTCTCCTTCATCTAAATAAACTCAGCGTATTTAGAGAGCGTTAGAATATTTAATGACTAAAAGATGGAAACAAACAGAAACATAAAGTTAAACTCACTGAAACTGAACGACAGACACAGAAACACTGAAGCAGCTGAAACAAACAGAGTGACAGCATGAACAACATCAGCGGGCTGATTAAATGATTCTTCAGATATTAATACTGACTAGTCTGATGTGTGATCGACGGGAGAGTTAAGGCATCCTTTGATAACGAGTCCATCCGCTAGCTTCATGTAAACACTGAACTCCTGCTGGTTTCCTGTTCGCTTCACTCGCTGATCAGTAATCCATCACAGAGGATCAATCAGTGGGCTTGCTGTCACCGCTTGGCGCCGCATTAGAGGACGCTCGGGCATCGCAGAGGTGAGCTGCAGCTGCAGGGACGATACTTCTGAAATCTGGACGACCTGAACAAAGTGACCTGATAAGACGAGACTCCAAGAAAACGAACATATCGAGTTTGTCTGTCGGAATCCACCTGAAGGCAGCACGCACAGAAGCCGACCTATCTCTGCTGGCGGGCACGCCGTCAGACTGCGGAGGGGAGCGAAATCTAAACAACCATGTAAATATCTGTATGAACACACTGAACACACACGTGTAGCGTGCGTTATCGATTTGCACTACTGTAGCATTTTTCAATACGGTAGCGTAAAGCGTCAGAACGCCGGTCAGGTTCAGGAACAGAAAGGCAGGAAGTTTCCTGTCCCCGCAGGAACTCCTTCACGTCACCTAACTAAAGAATAGAGAGAGAAACGATCCCATCAAACGTTTCTATGCTCATTAGGCACTAATATTTTCCGGTTTATCAAAAGTGTGACGGGACATGAGGCTTTTTAGTCGGACCAGTGGAACATCGGGGTCCCTGTAAACGCAGCTCCTGAGCACCTTCACTGATATCAGGAGAACTTGTCTCCTGTTAAGACGTTAAATATGAACGTCCAGCTGCTGTTTGTTTTCTACAGACTAAAGCAACGAACGAGCTGCAGGATCTGGAGGTTCACCGGATCCAGTTTCTCTTCCTGTCGGTCCGATGCGGTTGGTTTCCAGATGACTAATTCATCGTGTTAAAAGTGAAAAGACAAATATCCCAAAGTGACGTCTTCAAACGGCCAAAAAGTTTCAGCTGGAGTTCAGGCTGAGGTCTGGGGCGCCGGGCAGAGCGGGACCGCCCGGACCGGTCTGATACACAACACAGATACAACACAGACAGAGAGACAGACAGCACTGAACAAACAGGAAAACATCAGACAGGAAACGCAGCTCGTCTTCATCGACTGTCGCTGCAGAGTCTTCGTCTCGCTCCCCTCTTGAACTCTGAATATCATCTGGACTTTATAGAAGAAATAAATATGTATTCTGGTACAAAACTCTCTGAGTCCGTGTCTCTCTACGAGCAAGAGACTCAAAGCGTCCGTCCCCCCTCGGGTGTCACAGAGTTCCTGTGTGGCAGATCGGGGACGTAGTTTAGTTCTAAAAATGTCTCTGAGCTGCTGAAACGACACTCGTCTAAAGGTTTAAAGGGTTCTGCAGGATTCTGGTCCGACATGAGAGGGACCGGAGGAGGTTCTGATTGGTTTGGCTGGTCAGATGAGACCCGGGTTGGAGAGCTGGCTTAACGGTGGCTTAAATCTGGACCCACACATCCAACAACTGAAGCTAAGATCCGGCTCACAGCTGGTCCAGAACGGGACCCAGGTCGGGTTTCTAACTGGTGTGGTGTGACGACCAGGATTAGTCAGGTACAGACTCCTGAAACCTTCATTCTGCACGCAGACATCACAGGGACATCTTTTTTGAAAAACTCTCTAAAAAAGACCCGACTCAGTGAATATACGAAGGTCACGGGGTCAGGAAGTGACCTCGCCGCACCAGCAGAGCCCAGAAGGACCTGATAACACGCAGGAATCTGGCGGCCACGTTGTCTCCCCGGTCTCCTCAGGTGTATGGCTCTGTCGCAGCCCTTCAGTAGGTAGATAATGTTTGGCTCTGGATCCCAACCCCCCACCCCTGGATACTGGATACCGATTGGTTGGGGGGTGAGATGACAAGGCACTAGTGGATCATCTGATTAGTTTCTTTCTCCTGGTGGCGGAGCTGAAGGCTCGGCAGAGACAGAATGAGTCCTGCTCCAATCGCCGTGAGCCTTGGATGTGATGTCACAGGCTGTGGTTGTGTCAGAGGTCAGGTGGTTGAGGTGGTCAATGGCAGCAGAGGTAGGAGGAGGTCGGGAAGCTGGAAGAACAACAAGGAGAAGTCAGACTACAAACAGACTGTAAGGAACAGAGACCGGGAAGATCCTGGTCAGGGCGGGGGACCGGGGGACGGGGGACCTTGGGACCAAGGGACCAATGGACCAACGGACCAAGGGACCGGGGTACCAAGGGACCGGGACACCAAGGGACCAATATACCAACGGACCAAGGGACCATGGTACCGGGGGACCAAGGGACCAATGGACCAAGGGACCAATGGACCAACGGACCAAGGGACCGTGGTACCGGGGGACCAAGGGACCGGGGTACCAAGGGACCAAGGGACCAATGGTCCAACGAACCAAGGGACTGGGGGACCATTGGACCATCGGACGAAGGGACCGGGGTACCAAGGGACCGGGGGACCAAGAAACCAGGGTACCAAGGGACCAATGGACCGGGGGACCAAGGGACCGGGGGACCAAGGGACCAATGGACCAACGGACCAAGGGACCGGGGTACCAAGGGACCAAGGGACCAATGGACCAACGGACCAAGGGACCGGGGTACCAAGGGACCGTGGTACCGGGGGAACAAGTAGAGAAGGTCATTCTCTAAATCCTGTGTTCAGAACAGAAACTCTAGAATCACCTGGCGGCCGTCACGCCTCGCTGGCGCTGCTGTTCCTGTTGAGCTCTCTGATGCCCTGAAGGATCCGCTTCATGTGACCCACCTTCGTCACCCCCAGGTCCTAAAGACACACACACAGCATTAACAGAGGGTTTGTAACAACATCCATCACGCATCAGTCGTCCATGCAGCCGGCCAATGATCGATCAGAGCTAGCGGCGGTACCTTCAGGTCCCTCCTCTCCAGGTGGATGAGCTCGGCTCCGCGGACGTCGTGTCCGATAAAGATGTCTTTATATTCAGTGAGACAGAGAAAGTCCAGCCACGCCCCCACCTCCTCCGTCCCCCACTGGTGAACTGAGACACCGACAGGAAGTGAATCAGACAAACAGGAAGTGAATCAGACAGACAGGAAACATCCCAACACAGAAAAACTACAGAGAACTGGAGCAGCTTCAGAGAGACCTGAACCCTTAACACGTGAACTAGAACCCACAATCAGTGACCTCAGGGTGAGAGAGAGAGAGAGAGAGAGCGCTCACCTGGCAGAGAGAGAGAAAGAGTGAGAGAGAGAGAGCTCACCTTGCAGAGAGAGAGAGTGAGAGAGAGAGAGCTCACCTGGCAGAGAGAGAGAGAGAGCTCACCTGGCAGAGAGAGAGAGAGCGCTCACCTGGCAGAGAGAGAGAAAGAGTGAGAGAGAGAGAGCTCACCTTGCAGAGAGAGAGTGAGAGAGAGAGAGCTCACCTGGTAGAGAGAGAGAGAGAGAGCTCACCTGGTAGAGAGAGAGAAAGAGTGAGAGAGAGAGAGCTCACCTTGCAGAGAGAGAGAGTGAGAGAGCTCACCTGGTAGAGAGAGAGAGAGAGAGAGAGAGAGAGAGCGCGCGCTCACCTGGCAGAGAGAGAGAGAGAGAGCTCACCTGGTAGAGAGAGAGAGAGAGAGAGAGAGAGAGAGCGCGCGCTCACCTGGCAGAGAGAGAGAGAGAGCTCACCTGGCAAAGAGAGAGAGAGCTCACCTGGCAGAGAGAGAGAGAGAGCTCACCTGGCAAAGAGAGAGAGCTCACCTGGCAGAGAGAGAGAGAGAGCGCTCACCTGGCAGTGAGAGAGAGAGCGCTCACCTGGCAGAGAGAGAGTGAGAGAGAGAGAGCAAGCTAGCTCACCTGGCAAAGAGAGAGAGAGCTCACCTGGCAGAGAGAGAGAGAGAGCTCACCTGGCAGAGAGAGAGAGCTCACCTGGCAGAGAGAGAGAGAGCGCTCACCTGGCAGTGAGAGAGAGAGCGCTCACCTGGCAGAGAGAGAGAGAACTCACCTGGCAGAGAGAGAGAGAGCTCACCTGGCAGAGAGAGAGAGAGCGCTCACCTGGCAGAGAGAGAGAGAGCTCACCTGGCAGAGAGAGAGAGAGAGCTCACCTGGCAGAGAGAGAGAGAGAGCTCACCTGGCAGAGAGAGAGAGAGAGCTCACCTGGCAGAGAGAGAGAGCGCTCACCTGGCAGAGAGAGAGAGAGCTCACCTGGCAGAGAGAGAGAGAGCTCACCTGGCAGAGAGAGAGAGCTCACCTGGCAGAGAGAGAGAGAGCTCACCTGGCAGAGAGAGAGAGCGCTCACCTGGCAGAGAGAGAGAGAGCTCACCTGGCAGAGAGAGAGAGAGCTCACCTGGCAGAGAGAGAGCGAGAGCTCACCTGGCAGAGAGAGAGAGAGCTCACCTGGCAGAGAGAGAGAGAGCTCACCTGGCAGAGAGAGAGAGAGAGCTCACCTGGCAGAGAGAGAGAGAGAGCTCACCTGGCAGAGAGAGAGAGAGAGCTCACCTGGCAGAGAGAGAGAGAGCTCACCTGGCAGAGAGAGAGAGAGAGCTCACCTGGCAGAGAGAGAGAGAGCTCACCTGGCAGAGAGAGAGAGAGCTCACCTGGCAGAGAGAGAGAGCTCACCTGGCAGAGAGAGAGAGAGCGCTCACCTGGCAGAGAGAGAGAGCTCACCTGGCAGAGAGAGAGAGAGAGCTCACCTGGCAGAGAGAGAGAGAGCTCACCTGGCAGAGAGAGAGTGGCGCAGGCCTCTTTGTTCTTGTTGTTTTTGTCTTTCTTGAACTTTGGGACGAGACGAAACTTTGCGCTCCGACTCCGTTTTGAGAAATCTGTCAGAGGACCCTGAAGACACACACACAGGTACGTCCTTCAGAATAAAAGCATGTCAGGAATGTTTCTCTGTGTGTTGGACGTGGTTAAAGAGGCTCAAACTGTTTGACAGCAGCCTCAGAATTTGATGAGATGGATTTACATCACTGGTGTCTACAGCAGATTTTTGGCCAATCATGTTTTGATGTAAACTTTCAGGTTTCAACGGGCTGCTGTTTGTCCGTAAGGCCACCTGGCTCTAATTTCGCTGCAACTTTCAAACTCTTTGTTTCAATGGGGACTTTGCACTATTTTGAAATCTCCCAGGACAAGTAAATTGTATTTATGTACCAAGACTACAGGCTGTATAATTACGCAGGCTAACAGTACTACTGTAAATACACCTAGTACTACCAGCTGAGTCAGCACTGATGGCGATTTACCTCGTGGTCTGAGGGGTCGATGACGGGACACAACCAGGAAACATCAGCCAGCTGCCGGAGCTGCTGAGCCACAGAGCTCAGAGCTGCATTCAGCTGTTCCTGCTGAGGAGGGTCCAGCTGCTGCACAAAAACACACAACAACCATCAGGACCAGAAACAGAACCAGGATCAGTACATCAGAGAGTTAGTGCTTGAAGATTCCTCAACAACATGGAGGAAAACAAGGAACCTTAAACTCTAATTTAATATAATCATGTATTGATGTGTGGGCTGAACAGCTGATCTGACCTCAGCAGCACGGACGATCACTATAAATATGTAGATGATCAGAATAATCAAACAGACCTGAAGTATCATCAACAAAGCAGGAGATGAATCAATATTGTTGTTTACTGAAGTCAAGTGAAATCATATCCTGATGACATCATCTATGACATCATGATCTTCTGGAGTCAGATTAATGATTCTGAGAAGTTACAAACTAAGAACTTTTGGATTAATCTATACGTGGTTTTTACAGATCTTTGCCCATGACAACAAGCTCCATTCTGAATGATAAAACATAAAAGTTATAATCTGTGATAGAAACGTCTCAAACATCTTCATGGACAGAATGATGGACAGTTACCATGGACATCTTTCCAGCCAGCAGCAGCTCCGTCTCACTGAGTAAAGCTTTGACATTACTGACCATCTGAAGGACAACGCTGCAGCTCAGAGACTGGAGACAGACAGAGAGAGAAACACAAGGTCAAGTGTTTGATTTGGATAACTAAAATCACAAATTAAATTCACAATTAAAATGATAAATGTACGCTACCGCTCAAGCTTTTAGAACAGCCCCATGTTTGTAGTTCTTCTGTAAATCTAAGTAGTTCAAGTCCAGTGAAAAACCTTAAATGGTACTAAAGTAAGGTTCCAATGTGTTTACTGTACAAATGTGTTTCATTTCCTTCCACTGCTGCAGAATAACCAAAGAAGTTAAAGACAAAGTAAAGTAAATGGCAGAGATTTACAATTTTCAGGGAACAGTAATGAGTCAACAACTTCAAATTATTCTGCAGCAGTGCAAGGAAATGAATCATCAAACACACTGGAACCTTACTTTGGTATATTTAGGGGTTTTCACTGGACTTGAACTACTTATGTTTACATACAAACTACAAATATAGGGGTGTCGCAAAACTTTCGCACTACATACAACATATAACGAGGACAGTAAGCTTCAGGACAGGACAGTGGAAAACTTGTGTTTAGTACCCCGGAGCTCTTGGAGTTTGCGTAGACCACATCCATGGCCTTTGAGCTGGCGTTGACAGCGTGAGCAAGTTCCTGTTCCAGACTGTGGTGAGACTGAGCGACTTCACGAATACTGAAGCACAAAACACCAGAGATTCATAAACATCTGCTGTCTGAAAACATCAAGTACAATCAAAGAGTACTCACAGGTCAGGCATTTCACAGTGGGTATACCACAGTATATCACTGTTGGTATACCGCAGTGGGTATTTGATAGTTGATACACCGCAGTGGGTATTTGATAGTTGATACACCGCAGTGGGTATTTGATAGTTGATACACCGCAGTGGGTATTTGATAGTTGATATACCGCAGTGGGTATTTTATAGTTGATATACCACAGTGGGTATTTTATATTTATATATCACAGTTTGTCCTTGAGCAGGATCCTTAAAACGTGAATCAGCCAATCCTTTAACGATCATTCTCCACACGCTGATGTTGGTCCTGTGGTTACCTGTGTATGAGAGCCCCTGCTGCCTGACCGAACTCGCCGATGAGCGACGCCTCTTCCTCAGAGACAATCTCTGGCTGTGAGGAGAGAGGGGGCTGTGGGGGCTGTGGGGGGGGAGTCCGGGGAAACTCGCACTTCTGTTTGTCCTCCCACGACTTCAGGGTGCTCTCAAAGGCCTGAAACACACACTGTAACTGAAACAGCTGTGGCATCATACAACTCATCAATCATTATAACTGATATTACTTATTAATCATTACATGGGCAGATCAGACCGATTCTCAGTAACCAGTTTATTATCTGTCTGAGGGTCTGGTTTAGTACTCACTCTGTCCCTGGTGAGCGTCTGGGTTCGGTTCTTGTGGATGATCTTGATGTAACCTGGAGGTTGGACCCACGCCTCCCCGTCTACCTGCACCGGGACGCCTTCATCACCCAGGATGGTGATCTTCACAGTCCGACACTGAAACAGGGAGAGACAGAAAGCGTCAGGAAGCTGGATGGACAGACAGACAGATAGTAGAGACAGACAGGTGTACCTGATGGACAGATAGACAGACAGACAGACAGGTGTACCTGAGCTATGCGGTGGTGCTGCAGGTTGATGACTCGGGACACGGCCATCTGCATGCTGCCGAACACGGCCACCACCTCCAGGATCTTATCATCAAAGGACGGAGCTGTGAACGTCTAAGAGAGAGAAACAGGTGACATCACTCATCACCTGACCACTCTGGAAGAATCTCGTTTAATACTTTCAAACATATAGGAGGGCCGTCTGTAAAGCCAGAGCGCGTGGAGAAGGACCGAGCGACAAGACAGGCAGACAGACATCACAGAGACAAGTTCAGTTCTCACGTCGTCCTCTTTGGTTCCTCCCCAGAAGTTGGTTCCTCCTGCGTAACTCGGGATATTCAGCACAGCGATGCCCTGCAGACTGGGGAGGGGGATGGGCCGCCCATCACACTGCGCACACACACACAGATTATATGTCAGCTGAAGAAAGTACCAGTTAATGGTCTAACACCAGCAGAACCGGGTCACTGGCCTGCTCCACTTTGTTCTGTGTCTCACCTCCAGCAGAACCCTCTGTTCCAGGTTCTTGTAGGTTCTGTGCAGCAGCTCTTTGGTCCCCAGAACTCCGTACCACATCATGTTCTTGGTCCGACTCCTGAACACACATTATTTAAAATGTTTAACATCAAATTAACTCACACGTTTATTGATTCACACATTTATGGTTATCGAACCACAAATAAAAAGGTCATCAGTAGCTTCTGTGGAGATGAAGCTTAAACTAAACTTTCCTTTTGTTTCTGTTCAGATCAATCGGGAAAAGACAGAAAGACATTCAGGTTCAGTAAATAAAGTGTTGATGGGCTCGTTGTCAGTACCTGCACTTCTCTGGATGTTCGTCTCTCTTGTTGTTGAAGTCCAGAGAGATTTTAGCGTCCAGTCCGATTCCAAAGTAGTTGTTCATGACACATTTCTCAGTGTAGCAGTCCCTACAAACACACACAGGTTAAAGTCATGATATCACCCACAAACAGACGGACGCACAGACTGACGGACAGTCTTACATGTTGTCTGGGTCACAGCTGAACGGGTCGGCGTTGACCAACAGTCGACTGATGACAGAACTGCTGGAGAGGGAACCTGAGAGCCCTCTGAGACCTGCACACAGGTAAACACACAGGTAAACATCACGCTGCTGTCATGACAAGATGAACTTCCTGTTTGACCTTAGAGCCTCTTACTTGGATAGAGGATCTTTGCGTTGAGCATGGGCATGTTCTCCCTACTTGCTGTCTGGACAGGAAGTGATGCAGAGCTGCCCAGTGACAGGCTGCCCTTATTGATCAGCTTCTCACAGGGCGTCTTACAGACTGAAGACACAGACAGACAGACTGACAGGTAAATAACTCTGGACATTGTTAACTGACATCTATCTGCTTTGGTATTCAAAGTGTTGAATCTGGTCGTATCTTTGGGCAGATATGATCATACTGTAGATTCTTGGAATAGTCTTTATTTACAGTAAAGAGAAGCAGGAGCATATTAAAGGTAGAACTTTTTTATATTTGTATTATAATTAATATATTAATATAATAGTTAATGTCCTTCTACAGGAAGCGTTAAGATTCCCTGATGGAACATTTGAGACTTTATGGTTCTGTACTGGTATGAGTACTAGAGATGGTAGTAGAGTTAGTAGTACAGTAGGGCTGACCTCTGCGTGAGTTGCGGTGTTTGGCGCTGTAGGACGACTGTAGAGACATTTTATCCTCCTCCACGTCCTCCTCCTCTTCCTCCTCCACCAGACCCTCCTCTTCCTCAGCCCGACTCAGAGAGAAGAGCTGCTGCTGAGTCTGAGCGTTCTGCTCATCCACAGCTGGAAACACGGACACACTTTAACCATCCTGAGAACACATCTGACGAATGAAACAGTGAACCTGATGTGTCTGCCTGCCTGTCTGCCTGTCGTACCTTTCTCTGTGTGCTCGATGATCTGTCTGATGGCCTTCTTCAGACTGTTGGCTCTCAGCATCAGCTGCTCTCGAGGTTTAAAGATGGCGGCCACAGCAGAGGAGGATGTGTTGGTCCGCGGGGAGCAGGGGGCGTGAGGGGAAGGATGAGGAGGACAAAGACGAGTAGGCAGAACGACTCCCTCTGACTCCTCCTGCTCCTCAGCGATGGTGGGGGGAGGAGCCGGGTGGTGCACCGTGGAGGCCTGAGACTCCTCGTTCAGCGTCTTCAGCAGAGAGTCCAGCTTTTCCTTCAACACACCACACTGACACAAACACGGCTCATCACCATCACGGCTCACTATTATCACTAACACGGCTCACATTACCACTAACACGGCTCACCACTATCACTAACACAGCTCCAACATGGCTCACCACTATCACCTACACGGCTCATCACTGTTATGGCTCACCACTATCACTAACACGGCTCCCCACTATCACCAACAGTAAGTAAGTAAGTAAGTACATTTATTTGTCCCGGTAAGGAAATTTGTTTGCATGGCAATCAAGTAGGCATTACAAACATACATCATACAACATACATCATACATATACACCAAAAGAGAACCTTTAAATATACAAAGTCACATACTAATACACTTAACACATATTTCCCCATACCCTGCACTTTTACTACCTATTTGATTAGGCAATACCAGACCAGCTGAGTATCCTACCTATTAACTTACATATTTAAAAGCTTAATTGCTTGAGGCACAAATGAAAACTTTGATCTATTTTTGGTAAATAGAGGGAGGCAATATCGTCGCCCAGAAGGAAGTAGTTCAAATGAAGAGGCAAGGGGGTGCCTCTTGTCTCCCACAATGGTTTTTGCCTTGTTCCTTACCCTTTCCCTATAAATGCATTCCACACTTGGTAACTTGATCCCTAGTAGTTTACTGGCCATTGTTACTGTTTTCCTTACAGACTTCTTCTGTGCCTCAGTAGCATTACCAAACCAGCAGATGATGCAGAAGGCCAACACACTTTCAATAAAAGAAGAATAAAACATCTGAAGCATTTTGTTGTGAACATTAAAGGATAACAATTTCTTTAAAAAGTACATTCTTTGTTGTGTCTTAGTACTGATGAGGTCAGACCACAGATCCCATTTAAGCTTATGGTCAATCACAACGCCAAGATATTTATAATTTGTAAGTGATTGTATAGCCTCCCCGTTGATAAAAGTTGAATTTGATGATTGGATCATTCTAAAATCAATAGACATTTCTTTTGTTTTGGTGGTGTTTAGAAGGAGGCTTGACTTTTCACACCACTCTAAGAAATAGTCAAGAACTGGCCCATGCTCCTCCTCATCATCATATAGTAGACTTAACAAGGCAGTATCATCTGCATACTTAATAAGGTGCCTGTTTGGTAAAGTGCTGGTACAAGAATTAGTATATAAAATAAACAACAAAGGAGATAAAACACATCCCTGAGGAGAGCCTGTGCAAGTAGACATTTTATCAGAGAGAGAAGTTCCTGCCCTGACTTGCTGGATTATACAGCTAAGAAAATCAACAATCCATAAGATCAAGCCAGGTTCAAGTGAAAATTCTGAGGCCAATCTATCCACCAAAATACTGGGCTGAATAGTATTAAAAGCCGAGGAAAAGTCCACAAATAAAATCTTAGCATGGGTCTTTGGTTTCTCAAGGTGAGTGTGCAATAAGTGCAATAGTGTCCCAATGGCATCTTCAAATCCCCTGGAGGCCTGATAGGCAAATTGCAAGGGGTCCATGAGGTGCTGAGTTTCAGATACAATGTACCTCACAACACTCACAACACGGCTCACCACTATCACTAACATGGCTCACCACTATCATGGCTCACCACTATCACTAACATGGCTCACCACTATCATGGCTCACCACTATCACTAACATGGCTCCCCACTATCACGGCTCCCCACTATCACTAACATGGCTCCCCACTATCACGGCTCCCCACTATCACTAACATGGCTCATCACTATCACGGCTCCCCACTATCACTAACATGGCTCATCACTATCACGGCTCCCCACTATCACTACCATGGCTCACCACTATCACTAACATGGCTCACCACTATCATGGCTCACCACTATCGCTAACACGGTTCACCACTATCACCAACACAGTTCACCACTATCACCAACATGGCTCCAACATGGCTCCTCACTATCACGGCTCAACACTATCACTAACATGGCTCATCACTAACACGGCGCCCCACTATCACTAACATGGCGCCCCACTATCACTAACATGGCTCACCACTATCACAGCTCACCACTATCACTAACACGGTTCACCACTATCACCAACACGGCTCCAACATGGCTCCTCACTATCACGGCTCACCACTATCACTAACATGGCTCATCACTATCACTGCCATCACTAACAGGGCTCATCACTATCACCACTATCACTAACAGGGCTCCCCACTATCACCAACACTGCTCCAACATGGCTCCCCACTATCACCAACACTGCTCCAACATGGCTCCTCACTATGTACACTATCACGGCTCACCACTATCACCAACATGGCTCCAACATGGCTCCTCACATCACCAACACGGCTCATCACTATCACCAACACGGTTCATCACTATCACCAACACGGCTCATCACTATCACGGCTCACCATTATTGCTAACACGGCTCATCACTATCACTGACAAGGCTCATCACTAGCAATACTATCACTGCTCACCACCATCACTAACATGGCTCACCACTATCACCAACACGGCTCCAACATGGCTCCTCACTATCACGGCTCATCACTATCACTAACATGGCTCACCACTATCATGACTATCACCACTATCACTAACAGGGCTCCCCACTATCACCAACACAGCTCCAACATGGCTCCTCACTATCTACACTATCACGGCTCACCACTATCACCATCATGGCTCCTCACTATCACTAACATGGCTCCCCACTATCACCAACACGGCTCACCACTATCACCAACACGGCTCCAACATGGCTCCTCACTATCACGGCTCACCACTATCACTAACATGGCTCATCACTATCACCACTATCACTTACAGCGCTCCCCACTATCACCAACACGGCTCCAACATGGCTTCTCACTATCAACACTATCACAGCTCACCACCATCACCAACATGGCTCATCACTATCGCTAACATGGCTCCTCACTATCAACACTATCACGGCTCCCCACATCACTAACATGGTTCACCACTATCACCAACACGGCTCACCACTATCACTAACCAGGCTCACCACTATCACTAACCAGGCTCACCAATATCACCAACACGGCTCATCACTATCGCTAACACGGCTCATCACTATTGCTAACACGGCTCATCACTATCACTGACACATCACTATCAACACTATCACTGCTCACCACTATTATTGTTTTTTGGGTATTATTGTCTTTAAACTTGTTAAAGCACTTTGTAACTTGTTTTTGAAAAGTGCTCTACAAATAAAGATTATTATTATTATAACACTGCTCATCACTTTCACCACTATCACGGCTCATTACTATCACTAACCTGGCTCATCACTATCACCAACTTGGCTCATTAGTGTCACAGATTATCACTATCACGGCTCACTGCTATCACTAACACGGCTCCAACATGGCTCATCACTATCACCACTATCACCAACTTGGCTCATTAGTGTCACAGATTATCACTAACACGGCTCCAACATGGCTAATCACTATCAACACTATCACTAACTAGGCTCACCACAAGTCCCTTTTCCACCGATGGTACCCACTCAACTCGACTTGCCTGTTTTGGTTTTCCACTGGGCAAATCTGGTACCTGGTAGGTTTTTTGTCGAGGTTCCAAGCGAGCTGAGCTGATACCAGAAGGCTACGTGAAAACACTGCAGACTGCTGTGTGAGATTGAACCTAGCTAGCAGCCGATGTGTTTATAGCTGAGCTGCTAACGTTAGCTCAGTTTAGAAGCTCAGTTTGATTTAAGTTTAAGATTCCTTCAGTGTTGACTGTTTAGGAGGTTTCTACTGGGAGCTGAATAACCACTGAGGTTGTCTCCACTCCAGAACATACGGACGAGCTCATTAAAACATCAAAAACACTGAATAAATCAGCATCACCCTAAAAAATGAACGTCTCTTCAGAGTACACTGTGCGTCAGCCAGCTGACCTCTTGGTTAGAGCTGTCGGCCGGTAGAACACAATATGGCCATGCAGTCATTTCACAGCGGAGTTATAAAGACATTAAAAATATAAATATACCTTCTTGGCCATAGCTTCCGACTCCTCTGAATTCTCGGTGTTCTTCTCGTACGCTTTACCAACACGAGCCACAAAGTCCTTCACCGTCTCACACAGAACCCTGAAGATCATCATACAAATACAGACACAGTAAATTAAACAGACAGGTGGACAAACAGAAAGACAGGTGGACAGACAGACGTACTTGGCAGAGGAGATGACGACAGAGTGCTGGTCTGAGGTCAGGATCTTGGAAAGGTGAGCAGCCACAGAGTCCTCATAAGTCTGAATCTGCTGTACCTGTGTACATTGAGGTCAGTACAGGTGAGCATGAGCTTTCAAAAAGAGACAGATTCATCAGTAGTTTTATCATGTGATTCAGTTTTTCTTGTTCTTTAAATCAGATTTTCAAATTCCTCTGAATGAGAACTAACGTCGGTCAATATTAAGAATATAAAGTAGCAGTTCTGGGTTCAAACTAAATGGATCATGTACATATATGCCCCCCTCCTCCTGAGTATGAAAACACACTGCGGACGAGACATTAGTAGATCAGCTGTTTCTTTAACATGGCATCTCGTAGTTGCATCTTTCCTGATCACATGAAATGATCCAAATCTCTCTGGTCAGTCACTTACAGACTCTTCAACACCAACTGAAAATTGGACAACGGCTGCTACTAAAGAAATATGGAGTCGCTGAATGTTCCCGTTACCTCAGAGTCGTCGCTGCAGTCCTCCGTGACGGTAGACGCAGAGTGCTGCCGTGGAAACTTGGTTTCATAGACCATGATGCTCCACCTGCAGCCGGAGGAGAGAAAGGTACAGCTAGTGTTACTGTGTCGCTGTGCAGACGCACCTTGGTGTACACATGGATAATAAGTTATTAAGTTCATCCTGATATATTAAATATGTCCGTAGCTGCATGTCAACAAGGGCTGCGGTGACGTTCATGCACTTACTTGTTTTATCCTGTATCATCTACTGTTTGACAACCTGGTCACAAGCAAGCAACACTCTCAAACCACTACAGTCCCTATCCAAAAAAAACCCATATACTTTCATCATTGCAACAACATTTATGTTGGAAAACTTAATTACACATAGAGATCTCTGTCTCATGTACAAAATCTTACATGGACTGGCTCGTCCTGTATTTGTCAACACAGCACCAACTGCTTACAGATGTACTAGGAGTGCAGCAAGAGGTGACTGCATTGTCAGTGACAGTGAGATGAGTTAGATGAGAGATGCCTTTTTTAAATTGTATTTTATTGGCAGTGAGCGTTCTGCGTGCTGTTTATGAGCCCTGGGCGCCTCAAGTTTTCACACCAGCAAAACATGTTCTGTGTGATCCGGGCCTTACACCACTGAGTTACCTGTCCTAAGTCAGTTACCTGTCCTTCGTCAGTTACCTGTCCTTCGTCAGTTACCTGTCCTACGTCAGTTACCTGTCCTTCGTCAGTTACCTGTCCTTCGTCAGTTACCTGTCCTACGTCAGTTACCTGTCCTTCGTCAGTTACCTGTCCTGTCCTTCGTCAGTTACCTGTCCTACGTCAGTTACCTGTCCTTCGTCAGTTACCTGTCCTGTCCTTCGTCAGTTACCTGTCCTACATCAGTTACCTGTCCTGTCCTTCGTCAGTTACCTGTCCTACGTCAGTTACCTGTCCTACATCAGTTACCTGTCCTGTCCTTCGTCAGTTACCTGTCCTGTCCTTCGTCAGTTACCTGTCCTACATCAGTTACCTGTCCTGTCCTTCGTCAGTTACCTGTCCTACGTCAGTTACCTGTCCTACATCAGTTACCTGTCCTGTCCTTCGTCAGTTACCTGTCCTGTCCTTCGTCAGTTACCTGTCCTACGTCAGTTACCTGTCCTACGTCAGTTACCTGTCCTGTCCTTTGTCAGTTACCTTTCCTTGGTCAGTTACCTGTCCTGTCCTTCGTCAGTTACCTGTCCTACGTCAGTTACCTGTCCTACGTCAGTTACCTTTCCTACGTCAGTTACCTGTCCTGTCCTTCGTCAGTTACCTTTCCTTCGTCAGTTACCTGTCCTACGTCAGTTACCTGTCCTACGTCAGTTACCTGTCCTGTCCTTCGTCAGTTACCTTTCCTTCGTCAGTTACCTGTCCTGTCCTTCGTCAGTTACCTTTCCTACGTCAGTTACCTGTCCAACATCTTGGTGCTGGCTCTCTCCAGTTTCTCCAGTATCTGAGGCAGCTGAGTATCGTCGTCACAGGCTGAACCCCATCCCAGAACCCGGGCCAGATCGTTGCCCGTCCCCAGAGGAAGGACTCCCAACTGACACTACAACAACAAAACACACGACAACACAGTAAACAACACGTTTCATTTCATATCTTCAGTGTGGGCCCCCGAGACAGCACTCTCTAAGGATGTTTTGCCTGTATCTTGACTCTTAGGCCCAAATAACCACAGACCAGGTCCGAAATCTTGGCTTTCTAATAGACTCAGATCTCACAGTCACAAACCACATCAAAGCAAATCACCAAAACAGCATTCTATCGTCTTAAAATACAGGCAGAGTGAAGGGCCCGGTGTCCCAAAAAGACAGAGAGATTCAGACATATGATGTGATTGGACAGTGATATTCATTAAATTAGCCTATTATTACTTTTGTTTGTCAGTACAGGAGCATCTCAAATCTCAAAACAAATTTGAATCTGGTGGAAAAGTTAATTGTGAGCACCAGAACCAGACTGAGAGATTAAAGACTCAGGAAACTTTTGCAGGTGTTTTGAGTTAATTAGCTGATCAGAGCTCTTCTCAAGTCGACATTTCTGTGTTCGGTGTGTGTATTATAGTGCGTTACCTGTTTGTGCAGTGTGAGAGCGTCTATCTCGGACAGAACCCAGCCGACGCTGCCGTCTCCTCCACACACCAGGATCCTGAACGTGTCAAACTTCTGGAACAAACGCAGACTGACAGCAACAGATTTAAAGTTTGAACCAGTTTAATAAAACTCTCTCTCTCTCCCTCCCTCTATCTCTCTCACCCCAGGTGTGGTCCCCCGTTCATCAGGTCGAACACCTGCGCCGGGTTCAGCAGCTGTTTGAAGCGCCGCAGGAACTTGACGCCCTGGTTGTCTCCGCTCTTAGAGTTGACAAACACCAGCAGAGGACTGGTGCAGGACGGAGGACAGGACGCCTTCCAGAAACCTGGACACAACACACACTTCAGCACGTGTCGCAGGTGAACGTGTCGAGTGCTGCAGTAAATATGGTCTCACCGTCAGAGTCGATGCTGTTGAGCGCCGTCGGCGGGATGACGGACACTTTACACTGACCCAGAGGACACTTAGAGGACAGCTGCTCCTTACAGCCTGAGTGCACCTGCAGGACGCACAGAGGCAGCACATCTGTATTAGTGATACGACTGTGTACACAGTTACCATGGTAACTGGACATGCGTCTCACCATGGCTTTGCACCAGAGACACCTCCAGTCCTGCAGCCGGAGGACGCTGCCACACGTCTTGTCACAGACGTTACATTTAGCCGAGACGGGTAGGTTCCCCTCTAACCACTGATGAGGCATCGACACCTGAGGACAGAGGTCAGAGGTCACGTGTGAGCGGGACACGAGGCGTTTACTGTCACAGCTACCAGGTGTGTGCATGTGTCTCACCCCGTCCTCGTCCTCGATGATGTCCTTCCCGATAGAAGCCAGCGTGGTCCACTTACAGTTGTTGGTGGCTCGAACGGCGCAGCGTTTATGAGCCTTAAACTTGCACACTGTAACACACACGCACACAGTTAGAAACACACATTGAACAGATAGAGCAGGATGCATACAGAATCCGTGAATGGTTCGTTCTGTAGTTATTAAATTATATATATTATATAATGAGTCTGATTTGTGAAGATTTGTGTGTTACACTGACAGTGGCATAATCTCAGTCTTAGTATTATTGGATCTCAGTGCTGCTTTCGACACGGTCGACCACAACATATTATACTATACTATAGGTAATCACACATCTGAGCTAAGAAAAATGACTTGTGGAGTTCCCCAAGGCTCCATTCTGGGGCCTCTTCTGTTTAACTTCTACATCAGGGGTTGGCAAATAAGTCTGGCATCGGGCCAAATCTTTTTCAAGGCATTACATGGCGGGCCAGAACAAAGTCGAATTATTTCAAATCCTTATGTATTCGTGTGCACGTTTAGCTCAGTCGGTACAGTGCGGGACTCTCGTTTGGAAGGTTGTACGATCGATTCCTACCAACTACATATAGTTTTTTCTCCTTTGTTAAACAAATGGATTATAAGCACACTTTTGCACACGCTCACAATAAAGCAAGTGCTGCAGTGTGCGTGCCTACAGACGCTTATTTTCATTTCCCTGAGAAAATTCAGGGGAATCCAATCACACGTTTACTGACGGCTTTTCCAGAGGTGTGTCAAGCCGGCCAGAGACGCTTTTGAGTGTCGTTCAGAACTTTTCAAAGTAAAAGCTCTCGATAAACTTGTCATAAAGCATTGCCACAAAAAAAGTTCTCGCGCTTTTATTTTGGAGGCACAATCACTTAAGAGGAAGTGATTGTGTGAGTAACTGTAGCTGTCATGTCTGAGATCTATTTCAGCACCAGCTGCTATGAATTTATTTCTCTTTTTTAAGAGCAAATCAATCGGGCTGCTTATTGCTGACCACTGATCTACATGCTTCCACTGGCTCAGATTATGAAAAACAACAAAATATGTTACCATAATTATGCAGATGACACACAGATTTACATAACCATTTCACCAGGGGACTGTGATCCCATACAGGCGCTGTATGGGATCACATTGTTTTTGGAGCGAAGGAAGAACGATTAAAAGTCAGTGCTCAGCTTCGATCAGTAATGTTAAGAACCACAAATCAAGCCAGAAATCTTGGTGTAGTCATGGACTCAGACCTGAATTTGCGTGTATACTGCGTGTATACTGCGTGTGTACTGCATTTCTACAGCGTGTGTCCTGCGTGTATACTGCGTGTGTACTGCGTTTCTACAGCGTGTGTCCTGCGTGTATACTGCGTGTGTACTGCGTTTCTACAGCGTGTGTCCTGCGTGTATACTGCGTGTGTACTGCGTTTCTACAGCGTGTGTCCTGCGTGTATACTGCGTGTGTACTGCGTGTGTACAGCGTGTGTACAGCGTGTGTACAGCGTGTGTACAGCGTGTGTACAGCGTGTGTACTGCGTTTCTACAGCGTGTGTACAGCGTGTGTACTGCGTTTCTACAGCGTGTGTACAGCGTGTGTACAGCGTGTGTACAGCGTGTGTACTGCGTTTCTACAGCGTGTGTACTGCGTGTGTACAGCGTGTATATTGCGTGTGTACAGCGTGTGTCCTGCGAGTGTCCTGCGTGTATATTGCGTGTATACTGCGTGTGTACTGCATTTCTACAGCGTGTGTCCTGCGTGTATACTGCGTGTGTACTGCGTTTCTACAGCGTGTGTCCTGCGTGTATACTGCGTGTGTACTGCGTTTCTACAGCGTGTGTCCTGCGTGTATACTGCGTGTGTACTGCGTTTCTACAGCGTGTGTCCTGCGTGTATACTGCGTGTGTACTGCGTTTCTACAGCGTGTGTCCTGCGTGTATACTGCGTGTGTACTGCGTTTCTACAGCGTGTGTCCTGCGTGTGTACTGCTTTTCTACAGCGTGTGTACAGCGTGTGTACAGCGTGTGTACTGCGTTTCTACAGCGTGTGTACAGCGTGTGTACTGCGTTTCTACAGCGTGTGTACTGCGTGTGTACAGCGTGTGTCCTGCGAGTGTCCTGCGTGTATATTGCGTGTATACTGCGTGTATACTGCGTGTATACTGCGTGTGTACAGCGTGTGTCCTGCGAGTGTCCTGCGTGTGTACTGCGTTTCTACAGCGTGTGTCCTGCGTGTATACTGCGTGTGTACTGCGTTTCTACAGCGTGTGTCCTGCGTGTATACTGCGTGTGTACTGCGTTTCTACAGCGTGTGTCCTGCGTGTGTACTGCTTTTCTACAGCGTGTGTCCTGCGTGTATACTGCGTGTGTACTGCGTTTCTACAGCGTGTGTCCTGCGTGTATACTGCGTGTGTACTGCGTTTCTACAGCGTGTGTCCTGCGTGTATACTGCGTGTGTACTGCTTTTCTACAGCGTGTGTCCTGCGTGTATACTGCGTGTGTACTGCGTTTCTACAGCGTGTGTCCTGCGTGTATACTGCGTGTGTACTGCGTGTATATTGCGTGTGTACAGCGTTTCTACAGCGTGTGTCCTGCGTGTATACTGCGTGTGTATTGCGTGTGTACTGCGTTTCTACAGCGCGTGTCCTGCATGTATACTGCGTGTGTACTGCATTTCTACAGCGTGTGTACTGCGTTTCTACAGCGTGTGTACAGCATGTGTACTGCGTGTGTCCTGTGCGTGTCCTGCGTTTCTACAGCGTGTGTACTGCGTGTGTACAGCGTGTGTACAGCGTGTGTACAGCGTGTGTACAGCGTGTGTACTGCGTTTCTACAGCGTGTGTACAGCGTGTGTACTGCGTTTCTACAGCGTGTGTACTGCGTGTGTACAGCGTGTGTCCTGCGAGTGTCCTGCGTGTATATTGCGTGTATACTGCGTGTATACTGCGTGTATACTGCGTGTGTACAGCGTGTGTCCTGCGAGTGTCCTGCGTGTGTACTGCGTTTCTACAGCGTGTGTCCTGCGTGTATACTGCGTGTGTACTGCGTTTCTACAGCGTGTGTCCTGCGTGTATACTGCGTGTGTACTGCGTTTCTACAGCGTGTGTCCTGCGTGTATACTGCGTGTGTACTGCTTTTCTACAGCGTGTGTCCTGCGTGTATACTGCGTGTGTACTGCGTTTCTACAGCGTGTGTCCTGCGTGTATACTGCGTGTGTACTGCGTTTCTACAGCGTGTGTCCTGCGTGTATACTGCGTGTGTACTGCTTTTCTACAGCGTGTGTCCTGCGTGTATACTGCGTGTGTACTGCGTTTCTACAGCGTGTGTCCTGCGTGTATACTGCGTGTGTACTGCGTGTATATTGCGTGTGTACAGCGTTTCTACAGCGTGTGTCCTGCGTGTATACTGCGTGTGTATTGCGTGTGTACTGCGTTTCTACAGCGCGTGTCCTGCATGTATACTGCGTGTGTACTGCATTTCTACAGCGTGTGTACTGCGTTTCTACAGCGTGTGTACAGCATGTGTACTGCGTGTGTCCTGTGCGTGTCCTGCGTTTCTACAGCGTGTGTACAGCGTGTGTACAGCGTGTGTACTGCGTGTGTACTGCGTTTCTACAGCGTGTGTACTGCGTGTGTACTGCGTTTCTACAGCGTGTGTCCTGCGTGTATACTGTGTGTGTCCTGCGAGTGTCCTGCGTGTATACTGCGTGTGTACTGCGTTTCTACAGCGTGTGTACAGCGTGTGTACTGCGTTTCTACAGCGTGTGTACTGCGTTTCTACAGCGTGTGTACAGCGTTTCTACAGCGTGTGTACTGCGTTTCTACAGCGTGTGTACAGCGTGTGTACAGCGTGTGTACTGCGTTTCTACAGCGTGTGTACTGCGTTTCTACAGCGTGTGTACTGCGTTTCTACAGCGTGTGTCCTGCGTTTCTACAGCGTGTGTACTGCGTTTCTACAGCGTGTGTACTGCGTTTCTACAGCGTGTGTCCTGCGTGTGTCCTGCGTTTCTACAGCGTGTGTACAGCGTGTGTACAGCGTGTGTACTGCGTGTGTACTGCGTTTCTACAGCGTATGTCCTGCGTGTATACTGTGAGTGTCCTGCGTGTATACTGCGTGTGTACTGCGTTTCTACAGCGTGTGTCCTGCGTGTGTCCTGCGTGTGTACTGCGTTTCCACAGCGTGTGTACTGCGTTTCTACAGCGTGTGTACTGCGTGTGTCCTGCGTGTGTCCTGCGTTTCTACAGCGTGTGTACAGCGTGTGTACTGCGTGTGTACTGCGTTTCTACAGCGTGTGTACTGCGTTTCTACAGCGTATGTCCTGCGTGTATACTGTGTGTGTCCTGCGAGTGTCCTGCGTGTATACTGCGTGTGTACTGCGTTTCTACAGCGTGTGTACTGCGTGTGTACTGCGTGTGTCCTGCGAGTGTCCTGCGTGTATACTGCGTGTCTACAGCGTGTGTACAGCGTGTGTACTGCGTGTGTACAGCGTGTGTCCTGCGAGTGTCCTGCGTGTATACTGCGTGTGTACTGCGTTTCTACAGCGTGTGTACTGCGTGTGTCCTGCGAGTGTCCTGCGTGTGTACTGCATTTCTACAGCGTGTGTCCTGCGAGTGTCCTGCGTGTATACTGCGTGTGTACTGCATTTCTACAGCGTGTGTCCTGCGTGTGTACTGCGTGTGTCCTGCGAGTGTCCTGCGTGTGTACTGCGTTTCTACAGCGTGTGTACAGCGTGTGTACAGCGTGTGTACTGCGTGTGTACAGCGTGTGTCCTGCGTGTATATTGCGTGTGTACAGCGTGTGTCCTGCGTGTATATTGCGTGTATACTGCGTGTGTACTGCGAGTGTCCTGCGTGTATATTGCGTGTATACTGCGTGTGTCCTGCGTGTATATTGCGTGTATACTGCGTGTGTCCTGCGTGTATCCTGCGTGTATATTGCGTGTATACTGCGTGTGTCCTGCGTGTATATTGCGTGTATACTGCGTGTGTCCTGCGTGTATATTGCGTGTATACTGCGTGTGTACTGCGAGTGTCCTGCGTGTATATTGCGTGTATACTGCGTGTGTACAGCGAGTGTCCTGCGTGTATATTGCGTGTGTACAGCGTGTGTCCTGCGTGTATATTGCGTGTATACTGCGTGTGTACTGCGAGTGTCCTGCGTGTATATTGCGTGTATACTGCGTGTATACTGCGTGTGTACAGCGTGTGTCCTGCGAGTGTCCTGCGTGTATATTGCGTGTGTACTGCGTTTCTACAGCGTGTGTACAGCGTGTGTACAGCGTGTGTACAGCGTGTGTACAGCGTGTGTACTGCGTTTCTACAGCGTGTGTACTGCGTGTGTACAGCGTGTGTACAGCGTGTGTACTGCGTTTCTACAGCGTGTGTACTGCGTGTGTACAGCGTGTGTACTGCGTTTCTACAGCGTGTGTACTGCGTGTGTACAGCGTGTGTACTGCGTTTCTACAGCGTGTGTACAGCGTGTGTACAGCGTGTGTACAGCGTGTGTACAGCGTGTGTACAGCGTGTGTACTGCGTGTGTACTGCGTGTGTACAGCGTGTGTACAGCGTGTGTACTGCGTTTCTACAGCGTGTGTACAGCGTGTGTACAGCGTGTGTACAGCGTGTGTACAGCGTGTGTACAGCGTGTGTACTGCGTGTGTACAGCGTGTGTACAGCGTGTGTACAGCGTGTGTACTGCGTTTCTACAGCGTGTGTACTGCGTGTGTACAGCGTGTGTACTGCGTTTCTACAGCGTGTGTACAGCGTGTGTACAGCGTGTGTACAGCGTGTGTACTGCGTGTGTACAGCGTGTGTACAGCGTGTGTACAGCGTGTGTACTGCGTTTCTACAGCGTGTGTACTGCGTGTGTACAGCGTGTATATTGCGTGTGTACAGCGTGTGTCCTGCGAGTGTCCTGCGTGTATACTGCGTGTATACTGCGTGTGTCCTGCGAGTGTCCTGCGAGTGTACTGCGTTTCTACAGCGTGTGTACAGCGTGTGTCCTGTGAGTGTCCTGCGAGTGTCCTGCGAGTGTCCTGCGAGTGTCCTGCATGTGTCCTGCGTGTGTACTGCATTTCTACAGCGTGTGTCCTGCGTGTGTACTGCGTGTGTACTGCATTTCTACAGCGTGTGTCCTGCGTGTGTACTGCGTGTGTCCTGCGAGTGTCCTGCGTGTGTACTGCGTTTCTACAGCGTGTGTACTGCGTGTGTACAGCGTGTGTCCTGCGTGTATATTGCGTGTGTACAGCGTGTGTCCTGCGTGTATATTGCGTGTATACTGCGTGTGTACTGCGAGTGTCCTGCGTGTATATTGCATGTATACTGCGTGTATACTGCGTGTACAGCGTGTGTCCTGCGAGTGTCCTGCGTGTATACTGCGTGTATACTGCGCGTGTCCTGCGAGTGTCCTGCGTGTATACTGCGTGTGTACACTGCGTGTATACAGCGTGTGTCCTGCGAGTGTCCTGCGTGTATATTGCGTGTGTACTGCGTGTGTACAGCGTGTGTACAGCGTGTGTACAGCGTGTGTACAGCGTGTGTACAGCGTGTGTACTGCGTTTCTACAGCGTGTGTACAGCGTGTGTACTGCGTTTCTACAGCGTGTGTACAGCGTGTGTACAGCGTGTGTACAGCGTGTGTACTGCGTTTCTACAGCGTGTGTACTGCGTGTGTACAGCGTGTATATTGCGTGTGTACAGCGTGTGTCCTGCGAGTGTCCTGCGTGTATATTGCGTGTATACTGCGTGTGTACTGCATTTCTACAGCGTGTGTCCTGCGTGTATACTGCGTGTGTACTGCGTTTCTACAGCGTGTGTCCTGCGTGTATACTGCGTGTGTACTGCGTTTCTACAGCGTGTGTCCTGCGTGTATACTGCGTGTGTACTGCGTTTCTACAGCGTGTGTCCTGCGTGTATACTGCGTGTGTACTGCGTTTCTACAGCGTGTGTCCTGCGTGTATACTGCGTGTGTACTGCGTTTCTACAGCGTGTGTCCTGCGTGTGTACTGCGTTTCTACAGCGTGTGTCCTGCGTGTATACTGCGTGTGTACTGCGTTTCTACAGCGTGTGTCCTGCGTGTATACTGCGTGTGTACTGCGTTTCTACAGCGTGTGTCCTGCGTGTATACTGCGTGTGTACTGCTTTTCTACAGCGTGTGTCCTGCGTGTATACTGCGTGTGTACTGCGTTTCTACAGCGTGTGTCCTGCGTGTATACTGCGTGTGTACTGCGTGTATATTGCGTGTGTACAGCGTTTCTACAGCGTGTGTCCTGCGTGTATACTGCGTGTGTATTGCGTGTGTACTGCGTTTCTACAGCGCGTGTCCTGCATGTATACTGCGTGTGTACTGCATTTCTACAGCGTGTGTACTGCGTTTCTACAGCGTGTGTACAGCATGTGTACTGCGTGTGTCCTGTGCGTGTCCTGCGTTTCTACAGCGTGTGTACAGCGTGTGTACAGCGTGTGTACTGCGTGTGTACTGCGTTTCTACAGCGTGTGTACTGCGTGTGTACTGCGTTTCTACAGCGTGTGTCCTGCGTGTATACTGTGTGTGTCCTGCGAGTGTCCTGCGTGTATACTGCGTGTGTACTGCGTTTCTACAGCGTGTGTACAGCGTGTGTACTGCGTTTCTACAGCGTGTGTACTGCGTTTCTACAGCGTGTGTACAGCGTTTCTACAGCGTGTGTACTGCGTTTCTACAGCGTGTGTACAGCGTGTGTACAGCGTGTGTACTGCGTTTCTACAGCGTGTGTACTGCGTTTCGACAGCGTGTGTACTGCGTTTCTACAGCGTGTGTCCTGCGTTTCTACAGCGTGTGTCCTGCGTGTGTCCTGCGTTTCTACAGCGTGTGTACAGCGTGTGTACAGCGTGTGTACTGCGTGTGTACTGCGTTTCTACAGCGTATGTACTGCGTTTCTACAGCGTGTGTACTGCGTTTCTACAGCGTGTGTACTGCGTTTCTACAGCGTGTGTCCTGCGTGTGTCCTGCGTTTCTACAGCGTGTGTACAGCGTGTGTACAGCGTGTGTACTGCGTGTGTACTGCGTTTCTACAGCGTATGTCCTGCGTGTATACTGTGAGTGTCCTGCGTGTATACTGCGTGTGTACTGCGTTTCTACAGCGTGTGTCCTGCGTGTGTCCTGCGTGTGTCCTGCGTGTGTACTGCGTTTCCACAGCGTGTGTACTGCGTTTCTACAGCGTGTGTACTGCGTGTGTCCTGCGTGTGTCCTGCGTTTCTACAGCGTGTGTACAGCGTGTGTACTGCGTGTGTACTGCGTTTCTACAGCGTGTGTACTGCGTTTCTACAGCGTATGTCCTGCGTGTATACTGTGTGTGTCCTGCGAGTGTCCTGCGTGTATACTGCGTGTGTACTGCGTTTCTACAGCGTGTGTACTGCGTGTGTACTGCGTGTGTCCTGCGAGTGTCCTGCGTGTATACTGCGTGTATACTGCGTGTATACTGCGTGTCTACAGCGTGTGTACAGCGTGTGTACTGCGTGTGTACAGCGTGTGTCCTGCGAGTGTCCTGCGTGTATACTGCGTGTGTACTGCGTTTCTACAGCGTGTGTACTGCGTGTGTCCTGCGAGTGTCCTGCGTGTGTACTGCATTTCTACAGCGTGTGTCCTGCGAGTGTCCTGCGTGTATACTGCGTGTGTACTGCATTTCTACAGCGTGTGTCCTGCGTGTGTACTGCGTGTGTCCTGCGAGTGTCCTGCGTGTGTACTGCGTTTCTACAGCGTGTGTACAGCGTGTGTACAGCGTGTGTACTGCGTGTGTACAGCGTGTGTCCTGCGTGTATATTGCGTGTGTACAGCGTGTGTCCTGCGTGTATATTGCGTGTATACTGCGTGTGTACTGCGAGTGTCCTGCGTGTATATTGCGTGTATACTGCGTGTGTCCTGCGTGTATATTGCGTGTATACTGCGTGTGTCCTGCGTGTATCCTGCGTGTATATTGCGTGTATACTGCGTGTGTCCTGCGTGTATATTGCGTGTATACTGCGTGTGTCCTGCGTGTATATTGCGTGTGTACAGCGTGTGTCCTGCGTGTATATTGCGTGTATACTGCGTGTGTACAGCGAGTGTCCTGCGTGTATATTGCGTGTGTACAGCGTGTGTCCTGCGTGTATATTGCGTGTATACTGCGTGTGTACTGCGAGTGTCCTGCGTGTATATTGCGTGTATACTGCGTGTATACTGCGTGTGTACAGCGTGTGTCCTGCGAGTGTCCTGCGTGTATATTGCGTGTGTACTGCGTTTCTACAGCGTGTGTACAGCGTGTGTACAGCGTGTGTACAGCGTGTGTACAGCGTGTGTACTGCGTTTCTACAGCGTGTGTACTGCGTGTGTACAGCGTGTGTACAGCGTGTGTACTGCGTTTCTACAGCGTGTGTACTGCGTGTGTACAGCGTGTGTACTGCGTTTCTACAGCGTGTGTACTGCGTGTGTACAGCGTTTCTACAGCGTGTGTACAGCGTGTGTACAGCGTGTGTACAGCGTGTGTACAGCGTGTGTACAGCGTGTGTACAGCGTGTGTACTGCGTGTGTACAGCGTGTGTACAGCGTGTGTACTGCGTTTCTACAGCGTGTGTACAGCGTGTGTACAGCGTGTGTACAGCGTGTGTACAGCGTGTGTACAGCGTGTGTACTGCGTGTGTACAGCGTGTGTACAGCGTGTGTACAGCGTGTGTACTGCGTTTCTACAGCGTGTGTACTGCGTGTGTACAGCGTGTGTACTGCGTTTCTACAGCGTGTGTACAGCGTGTGTACAGCGTGTGTACAGCGTGTGTACTGCGTGTGTACAGCGTGTGTACAGCGTGTGTACAGCGTGTGTACTGCGTTTCTACAGCGTGTGTACTGCGTGTGTACAGCGTGTATATTGCGTGTGTACAGCGTGTGTCCTGCGAGTGTCCTGCGTGTATACTGCGTGTATACTGCGTGTGTCCTGCGAGTGTCCTGCGAGTGTACTGCGTTTCTACAGCGTGTGTACAGCGTGTGTCCTGTGAGTGTCCTGCGAGTGTCCTGCGAGTGTCCTGCATGTGTCCTGCGTGTGTACTGCATTTCTACAGCGTGTGTCCTGCGTGTGTACTGCGTGTGTACTGCATTTCTACAGCGTGTGTCCTGCGTGTGTACTGCGTGTGTCCTGCGAGTGTCCTGCGTGTGTACTGCGTTTCTACAGCGTGTGTACTGCGTGTGTACAGCGTGTGTCCTGCGTGTATATTGCGTGTGTACAGCGTGTGTCCTGCGTGTATATTGCGTGTATACTGCGTGTGTACTGCGAGTGTCCTGCGTGTATATTGCATGTATACTGCGTGTATACTGCGTGTACAGCGTGTGTCCTGCGAGTGTCCTGCGTGTATACTGCGTGTATACTGCGCGTGTCCTGCGAGTGTCCTGCGTGTATACTGCGTGTGTACACTGCGTGTATACAGCGTGTGTCCTGCGAGTGTCCTGCGTGTATATTGCGTGTGTACTGCGTGTGTACAGCGTGTGTACAGCGTGTGTACAGCGTGTGTACAGCGTGTGTACAGCGTGTGTACTGCGTTTCTACAGCGTGTGTACAGCGTGTGTACTGCGTTTCTACAGCGTGTGTACAGCGTGTGTACAGCGTGTGTACAGCGTGTGTACTGCGTTTCTACAGCGTGTGTACTGCGTGTGTACAGCGTGTATATTGCGTGTGTACAGCGTGTGTCCTGCGAGTGTCCTGCGTGTATATTGCGTGTATACTGCGTGTGTACAGCGTGTGTACAGCGTGTGTACAGCGTGTGTCCTGCGAGTGTCCTGCGTGTATATTGCGTGTATACTGCGTGTGTCCTGCGAGTGTCCTGCGTGTATATTGCGTGTATACTGCGTGTATACTGCGTGTGTACAGCGTGTGTCCTGCGAGTGTCCTGCGTGTATATTGCGTGTGTACTGCGTTTCTACAGCGTGTGTACAGCGTGTGTACAGCGTGTGTCCTGCGTGTGTCCTGCGTGTGTACTGCGTTTCTACAGCGTGTGTACTGCGTGTGTCCTGCGTGTGTACTGCGTGTGTCCTGCGTGTGTACAGCGTGTGTACAGCGTGTGTACAGCGTGCGTCCTGCGAGTGTCCTGCGTGTATATTGCGTGTGTACTGCGTTTCTATAGCGTGTGTACAGCGTGTGTACAGCGTGTGTACAGCGTGTGTACTGCGTTTCTACAGCGTGTGTACTGCGTGTGTCCTGCGTGTGTACTGCGTGTGTCCTGCGTGTGTCCTGCGTGTGTACTGCGTTTCTACAGCGTGTGTACAGCGTGTGTACAGCGTGTGTACAGCGTGTGTACAGCGTGTGTACAGCGTGTGTACTGCGTTTCTACAGCGTGTGTACTGCGTGTGTCCTGCGTGTGTCCTGCGTGTGTCCTGCGTGTGTACTGCGTTTCTACAGCGTGTGTACAGCGTGTGTCCTGCGAGTGTCCTGCGAGTGTCCTGCGTGTGTCCTGCGTGTGTCCTGCGTGTGTACTGCGTGTGTACTGCATTTCTACAGCGTGTGTCCTGCGAGTGTCCTGCGTGTATACTGCGTGTGTACTGCATTTCTACAGCGTGTGTCCTGCGTGTGTCCTGCGTGTGTACTGCGTGTGTACTGCGTGTGTACTGCGTTTCTACAGCGTGTGTACTGCGTGTGTACAGCGTGTGTCCTGCGTGTATATTGCGTGTGTACAGCGTGTGTCCTGCGAGTGTCCTGCGTGTATATTGCGTGTATACTGCGTGTGTACTGCGAGTGTCCTGCGTGTATATTGCGTGTATACTGCGTGTATACTGCGTGTGTACAGCGTGTGTCCTGCGAGTGTCCTGCGTGTATATTGCGTGTATACAGCGTGTGTCCTGCGAGTGTCCTGCGTGTATATTGCGTGTATACTGCGTGTGTACTGCGAGTGTCCTGCGTGTATATTGCGTGTATACTGCGTGTATACTGCGTGTGTACAGCGTGTGTCCTGCGAGTGTCCTGCGTGTATATTGCGTGTATACTGCGTGTGTCCTGCGAGTGTCCTGCGTGTATATTGCATGTATACTGCGTGTATACTGCGTGTGTACAGCGTGTGTCCTGCGAGTGTCCTGCGTGTATATTGCGTGTGTACTGCGTTTCTACAGCGTGTGTACAGCGTGTGTACAGCGTGTGTACAGCGTGTGTACAGCGTGTGTACTGCGTTTCTACTGCGTTTCTACAGCGTGTGTACAGCGTGTGTACAGCGTGTGTACAGCGTGTGTACTGCGTTTCTACAGCGTGTGTACAGCGTGTGTACTGCGTGTGTACTGCGTGTGTACAGCGTGTGTACAGCGTGTGTACTGCGTTTCTACAGCGTGTGTACAGCGTGTGTACTGCGTTTCTACAGCGTGTGTACTGCGTGTGTACAGCGTGTGTCCTGCGAGTGTCCTGCGTGTATATTGCGTGTATACTGCGTGTATACTGCGTGTATACTGCGTGTGTACAGCGTGTGTCCTGCGAGTGTCCTGCGTGTATATTGCGTGTGTACTGCGTTTCTACAGCGTGTGTACAGCGTGTGTACAGCGTGTGTACAGCGTGTGTCCTGCGTGTATACTGCGTGTGTCCTGCGAGTGTCCTGCGTGTATATTGCGTGTGTACAGCGTGTGTCCTGCGAGTGTCCTGCGTGTATATTGCGTGTATACTGCGTGTATACTGCGTGTGTACTGCGTGTGTACAGCGTGTGTCCTGCGAGTGTCCTGCGTGTATATTGCGTGTGTACAGCGTGTGTCCTGCGAGTGTCCTGCGTGTATATTGCGTGTATACTGCGTGTGTCCTGCTAGTGTCCTGCGTGTATATTGCGTTTGTACAGCGTGTGTCCTGCGAGTGTCCTGCGTGTATATTGCGTGTATACTGCGTGTATACTGCGTGTGTACAGCGTGTGTACAGCGTGTGTACAGCGTGTGTCCTGCGTGTATATTGCGTGTATACTGCGTGTGTACAGCGTGTGTACAGCGTGTGTACAGCGTGTGTACAGCGTGTGTCCTGCGTGTATATTGCGTGTATACTGCGTGTGTCCTGCGAGTGTCCTGCGTGTATATTGCGTGTGTACAGCGTGTGTCCTGCGAGTGTCCTGCGTGTATATTGCGTGTATACTGCGTGTATACTGCGTGTGTACAGCGTGTGTCCTGCGAGTGTCCTGCGTGTATATTGCGTGTATACTGCGTGTGTCCTGCGAGTGTCCTGCGTGTACAGCGTGTGTCCTGCGAGTGTCCTGCGTGTATATTGCGTGTATACTGCGTGTGTACAGCGTGTGTCCTGCGAGTGTCCTGCGTGTATACTGCGTGTATACTGCGTGTGTACAGCGAGTGTCCTGCGAGTGTCCTGCGAGTGTCCTGCGTGTATATTGTGTGTGTACTGCGTTTCTACAGCGTGTGTACAGCGTGTGTACAGCGTGTGTACTGCGTGTGTCCTGCGTGTGTACTGCGTGTGTACTGCGTGTGTACAGCGAGTGTCCTGCGAGTGTCCTGCGTGTATATTGTGTGTGTACTGCGTTTCTACAGCGTGTGTACAGCGTGTGTACTGCGTGTGTCCTGCGAGTGTCCTGCGTGTATATTGCGTGTGTACTGTGTTTCTACAGCGTGTGTACAGCGTGTGTACAGCGTGTGTACAGCGTGTGTACTGCGTTTCTACAGCGTGTGTCCTGCGTGTGTCCTGCGTGTGTCCTGCGTGTGTACTGCGTGTGTACTGCGTGTCCTGCGTGTGTCCTGCGTGTGTACTGCGTGTGTCCTGCGTGTGTACTGCGTTTCTACAGCGTGTGTACTGCGTGTGTCCTGCGTGTGTCCTGCGAGTGTCCTGCGTGTATATTGCGTGTATACTGCGTGTATACTGCGTGTATACTGTGTGTGTCCTGCGAGTGTCCTGCGTGTATATTGCGTGTATACTGCGTTTCTACAGCGTGTGTACAGCGTGTGTACAGCGTGTGTACAGCGTGTGTACTGCGTTTCTACAGCGTGTGTCCTGCGTGTGTACTGTGTGTGTACTGCGTGTGTACTGCGTTTCTACAGCGTGTGTACAGCGTGTGTACTACGTTTCTACAGCGTGTGTCCTGCGTGTGTACTGCGTGTGTACTGCGTTTCTACAGCGTGTGTCCTGCGTGTGTACTGTGTGTGTACTGCGTGTGTACTGCGTTTCTACAGCGTGTGTACAGCGTGTGTACTGCGTTTCTACAGCGTGTGTCCTGCGTGTGTACTGTGTGTGTACTGCGTGTGTACTGCGTTTCTACAGCGTGTGTACAGCGTGTGTACTGCGTTTCTACAGCGTGTGTCCTGCGTGTGTACAGCGTGTGTACTGCGTGTGTACTGTGTGTGTACTGCGTGTGTACTGCGTTTCTACAGCGTGTGTACAGCGTGTGTACTGCGTTTCTACAGCGTGTGTCCTGCGTGTGTACTGTGTGTGTACTGCGTGTGTACTGCGTTTCTACAGCGTGTGTCCTGCGTGTGTACTGTGTGTGTACTGCGTGTGTACTGCGTTTCTACAGCGTGTGTACAGCGTGTGTACTGCGTTTCTACAGCGTGTGTCCTGCGTGTGTACTGCGTGTGTACTGCGTTTCTACAGCGTGTGTCCTGCGTGTGTACTGCGTGTGTACTGCGTGTGTACTGCGTTTCTACAGCGTGTGTCCTGCGTGTGTACTGCGTGTGTACTGCGTGTGTCCTGCGTGTGTCCTGCGAGTGTCCTGCGTGTATATTGCGTGTATACTGCGTGTATACTGCGTGTATACTGTGTGTGTCCTGCGAGTGTCCTGCGTGTATATTGCGTGTATACTGCGTGTGTCCTGCGAGTGTCCTGCGTGTATACTGCGTGTGTACTGCGTTTCTATAGCGTGTGTACAGCGTGTGTACAGCGTGTGTACAGCGTGTGTACAGCGTGTGTACTGCGTTTCTACAGCGTGTGTACAGCGTGTGTACAGCGTGTGTACAGCGTGTGTACAGCGTGTGTACTGCGTTTCTACAGCGTGTGTACAGCGTGTGTACAGCGTGTGTACAGCGTGTGTACTGCGTTTCTACAGCGTGTGTCCTGCGTGTGTACTGTGTGTGTACTGCGTGTGTACTGCGTTTCTACAGCGTGTGTACAGCGTGTGTACTGCGTTTCTACAGCGTGTGTCCTGCGTGTGTACTGCGTGTGTACTGCGTGTGTACTGCGTTTCTACAGCGTGTGTCCTGCGTGTGTACTGCGTGTGTACTGCGTGTGTACTGCGTGTGTACTGCGTGCACCTTCACAGGACAGGCCGTGTGATGTCACTCCTGACAGAGCCTCTCTGCAGACGTTACAGTACGTCGGTCTGGCGTGAGAGCAGGCGTACCAGTTGTGCATCCCGCTGAAGTGGTCCATGCTGTACTGGGTGGACTGGGAGACACAGAGACAGTCAGAACCTGGTACTGGGCCGATATCTGGCTGATACAGCAGCTCTGATCTAAGTGTTTTTAAGTTTGTTTTTTTATTATACATGTATTTTAATTAAGAACAGTTTCTTATTTACAATAACGGCCTGGCTGGAGACATAAGGCCTCCTGTGGGAAAGGGTACTGGGATTAAATAAAAACATAAAGCAACAGACGGAGGACGCAGGACAACAACTCAGTCACAACAACCAACCTGAAAACCAGGGACAAGGACACAAAGAGACCAGATGAGAAAAATTAAAAGACAGATAAGAAACATGATAAAAGACGATCTACAGAGAGTAGACGATACAACAAACGGCACAATAGTTGAATAATAAAAACAACCTAGATAGTAGCAGAGCGACATATAAGAACAACACATAACATCACATGAAGCAAATCTAACAGAGGATAAAGATCTACTGTAGAGAGCAAAGCAGCTCTCCTTTAAACTTCAGAATGAAGCAGAACTCAGTGTGTTTCTGCTTCATTCATTAATACAACATGCTGCTGTCTCTCTCTGTGAGGCCCTTTGTGCTTTGTTTGATAACGGCTCTGCAAATAAAGTTTAAGGTTTAATTATAATATTAGATTCGACTCTAATATTATAATAACACAATAATACAGGACTTGTATCTGTTCTGATATCTGCATAATAGATCTCTGCGCTCTAAATATTGACATCGGCCTTTCATAAACCCGTATCAGTCCACCAGTATTAATCACGCAGTTCACCTCATAGTTCTGTCGGTTCTGGACGCTGCGCAGAGCCGCCATCCACTCCTCCATCTCCTTCCTGTTGTCAGCACACAGAATCAGACGCCTGCAGGGGGTGATGACCTACGCACACGCACACGCACACACACACACACACACACACACACACACATACACACAGTGCTGTTGTTGCCCATTGTTCTGGTTATATGAATAAAACACTGCAGGAGTGTGTGTGGTTGTCATTTTAAGAGAAACAGACTTCCACTTCCTGTTCAGCTGCTCCACAATGAAGCGTCTGTTTCCCACAAAGACAGAAATAGACCTGCGAGCGAGCGTGCGCACACACACACACACACACACACACACACCAGCAGATCTGACTCTGTTTTTGAAACAACACCTGAGGGTCTGACAGAACAAACACTCGTCTGTGTAGTCGTATGGCGGCGGCTTCCTGTTTGACGTCCTGCTGTCACTTTTTATTCCAAACTTTCCTTTTGAACGTGTTAAAAACTAACGAGCAGCTCCGACCTCTGACTCTCCTCCTCCCTCGTCCTCAGGAGCCAGAAGATTTATACAAAGGACGTGAAGCCTGGCGATAAAAATAAAAGCTGAGGCTCAGAGCTCCGTTCACATTCATTCAAACCAACGACGTGTGCAGGACTTTCAGAAAACAGGGTTCACATCAGTGCTCAGCACTGCACGAACCTGTGGAACCAGAACCTAACATGGTTCTGTTTGTCCCGATTCCTGGGTCTAAATCTGGGCTCTGCTCTGGAGGCGATAATAAACCCAAGTTCAGGTTCTTTCGGGGGTTTAAGGGGCAGAACTGTCTGTGTTTGGTTGAGTAGAGGACGACTACAACGACCACAACAACAATAAAACACAATAATAATAATTCTGTCTCTTCTGATATTGTGTCACTTAACACCTCCTGCTAGCATAGCAGTTAGCGTGACCTGCTGGCGTTGCTCCTGCTGGCTTCCCACCAGGCTGCAATGCAGAACTCCCACAGGAAAACTGCCTATTTAAGGCAACTAGCGATTTAAACATTAAACTGCACGTTTGGTGTTGAAGCTTTTGATTTCAGCCCCGCTTGTATTTCAGTTTCATCTTGTGAGTGTGGATATTACCAAAGGCGTCCTGTACTTATTCTTATTTATTATTTGTGGGTCCTCGGTGGTGCCGGCTTGCTTTGACGGTGAGCTTCTCGTGAATCCTGCCCGTTCTCCACAGGATTAAACTCTAAACTCTGGATTTATTTTTTGGGGTGTATTTATGTTTCTGGAAAAGATTTGCAGTAATAAAGCTCATCCTGGTCAAGTCCTCCACCTCTTCTGTGCACCTCTGGTCCATAAGCTTCACTTTAAGTTCTAATCACCTGCTGCATGTGGCTCCGCTGGACCACTCGCTCAATCAATACTTCTACCAGTACTCCTTTATATTTATTTATATTTTATCATATTTTCTACTTACCTACTTTCTATCTATTATTTCCATTCCTTATACGCTGACATGAAAGTAACAAAAGTATTTCTGAACAGTAAGACGTACAGGCACACAATATGCAGATCACATGTTGTCCGAGCCTGTGTTTCCTGTCGCATGACGGCAGGCGAGCGGAGCTTCATCTGACCCGGTGTGACTGGAAATAATGAGCAAATATTTGCAGAGGATCTGTACCGAGTCCACCGCGTCACGGTCTGAAGACTGAAGCGAGAGAAGAAAGTGAGGGAGGACAGGGAGGCTTCAGCAGCACAGCGTCAGTCAGGAACATGTAGCTGTCAGTTGAACCTGATCCGACAAGAGTCTGAATGATAGATCAGATTTATTTATCTGGAACTGAAAATTATATCATTAAAAGGATCAGAGCTGCAGTTCTACACACACTGCATGTAAATAATAAATTAATTTGCTATAATTCATTTGTATTTGTTTAGTTTTTGTTATGCTAAACGTACCTAACACCGCCAGCCCCCCCGCCTGACTTCAGTAATCTGACAGTGAGAAGCAGAAACTTCCTCGTGCTTCGGCAAAGACACAAACGTTGGCTTCAGTGCTGGAACGAGATCTCGGGATGTTAAAACGTGACGATATTCCTCGTTAACAGCGTTGGACAGTTACTCAGTTACTGCAGTATTACTACTCTCCCCAGTAACTAGTACTGTAAGGTTTACTATTCCCTTGCTGCCCAGCATCACCGGCTCTGTCAGGTTCGTTATTGTTCCAGTAAAGTGGATTCATTTCTAAAACGAGCTGCTGAACAGGCCGCCGTCACTTTTTGAGGACTTAACTTTTTTTAAGGAGTAAAAAGTAACTCATTACACTTCCACTTCAACTTGCTGAAGTTAGCAGAGAAGACGCCCCCCCGCCACTTTTAAACAGTTTGCGTGGCAGCGTGTTGGTAACAGGTGGAAACAATAAACGCCGACAGACGAGACAAGAAACAAAATGCACCTGCACTGTTTTGCATTTTGTGACTTTCAGTTTCAGATATTCTGTCATTGAAGATTTCTTAAAATTTGTGTTTAAATGTCGTCCGGTGAGCTCAGTGTGTCGTCACTCCATTCTCTAATGGCTTTAAATGCAAAGGTATAAAACTGTGAAAAGGAGTACAGCGTGTACTTTAAATATCTTTAATATATAAAACCAACTTCACTCCCTCACACAGTCTCCTCTTCCTCTCTGTCCTCACGTCCACACTAACAACATGAAGGTTAAAACTAAAGAACAATAAAACCTGCTCAGGAAGTCCAGCGCAACAGATGGAGGTGAGTCTTACACAAGAACTTGAACATGTCAGCAGTCCGAGCAGTTCTTCCTTGAAAAGGCTCGGTCACCTTTAGTTTTTAACCTGGATCAGGGGAGGTGGAGGAGCATCTGATCGGACCACCTCAGGGCTGTGACAGGAGTGTGAACATGTAAAGGTTCTGACAAATAAGAAGGCGCCAAACCATTTTAAAATCTTAAAATGAATCCTAGAGAGTACGGGAGGTTGAAACCGGGGTGACGCGCTCTCCTCTCTGCTGTGAATCTATAGGCAGAATAACTTTTACAAATAAAACCATCAATCTGATTATTGATTCTCTGTTTCAGTTGTTTGCTGATGTCGCTTCTGACGTTTTATTTCCTGCTCACATTTCTGGATTCTCAGAGACGTTTCACATGAGTCCATGATGTTAGTAAGCCCCTAATCACCAGGCCTGTAACAGCTGTGTCCATCATTTAAACCAATTAGCTCTCTTACCGTCTGATCCTCGACTCGTCACCCAGAAACACAGAGACGCCGCTTTGAATCTGTCTGGCTCAAAAATCCACTCCACAATCTGGTCCAAATCCAGAGTCCTGATCCAGCAGGGTTCAGATCTTGAGGAGAGCTGGTTCTGGTCTGAGTTACAGTGATGGTCTATCGCTCCTCAGCTGCTCACTCTCTCTCTCTCTACTGGCCACGCCCACATCCCCAAGTATGACTCAAGCCTACTTCCTGTCTGTCGTCACCCCGACTCCCACCCCCCCCACTCCCAAACACACCACCGCTTTTACAGCAGGAAGTGACAGAGTATACCAAAATAAGACTCTTAAGGTTAAGTTTCAGATTAAATTCTTATTATATCTTTATTATAAAAGATAATTTGTGTAAAATGACATAATTCTGATCAATAATTAATTTATGCAGCAAACACGCCGTTAGGCGGAAATTACTCCACTAGATGTATCTGATAATGTCTAAAGATAAGCTACAAAACTACTGGACCCAGCACAACGCCTCCCCTACACTGACTCCTGACACCGACCACATAGACCACAAAACTACTGGACCCAGCACAACGCCTCCCCGACACTGACCCCCTACACTGACTCCTGACACCGACCACAAAGACCACAAAACTACTGGACCCAGCACAACGCCGACTCCTGATGCCGACTCCCCGACGCTGACTCCACATATGGATAAAAACCAACGCTGACCAGTTGCTAATGTTATCTGATGCAAAATACCACAGGTGTGTTCTTTTCCACATGGCTTCACCAGCTCACGGTCCACATCACTCTCCAGCTCTACTCACCGTGAAGCTGTTGTTGACGTTCTTGGTGCTGGACTCGGCCACGCTGGCGTCAGTCAGGTCCACCTCGTCGAAGATTATCGACTACAGACAGGAAAAAACACCACAGATCAAACCTGAACCGACATCAGCACCTCACCTTCAGGAGGGGGAGGCATGGACAACAGGCAGGCAGGTGACCTTGTGACCCTGTCCTGCAGCCTGGCTCACCTTGGCAGTCTGAGCGTAGTACAGAGTCCTCCCTCTCAGCTTGAAGTATCGTCTCTTCCAGCGCTGGAACGAGTTGGTTTGTTTCAGCAGGTTGCCCTCCTTCAGCACCGTCTGCAACACAGCGGAGTTCATCAGCACAGGCTGATTTATGTTCGCTGCAGAGAAACTTCTGTAGAGCGACATCATCCTACAGAGACTGATAAAGCCGGGTAGGTGAGAGGAAGTCTTCTCACTGAGTTTTATATTGGTTATTTTTCCACACAGCCGGTAGAATAAATGGGTTTAATTCTTCTTATGTGAGACTGAATATTCTGAGCATTTAGTGTGGTCGGCTGAAAGTGTTTATTTTAGGTTAGTAGCTGTCTCGTGTTGGATGTATGGATTGGATGGATTTTGGTTTCGTTGCTTTATGAAGTTAATTTGGAACACTTTTCATCAACACACTGAAAAAACATAATTATGGGATGTTTTCACAGGTGACTGAAATATTGAAATAATAATATTACAGTACATAAAAACACGACTGAATACTTCATTTTAAACAGCTGGACGTTCAGCTGACCGTGTGAGTTTTTACATTTTACAACAAGATGAATTAGGACAGATGATTTTCAACGTGACGAACTGAGCTCACAAATCATCTCAGCCTTACGGATCACACAGCTCGTGCCTCACCGGCGTCAGGGGGACAAACGCTCGACTGTACTCGTCTTGTGACGGAGTCGACAACAGCAGCCGCTCAGGTCCCGAGTTCCCTTCATGGTTATTTAAAGGCTGCAGGTCAAACAGCTGCTGGCTCCGACTGACTGCAGTTATCTAACGTTTAATAAAAACAACATGATGATAGTTTCCTCGCTGGAGGAGTTGATTTTGACTCTTTTGTTGTTTTTACACAAACTTGTTTTTGCTATATTTTATAGTAGAATCAGTTTAATGTTCATTAGAGCGGACACCTGATTAGACAATCAACATAAAACAAGTATTGATAATCAATTCTTTAAACATTCTTATCCCTGTCTGCGGCACAGACAGTAACAAAGTCTACCGCCTACATTACCCATGATGCACCAACACCATGAGCTGTCTCTGCTGCACTAGACAGGTTTGCACAGTTTAAACACCTTAATGAAACACAACAGCAGCTTCAAACATAAAATAAAGAGACACAGGTACACAAATGAAACATCGCCACTCCCTGACTTTCCCCTCCGGGGGATTAATAACAGTATATATCTTATCTTATGTGCATTTGTTCTATAAAATTTCAAATTATTATTATTTTCATTGTTTGTTATTTTAGTAACTGTTCCTTTATTAATTTTTTTTAAATCTCACATTTGATACTGATTTTTATTTTTTGTCTATTAATATCCACACACACATTTACTGTTTAATTAATTATTTATTATATTATAACTTTATTTAATCTATTATATTATTATTAATAAAATTGTAATATTTATTTTTCCTTTATATATATTATTTATATTCTTTTTTTAAACACATGCTTTTTATTTACTTATCTAATGAAATGTATGAAATTAATTGTTCTTTTGTCATTTATTTGTAGCTTTGGCAATATTGTTGTTTTACATTCATGCCAATAAAGCTGAACTGAATTTAATTAAGCACCATGTATTAAATGTATTTTAATGTTTCCCCATTTATAGATCCACAGAGCTGGTTTTAAATGTGACGGAAACATCTGGACGTCTGTAAAAGGACTTGATGGATTCCTGAGACTCTGACGCAGCGGTCGGCCTTTAAACGAGTTTCCTCCTCCTGAACACAAACATCTCATTATTTCCCACATGACTCATTTATCATGTTTTTGTCTCAGACTGTGAAATCTCCCAAAACATCGGCTTTAAATAGAAACTCGGCGGCCTCCAGCCAAACTCGCTTCCTGTGACACAAACATCCACGTCAGTCTGAGCTGAGCTGCCTTCAAGGGCCGTCGGACCTGACGGGCCTCGGGGTCAGCACGCATCCTGACATCCGTGGGACAAGGTCGGGCCTGTAGTTAAAATGTTGCATCGACATAAAGACTAAATAAATGTTTAAAACTGAGAATGGAGGTTCTTCAGACAAAGAGGAGGTGTTACGTAAAGCAACGTCGCAGCAGACTGCAGCATCAGAGACACTGCTGAGTGAACGAATGAACCTCTCTGTGAAGGGCTGAAGGTGTAAATGCTCAGGTGTTAACGACACGACGAACGTCTCTCCTGTCAGGGCAGCAAAAGTCTCTAATAAAAAAGCTCTACTCCAAGGCTTTAAATGGTCTTCAGTGTGATTAAAACTCTATGGAAGCCTATAGGGGACTAAATTAAAACGTTAACGGCAGCGGTGCACCAAACTGAAAATAACGGAAAAAATTGCAGAATACCAAACATTCACATTATTTCAGTTTATGTGCAAACGGCTCGGACACTTTAAAATGCTTCCACACTGCCGGCATGGCAACGCAGTAGTTTGGTAAAATTAATACTCGGTGTTTTGACTGATTAACACCGAAAGTGCTATTGTTGCTATTTTCGGCCGATTGATTTCGGTGGTCGAACATTCGGTGCATCTCTAGATAGCGGTAACTTCAGAAAGAAATTAACTTTGTTCTGCCACTGTACGGAGATAATATTCAAATTCAATAAGCGAAGCAGCTCCGGCGTGCTTTGATTCGGTTTAGAAAAGTTCGTGGTGTGCGTTAAAATAAAAAGTCAACGCTGATTTGCCTTAATGAGGAGCGACGGATTTCATTTTCATTTGAATAAAGCCTGGGACTGTCGCCTCAGACAAAGCTTGGAAAAAGGCGCCCCTCACCTTGTTAAGGCCAATTAATACTTCTGGGTTGAATCTACACAACTCCCCAAAATGTAACGACAGTCGCGGCGACGCAGACCGTAACAACTGCGATTGGTCGTCCTTGTTCTTCTTCTCTTCTCCTCCGACGCCTTCTCTCGTTTCTACGTTTTAATAATTTCACTAACAGAAACTGCTGTTCAACACCGATCTCGCCTGCACCAACGAAGAAGAAGGAACGCTGTGGAACATGGAAACCGCCAACTAGCATTTTGGCCCAAACTACTGTCTCTCCGACTCTCTCTTCATCCAGATCGCACGCTTTAGGATATTCTGTGTGACCTCCTTTTCATAACTAATGTAATATTTTTCCACTGAGCCTCCCCTGAAGCAGCCTGGACCCCCCAGCGGGGGCCCTCCTCCCACTTTAGGCTCCCATAAAACTCCCTGCCATCGTGTTTATTTTGCTGCTGTGGCCTCAAAGTGATTTTTTATGTTCAGGAGTCGTGATTCTTGTGTCTGAACAATTACAGACGGGTTTGAAATCTTACGCCATGTCTTAGTGCTTTAGGAAGTTACAATATGAGGCTCTACCGTTAGCGGATGACACAGTTTTGTTAAAATGGCGGGGACGGGGTCATTTGAGCCAAAAGATATTTGACTGTAATATTACATTGCATTTTTATGTGACATTATGTATTTCAGACCAGAAGCCATCACGTCAGGCTTCGACTCCTCTCGTGGGGAGAGGTACAATCAGGACGCACGGGACGTGAAGATCAACAGGATGACTTTAAAGCGATGCATTTATAAGAAACAACCAGGAGACACAGCTGCGATGTTTCGCTACTAAATGCAATTAAATGTTGGGACCTGCCGTTTGAGTTTGCATGATAAAATGCCACTGATGTCACAGACCCCCAAGAGACCACTTTTTTTGGAAAGCCATATTTTAAAAAGTCTATTTTAGATCTAAATTCCCAGTGATGCACCACATCCTAAAATATACGTATATGTTTCAGCTGGAGACCTTACTGTCATGGACTCAGTTTATAGCCTAAGGGACTCCAAACTTTGGTTTCGTTATATAATGACAAATTAACAACCTTGTACATCCTGAATGTATCACATCCACCAACCTCATGTACATATAATGTTGCATAATTACTGCAATTTCTTTTTTATTTATACCAGCATCCTTTGCACTAGGGCTGGACAGTAAGGCCAAAAATGTTATCAAGGTAAAAAGTTTCACATCTTTCGATATTGATGATTAATCATATAATTAAAGGCTTATTTTCACTCCTGAGTGAAAGTTGAAGACACCTGATGGTTAATTGTGGTTTGAACTCGTCTTTATGGTCAGAACACTTGAAGCCAAACAGTGGATCACTTCACAAATCTGAGGCAGAACATTGAAAACAATCATGTCAAGTCTTTGTCAACAGATGTGCAAAAGCTTTCTTTAAATCCTTTTTCCTCAACAAAAAAAACCCCATCTTGATAAAATAAAATTAAGTCCTAATTTGTGTGTGATTCAAGTGAATGAAATAAAATATTTATTTAACATTTGTAAAATTTTTATTGCAATAAATAATGTTCCTGTTTTATTGTCCAGCCCTATGTCGCACTATTTCTTCCCACTGTTTTTGTTTACTGTTCTTCTTGTATCTGTTTGTGTTGAGCTTGTTGTTTGTTTATGCTTGTTTTGTGTGTTTTGTGTGCACACATACCTGGCGACTAAAGGTGATTCTGTTTCTGGTTCAGTGCAGGTATTTCCGCGCTTCTGAGGCGCACGTGAAGGCAGCACATCGCTGGTAGTGAAGCTAAATAAAGACCCGCTTGTATAAATTAAATGACGTTGTCGAGTTGAGCAATCTGCTCGTTAATTACCGACATGTCTGCTGATATAAACGTTATAAATGAGGGTTATAACCCCACATCATAAACTTGTATAATAACTGAGGACCGTTATGTCTAATAAAGCGGATTTTCCGACCGAGCATCCCCCCAACTGTCACCCCAGAGTGCAGCCCCCCTCCCGGGTGGGCGGCGGTGGGAAACAGCGGGGCTTTTTTGGCCCGAGACCCTTCAGCTAGCAGGAATTAGCCGGTTCAGCTTCGGCTTTATTACCGATTTCTTATCGTTTAACGGTGCAAATAACACCCCCCACAACACTGGGCTGTATTTACATGCTGTAGCTGCGTCCTGGATACACTTTCTCCCAGAACAAAGGTCTGAGTAAAGTTTAGACCCAGTTTTGGTTCTGGTTTTATTAAGTTAGCAAAGAGCTAACGTTACATTTCCGGTTAAAGACATTCACATTTTAAAAAACCCGGAGCTTCCAGCGTTTAGTTATGTCCCTACATTATGTTTTAACCCGGGTATCGACTAAAATCAAGAGTTTGGTAACTACAACTTATTTCGCGCACTGTGTGAAGCGCAGCAGCTGTGGCCCTTAGCCCAAAATATACCGTTTGCTCTCGGAGACAGAAGACTGGATCCAAACTCCATATAAAATCCGTCAGATTTCAAGTGACATCGCTCATTAAAAAAAATTTGCAAAATCAAAAACAACAATTAAAGTCGTTCAAGGTTCAAATACACCCACTCTTCTTTTCGGCATAATCCAAAACCACCAAGCAGCAGCGATTTTATTTAAATAACGCCTCAGCCGCTCGCTGCCGCCTACCACTGAGTAACTTTCCCATTAGTGTAGGAAGAGGATGTGAGGGGGGCCAAAGGTGTCAAACCGGTAACAAAACATGACATATTATAAACACATGAGAAGTTTAGTGTGTCTGGTTTATGCCGTATTACACAGCAGCCCCTGTGTGGTCGGAAAAGATCTTAACTGACAGTGGACATTGTGTATAATTTGTCTCCTAACGGAGGAAATGTTAAACTGATAGATTTTCGTATGGAGTTCTGCGAGCCGTTCTATCACTGGAGGACACCGGTGCATCTCGGGGCTGTGTGGCCCAACCCCGCTGAATGAAAACAGACACCGAGCAGAGAGAATGTGCGCTGAGATCCGCCGGGGCTTCGAACCCTCTTTACCTTGCTGCGGATCTGGCCGGACGTGGACACTTTTCGGATGAGTTTCTGCGGGGTTCCGGGCTCCTGCTCCGGCTCGCTGTCCGACGACTCGTCCGGGCACCGGGCCGCGGCAGACTCCGGTCCCCCTACCTCCGCCATCCTGCCATCAGACCCCCGTTGAGGACCAGGGGAGGGAGCGCCCCCCAGCGGCCGAGACCAGGCCACACACAGAGGTGACATATGGGCGCTTACTGACCTCTGGTGGCCAAAAGCTGATACTACAATAACTCATTATATATTTCCACCACTACATGGAGGAGCAGTTTGGAGGGCTCACCACACTCAACTGCGCCACCTGGAGGAATTTCACCTGCAGGAAATCATTAAGAGATTTAAATACTTAAATACTCAGGATACACAGAAAGGCCACTCAGGTTTGAACACACTTAGCCAGAGACGGGAGTTCAAAACTAAAGATGCTTTTTATTAATATAATAATAAAATGCAGACAAGCAATTTGAGAATAAACAGTATATAAAATATTGCACAATAGAACAAGCCAACTTTATTGTTCGGTACCTCATTGACACCGAGGTTACCAGCTAGTACCGGGCCAGATCAATACACTTCATTGGTCAACTATTATTCACAAATCTACATTAAACACACACTCACGTGCACACGCACACAGTTGACCAGGGGAACCCCAGAAAAATCAAGTACAAAGAAATAATACTACATTCACCTTCAAAAATAATAAATTGTTCAAATCAATACCCAAAATAAAAGATAAAATGAATATGATTTAAAAAAAAATCCCCAAACCTCTGTAACCTCAGCAACCAAAAACACAAGAACAGAAACACAGTATATGTTCATTCTAAGCTACAGCGAGCCCACAGCCGTGAAACTACATTAATCTCAGAGAAGAATCAAAGAAAACAAGCGTCCTACAAATGCAGTTCCGGTCCTTGGATTGCGGTCCTTAAACTGCAGCCTCCGGTACTGCAGCTACATACTACTGCTGAACAGGGGAGGGTGCCTGCAACACAATGGGTAAGTTAAAGAGAGCAGGCCCGTGCTGCACAGCAGGAACTGAAGGGCCACATCAGAGCTGGAGCGCACTGCTACAGTGGCTGGCCAGGTTGTTGGCTCCTCCCACAAATGGTAGTTTTCTTTTGTTGTTGTCTGATAAAACATGATGGTATCAGCCCCAGAGTCCTGAAGGCCTGGTTGACCGCTCTGCCGTTTTTCCAATACCAGTACCAGCGCAACTCGCCTCCACTCGGTCTTGCCGTGCTCCGTTTTCCATTGCAGATAGCGCCCCTCAATGTCTCTTTATCTAAGTTCAAACGTTTGAGGGTCATTATACAAAAACATGTCATTTTGTTTCCCTCTGAAAAAAGAAATCTCTATAAATCTTAATAAATCATAAAACAATTAAAATATTTTATAATTTAGTTTCCATAATATGTATCATCATATAATCATATAACATCATATAATAAGAAATTAACGGTTGTCTCTTTTGTTTCTAAAGGATTTTAATCACTTTTTTGTGCAAAGCATCTTGCAGAAATGTTGAAAATGGCCCTCAGTATGATTTTTCTACTTCTACTTGCTATTGAGGCCAAAAAAGTCAAACTATCATACAAAAACTTAAACCTATATAAAGCCTCGAGTGTTGTTTCATTACTCATGAAGAGGTTTTATTCTTAACATGTGTAAAATATTGCAAAAAACAACAAGTTAGCGGGGTCCCCGTGTTGTTGTCAACCCTGTTACTTTCAATCAAAACACCCCTTTGAAGCAGATGGATTGTTCCGAAGGTTGCATAATTATACTTGTCTTGACTTGACTTGTATAAAAATACTTGTCTTTGTGATGTCCAGGAAGTGACATCACAAAGACAAGTAACTGTCACCTCCTTTAATGGAATTTTTTCGAGTAACATAATGTCTCATGGAGGGGGACGAGCTCATCATGCGTCAACCCTGTTACCGCGAAAACATACAAGTTATTTGTTAGAAATTTTCAATGTACATATAACACGAATGATCACCCTGTGGGGTCCTGACATTTACCACAAGGCTTGTAGTGGCTGGTAATAAAATGTTTTGTCAACCCTGTTACCATGATGAAGTTATATGCTTTTGTGTGTTGTCCTGGAATTTATCATATTAGTGAGTCTAACATATAATAATACAGATCTGTGCATTCCTCACTGCATTGGATCGCATACACTATGTTGCTTTTCTTGTGTTTGGGGGCGGGGTCTTTCAGGTGGACCAGTTTCTGTCTTAGTGTGTTGCTGGGTTTGAAAAACACAGGGTGTGGAGTTTCTCTGACACTCCTGACATGTATGGAATGACGATGTAGCATTTTGTTCCTCTTTTCTTCACCAACCACAGTGTTAGATTTGTAGGCGGTGATAGTATTAAGTAAGTTACTTAAGTAAGTACTGGTCTGTGTGGGCTTTTCTTCTGTATACTCCAATGTGGAGGTTCCTGACCTCTTCAATATGTATGCCACACACAGATAGATGTGGCCCGGCTAGCTCAGTCGGTAGAGCATGAGACTCTTAATCTCAGGGTCGTGGGTTCGAGCCCCACGTTGGGCGAGGTCCTCTTTAGCTTAGCATTTGCTGGTTTGAGACCCCTGAGCAAGGCTGTTAAAATACCCACACCCATCCACAATTGTGACATGTCTTCTTTCACACAAGAGTTAAAGACAAGGAGGAAAAATGCAATAACATTGTGATTCATTACTGTATTTGGGGAAGAATAGAGAAGACAGGGGTGGACATATGGCACCATTTTTCCCCCATATATAATGCTGTCTCCACCTCCAAAGACAACAACGACCGTTGTTACAATAACCAGGATCACCAACCACAACTTGGTATCAATGACTTTGATCAGGACCCCATAGAAGTAAAATACCTGGAATCATTTAGAACTGAAGAACTGAAAAAATCTTCAAACTTCAGTTGTCCTCGACTAAAAATATATACGTATATATATATATATTTTTATGTACCCACAGGCCAAACAATTTAATTTTTCACATTTATTTGTTTGAATTCAACAATTGATTTAAAGTTACATCTGTAGAATAATAAAAATAATTAGTAATGTCAGCTCAGCTGCCAGGGTTCTCACTCACACCAGGCCCTGGCAGGACATTACTCCAACCCTTACTCACCTTCACTTCAAGTACCGTATCACCTATAAAATCCTCCACCTCAGCTGTAAATCCCTCCATGCCATTGTCCCCCAGTACCCACTGGGCCTTTTCCATCTCTACACCCCATCCCGGAATCTGCAGTCAAAACTCTCAAACTCTCAAACTCCGAGCTTGAGGAATATGCCCTACCCCCCCCTGGGCCCTATATACAAGCAGTCTCTTTGTTGGTCCCTGTCTCTCACGCATCTTTTGAAAATTGTGAACAAATAATTGAGCTAACAACTCTACAAATTCAACTGTGGTGGTGATTTGGGAAGTCACTAATGAACCCTTTAAACAAGTATTAACAAGGGTGTCACTTTGTGTTAAAAACTGGTGGGGACATAAGATCTCAGATTTTTCAAACAAGGCTAAATAAATGATATTCTTTACATTACCATTTGTATAATTTCAGTACATTTAATCTACCTTTATGTCCAAGCCCACAGTGTAAGTTCATGGTTCAAAGGCTTGTAGCCCTAAAAGCAAAATGATTAAAGCTTTAGAAAATTAAATGTGTGATGCTGATAATAATTTATGTTCTAGCCTACTATGCAAATATGCATCAAGCTAGATTCCTGCCTTCAATCTAAATTGCTGATATCAGCTTAAACCATTCTTCAACTCTTTAAGTTGTGATTGTGCAGACCTTTCTTTTGAAAGAAATTGGTTGGTAGTTGTTTTCCTTTCTTTGTTTTCTTTTTTGGTACCTTGATTTCCCTTTCTTTGGGAAAGACATTACTGCTTGATTATACTGTTTAGAGATGACTAAACCATTTAGCATTTTTTGTAAGGGGTGAAAGGGGCCTTAAGTCTGTCCTAAAGTCCCCATACTTCCTGTTCAAGCATATAAACTTACTAAGCTGTTTGATGTTCTTTCAGGAAATCACACCTAACAAAATCTTTAATAGAAAGCAATCAGACCCACCATTTCTATATGTTAAAACCTTTATTTCACACATAACGCAGACATCATACTTGTTAACAGAACAATTTTCAAACTACTATATCTTTTTTTGTCTTGATATTGAAGCAGAGGACATGTATTGTTCAAGAGAATTTATTTTTACCTTTCATATACATTTTTGTTTTGAAATTCTCAGTCCGTATGGCAGAGAGGTAAAGCACAGTTGGCAAGTGAGAAAGTATAATGATGAAAAAATACACAACATGTTTGGTGAACTCTTCATGTTAAACACGGTCTGATCTTTTATCATCTCTTGCTTTTCTTTACAAAGAGCTTTACAGCCTCACATATCAACATTGTAAAAATGTATGAAGAAGCTACACAGTCTAGACAGTATTTTTAACAATATAACAATAAATTGACTTTATCAACAGTAAGTCCTTTAAACATAGATGAATTCAACTTGAGATTCCCTTTACGGTTTTTAAAGGGAATTCAATAAATATCATCTCCAAACACTTGGCATGTAATCCTGGACTGAGACCTGAGAGACTCATGTGACTCATTCGAGCATACATGTACACAGCATGTAATGTGTGTTGCTGTGAGTCCATCTGCAGATGATTGAATAAAATCCACAGAAAGACAAGTGCTTGCCTCAGGTGTTTATTCGAAAAGAAGAATTACCACCACAGGTTTTTATGAAGGACTCAAACCAACTTTATCTAAATGTTTAAACATGTTTAGTTAAAACACACACGCCACAGGTATCGTCACTGTTAACACGTCTATTCTGTTTATGTTATTCAAAATCAACCAATTTGTTAGATGACAGATGGCACACAGTACGTATTCTACATTCTTTTACCAAAAGCAAGACGTTTGCATATGATGCGGATTTTGGACATTTTCAGTCCATACACTAGAGGGGAGAAGGCCGGTTGGCATGTAAGCCAGTATAATGATAAAAAGATCCGCAACATAATGGGTACCCTGCTCATATCAAACCTGCTCTGCATTATTTCAAAGAAAACTCCAAAAGAAAAGTTTAGCAGAGAAGCAAGGTGAGGAGTGCAGGTACTGACAGCTTTTTGTCTGGTCTGTTTAGAACCAGAAAAACAAACTTTAAGAATCCTCATGTACGTGTAAAAAATTAAAATTACAAGCCCAAAGATTACTGTAAACAAATAAATAAGACCGTTCATGCTATTTACAGTGGTGTCAGAGCAGGCCAGTTTAACGATGGAGTAGTTGTCACAGTACACTTTCTGGATCGTGTTCCCACACAGCTGTAACTGGGCACTTTTAGACAACATGACAACAGTATAAAGTAGATTGTAAAACCATATGAACACAGTGAGGATTGCAACCTTGTTAATTGTCATACGTATGTGATATTGTAAAGGATGACAGATAGCGAGGTATCTGTCATAGGACATGACACCCAAGGTGAAAAATTGTACATTTCCATAAAAGTGCACACAGTAAATCTGCAGGAAACAAAAGGGAGCAGAAACAGTGTGAATGTCAGAGAGAATCTGAAGCAGAAGGAATGGAAACAACCCTGTACTACCATACAGCTCATTTACAAACAGGCTGCACAGAAAAAGGTACATAGGTTCATGTAAGCTTCTGTTCATACAGATAACCACAATGAGCAGAAGATTGGCACCAACAATTAACATATATAAAGACATGACAATCATGAAATATAAGTATTTCAATGCCCCAGTGTCAAAGTAGGCAACAAGTATAAAATATGAAACCTGAGTAGAGTTTATCATGATCCTTCATTTGGTTCATTAAACAATCAGAACATTATGCAGTGGATAAACAATGTTAATTATTATGTGATATTTGTTATCGATTAGTAAAGGTATAGGCTACACCTAACACTTCCACATTAACCCCACATTAACAGAACTGATGGTAATAACAGTAAACAGATTGAATCTTCATTATGAAAACAAATCAGACAAGTTACCCAAACTTCCCATTCCACAATATAAAATCTGTATGATACAAAGATAATCAACCTTACAAGACCCAGGTGATGAGACTGTCTGCTACTCTGCTGTAGTCACACTGAGTCCCTCCCGACTGAGCTGAAACTCTTCTTCTGCTTCTTTTAAACTTTTCAGGTCCGATGACGCCCACAGCAGCAGTCTGACCTCGGTATCATAGGAGCCGCTGATTGTTGATGATCCTGATTTCAGGTAAAACAGCAAACTGTCTTTTGTGTAGATAGATAACTAGTTGGACATTTTCCTTAAAATGTCAAAATAATTTAGGTAAATTATCATTATTATGATGATCCTGATTTCAGGTAAAACAGCAAACTCTTCTGAACATGTCTGATACTTCTAAACCGATAGAGTTTTTACCTCAAGTTCTTATTGCTAACAATAGAATAGAAAATAATCTATCATGGATAAAAATACATAATATAAACAGAGAATGAGACAGAAGAACAATGAATTATTCAATCAGTAGTGTTTCAATGTGCGTTTCTGAAAAATCTGAAATCTGAAACAACACACATATACATATATATATATACATATATAGGCAAATTAAGGAGACATCAGTGTGGTAGGTGGATGGAATTATAAATTACATGTGTCATTACAAGGCCACTGATTGAGTTGGTACTGTCACGTCACAGTGTTTTCAGGCTGCAGGTATTCCTATCTGATATTTAAGTGAACTAGTGTTCCTTACAATAATAACAGGTGTATGTTTTTACATAAATGGTGCAAGTTTATTAACTAGGATAAACCCCTTCAGATGAACCGTTTCGTTTTTGAGCAGGTCTGAAGATATAATACAAAGCAAAACACAAGAGATGAATCAACGACATTATCAAATGTCTTTATTGTCCTCAAATGTGAAAATTTGTGTCTGGCTTCACAGGTTGATTGAAAACCACATAATTAAAAATCATTCTAAAAACAAGAGGAAAAGTGGAAGAAACATCAAAACGATAAGTACTTACCACTTAATGGCCACAAAGAGGCTGTTAACTAGACTGGATTTTGAAAAACATGCTTGAAAAAACTTGGGCATAGTCAAAATACGGTATCTTTTGTCTCTCGGGGTAAAGTAACATTTTCTTGAATGCAATGAAACACTGGTTCCAAAAAGTAATTTTGTGAAGGAGGTGATCAATGTGAGATTTGACTGTAAATTCAGAGTTAAGCCATAAACCCAAGCATTTACCTTTGTTAACTCTATGCAGAGAAGTGCCATCATTACACATTATTTTTGGATTTTAGATTTTGTTTTAAGGCCCTGTCTTGTACAGAATACCAGTGTAAGTGTAAGATTTTGATTTACTGAGCAATAGTATTTACAGAAGAGCCATGTTTGTAAGGTACTGCACAAATCTGTCCAAAGGGCAGTTTGGGTTTGCAGTAAATGAGGACTAGAAGTATAAATGACAGTTATTTCTGCATAAAGATCTAGAACAGATTAATAAAGGAATCTCATTAATAAAAATAGAGAAAAGAAGTGGAACCAGTGTCGAACCCTGGGGTACACCTCTTGGTTGAACAAATAAAAATTAGACCTACTTCCTTTAAGGACAACACATTGTTTCCAAATATGCAGATACAAACTAAAACATAATATTGCATTTTAAGATACACCAACTGCATAGAGCTCATCTCAACGTAGATGTTCATCAACCAAATCAAAAGCCTTCTTGAGATCAAGATCAACCCAACTCGTTATCACTCCTAAGTCGTTGCATATGGACACATGGTCAAGACCCAATATGTCAGTTTGGAACACTGGGGAGTCATAGTTCAACGCAGTGCTGAAAGCCGTGTAGCTTCAGTTTTAGACGGTAAAGGCAGGCAAAAGATATTTAATAGAAAAGACTGAGTGAGGAGGTGGTTGGGTGGAGGGCCAGTAACCGGAGTTTCAAGCAAGTTACGCAAGTAATGTTACTTACATTCCATTAATTCATTTAGCTGATGCTTTTATCCAAAGCGACTTACAATTGCTATACATGTAGCAACTAGGGGTTAAGTGTCTTGCTCAGGGACGCAATGGTGGATGTCTCACAGTGGGAATCAAACCCAGGTCTGACACACCAAAGGCAAGTGTCTTCTCTATGCTCCATCGCCACCCGTCTTTCGTTGCCTAAACCGAACCAAGTAGTTCTCTGCATAGGTTTAACCAAATAGCAACGTTTCGCAACTTTAAAAACATGCCGTTTCAAAATGGTGACGTTTCGCAATGCTTTTATTTTGAAAGCCTAACCGGACGTTGCATATTTATTGTAGCTAAATGTTGCTAACTTGACCGTGGACCCGTAAACGTCAAAAAATTACGCTAAAGTGGTACTCAGGGTGTTGCAAGCGACGTCAAAAGGGCCTTGAGTGAGAACGTGTTGACGTGTCATTTGTAGAGTGTTAAAGTAGTAACAAATGCTTACACATACAGACACACTCAGATAATCAATGTTTTTAAAAATATAATCAAAAACTACAATGCAGTCCCAAAGCCTTCATCTTCAGCTATCCCTGGCTCAGCTTTCCCTGTGTTGGACCCTGCCTCCGGTTGTACTGATTGTTCTCATGAGGAGAACCTCAGCAATAAATTTGACTAAAAATAATCCATTTTCTAATTCTATCTGGACATAATGTAATTGCCTACTCAGACCTGCGCACTGTCGCTCTTCCTGTCACTGTTTTTTCTGGTTCCATTCTCCTGCGTCCTCTCTTCCTCTTCCTTCTCTCCCACCTCATCAACATGACTGGGGTCATCACCACCCTGTACCTCTCCATCACCTTCACTGACCTTAAACACTAATATACATACGGAGATTCCTCGGTTATAGAAAGATGTTTTGTTTGTGGGAGAACACATTGCAAAACTGTTGTTGATAGTGTTTATTAACATACAAGAGATACGCTTATATATAAATGCATGTAAAAAAATGTCAGCATATAATAAATGCATTACAAATTGTGCACCTCCCTAGGTTGGGTCCTGCCTCATCTGCGCTTGCCACAGCAAACTTTCCACCAAGGAAGAGGCCGGGTCATTTGGCAAAAGGTTTTGGGATTAAAGTCGCCCCAGATGGAAAGGAAACTCCTTTAATCAATGCTGTGGAGCCAATCAGATTTCAGCTAAAAAGGAGGATCAGACGAAGTTGGGAGAGGCCACTGGTAATCAGTTTTGAAACTATTAGTTTGGCCCAGTCTGATTTGAAGACAGACAGCATTCCGGCTAAGGTTTGGAGTCTTCCCTAACTTAGCCAGTCCTCCCCTGGCTGACTCTGCTAAATGATATTTGAAGTGATGCATTGCTAACAGTGTTAACTACTAAGTGAACTTGTTAAGTATATAACTACTGAAGAGTCATTTCAGCATAATAAGTGGTATTTGATGTCTGGACTTGATGAATTTGCACAGATTTGTTACAGATTTGACTTTAATTGCTTAATAGAACTTTAGATGTGTGATTGCTTTATCGTTGTTACGTGAATTGAGGATTTGCTTTGAAGTAAATTGGAGCTTTGGCAAAATTGTATATATTCATTTTAAGATTTACTGCTATTGTCATTATTCTAATGCGCTTCATCAGGATGACTGAATAAAATATAGATTTATTGATTAGACATGTTTTTGATATTTATTTTGGATAAATTGGTTTGTTAATCGAGTAATAGGCAACTTTTCTTTCTTTAGAATAAATAAAATTAGTCGATAGATTAATCGACTAATCGAAAAAATAATTGATAGATTAATCGACTTGAAAAATAATCAATATCTACAGCCCTATTCTCAGGCTTGACACCACCTCATTAAACCTGACGAGGCTCTTAAACCCAGTCTCAAGTCTCCCTCAGGCAGCTTCTCTCAAGTTATCTGAGGTACCAGCAGATTGCCTACAAACCCTGTCCCTGAACATTTACTAAGACATTTTAGGCCTGAGAGAAGTGATGCAACCAAGCTGGTGAGATGGACGCCAGTGACGCGCTGTGCAGTGAGTAAACCTCACTCTCAGATACCTTAAGAGACACACTGGTGACTGACACCAGGACCAGTTTGAGCCTCCTCATCAGCGTGTCTGCCTCCCGTACCCGAGGTCGCCGGTTTGAGTCAGGACAGTGCGGTATGTTCTCGGGAGCAGCCGGTTATACTGATAATCACCAGTTAACTTGGGTTTCTTAAGCAGGCACTAAAATAATGTTTAACTGTGAACATCTGGCAAAACATCAGTATAGTTTTACGACAAGTGTGTATAAACAAACATTAATTTTCAGTAGATACATACAATAAGAAAACACATCAAAATACAGCAAAGTGCATTGAATGAACATGTAAAGATGACAAAAACAATTAAAGCTGCAAGCAGCGTTGGGCGGGCCCTCGCACTTGAAGCACGTCCAGGTGTGAGCCGGCCGCGAAGGTGTTATGTCACTTCCTGTGTCCCCATTGACGAAAACTCACAGATAGCACAACTTTTCATCTTCAATGCCTTTAGAAGGCACAGCAGAAATTTGAAGTCGGCCAGACTAAATCCCTAGGAGAAGTTCATTAAAGTACGAAGTGTGTAAATCATCCAAAAATGATTCAAAATGGCTGACTTCCTTTATAGGACATTGGTCCAAGACGCTTTTTTGTGCGTCTGGACATGATACATGTGCCACAGAAATTTCATATATGTAGGTCAAACGTGCGGCGGGGGCTGCTTCGTTAAAGGTCACTTCCTGTTGCCAACAGGTGAGCTTGTTTAGTCTCCCCAATATACAGGTCTGTGCATTCCTCACTGCATTGGACCGCATACACTAGATTGCTTTTCTTGTGTTTGGGTGTGCGGTCTTTGGGGTGGACCAGCATCTGTCTTAGTGTGTTCTTGGGTTTAAAAAACACAGGGATGTTGTGTTTGTTGAAAATCCTCCTGAGTTTCTCTGATACTCCAGACACGTATGGAATCACAATGTTGTTGCGTTTGACCTTCTTTTCCTCCCCTGTAGTTTTGTTCTTCTTGGATCTTGTGGCTGTTTTCACAAAGGTCCATTTAGGGTATCCACAGGCTGTAAGTTCCCCCTTCAGGTGCTTCTGTTCCTTCTCTCTGGCTTGGGCGCTTGTTGGTATGTTTTCTGCTCTGTGGTGCAGTAATAATAATAATAATCCTTATTTGTAGAGCACTTTTCAAAAACAAGTTACAAAGTGCTTTAACAAGTGTAAAGAATAATACAAAAAAAAGATAAGAGCATGAAAATTTAATATAAAATTAGTAAAATACAATAAAATAAAAGGGATAAAATAGAGTCAAATAAGATCGGGAAAGGCTCTCCTATAAAAGTATGTTTTAAGAAGGGACTTAAAAGAGTTCACTGACTCAGCCGACCTGATTTCCTCGGGCAGGCTGTTCCAGAGCCTCGGGGCCCTGACAGCAAACGCTCTGTCCCCTTTAGTTTTCAGTCGAGACTCTGGAACAGACAACAGACCTCTGCCCGAGGATCTCAAGGTACGTGCTGGTGCGTATGGGACTAAAAGGTCAGAAATATAACAAGGCGAGAGGCCATGAAGAGCTTTAAAAGTGATCAATAGAATTTTAAAGTCAATTCTAAAACATACTGGGAGCCAGTGTAATGAAGCTAAAATAGGACTAATGTGGTCATATTTCTTTGTTCTGGTTAAAAGCCTGGCAGCTGAGTTCTGGACAGTCTGGAGTCGATCAATAGATTTTTGGGTTAAACAGGTGAAAAGGCTGTTGCAATAATCCAGGCGTGATGAGATGAAGGCGTGTAAAATCGATGGGATAAAACTGGTTAAAACTCTGTTGTTGCTGGTGAGGAACCTCTGAGTAAGAGGCCACGGGGGTAATAGAGGCTCTGATTGACACCACCTTATTGGTAAGATAAAAATAATTCACAGTCATCATTACTTCCAGCTGAGGCACAAGGAGGGGTTGGGTTTACCAGCTGATCCACAGTCTTAAACAGAAACCTGGGATTGTGTTTATGTGTAGTAATGAGTTCAGAAAAATAGTGTGTTCTCGCATCCTTAACCATGTTATTGTAGTTAATTAATAAATCCTTCAGACTGAGGTAATGGACTTGGAGACTGGATTTTTTCCATCTGCGCTCTGCTTTCCTGCATTCCCTTTTTAGGCTGCGAATGCTGTCATTTATCCAGGGTTGCTTACTAGCTTTAGACGTAGGCCTAACCTTTAGAGGAGCAGTAATATTTAGTGACGACAAGCAGATATGATTGAAGTGATCAACCAGATTGTTGGTGTTGGAATCAGACAGGTGTTGGCTTTGGCTCTGAAAGACTGCGCAAAACTTTGAAACACTTTGTTCATTAAAGATGCGAGAACACACGGAGCTTGGTGAGGCGGCATGAGTAACAGGCAAATCGCAGCTAAAAACAATACATCTGTGGTCAGATATGGTCATGTCCACTAATTCCACAGAGGAAATGCTGACACCCAGGGTAAAAACCAAGTCCAGTGTATGACCACGGTTATGTGTTTGCCCTTTGACATGTTGTTTGAAGTTAAAAGAAGTGGCCAAATTTAAAAAGTCAGTTGCATTAACATTGTTGGGGTCATCAACATGAATATTAAAATCGCCACAAAGAACAATTCTGTCATAATTTAAAACCAGAGTAGATAAAAATTCAGGAAGTTCTGATAAAAATCCTCCAGGCGGTTTTGGGGGGCGATAAATTATAACAAATATGATAGGTTGCAGCCCTCCAACTTTAAGAGTGAGAACTTCAAAGGAGCTAAATTCATCACAGCGTACTTGATGACATTTAAAATTTTTCCTATACACGCTCACTAGCCCACCACCACGACCACTGACCCTCGGTTGACTAAAGCAATCATATTGAGGCGGACACAGTTCAGCTAGCTGGCTATAGTCATTCATCTGCAACCAGGATTCAGTTAAAAACATAAAATCTAGATTTGCAGACAAGATAAAATCATTTAAGATAAAAGTCTTACTTGAAAGTGATCTCACATTGAAGAGAGCCATTTTAAATGAGTTTGTTCTGGGTGCTGGAGTTGGTGCAGTTGTCCTAATCCTTAAGAGATTACTAATATTTCTGTGTGGGATGTGCACATTTCGGTTTACTGGTCTATGCGTGATGATGACAGGAATAGAAGTCTGTGGAACAGCGCTGGGAGCAGACGGCTTTACATGCCAGCAGGTGGAGACAGTTGTTTGTGGCAGTGAGGCAGAGATCTGTTCAGTGAGCGGTGGTGTGTCCAGGTGTGCTGCATGAATGATTAGTCATTCACGTAAGTCATGTGTGGACCGCACCACATGCTGTATGTGCGCAGCTAACATTTCTGAGCCCCGTTTGTTTGGGTGAAGTCCGTCTGTCTTAAAAAGAGACATTCTTTGCCAGAAAATATTAAAATTATCCACATAACACACACCGTGAGCCCTGCAGGTGGACTGGAGCCAGTCGTGGAGGCCAAGGAGTCTACTGAAGCGGCCAGCACCGCGACCGACTGTGGGAATGGGACCAGAGATAAAAACGGACTTTCCGCACTGCTTTAAAAAGTTAAGGAGACGGTTAAAATCTAATTTTGTCAGCTCAGACTGCCGAAGAGCTGTGTCATTTGTTTCCGACATGGACTATCACTCTTGTGATGGAGGACGGGAGCGACGGCATCAGGTCCTGGAGTTTTTTTAAAATGTCAGCTGTGGTGGCACCGGGGAAGCAGTGAGTGGTAGCGTTAAAGAAACGGAGGTTTCTGGTTATGGAGTCACCAATTATTAGTGTGGTTGGGGAGAAAAGAGGACGAGGAGATGCCGGTTGTGGGGTTCCAGAGCAGGACTGAGCAGAATCTGCTTCAACACTGCGTGCGGACTGAGGATGGAGTGTGTGAGCTGCCGAGTGTTGTGTTGGAGTAGCAGTAACAGACCTGACAGAAGGGCTACCCGACGGTGCAGGGTAGAGACGGCCTCCGGAGCGTCTGAGCACAGCCTCCTTCAGGATCCTACGTCGGGAAGCGGAGGTTTTTGACCGGGATGACGGCCGCCGATCAAGTCCGGCGGCAGACCGGCGGCCCAGTGCAGGAGATGTAGCCGGTGGCGGAGATGCAACAGTGTCGGCAGGCACTGTGCGCCGAAAGAGATCCGTATCAGGGAGACTCGAAGCCGCAGGTGCATCCGCTGGATGGACCGGAGTGTCGTCAGACAAGGCTGCATAGCGGTTGGAGAGGCCGATGTACGGAGGAGAGGCAGCCCCATCCGAGCCTCTCTTGCAGCCACGGACCACCACTTCAGCCCAGGTTGACTGATGCTTCGGAGTCGAGCAGGATGAAAGCCTGGGAAGGCTAGAGGGGTCCCAAAACACGGTGTCCTGGATGTTAGCGGTTGCGCTAAGAGAAACAATCTGTTTGGCTTGTACTGAAGCTACATCCATAAAGCCAGTCAGCAGGGAATCTTTCTCTTTGAGTTCCTCTGAAAGTCGTCGGATGTCTTCCATAAGGTCAGCAATCTTCTTGTTCGCTTTCTTAAGGAGTGAGTAGTCCTCATGGGGCAGAGTTATCTCGGCTTGCATAGTCACCGGAGCCTTGTTGCGATCAGTAGCGTTGATCGCGTTTTTACGGTCATCTATCTTAAAATCCATGTCGGATGACTAAAAGCCTTAACCCACGTAAAACTTAAATAAAGTTAAGTTAAATAAAAGGATATAAAAAATGTAACGAAAAAAGTGGATTAAAACTGGATAAGAGTCCGGTTCAAGACGGAGCTTCCGACAGGTGGCTACAGACGCCAACGCATGCGCAGAGTGCAGATTTCGTCAGCAATTACGTCAGAGATCTTGTGACAAGATGTTGTTCTCATGACCCCTAGCTTGTGCTCCAGTGGGTGGTGTGAATCGAACAGTAGGTATTGGTCTGTGTGTGTGGGTTTTCTGTAAACACCAATCTGCAGGCTCCTGTCCTCTTCAATGTGTACAGCGCAGTCCAGGAAGGCCAAACTGTTGTTGTGAACATCTTCTCGTGTGAACTTGATGTTACTGTCCACAGAGTTGATGTGTTCTGTGAAGGCTTTTAATTATGACCCAGGTGTCGTCCACATATCTGTACCAGTGGCTCGGTGCTGTTCCTCTGAAGGAGTTGAGGGCTTTATTCTCCACTCCATGTAGATGTTGGCCACAATCGGGGATACCGGTGAGCCCATGGCACAGCCATGCTTCTGTCTGTAGAATCCACCGTTGTACTGGAAGTAGGTGGTGTTTAGACAGAGGTCGAGTAATTTGCAGATTTGGTCAGGGCTGAGGCTAGTTCTGTTGTCCAGGGTGTTGTCTTGTGTTAGCTGTTTCCTAACGGTTTCTGCTGCCTCTATGGTGGAGATGCAGGTGAACAAAGAAGTCACGTCATAGGATACCATGGTTTCATCTGGATCCAGTTTTAGTCCTCGAACTTTGTTTACAAAGTCAATAGAGTTTTGGACGTGGTGAGGCGTGTTTCCCACCAATGGAGTTAAGATGGTGGAAATGTGTTTGGCAATGTTGTAGGTGACCGAGTTAATGCTGCTGATAATCGGCCTGAGTGGGGCTCCGTCTTTGTGTATCTTGGGTAGTCCATAAATGCATGGAATGGCTTCTCCAGGATACAAACGGTAATATTGTTCACGGGTGATGGTGTCGTCCTTCTGTAACTGTTGTAGACATTCTATGGCCTTTTTCTTGTATCCGCTGGTTGGGTCTCGTCTCAGTGTCTCATACGTGTTTGTGTCCATTAGTAGTGTGTTGACTTTGTTCTGGTAGTCTGCTGTGTTAAGGACTACCGTGCATCTTCCTTTGTCAGCAGGTAGGATAGTGATGTTTTGATCCTTGCTCAGAGATGTCACAGCCTTCCTTTCTTGGATGGTGAGGTGGGGCCTTCGCATTTGAAAGGGCTGCAGATACCTTTAGTCTGAGCTGTTCCGCTTCTGTTTCTGTTAATTTGTTTTTCCTAATGGCCGATTCTGTGGCTGTGATGAGGTCTACTATAGGTAGTTGCTGTGGTGTAATGGCGAAGTTTAATCCTTTGGCCAGAACGTCTTTCTCTGGTTGGGTGAGTTCCCTATCTGACAAGTTTTTCACCCATCTGTTGTCTGTTTCAAGTGTTGTGGGGTTGTTGTCTTTTCTCCTCCAAGACAATTCTCCTGTTCTGTTAGTGCAGCTCGCTCTGGACTGTAGGTTTTGGAATTTCCGGGTCTGTCTTTCTTTGCTCTTGTTGTGCTGAGATAGCTGTGCTTTCTTGATGAAGTCCATGACTTTCCCAGTGCTGTACTGGGCAGATATGTTTCTAGTTTGTGGTGTATGTTGTCCATTTCTTTGTTCAGGGCTTCAATTGTGAAGTGTATCTGTCTCACTCTCTCGTTCAGTAGCTGGTGTTGTGCTTTCTCCAGGATTATTCCGGCTCTGTGTCCTTTTACCGTGGAGCCTAAGTGTAGGCATCTCATGTTGAATCGTAGGTGGTTCCTGTAGTCTGCAATTTTGTGTGTGAGTGACATGTTACACCGACCCCGCTACACCCCCCCATGCCATCGTCCATCCCGATGTTTCAATGTAGTTTTGTTGATATCGTCCCAACCCTACTGAACCGACTGTTTCTGCTGCTCCCTAATAAAAGACACTTGATACGGGCGTCAAACTTGTTTTAACAAGCTAGATAAAAGGTAATTCCCTGGCAGGGGCAAATAGCTTTGGTTTAATATTTGATTTGATCACATTAATGTATAAATTGAGATTTACAAGAAATATTTTATTGCTGCTGTGTAAAGGGAATACTGCGGGGAAAAAAAGCACCTTATTTGTTTAAAGTGTTTGCAAACCACACAGAATTCATTGTTCAATTTAATGGCGATTAAAAATTTTAATCGTAGCCCAGCACTAGTAAAAATGTACAAACAAATACTTATAATACCTGTTACAATGAAAATATACAGTAAGACATAGAAAATGGCAGCAGGAAGACGTTACTATTGACAAGTTTACTTGAAGCACTTTTTTCCGACTGTTTTTGATGTAAACACACTTTGTCCCGCCAGAACTCAGATCCAACCTGTTTACCACCCAGACCAAAGTGGTGAAACACATAAGTTCTAACTTTATTTCCTCTGCAGGCCATAGATATCGCACATTTAGATGAATTAAATGTTTCACTCTCTTAGTTTGGGTGTGGTGTATGGTGGACAGAGGGTGGGCCCTGGGGACTCATGTTTACTGTATCAGTTCACAGTAATGAGTCCCGGCAGATCGCCTCTCTTCGTCCCCTTCATCATCATCAGCTATTTCCATCTGCAACACAACACAAGGCCGGATCCCAGGGGCGTCTGTGTGGACACTCGGACACCCTGGAGGCTCTAACCTGCTTCACTAACAGGCCAATTAGCTCACCCTGCATCACAGGGAATTATGGGAAGACTGACAGGTGTCACCAAAACTGAGCAGCTTCAGGCCTTCGCTTTGGATGTTTATTCTCCTCTGTAGTTCTGTTTTCATCCTCATGTCCATTAAATGGAAAGTCAGATTTGATTTCAGCCTACTTGTCATCTGACATGGTCATGGTTTCAATGATTATACAAATACAGCAGGTCTGGCTGGTACGACGGGACATACCAACGCGTTCCTCTCATCTCAGCGTGTCATTACCGACGCTTTGACAGCATGACAAAGTGTAATTATTTGACTCTAAAAGTACCCGTCAGCATCCGAGTGAAACGCCACTGTTTGCATCAACGTGATAAAAGAAGACGTGATTGACGAGCCCATTGCAGGCTGTTTTGGCAGTGGTCATTGGTCAGCATGGGCACCCTGTCTGGTCTGCAACTATGCAGCCCCATACCTAACAAACTGATGCACTGTGTGTTCTAACCTGCACATAAGTGACGCTTTCAGACAGCGTGATAAAGCGTTAGGATTTTACGCTAAAGGTTCCCTTCAGCGTCGGTATGAAACGCCCCCGTTTGCTACGTTGCAGCAACACAAGGGAAGCTAGAACTTCAGCTGCGCACATCGGCCGTGAGGCCGGTCAACATGCATACATTCAGTGACTTAGGTTTAGGTACTAACATTGGTTGTGGTGAGGGTAGGGCCTTCGGAGGGCTGTCAACACCTTTATCGCGCTATCGCTAGGGACGCCTCCTTAACAAAAACGCTGTTTGTATTTACTAATCATTTCTAGTTGCTTACATTTTTACTAATAATGAAACTTGTAACTTCCTACACTAATGTTTCATTTTAAAGTCTTCCACGTCATAATTTGCCTGGTTCTTGATAGACTTTTAGTTTGAAAAATCCTCACAGTTACCTAACCAAGCTAGAAAAAATAGCAACTGGAAAAAATTTATGAGGCTTATAATGGCTTATAAGCCATTCTTTGAATAAATATAAAATATCACAGTTCACACACTCTGCAGGTTTTGCTAAAGAAAGCCATCTGTCAGCCTTAGCTCATAGCTATCACATGACCTGTCCTCAGAACAATAGAACCAAAACCTTCAGGTTCCCCCCACTGCTGTAGGCCTGGAAGAAAGAAACAAAAACTTAAAACTGGTTGAACTGTTTCATCCAGTTTGAAGTGTTGCTTTAGAAAAGGTTGATGAAAACAACAAAATCTCAAAAAAACCCTAATTTCACTAAAGGTTTTTTTTTACGCTCGCTTGAGGTGTTTTTTGTCATAAAACGCGCTAAATGGGAGATGGAAACACTTCATGTCTGATATTCCCATAAGGTGCTGAGACACGGCTGGTAGCAGTTTGCCCGCTTGAAACACATTCCTGAGGATCTGTCTCCATTTTTATAAGATCATTTTGCCCTTAGTTCCATGCGGCCGGTTTTGTTTCTGGTTTGAAACCCATACGTCGTCTTTTTTACTCAACAAACTGATCTGCAAGGCCGGTGACGTTGTGGGGGTGGAGCTGGACTCTCTGTCGCTGGTGTCAGAGAAGAGGATGCTGTCCAAACTACATGTCCTCTTGGACAATGTCTCCCACCCACTCCATGACGTGCTGCTCAAACACAGGAGCACTTTCAGTGCAAGACTTTGGGTCTTTTCACATGGAAAGCGATTCTGTGCCCTACTGGATTCCTTCATAGCCTAGCTTAAAGTAAAACTATTAGTAACGTTAGTTGATAGGCTATATTATTACATTATATATATTCATACATCTGACAAATGTAATCATGTAAACGCCCGCCTGTTAATGTCCTGTTAATATATTTCAGGGAAGTCACAGACGGCGAGGATCATCGTCTCTCATCCATCTTCTTCTTGTGCTGCGCGTCGCGGACAGAAAGTTCAACTTTGGCAGCGGCAGCGGGTGTGTGTGAGCCCGCTTGTCTCTACAACTGTGCCCGCGCCTCCCTTCCTACATGCGCTTCCTACAGCATTTACAATATTACATTTTATACAGCGTTGCTCCTTCATCATTTGCCAGACTGGAATTTCCTAAATGAATGATAAAGAGCTGGATTCTCCTGCAGCCTGTTATTCATTTCAAACAGCTCCAGGCCTGTTTATTCAGCCGGAACCTGACGGGACTAAACGCCGGTGGCAATAACTGAGGATGAAAATATTAATGGAACAGATTAGACACAGTTTAGACTAATGAAATGAGAATGAAAAAATTAGTTTCAGCTGCACCGCAGTCATCCTCACTCAGAAATCTTCACATCATATCCAGCTGATATCTACGACAGGAATGTTCAACCTGTGCTGAAGATGAAAGGTCACTGTTCATTGATCAGTTTTGTAGCTCACGGTAAGTGTTTTGTTTTGCCTTCGTGTCCACAGAGTCACTGTGTTATAAAGAAGGACAGTGTAGCTTATAGATTTGATTCTGTGCCGAGGATAAATTTACGATGTCCAGAGATAACTCTCTGTCCTCACATCCATGACATCATAAAAGCGTCATGTTCAAGATCATGTTTGGGTAAAAAAAACTAACGGCTTATTTAACCGTAATTTCGATGTTTCTAAAGACGTAACTGCGTTCCAATACGTGCTTTGACATCGACAGTCTGAATGAGGAAAAAACAGACAGCCACTTCAGGCTCCGCAGGAGGGGAGGAGTCAGAGAGAAACTCAGCGTTTGTTGAAGTAACTTATGCTGTGAAGGTTCACAGCGTAAGTTGCCGGGGTTACAGAGTTTATCTGATCTCGCTCTCTGAAACCGAAAACCCAGAGTTTTCCTCATCTCAGGCTCAACTTACTCAGAGTTTTCATTAAACCCACTTTCTATTTTCATACCATGTCTTCTGAAATGATCAGCCTTCAGTATTTTGGGGAAATCTTAAGGACAGGTTGGCGTGGTCTTCTATCCACACACTTGAGATCAAAAGCTTGGTTGTGGACGGGATCTGTTGGATACTTTAAGGATGCAATTTTTGATACGGCCCCTTCTACAACCAGTTTCCTCACCCTCATCATCTTCTATTGCTTCCTCAAACTCAACATTATCCACCAGTTTCGGTTGTTCCTTCAGAGAATTCAACTGCTCGCTCAGGTGTAACACTTTCAGCATCTGAGTTATGTGTTCTCTCTTGGGTTTTGCTTCTGGTACCTGGTTTTAATCATGCATTTAGCGATTTGCCACTCTTGGCTGTTTCCTGGCGCTCCTTCTCCTTTTTCTGTATCTTTTGTCTTTTTGGCATTTTTTGCTGCAGGCATGATTCAAATGAATTGTTTAAATACTTTTTAGCTTCACATAACAAAACAACAGAATAATGAATTTTCTGAATACGTTAATGTATTGATCAAATACATTATTATTATTATTATTATTATTATGATTATTGCTATGCATGTACACACACACACATACAATAACTGACGGTTACATGGACTTAGTTTCACATTTGAGGAAGGACTGTCTGTATCATCATCATCATCATCGAAGAAAACCTCAAATACACATTCAGATGGAGTTTGTTTTAAACCTACTGTCCTCCATCTGTTTGCATCTGTAGATTTCTTCTCAATTAACCAAACATAACATTTCAGGGAAAGACTCCTGATGTAAGTCATTAACTGGGGAAGTTCTGAGGTGATTTGCTTTAGTTATTTTGTTTATCCTATTCACCTGCATTGCCCTGTCAAAAGTATGCAAATTTGCGCATTTTAGATGGGTTAAATGCAGAGAATGAATTTCACAACATGTATGTGACAATAAAGATATCTTCTCTTCTCTCTCTCATAATTTGTATATCAGTGTGACATTATTGGACATTAATGTTACTGTGTTCACCTGTAGTTTCTCCATTAAGTACAGTAGGCTACACTTTATATTATTACTATTAAAAATAAAAAAGCACCACAGAAAGAAGGTCACTTTCTCTTGAGGAAGAAAAAGGGCAGGAGCTGAAGCCCCTTTTGATGTCTATGTGTGCACGTGGTACCTGTTCTGTCTGCGTTTGAGTCCACAACCGGCTGGCCTAACACTTTTCATAGATCACCATCCCTGTCTCAGGTTTTGGTTCACTTACTTTTGTGTTGTGTTTTCTATGTTAATGTGCCATGTCTTTATTTGTTTTCCATGTCAGCATGTAAAGCACTTTGTAACTGTGTTTATATAAATATAGCTCTACCCGAGACCAGGTGCAGGCCAAAGCTCCAGGCTGACTAACATATGAGATATGACCACAGTCCACTGGCCTGTTTAAAATGATTTTCAAAGTATCCAGAAACAGAATTGGCATTATGCTCTTTTATTTATTAAGTAATTACAACAGATGACACACAGTAGTAAGTATTCTGCATTAATAGTAGTAGCAGTAGTTCTACATTCTCCTACCTAAATAAAGAATTTTGGATATGATGCGGATTTTGGACATATTCAGTCCATACAATACGGGGGTGAACAGCGGTTGGCATGTAAGCCAGTATAATGATAAAAAGATGCGAAACATTATGGGTACCCTGCTCATATTAAATCTGCCCTGAACTATTTCAAAGAAAGACCCGAAAGCAAAGCTGAGCAGAGAAGCAAGGTGAGGAGTGCAGGTACTGACAGCTTTTTGTCTGGTCTGTTTAGAACCAGAAAAACACACTTTAAGAATCCTCATGTACGTGTAGAGAATTAAAATGACAAGACCAAAAATTACTGTAAAAATGTAAACAAGTCCAAATATGTTACTGACAGTGGTGTCAGAGCAGGCCAGTTTAACGATGGAGTAGTTGTCACAGTACACTTTTTCAATTGTGTTTCCACATCGCTGTAAAGGGACACTCAGAGACATCATGACAACAGTTGCAAGTACACTATACAACCATATGAACGCAGTGAGGATTGCAACCTTGCTGGATGTCATACGTATGTGATATTGTAAAGGATGACAGATAGCGAGGTATCTGTCATAAGACATGACACCCAAGGTGAAAAATTGTACACTTCCATAAAAGTGCACACAGAAAATCTGCAGGTAACAAAAGGGAGCAGAAACAGTGTGAATGTCAGAGAGAATCTGAAGCAGAAGGAATGGAAACAACCCTGTACTACCATACAGCTCATTTACAAACAGGCTGCACAGAAAAAGGTACATAGGTTCATGTAAGCTTCTGTTCAGACAGATAACCACAATGAGCAGAAGATTGGCACCAACAATTAACATATATAAAGACATGACAATCATGAAATATAAGTATTTCAATGCCCCAGTGTCAAAGTAGGCAACAAGTATAAAATATGAAACCTGAGTAGAGTTTATCATGATCCTTCATTTGGTTCATTAAACAATCAGAACTTTATGCAGTGGATAAATAATGTTAATTATTATGTGATATTAGTTATCGATTAGTAAAGGTATAGGCTACACCTAACACTTCCACATTAACCCCACATTAACAGAACTGATGGTAATAACAGTAAACAGACTGAATCTTCATTATGAAAACAAATCAGACAAGTTACCCAAACTTCCCATTCCACAATATAAAATCTGTATGATACAAAGATAATCAACTTTAGAAGACCCAGGTGATGAGACTGTCTGCTACTCTGCTGTAGTCACACTGAGTCCCTCCCGACTGAGCTGAAACTCTTCTTCTGCTTCTTTTAAACTTTTCAGGTCCGATGACGCCCACAGCAGCAGTCTGACCTCGGTATCATAGGAGCCGCTGATTGTTGATGATCCTGATTTCAGGTAAAACAGCAAACTGTCTTTTGTGTAGATAGATAATAGATAAATTAGATAATTTAGGTAAATTATCATCCCGAGCTAGAACATAGGACATTGTAGCTGTTGTAAATGTATTTTAACAACTTGGCCACCAGGATGCACCAGGATGAAGTGAGTGAACAAAAGGAAAATCTAAATCAAATCAATATTTGATGTTACAACCACCAAGTTATATTGCATTAGCAATGTTTCTCCCAGGCAGACATTTCAATTCAGAAAGGGGTGTCCAGATGTGCTGTCCAAGCTATTTTGAAGAAGCACAAAGAAATATGGTGAGGACCATAGATGCACTGGTCGGCCATTGAAACTACAGCCATAGATGATAGACACATCATGTTTACTTCCCTTCATAGTAGAAGATGTCCAGCAGTGTCATCAGAATCAGAATCAGAAGGAGCTTTATTGTAAAGTAGTGTATTACACATACAAGGAATTTGCAATACGAAGACAAACATACAGTTGACGTAAATAAATGTAAACATATATAAATGTGGAATAGACAATGCAAGTTATATACTGTAAGAATAATGGGGGAATAGAAAAAATTAATACAACTATTTGCAGAGAAAGAAGAATGTGGTAGATATTTAAATGTAATTACTCTGGTTTGTGTTGTGCAGACGTATTGCAACGGAAGAGAATATAGTGTACATAAATATGTAAATTGGAAAAATAAATATATAGAACAACAATTAACAACAAATATGTGCAATGTTCCAGGCATATATGAAATGAAGTAAAATTTACACGTGCAGAGACATGTATATTATTTGAAAGGGGGGAGTGTCAGTGGGGGGCCCGGGCAAATATCAATGAGGCTAGCTGCAGATGGGTTGAAGCTGTTTTTGTGGGGAGAGGTTTTGACCCTGATGGACCGCAGCCTCCTGCCAGAGGGGAGAGTCTGAAACCGTTTGTGTCCGTACAGTTCCTGAAGCGATGGAAGATTGCAGCCAATCACCTTCTCTGCAGAATGAATGACACATTGCAGCGTGAGGTGAGGATGGTGTAGAAGTGCACCGTCATTGTCGTTTGTCATCATTCTCGTTAAAATGTCAGTGAACACCGGAGACAGCTGATCAACACAGTGCTTCAGGGTAGATGGGGATACAGAGTCTGGCCCAGCTGCTTTGCGGGGTTTCTGCCTCCTGAATAGCCTGTTGACTTCCCCCTCTGAGATGGAGAGAGGAGGGGAGGTGGGGAGCCGGCCAACTCTGAGGAGGGGGTGGGGTGGTGGACTGGGGCTGAAGCTGAGCGGAGGAGTCACGGGGGATGGTGCCCAATTGACTCTCAAAGCGGCAGTAGAACTGGTTCAGCTCATTTTCCCGGCGACAGTCGTTGATGGAGTGGGGGGCTTTGGTTTTGTAGTTAGTGATCTGTCTGGACCCCCTCCAAACAGAAGTGGTGTCGTTTGCAGAGAACTGGTCAGTACCGGTAGAAAACAGTTAGACCCAGGCACATCCTTATATTGTCCAGAGAAGTCTGGTCAGCTCACTTACCCCAGCTTATTCAAAGGATCAAACCACCATTAGAAGCAGTTCCCCTTCGAGGGAACTCGAACTGCGTTGGTGACGACACTATGGGAACGCCTCTGGGCGTGGCAGGGCTTAACATGAATGAAACTACTCCAATCCTATTGGTGTTGCTAGAACGGTAGCGTGTGACGGCGTAACTGGAGGCGTATATAAGTACGCCGGCACACAGGACACATTAGCCTTTTTCTATTCAGCAGGCACTCTGGCATGTTAAGAAAGACTACAGTAATCCGATCTCTTACCTGGAAGGATGGCAGACAGAGAGACGGCTGGTGAGCAATTCAGGCGATGTGTTTTCCTGTGCCCACGTTACATCACGGCGGGCGACACTCATATCCTGTGTGTTTCCTGTCTGGGGATGCCGCATGCCCAGGCAGCTCTCGAGGGGGCTGCTTGTGGCCATTGCGAGGCCCTGTCCCTGAGGGTGCTGAGGTCCCCTGCGGCTCTCTTCTCCCAAGACGACAGGATGCGCTCCAGGGCATCCGCATACTGAACTACATCGACTACTGGCTCATTCTGGCCCAGTCTCGAGAGTTAGCGGTTCGGCATCGAGATGTCGTCCTCGCCCACCTTCGGCGTTTGGGGCTGCGGCTCAACGCGAAGAAGAGCGTGCTGACACCCGCCCAACAGACTACGTTCCTAGGGGTGGTGTGGAACTCGATGACAATGTGGGCCCACCTGTCGCCTGCACGCGTCGGGTCCATTGTGTCCTTAGTAACCAGAATAAAGCTAGGCCGCTCCATCACTGTGAAACACTTTCAGAGAGTGTTGGGTCTCATGGCAGCAGCGTCCAGCGTAATCCCGTCTTCCCTGCTGCACATGAGAGCCCTGCAGTGGTGGTTGAAATCCAAGAGATTCTCCCCAAGGGGAAATACGTTCCGTCTGATACGGATTACGAGCAGGTGCCTTCGTTCCCTGTCAGTATGGAAGAAACCTTAGTTCCTGTCCCAAGGGCCCGTGTTGGGAGCGTCATGTCGCCGGACAATTATTTTGACAGACGCCTCACGGGATGGGGCGGTCGCCACGTACTTGTCAGGACCGACAACACGGCGGTGGTCGCCTATTTGAATCACCAGGGGGGTCTGCGCTCGCGCCCTTTATGCAAGCTGGCACATCGGATCCTCCTGTGGTCCCAGCAGAGACTGCTGTCCCTCAGAGTGATGTACATCCCTGGGACCCAGAATCAGGGAGCAGACCTGCTGTCAAGACAGGGGCTGAGGCCCGGGGAATGGAGACTCCACCCCGAGGTGGTGGAGTTACTATGCGAAGAGTTCGGCCCCATAGACGTGGACTTGTTTGAATCTCAAGAGACGACGCACTGTCATCTGTGGTTCTCCCTCTCGCCCCCAGCCCCGCTAGGGCTGGATGCCATGGTACAGACGTGGCCGAGGCTGCGGCTTTATGAATTTCCCCCAGTCGCTCTGCTTCTGGGGGTTCTGGAGCGGGTCCGTCAGGACGGTGTCAGCCTACTGTTAGTAGCTCCGTTTTGGCCGGCCTGAGTGTGGTTCTCGGACTTAATTTTGCTCCTAGAAGGCCCGCCATGGCAGGTCCCTCTGAGGAAGGACCTACTGTCTCAGGCGCGGGGCCTGGTCTTTCACCCTTGCCCCGCCCTATGGAGACTGTGAGTCTGGCCCCTGAGGGGGCCCAGTTCCTGGAGGCGGGCCTCACGGCAGGAACAGTCAAGACGCTGCTCAGCTCCAGAGCCCCGTCCACGAGAAGGATGTACGGCCTGAAGTGGAATGTGTTTGCCACCTGGTGCAGAGAACGAGCGTTGGACCCAGTTACCTGCCCGGTGACTATGGTACTGGAGTTCCTCCAGGACTGTTTCTCTGCTCGCCTTTCCCCATCAACACTCAAGGTATATGTGGCTGCCGTGGCTGCCGTGGTGGCGTTCCACACCCCTCTGAGGGATGGGCCTCTGGGGAGGCTTCCACTGGTCGTGCGCTTCCTCCATGGAGCCCGGAGGATGAGACCCGTGACTAGTTCCAGGCTTCACACCTGGGACCTGGTGGTGGTTCTCGAAGCGCTGGCTGAGGCCCCCTTCGAACCCCTGGAGTTGGCTGAGGCCAAGCACCTGACGCTTAAGATGGCCTTTCTCCTTGCTATCACCTCTCTGAGGAGGTGTCTCCTCAATGCCTGGAGTTTGCCCCGGGGAGGGTCAGAGCCATCCTGCACCCCTGTCCGGGCTATGTCCCTAAGGTCCCATCCAGGTTGGCAGGGTCCACGGTGCTGCAGGCGTTTCATCCCCCACCTCATGTGACGGCGGAGGACGGGAGACTTCATCTGCTTTGCCCTGTCAGAGCACTGAGTATTTACACTCTGAGGTCTTCCCGGTGGAGGAAAGCAGACCAGTTGCTGGTGTGTTTTGGGTCCCCCAAGGCTGGGCTCCCGGCTTCCAAACACACGATCAGCAACTGGATTGTCCAGACTATTTCCTTGGCCTATCAGGTGCGCGGGATACCTTCACCTATGGCCATAAGGGCGCACTCTACTCGAGGCATGGCGGCTTCTAGGGCCCTCCTCGCAGGGGCGTCGCTCCAGGATTTGTGTGATGCGGCTGGCTGGGCCACCCCTCACACCTTCATCCGGTTCTACAGTCTGGACCTTCCTTCTGCACCCGGCACCCGTGCGCTCTCCTCCTAGTCGTGCCGTCAGGTTCTGCAGGCTGGGGGCAGGCTGGGGGCAGGCAGGGTTTCAGCGCGGCCTAAGTGGGTATGTCGTTCCCATAGTGTCGTCACCGACGCAGTTCGAGTTCCCTCGAAGGGGAACGTCTCGGGTTACGTATGGACAGTATGGTCGGTCCGCCACACCTCACCCCGCCTGGTGTGCCTTGCTTCATAGAAAAGGGCTAATGTGTCCTGTGTGCCGGCGTGCTTATACAGGTGAACCAACCAATCAACCATGAGGAATATACATCATCAGAGAAATTATAAATCAACAAATGTGTTAATGATAAGGTGATCAGTAAGACAAAATCATTCCCCAACCAGAATGCCTGGATGAACGTAAAGGTGAGGGTTCTATCCAGAGCCAAAGAGCTGCTTTTTGGTCATGTGATAAAGAAGCTTACAGCACCACCACATGAAAGCTGGGCTCAAGGAGGCGAAGAAGAGACTGAAGAGAGACCTCAACACCAACAACACCAAAGATTTGCTAGGCGCCCAGAAATATCACAGGCTATGTGAGGCCACATTACCAGATGAGTATAACAGCTTTTATGCTCACTGTGATCTCCTCAATAAAGGGTCAGCTGTAACATCTACTATTCCTACAGAGGACCGGCAACTGTCAGTATCCACAGCAGATGTGAGAAGAGTCTTGCTGAGAGTGAATATGAGTAAAGCTGCTGGGATTTATAAAATCCATGGTCACGTACTAAAAAACTGTGTCAATCAGCTAGTTGACGTTATAACTGACATTTTCAACATCTCAGAGTCTCAGGAAAGGGTTTTCACCTGCTTCAAGACAGCCCCCAACATCACTGAACCTAAAAAGTCTGCAGTATGTAGTCTGAACAACTACTGTGCAGTGGCACTCACCCCCATTCTGATGAAGTGCTTTGAGTAAAAGGTTCTGCAGCATATAAAGAACAACATCCCAGCCAGCTTGGACCCTCACTAGTGTGCTTTCAGAACCAACAGATCCACAGAGGATGCCATCTCCACTGCCCTCCACTCAGTCCTCACACCTGGCCTGCCCACAGAAGTGACTGGGCCCCTGAAAAGGTCCAGTAAATGGGCCCTCCGCAAATCTGCTTTACTCATGTGAACGCATGCTGTGCTCTCTCTCTATCTCCTACATTAACACATACTATCCTGCCTCGTGCGGTGCACTTTTGACGTTGTGTATAACAAACTCATATCATTTTCAGGAGAGGGGGTTTTCATTATGAAACAGGCTACATTTTACGAAAGCAACATAAAAAATTTTTGTTAAGTTTTTTGTTATTTTAATAAGTAATGGTGAGTTTTTTGGTTCAAAATAAAACTTGGTTATCTTTGCTTACATTTAGAATGAACGTCATTAATACTGGAATGCATGCCCCAGAATACTTTCTCCTTTTTCCCCCCTGCCCCCATGAAACTGATCAACCACACTCTGCAAATTGATATTGGACTTAATAATAATAATTTTTATTTGTAGAGCACTTTTCAAAAACAAGTTACAAAGTGCTTTAACAAGTGTAAAGACAATAATACCCAAATAATAATAATAAAAAACAATTCAAGATAAAAGCAAGAAAACATTGAAAAGACTAAAATACACGTTTAAGATAAATATAAAATAAGTAAAACAGAATAAAATAAAAGGGATAAAATAAAGTCAAATAAGATCGGGAAAGGCTCTCCTATAAAAGTATGTTTTAAGAAGGGACTTAAAAGAGTTCACTGACTCAGCCGACCTGATTTCCTCGGGCAGGCTGTTCCAGAGCCTCGGGGCCCTGACAGCAAACGCTCTGTCCCCTTTAGTTTTCAGTCGAGACTCTGGAACAGACAGCAGACCTCTGCCCGAGGATCTCAAGGTACGTGCTGGTGCGTATGGGACTAAAAGGTCAGAAATATAACAAGGCGAGAGGCCATGAAGAGCTTTAAAAGTGATCAATAGAATTTTAAAGTCAATTCTAAAACATACTGGGAGCCAGTGTAATGAAGCTAAAATAGGAGTAATGTGGTCATATTTCTTTGTTCTGGTTAAAGGCAGTACCAGAGATCCCCACCCAGTGCCTCAGTCTGTCTAACATGATGTTGTGATCGGTGGTGTCAAAAGCAGCCCTAAGGTCCAGGAGTATCAGGACTGAGCACATGCCTTCATCAGCAGACATTAAAAGGTCATTGGTGACTTTAAGCAGGGCAGTCTCAGTGCTGTGGTACTTCCTAAAACCAGATTGAAACTTTTCAAATGTTTTGTTATTTCCCAGTACAGTGAGCTGCTGTTTGGACACAATTCTTTCTAGAATCTTTGCAATAAAAGGCAGTTTTGAAATTGGTCTAAAATTTTGTGGGAGGGAGGGATCTAAACCAGGTTTCTTTAAAAGTGGGTTCACGGAAGCCGCTTTAAAATAATCAGGGACACAACCAGTAGATAGGGAGCTGTTGAAAACAGAGATCAAATGGGGCCCAACAGAATCTATTACTTTCAGTAAAAACTTTGTAGGTATTACATCAAGTGGGCCGGAGGACACTCTCATTTGTGATACTGTTTTTAAAAGCTCAGACAAGTCAATGGGATAAAACTGGTTAAAACTCTCTTGTTGCTGGTGAGGAACCTCTGAGTAAGAGGCCGCGGGAGTAATAGAGGCTCTGATTGACACCACCTTATTGGTAAAATAAGATAAAAACAATTCACAGTTATCATTACTTCCAGCTGAGGCCCAAGGAGGGGTTGGGTTTACCAGCTGATCCACAGTCTTAAACAGAAACCTGGGATTGTGTTTATGTGTAGTAATGAGTTCAGAAAAATAGTGTGTTCTCGCATCCTTAACCATGTTATTGTAGTTAATTAATAAATCCTTCAGACTGAGGTAATGGACTTGGAGACTGGATTTTTTCCATCTGCGCTCTGCTTTCCTGCATTCCCTTTTCAGGCTACAAATGCTGTCATTTATCCAGGGTTGCTTACTAGCTTTAGACGTAGGCCTAACCTTTAGAGGAGCAGTAATATTTAGTGACGATATGATTGAAGTGATCGACCAGATTGTTGGTGTTGGAATCAGACAGGTGTTGGCTTACTAAAAGTCTTACTTGACAGAGATCTCACCGCCGAAAGGGATCCGTATCGGGGAGACTCGAAGCCGCAGGTGCATCATCTGAGTGACAGGGCTGCATAGCGGTTGGAGAGGCCGATGTGCGGAGGAGAGGCAGCCCCGTCCGAGCCTCTCTTGCGGCCACGGACCACCACTTCAGCCCAGGTTGACTGATACTTCGGAGTCGAGCAGGAGGAAAGCCTGGGAAGGCTAGAGGCGTCCCATAACACGGTCTCCTGGATGTTAGCGGTTGCGCTAAGAGAAACAATCTGTTTCTCTTGTACTGAAGCCACATCCATAAAGCCAGTCAGCAGGGAATCTTTCTCTTTGAGTTCCTCTGAACGTCTTCTCATGTCTTCCATAAGATCGGCAATCTTTTTGTTCGCTTTCTTAAGGAGTGTGCAGTCCTCAAAGTTAGGGGGCAAAGTTATCTCGGCTAGCATAATGTTAGTCGCCGGAGCTTTGTTGTGGTCAGTAACGTTAGCGTTGATGGTGTTTTTACGGTCATCTATCTTAAAATCCATGTTGGATCACTAAAATCCTTAACCCACGTAAAACTTAAGTTAAGGTTAACTTAGGTTAAATAAAAAGGATATAAAAAAATGTAACGAAAAAGAGTGGATTAAAACTGGATAAGAGTCCGGTTTAAGATGGAGCTTCCGACAGGTGGCTTCAGACGCCAACGCATGCCCACAAACAGACCCCAGACAGCTCAGATTGGCAGCCACACCTCCTCCACTCTAGTGCTCAGGGATGTACTGAGACTGAAATTCAGCCCGGTACTTTCAGACGGAGAGCTGATAGACCGGCCGACCAACGGTCGGGGATCAGAAAGTAAGACATTAGAAACTAAAAAATAAAAACTCTTGACCACCAGCCAGTCTGCTTCTGCTAGTGCTCAACACCCGAGCCCCCCAGGGCTGTGTGCTCAGCCCCCTCCTGTTCAAGCTGTACACCCACGACTGCAACTCAAGACAATAAAAGGACTCTGTTATAAAGTTTCAGACCATTCTCATCTCAGGGCGTCCAAAACCAATGCTTTCAGAAAAAGTTACAAAGCGTAGTTATTTGATGCTAAAGGTACCCTTCAGCGTCTGTGTGAGAAGCGTCTCGCTCCCGGATAAGTCTGTATAAGTGCCCCTATTTCTGATTCAAGATTAAATACTTTTTATGTTGTATGATCCTCTTTTAGAAAATGCTCCCCCTTAGTTGTAGCTATGCTAATACATTTATAGACTTGTTCATTCATTTGATGATCTTAAAGTGTAAAATGTGCCCAAAAGTTAGGATTCCCATCTATGCTATTGTAATTATTGTTATTCAGACTCAAGATTTGTGATAATTGACAAATACATAATATATGATATTATCATGTCTGCAAGAAGAAATTCTATCTTCAACTAGTTTTTGTGGCTTAAAACAATCATTACTAAATGTTTAATTCAGATATTATAGAGACATCATAACTGTTAACAGGACAAATGTCAAATTTAAATATGTTTTTTTTTATTTAAGCAGAGCAAATGTATCAATTTGATGAATGGTATTAAGAGTCTTTGTTTTATCAAAGATACTTCAATACTTTTTTTCATCATTCTCAGTCTGTAGCCTACAGTACAGAATTGAAGAGTGGTTGGCAAGTATAACAAAAATAAATATATATTATTATAATAATGAAAGTGCAACATGTTCGTCACCTTTTCAAGTTAGATATGTCAAAGAAAGATCCACAAGAAAAGGTAACCAGGGAAGCAGGGTGCAGGTACTGAGCTTACGGTCTGTTAAGAACCAGAGAGAAAAAGATGGACAATGATTTTAATAACTGTAACTGTAACAGAGGCTCATTATGTGAGCTGAATACTGTATATTATAGAAGAACTTTGTCATGTGTTTACAAAATCACCATTTACTTCATCCCAACTGCTATGGATCTTTGACCTGAAACCTTGGGTTTCCTTTTCCAATTCAATCCCACTATAAACCAGGGCCTTACTATACACATCTCTGTAATACTAGGCCAACAACAAGTAATAATAAGAAGGTTAAAAAATGTGGACTTCATTGAAGAACTAGTAGATTGTATCATAGGTGTTTTTATTTATTTCACATATAGTGTACCTTGGTATGTCACATTAGAATTTAAGATTTTTATATTGTGAATTTAAACATATTGAGTATCTCTCTGGGTTCTAGGGGAGTCTTCAGATATTCAAACAAATGCTCAACAGTGTGTAACAAAATAATGTAAACTCTAACAAGCCTTTGGAGTTTCAGCTGCAGCTTAAAGAATTTAGTCCCCAGACAGAGTAGTTTTTGTCACGTGTTATCAGATGGATTAAAATGCTTTGAAAACTGAAGTGTTCATTTTAAGAAAAAAATTAATAATCATTAGTAATTTAAGGAAAGGCCGATGCTGAATTGATTCAAAAGATGGTTGTTAGATTATATAGTTCAAAGTAGTACTTTCATAAATTATCTCAATCAATGAATATATTTCTTTTTATTGAAGAATTTCTGGTAGTTGTCAGATAACATTTGTAGTTAATTTTTCCCCCAAAGAGCAGACTTTTATAAACAGTGCGTATTTTGGACATTTTCAGTCCATACACTAAAGGACTGACGAGCGGTTGGCATGTAAGCCAGTATAATGACAAAAGAATGCGCAACATATTGGGTAAACTGCTCAGATTAAACCTGCTCTGCATTATTTCAAAGAAGGCCCCAAAAGAAAAGTTTAGCAGAGAAGCAAGGTGAGGAGTGCAGGTACTGACAGCTTTTTGTCTGGTCTGTTTAGAACCAGAAAAACACACTTTAAGAATCCTCATGTAAGTGTAGAGAATTAAAATTATAAGACCAACAATTACTGTACACATGTGAAAAATTCCATACATGTTATTTACAGTGGTGTCAGAGCAGGCCAGTTTAACGATGGGGTAGTTGTCACAGTACACTTTTTGAATTGTGTTCCCACACAGCTGTAAAGGGACACTCAGAGACAACATGACACCAGTAAAAAGTACACCGTATAACCATATTAATGTGGTAAGGATTGCAACCGTTTTAGACGTCATACGTGTGTTATATTGTAGAGGATAACAGATTGCAAGATATCGATCGTAAGACATGATGGCTAAGGTCACAAATTCTGCACATCCATAAGAGTACAGACAGTAAATCTGCAAGAAGCAAAAGGGAGCAGAAACAGTGTGAATGTCAGAGAGAATCTGAAGCAGAAGGAATGGAAACAACCCTGTACTACCATACAGCTCATTTACAAACAGGCTGCACAGAAAAAGGTACATAGGTTCATGTAAGCTTCTGTTCATACAGATAACCACAATGAGCAGAAGATTGGCACCAACAATTAACATATATAAAGACATGACAATCATGAAATATAAGTATTTCAATGCCCCAGTGTCAAAGTAGGCAGCAAGTATAAAATATGAAACCTGTGTAGAGTTTATCATGATCCTTCATTTGGTTCATTAAACAATCAGAACTTTATGCAGTGGATAAATATTGTTAATTATTATGTGATATTAGTTATCGATTAGTAAAGGTATAGGCTACACCTAACACTTCCACATTAACCCCACATCAACAGAACTGATGGTAATAACAGTAAACAGATTGAATCTTCATTATGAAAACAAATCAGACAAGTTACCCAAACTTCCCATTCCACAATATAAAATCTGTATGATACAAGGATAATCAACTTTAAAAGACCCAGGTGATGAGACTGTCTGCTACTCTGCTGTAGTCACACTGAGTCCCTCCCGACTGAGCTGAAACTCTTCTTCTGCTTCTTTTAAACTTTTCAGGTCCGATGACGCCCACAGCAGCAGTCTGACCTCGGTATCATAGGAGCCGCTGATTGTTGATGATCCTGATTTCAGGTAAAACAGCAAACTCTCTTTTGTGTAGATAGATAACTAGTTGGACATTTTCCTTAAAATGTCAAAATAATTTAGGTAAATTATCATCCCGAGCTGGAATCAAATTTAGGACATTGTAGCTGTTGTAAATGTATTTTAACAACTTGGCCACCAGGAATAATAATAATAATGATAATAATAATAATAATCATCCTTATTTGTAGAGCACTTTTCAAAAACAAGTTACGAAGTGCTTTCACAAGTATAAGGAATAATACAAAAAAACAAGATAAGAGAATGAAAACATTGAAAAGACTAAAATACAGATTAATATAAAATTAGTAAAATACAATAAAATAAAAGGGATAAAATAAAGTCAAATAAGATCGGGAAAGGCTCTCCTATAAAATCAGGAAGCACCAGGATGAAGTAAGTGAACAAAAGTCCACTCAAATCAATATTTGATGTTACGACCACACCATGGCAAGACTGAGCACAGCAACAAGACACAAGTTATACTGCATTAGCAATGTCTCTCCCAGGCAGACATTTCAAGGCAGAAAGGGGTGTCCAGATGTGCTGTCCAAGCTATTTTGAAGAAGCACAAAGAAATGAGCACCATATGGTGAGGACCATAGATGCACTGGTCGGCCATTGAAACTACAGCCGCAGATGATAGACACATCATGTTTACTTCCCTTCACAGTAGAAGATGTCCAGCAGTGCCATCAGAATCAGAATCAGAAGGAGCTTTATTGTAAAGTAGTGTATTACACATACAAGGAATTTGCAATACGAAGACAAACATACAGTTGACGTAAATAAATGTAAAAATATATAAAAGTGGAATAGACAATGCAAGTTATATAAGAATAATAAAGGAATAGAGAAAATTAATACTACATTTACTCATTTGGCAGACGCTTTTATCCAAAGCGACTTACATTTGAGGAACAACATACAAGCATCAACAAAGCATCAACTACAGACAACTGACAATACATACTAGTAAGAGCAGCAATAAATACTAGTAAAAGCTCACAGCACATATCACATCAATGGGGTAAATACCTAGGGAAGGAAGTAAGAGTTAACAAAAAGTGCAATCAATACAAGATCATTGTAGGGGATAGAAGAAGAAGAGCACAGGAAGTGCATGTTAGAGGTGTTATAAGAGGAATTGTTCTCGGAAGAGTTGAGTTTTTAAGAGCTTCTTGAAGTTAGAGAGGGACGCCCCTGCTCTGATGGTGTGTGGTAGCTCGTTCCACCATCGTTGTCTCACAAATGAGAATAGCCGGGACTGGGATCGCTTTGTTTGAAGGGATGGCAGAGCCAAGCAGCGTTTGCTGGAAGAGCGTAGCGGCCGAGAAGGAACATAAACTTCTATTATGGAGTTTAGGTAGATGGTGCAGACCCAGTAGTCACTCTGTATGCAAGCATTAGTGACTTGAATCTGATTCTGGAGGCCACAGGGAGCCTGTGGAGGTCACTGAGTAATGGAGTGACATGAGTCCTTTTGGGCTGATCAAAAACCAGACGTGCTGCTGCATTCTGAACCATTTGTAAGGGTTTCACCGCACAAGCTGGAAGACCTGCTAGGAGGGCATTGCAATAGTCGATGCGAGAGATAACCATGGCCTGTACCAGAAGCTGGGTGGCGTACTGAGTGATGTAGGGCCTGATTTCCCTTATGTTGTATAGAGCAAAGCGGCATGACCGAGAGACAGCAGCAACATGGTCTGAAAAGGACAGCTGGTCATCAATCATGACACCCAAGTTTCTCACCACCCTGATTGGAGTGATGGTTGCGGAGTCAATTTGTAGTTTGATGTTATGGTGGATAGATTGCTTGGCTGGAATGACCAAGAGTTCAGTCTTAGAGAGGTTTAGTTGAAGGTGGCAAGCTTCATCCATGCAGATATGTCCGATAGACAGTCCGTGATCCGCGCCGAGACAGTGGGATCGCCTGGCGGGAAGGATAGGTAGAGTTGCATGTCATCTGCATAGCAGTGGTAAGAGAAGCCGTGCGAGCGAATGATCGGCCCATTGAGGTGGTGTAGATTGAGAAGAGAAGAGGCCCAAGCACTGAGCCTTGGGGCACCCCTGTGGAGAGGCAGTGGGAGGAGGATAATTGTCCTTGCCACAAAACATTGTAGGAACGCCCCGAGAGGTAGGATTTGAACCACAGGAGTGCTTTACTCGAGATGCCCATTGCTGAGAGAGCGGATAGCAGGATCCTGTGGTTGACTGTGTCAAAGGCAGCTGATAGGTCAAGCAGGATAAGAACCGAGGATTGGGCTGCAGCTTTAGCTGACCTTAGGGCTTCTATTATAGACAGAAGAGCCGTTTCAGTAGAGTGGGCACTCTTAAAACCGGACTGATATGGATCTAGGAGGTCATTCCCTGAGAGGAATTCTGAGACCTGTTTGAATAATGCCCGTTCAATAGTTTTGGATAAAAATGGTAGAAGAGTCACTGGTCGATAGTTCTCAACTTGAGTTGGGTCAAGTGAGGGCTAATACTACTATTTGCGGAGAAAGAACAATGTGGTAGATATTTACATGCTCATTACTCTGGTTTGTGTTGTGCAGACGTATTGCAACGGAAGAGAATATAGTGTACATAAATATGTAAATTGAAAATATAAAAATGTAGAACAATAACAATTAACAACAAATATGTGCAATGTTCCAGGTTTGTGCATGATATGAAATTAAGTAAAATTTACACGTGCAGAGACATTTGTATCATTTGAAAGGGGGGAGTGTCAGTGGGGGGCCCGGGCCTTGTTAATGAGGCTAGATGCAGATGGGTTGAAGTTGTTTTTGTGGGGAGAGGTTTTGACCCTGATAGACCGCAGCCTCCTGCCAGAGGGGAGAGTCTGAAACCGTTTGTCTCCGTATAGTTCCTGAAGCGATGGAAGATTGCAGCCAATCACCTTCTCTGCAGAATGAATGATACGTTGCAGCGTGAGGTGAGGATGGTGTAGAAGTGCACCGTCATTGTCTTTTGTCATCATTGTCGTTAAAATGTCTGTGAACACCGGAGACCACTTACCCCAGCTTATTCAAGGATCAAACCACCAGTAGAAGCAGTTTTTACAGCAACTCTTCTGGACTGTTTTGAGTGCACAGTCTGGCGCATGTTGGCCGTCACCCAGGTGAACCACATCAACCATGAGGAATATACATCATCAGTGAAATTATAAATCAACAAATGTGTTAATGATAAGGTGATCAGTAAGACAAAATCATTCCCCAACCAGAATGCCTGGATGAACATAAAGGTGAGGGTTCTATCCAGAGCCAAAGAGCTGCTTTTTGGTCATTGACATTTTCAACATCTCAGAGTCTCACGTAAGGGTTTCCACCTGCTTCAAGACAGCTCCCATCATAACTGAACCTAAAAAGTCTGCAGTATGTAGTCTGAACAACTACTGTGCTGTGGCTCTCACCCCCATTCTGATGAAGTGCTTTGAGAAAAAGGTTCTGCAGCACATAAAGAACAACATCCCAGCCAGCTTGGACCCTCAGCAGTTTGCTTTCAGAACCAACAGATCCACAGAGGATGCCATCTCCACTGCCCTCCACTCAGCCCTCACACACCTTGACAAAAACAACTCCTACATCAGAATGCTGTTTGTGGATTTCAACTCAGCATTCAACACAATCTCCCCATGCAGGCCTGCCCACAGAAATGACTGGGCCCCTGAAAAGGCCCACTAAATGGGCCCTCCACAAATCTGCTTTACTCACGTGAACGCATGCTGTGCTTTCTCTCAATCTCCTACATAAACACATACTATCATCATCATGCGGTGCACTTGTGACGTTGTGTACAACAAACATTACTCATATCATTTTCAGGAGAGGGGGTTTTCATTATGAAACAGGCTATATATACTGAAGCAACATCAAATTTTTTTGTTACTTTTTTCTATTTTAATAAGTAATGGTGAGTTTTTTGGTTCAAAATAAAACTTGGTTATCTTTGCTTACATTTAGAATGAACATCATTAATGCTGGAATGCATGCCCCAGAATACTTTCTCCTTCCCCCCCCCTGCCCCCATGAAACTGATCAACCACACTCTGCAAATTGACTTCCTCACAAACAGACCCCAGACAGCTCAGATTGGCAGCCACACCTCCTCCACTCTAGTGCTCAGGGATGTACTGGCGTTTTGCTCCCGGATAAGTCTGTATAAGACGCTCTGGGGCCCAATTTGGACATTTCCACTTAGTAGTGTCCTCACTTTTGTTGCCAGCAGTATAGACATTAATGGCTGTGTGATGTGTTATTTTGAGGGGACAGCAGATTTACACTGTTATACAAACTGTACACTTGCTACTTTGCGTTGTAGCAAAGTGTCATTTCTTCAGTATTGACACATGAAAAGATATAATCAAATATTTACAAAAATGTGAGGGGTGGACTCACTTTTGTGAGATACTGGACATACAGGTACTGGTCATATAATTAGAATATCATCAAATAGTTGATTTATTTCAGTAATTCCATTCAAAAAGTGAAACCTGTATAATGTATACATTCATTCCAGACAGACTGATATATTTCAAGTGTTCATTCCTTTTAATTTTGATGATTATAACTGTTAAACTCAGATAAAACTGAAGTTATTGCTCTGGGGCCTAAGCACCTCCGTGACGCATTATCTAAAGATATAGTTTCCCTGGATGGCATCGCCCTGGCCTCCAGCACCACTGTGAGGAATCTTGGAGTTATCTTTGATCAGGACATGTCGTTTAAGTCTCACATTAAGCAAATTTCAAGGACCGCCTTTTTTCACCTACGTAATATTGCGAAAATCAGGAACATCCTGTCTAAAAATGATGCAGAAAAACTAGTCCATGCATTTATTACTTCTAGGCTGGATTACTGCAATTCCTTATTATCAGGCTGCTCGAAAAAGTCCATTAAGACTCTTCAGCTGATCCAGAATGCTGCAGCTCGTGTTCTGACAGGAACCAGGAAAAGAGATCACATTTCTCCTGTTTTAGCTTCTCTGCACTGGCTTCCAGTAAAATCCAGAATAGAATTTAAAATCATTCTTCTTACCTACAAAGCTCTTAATGGTCAGGCACCATCTTATCTTAAAGAGCTCATAGTACCTTACTACCCCACCAGAGCACTGCGCTCCCAGAATGCAGGGTTACTTGTGGTTCCTAGAGTCTCCAAAAGTAGACTAGGAGCCAGAGCGTTCAGCTATCAAGCTCCTCTCCTGTGGAACCAGGTTCCAGTTTGGGTTCAGGAGGCAGACACCATCTCCACATTTAAGAGTAGGCTTAAGACTTTCCTCTTTGATAAAGCTTATAGTTAGGGCTGGCTCAGGTGAGTCCTGAACCATCCCTTAGTTATGCTGCTATAGGCCTAGACTGCCGGGGGATTTCCCATGATGCACTGAGCTCCTCTCTCCTCTACTTTCTCTCCCTCTGTATGCAACCTTATCCCATTATTGCATGTTACTAACACAACTTCTCCCCTTTCTGGTAGTCTTGTGCTTTCTCGTCCCTCTCCTCTCTCCTCCTATCACTTCCTGCAGGTTTTCTGGCTCTGGAGCTGTGGAGTCTGGATCTGTGGCTGCGGGTCACCTGCTGCCCCCGTGTTCCTGCTCAACACCCTCTGCTGCAACGACTATTGTTGCTAGTCTTATTGTTATTATTGTTATTATAATCATTAACATTACGATGGTTACCATTAACACTATTATAAATATCTGTACCATTTTTCATTTAGTCTATAGCAACATTACCTTCACTGTGTGTACCTCTGTGTGTATATTGTGTAGGCTGCCTCCCTCCCCTCTCTCTCTCCTTACATCTCTCTCTCCTTACATCTCTCTCTCTCTCTCTCTCACCCCAACCGGTCGAGGCAGATGGCCGCCCACCCTGAGCCATGGTTCTGCTCGAGGTTTCTGCCTCTTAAAAGGAAGTTTTTCCTTGCCTCTGTCGCCTAGTGCTGCTCTTGGTGGGAACTGTTGGGCTTCTGTAAATAACATCATAGAGTACGGTCTAGACCTGCTCTTTTATGAAAAGCGCTGTGAGATAACTGTTGTTGTGATTTGGCGCTATATAAATAAAATTGAATTGAATTGAATTGAATAACTGACAACTAATGAAAACCCCAAAATCAGTATCTCAGAAAATTAGAATATTGTGAAAGTTTCAATATTGAAGACACCTGGTGCCACACTCTAATCAGCTAATTAACTCAAAACACCTGCAAAGGCCTTTAAATGGTCTCTCAGTCTAGTTCTGTAGGTTACACAATCATGGGGAAGACTGCCGACTTGACAGCTGTCCAAAAGACGACCATTGACACCTTGCACAAGGAGGACAAGACACAAAAGGTCATTGCTAAAGAGGCTGGCTGTTCACAGAGCTCTGTGTCCAAGCACATTAATAGAGAGGTGAAGGGAAGGAAAAGATGTGGTAGAAAAAAAGTGTACAAGCAATAGGGATAACCGCACCCTGGAGAGGATTGTGAAACAAAACCCATTCAAAAATGTGGGAGGAGATTCACAAAGAGTGGACTGCAGCTGGAGTCAGTGCTTCAAGAACCACCACGCACAGACGTATGCAAGACATGGGTTTCAGCTGTCGCATTCCTTGTGTCAAGCCACTGTTGAACAAGACACAGTGTCAGAAGCGTCTCGCCTGGGCTAAAGACAAAAAGGACTGGACTGCTGCTGAGTGGTCCAAAGTTATGTTCTCTGATGAAAGTAAATTTTGCATTTCCTTTGGAAATCAAGGTCCCAGAGTCTGGAGGAAGAGAGGAGAGGCACAGAATCCACGTTGCTTGAAGTCTAGTGTGAAGTTTCCACAGTCAGTGATGGTTTGGGTGCCATGTCATCTGCTGGTGTTGGTCCACTGTGTTTTCTGAGGTCCAAGGTCAACGCAGCCGTCTACCAGGAAGTTTTAGAGCACTTCATGCTTCCTGCTGCTGACCAACTTTATGGAGATGCAGATTTCATTTTCCAACAGGACTTGGAACCTGCACACAGTGCCAAAACTACCAGTACCTGGTTTAAGGACCATGGTATCCCTGTTTTTAATTGGCCAGCAAACTGGCCTGACCTTAACCCTGTAGAAAATCTATGGGGTATTGTGAAGAGGAAGATGCGATACGCCAGACCCAACAATGTAGAAGAGCTGAAGGCCACTATCAGAGCAACCTGGGCTCTCATAACACCTGAGCAGTGCCACAGACTGATCGACTCCATGCCACGCCGCATTGCTGCAGTAATTCAGGCAAAAGGAGCCCCAACTAAGTATTGAGTGCTGTACATGCTCATACTTTTCAAGTTCATACTTTTCAGTTGGCCAACATTTCTAAAAATCCTCTTTTTGTATTGGTTTTCAGTAATATTCCAATTTTCTGAGATACTGAATTTGGGGTTTCCATTAGTTGTCAGTTTTAATCATCACAATTAAATGAAATAAACATTTGAAATATATCAGTCTGTGTGGAATGAATTAATATAATATCCAAGTTTCACTTTTTGAATGGAATTACTGAAATAAAATCAACTTTTTGATGATATTCTAATTATATGACCAGCACCTGTACATAGTCGTGACCATACCTGAACATCATTCATTAAGAAATTTCATAAAGGAATTGAATGGCCTGTGGAACCTGTACACCCACTGAAAAAATAAAGATGGACAAAAAAAAACGAGTTTTAAAAAGTAATGGGAAGCAGGAGCATCTACGTCCAATATCAACTGAAAGCATCACCTTCATTCAGATATGCAGACGTTATTCAATGAGCAGCAAACATCTATGTTGCCTAGGCGTTATTCCATTGTGCCCCTATTTCTGATTCAAGATTAAATACTTTTTATGTTGTATGATCCTCTTTAAGAAAATGCTCTCCCTTAGTTGTAGCTATGCTAATACATTTATAGACTTGTTCATTCATTTGATGATCTTAAAGTGTAAAATGTGCCCAAAAGTTAGGATTCCCATCTATGCTATTGTAATTATTGTTATTCAGACTCGAGATTATTTGTGATAATTGACAAATACATAATATATGATATTATCATGTCTGCAAGAAGAAATTCTATCTTCAACTAGTTTTTGTGGCTTAAAACAATCATTACTAAATGTTTAATTCAGATATTAGAGACATCATAACTGTTAACAGGACAATTGTCAAATTTAAATATTTTTTTTTTATTTAAGCAGAGGAAATGTATCAATTTGATGAATGGTATTAAGAGTCTTTGTTTTATCAAAGATACTTCAATACTTTTTTTTCATCATTCTCAGTCTGTAGCCTACAGTACAGAATTGAAGAGTGGTTGGCAAGTATAATAAAAATATAATATATATATTATAATAATGAAAGTGCAACATGTTCGTCACCTTTTCAAGTTAGATATGCTCTTTATTGTTTCAAAGAAAGATCCACAAGAAAAGTTAACCAGGGAAGCAGGGTGCAGGTACTGAGCTTACGGTCTGTTAAGAACCAGAGAGAAAAAGATGGACAATGATTTTAATAACTGTAACTGTAACAGAGGCTCATTATGTGAGCTGAATACTGTATATTATAGAAGAACTTTGTCATGTGTTTAAAAAATCACCTTTTACTTCATCCCAACTGCTATGGATCTTTGACCTGAAACCTTGGGTTTCCTTTTCCAATTCAATCCCACTATAAACCAGGGCCTTACTATACACATCTCTGTAACACTAGGCCAACAACAAGTAATAATAAGAAGGTTAAAAAATGTGGACTTCATTGAAGAACTAGTAGATTGTATCATAGGTGTTTTTATTTATTTCACATATAGTGTACCTTGGTATGTCACATTAGAATTTAAGATTTTTATATTGTGAATTTAAACATATTGAGTATCTCTCTGGGTTCTAGGGGAGTCTTCAGATATTCAAACAAATAAGATTTTGAGTGTGAATGTTCATGCTCAACAGCGTGTAACAAAATAATGGAAACTCTAACAAGCCTTTGGAGTTTCAGCTGCAGCTTAAAGAATTTAGTCCCCAGACAGAGTAATTTTTTTCACGTGTTATCAGCTGGATTAAAATGCTTTGAAAACTGAAGTGTTCATTTTAAGAAAAAAATTAATAATCATTAGTAATTTAAGGAAAGGCCGATGCTGAATTGATTCAAAAGATGGTTGTTAGATTATATAGTTCAAAGTAGTACTTTCATAAATTATCTCAATCAATGAATATATTTCTTTTTATTGAAGAATTTCTGGTAGTTGTCAGATAACATTTGTAGTTAATTTTTTCCCCCAAAGAGCAGACTTTTATAAACAGTGCGTATTTTGGACATTTTCAGTCCATACACTAAAGGACTGACGAGCGGTTGGCATGTAAGCCAGTATAATGACAAAAGAATGCGCAACATATTGGGTAAACTGCTCAGATTAAACCTGCTCTGCATTATTTCAAAGAAGGCCCCAAAAGAAAAGTTGAGCAGAGAAGCAAGGTGAGGAGTGCAGGTACTGACAGCTTTTTGTCTGGTCTGTTTAGAACCAGAAAAACACACTTTAAGAATCCTCATGTAAGTGTAGAGAATTAAAATTATAAGACCAACAATTACTGTACACATGTGAAAAATTCCATACATGTTATTTACAGTGGTGTCAGAGCAGGCCAGTTTAACGATGGGGTAGTTGTCACAGTACACTTTTTGAATTGTGTTCCCACACAGCTGTAAAGGGACACTCAGAGACAACATGACACCAGTAAAAAGTACACCGTATAACCATATTAATGTGGTAAGGATTGCAACCGTTTTAGACGTCATACGTGTGTTATATTGTAGAGGATAACAGATTGCAAGGTATCGATCGTAAGACATGATGGCTAAGGTCACAAATTCTACACATCCATAAGAGTACAGACAGTAAATCTGCAGGAAGCAAAAGGGAGCAGAAACAGTGTGAATGTCAGAGAGAATCTGAAGCAGAAGGAATGGAAACAATCCTGTACTACCATACAGCTCATTTACAAACAGGCTGCACAGAAAAAGGTACATAGGTTCATGTAAGCTTCTGTTCATACAGATAACCACAATGAGCAAAAGATTGGCACCAACAATTAACATATATAAAGTCAGAATAATGAGGAAATATAAGTATTTAAAAACCCCAGTGTCAAAGTAGGCAGCAAGTGTAAAATATGAAAACTGTGTAGAGTTTATCATGATCCCTCTCTTTGTTTAAAAAAAATTGTAGTTGTTAAGTTCAGCAATTTAAAATAGATCTTTGTGAAAGAAAACATCAATTATTCCTACTTTATAAACAAATCTTAGCATATTCACACCAATCAGATTCACCTGAATGAAAACAAATTTCCAAAATACATCAAACTTACTGTTATATTATTTAAAGTCACTATAAGTCAGGTTGTGAGAATGGATGCTTTCTAACACTGATATGCTCACCTTCTATAGTCACACTGTGACTGCCTCCCACCTACTCAGCTTCTTTTAACCTTTTCCAGTCAGGGGGTTTGGCTTAGTCTGTGAGTGGACCCAGCAGCGGAAACAGACAGGAGTTGTATAAGTTAAACTTTTTTAATGAACAATTTATGAATGGATGAAGGGGTTGGCTGGGCAGACAAATGCAGGAGGGAGGCAGGCGTAGACGGTGTAGTATGGCTGGGGTTTTGAGCTGAGGTGGCAAATGGAAGAAGAAAAAAACCATGTTGCCAAAAAGCATGAGAGGAAAAAAAACCACACAAAAGCGACAAGAAGTTTCAGCTGAAAGCAGGACTTAACTACAAAGCAGATGGAAGAATCGGGTGACGAGTGGCAGGAGAGCTAGAGTCTTTAAGCAGATAGGCGATGATTTGATTGAAGTGAATTGAGGAGAGGTGAGGTGAGCCAGGTGCAAGGAAGGTAAGCTGTACCCATAATTCATACACACATATACGCATAGGAGGAAGATCCAGGGAAACAAGGAAAGGCTGAGGCAAGAGGAGGCAGGGCCTTCAGAGAAATCTTAAGTTGGGTCACTTAAGAGGAATCGATAAAGCTCAGCAACAGAATCCACTAGAGCAACCAAGAGAGAGGTTTTCAACTGCATATGAGTGGTTGGTGAAGAAGTGGAGGTATGGCTTATCAGGACCACAGTTACTGATGAGCCCACCCTTTTAGCAGAAGGGGACAGGAGATGAGGATGTGATCGGTCTAGTGGCATGAATGTATTGTGGCTTTAATTGGTGGTTTTTCCTTTTTCAATTTACTATGCCATTCTGAGTACGCAGCCTTCTTGAAAACTCTGGTAGGGGTTCTGGCAAGGTCATAGTTCTTCAGGGGGACTTCATTTCCTATTAGGGAAATTCTGGATAGACCTGAAGGGGATGACAGTCCAATCCTTTGTACTGGACTTGTGCTAGTCATGGATTGCCTTTTCCAATAAGGTTGTTTTTTTAGCATCTAAATGTCTTAAGACGCTTGGGGACCACCATGCCCATCTGCTAGACCACAGGCACTTTCCCCGACCTTCACACATATGATACTTGATTCGTTAGAGCTCCTGGTTGTTGTAAGGACAGTCGTTGTGGTCGCTGGAGTCACCTGAGGCTGTGATTGTTGTTGGCATTGTAAGAGTGTCCCTCATGCTTAAAATGTAGGTAAACAGCTGAGTCTTGATCTGAGGAGCTGGCCTTTCTGTGTTGTTCCATGCTTTTGTGTAGTGGTGTTTTAGTTTTCTCATTATACAAGTCAACATTATATAAGTTGCATTCTTCAATGAAAAACTTTACAAGAGATTTACTCACCAGCATAATTGTATTTTGCAAATATAAACAAAGTTAGAATTTCATGCATGCAACACACTGAGGCATGGTTAATTGTTTGGGAAGTGAAGATAATTGTGCCAGTTTTCCAATTGGAATTTTTGTCCATTCTTGCTTGATTTAAAACTTCAGCTGCTCAGCAGTCTGAGTTCGCCGTTCGCCGATTCTCCTCTTTATGATGCGTTTTATCATGATACATTTTCAACCGGGGACAGATCTGGACCGGCAGCAGGCCAGTAAAGCACACGCACTCTGGGTCTACAAGCTACGCCGCTGTAGCCTGTGCAAAATGACGCCTGGCAGCGTCCTGCTGAGATTAGGCTTAGACCCTTTTTTTTAATATAAAAGTCACAGCCCCATCAGCGCAGAGTCTCTTTCTTACCTATTCAACCTGTCGTTTCACTGTGCAGTTCCCAGTGCTTGGAAGGCAGGGGTACTTTATTTAAGGGGGAAAATCAAGCTGATCCAAACTGTTACAGGCCAATCTCTATTTTGCCAAGGTGCTAGAAAAACTTGTCCACAAGCAACTGACTGACATTCTTCATGATTATAGCATAACTTCTGGTATGCAATCTGATTTTTGTACTTGCTTTAGTTGTACCACTGCCACCCTGAAGGTCTTAAATTATGTTAAAAATTCCCTTGACATGAAGCAATGTTATGCTGCTATTTTTATTGACCTGGCAGAAGCTTTTGATAGAGACCATTCCATCCTAGTCAACTAACTCATTGGTGTCTCGTTTGTTGATACTCAGGAAAGTATTAAAAAACAGGCAGCTATGTAATAATTTTTAAACTTTCCAAATAATCTTATGAACCATTAACAACTCATATATAAATGGTTTGTCATTAAAATAATACTTCATTTATAAATAGTGAACCGATCATGTATAAAGTATGAAAATACAATTCACAATACAATTCTTATTAAGCACATTATAGCTTATTAATAAAGAATACATGTATAACTATGTTTATAAATGACTTACTAATGTGTATTAATGTATGAACAATGCTTTATAAATGATAAATTCCGTATTTACTAATACTTAACTAATGCTTTATAGTGTGTAGTTATTATAAAGTGCTACCCAAAATAAAGTGCATAAGCTATCTGTCAGAGCTAGATCACATAAATAAGGTGTATTTGATATAATTTTTATAAAAGTAATATTCATACTGAAATAAATAAACTGTTTCATTGTAGCCTGTTTCAGTTTTGTGCAAAAGGAATTAAAGGCCAGTCTCATATGGACGCCTGTCCCAAATATAGGCAGGGTCAATTCAGTGATTTTAGCAAATAAAAGCCCGGGCTATTAATCAAAGTTTTACAGTAATATAGTTTGTGTTGAAGTGTGTTAAATGTGTTAAGTGACAACAGTTTTCCAAAGTACACCAGGGCCCATGTGGCTATATTGGTCACAGAAGCATGACTTTTGTTTTTATTGCATATTGGAAAATATCCAAACTTTTCTAGAAATGGGGTTTGTATACAGCCTTACTGTTTTACTCTTCTAAAGCACTTTGTGACTTTGTTCTGTTAGAGGTGCTCTATTAAATAAACTTTACCTACTACTTACTTACAAATCTCAGTTTGCATTTACAGATTCTTGCACACATGGACTGAAATACAGTTACACAACTCTCCACTGATATTTGTAAATGGTCCAGCTACAATTTCCCCAAGAGAGATTCATAGTGTGTGTCTTCAACTTATTCTTCAGTAATAACAATAATAACCCCATAGTCACATTACTGTGGGAGTCTAATGACTTGAAAAGAAGGGACTCACAAGATTACTACAGCAGGTCAACATATAAATGTCAGGATTCACCCGGTGTCACTGTTTGTCTCTGTATTGTCTGACCTTAGTGTTACATGACAGAATGGTAAGTTAGTTAAGTTTAAATTGTCTCAATTGTTTTCTTGATGATGAATTTCTTTACTGTGTGTAGGCCTAGTACTATTAATCTGTTCGTTACTTTAGCTGCACATAGTCCCAAACAAGCACAGAGCTTATAGTTAAAGTTTTACTAAAACAAAATGTAACAATGAAATTCATTAATTCTATGAACAGTGTTATGGCTGCTTTATGAAGCAAAAGCAGGATCATGATAAACTCTACTCAGGTTTCATACTTCATACTTGCTGCCTACTTTGACACTGGACTTTATAAATACATTTATTTTATGGTTATAATGTCTTTATATATGTTAATTGTTGGTGCCAATCTTCTGCTCATTGTGGTTATCTGTATGAACAGAAGCTTACATGAACCTATGTACCTTTTTCTGTGCAGCCTGTTTGTAAATGAGCTGTATGGTAGTACAGGGTTGTTTCCATCCCTTCTGGTTCAGATTCTCTCTGACATTCACACTGTTTCTGCTCCCTTTTGTTTCCTGCTGAATTTCTGTTTGAACTTTTATGCAGGTGTAGGATTTACTAACTTAGCTGTCATGTCTTTTGACAGATATCTTGCAATCTGTTGTCCTCTACAGTATAATATCCAAATGACATCTTACAAAATTGCCATGCTTATTGCTCTAACTTGGCTTTACGCTCTACTAGTGTGTCTTATAATGATATCCTTGACTAACTCCTTAAAGTTGTGTGGGAACATTATTGAAAAAGTGTACTGTGACAACTACTCCATCGTCAAACTGGCATGTTCTGACACCACGATCAATAACATCTATGGGCTCTTTATGATTTCATTCACAATCTTATGTCCTGTTTGTCTAATCTTTTACACTTACATTAAGATTCTTAAAGTTTGTTTTTCTGGTTCTAAACAGACCAGACAAAAAGCTGTCAGTACCTGCACTCCTCACCTTGCTTCTCTGCTCAACTTTTCTTTTGGGGCCTTCTTTGAAATAGTGCAGAGCAGGTTTAATATGAACCATGTACCCATTGTTTTGAGATTTTTTTTATCATTATATTTTCTTACATGCCAGCCGCTTCTCAACCCTTTACTGTATGGTCTAAACATGTCCAAAATCCGCAATATATGTAAGAGTCTTGTCTTTGCTAAAATGTAGGCCACTTTTGCAATGGCCTTCCAACAGATTTCAGTGTTAAGGTCTGAAGTTTGATTTTTAAAATTCAACTGTAAAACTGCTGCTGTGCATTCAATGGTTGCCTTCTGATAGATAAATTAGTTTGCTATGGCAAATTTAAAATAATACACATTTTGTTATACTGTGTTTGAAATGTATTTTCACAAAGATGAATGCAAAAAAGTTACAAAATTTCAATGAAAAAGCAAAGTGGGGATTTGATAATGATGTCTCAACAATTTTGTATTAAATGTGTATTATGGCTTTATTATTAGGAGTACCTTTTTGAAGTAAAAATAAGTTAATAAGTTGGAATTCTGTGGATGTCACAAATCATAGACACTGTAAATTAATGAATGCTTTTATTTTTTAAAGGCCTAAATGTAGCTTTAGTCTAGAGATGGATACGGAGTTCCTATCTGAATGTATCAATGTCATATTCTTCATATATAAACATCTGCTATTTGTGTCTGGAGAGGTTTGCACTAGCTGTTGAAAAACTGAAAAATTAAAATGAAATTCCACAATAGCATCTAATGTATTCCCCTGTAGGTTTCCATGTTTTCTGGGCAAAAATACTGATGATAGTGAGAAGTGTCAAAATCTAAATGAACAGCCTTTATTCAGCAGTGTAAAAAGAATCTAAAAATGGCCACATGTTTTTGGCTTACACCTTCAAGATGTTCAAGTAGAAGCCATGAGGTATTTAAAGCAATGTAATGAAGAAAACACCTGATTGATTGGATTTCATTTAAAACTTCTGTATTCTGTCTGACAGTGACCACATTAACACTCGCAAAATAACATCACCATATATTTGACCATCAAAGGTCATTTTCTCCCCTCAAACTTGAAAAATAAAAATTAAAATTAAAGCTACATACACTATATACAAACTACATGTTGTGCGATTGCGTGGTGTGGGGACAGAGAGGACCCAAATGCAAAGTTTGGAGGGAAGGAGGTTTATTGAGGGAGAAGGGGGTAAAGGGACTGGAGTGGAGGAAGAGGTGGATGTCGGGAAAGCACAGGCACGGGGAACCAAGGAGACAGGGGCCGAGGAAGCGAGGAGAGGCGGGGGAACAGGGAGGACGCCGTGAGGGAAGTCCGAGGAGGAGTGGGCCAGCGGATGAGCCCAGCCGACTGAACGGAGGACGAGGGTGAGTGTACCTGGGAGGGAAACAGACAGAGAGACAAGGTTAGGGAAGACAACGACAAGGCACAGGGAAAATGAGAAAAAACAAGAAACATGAAAGCCTGAACGTGGGGGTGGCACCGGGTATGGAGCAACGACGATCAAGCGAGGATGGTTTCCCTGCCTGTATTTCAACCCCGGATGAGGTTGATTATTGGCAGGTGTGGCAGGCTGACGAGGTGGCTGATGGGATGCAGGTGCAGGTAGTTGGCTGGGCTCAGGAGCAGAGGGAGAGAGAGAGAGAGAGCACAGGCAGGGGAGGAAACACAGGGAGGCAGGCAGAGAACAGAAAACCAAGGAGAAAGCAGAACAACTGATAAAAAGGAGAAAAAAACAGGACACTCACCGTCAGCCGGGCTGCCACCACAACACTACACTTATTATCATAATGGATAATTACACAGAATAATTGCACACATCATTTACTAATTAAATATTTCTCTGTAAATTGGACAATTGCATGGAGATAACATTTTACAGGATACAAGCAGGAAATTCACAGAACAGTAGTACAGTAAAAATACAATAGCACATTTTACATTGAAGGGATATCCTGTATTCTATATTAGTATAGATAGTAAGTATATATATATATATATATATATATATATATATATATATATATATGTATATATGTATATGTATATATATATATATATATATATATGTATATATATATGTATATATATATACTGTAGTTCCCAAGTGTGAGGGTTGAGAATGAACTTTAAACCCCACTGACAGAATCAGAATCAGAAGGAGCTTTATTGCCAAGTAATTTTTACACATACAATGATTTTGCTTTGGTCATAAGGTGCTACACGTAGACAAACATACAGTTGACATAAATAAACGTAGTAATATATAAATATGGAATAGACAGATGGAAAAAATATATAAATTGATAAAATATAAAATATAGAAGAAAAATGATTAACACTTAACAACAAACAACAAATATGTGCAATATACCGGGTATGTGTATGTTCACAATGATGTGAAATTAAATAATATTTACATGTTCAAAGATATACAGGATTTGAGAGGGAAGGAGGGAGTGTCAGTGGGGGCCCGGGCCTTGTTAATGAGGCTGCAGGCGGGAAGAAACTGTTTTTGTGGCGAGAGGTTTTGGTCCTGATGGACCGCAGCCTCCTGCCAGAGGGGAGAGTCTGAAACAGTTTGTGTCCAGGGTGGGAGGAGTCAGCTGCAATCTTTCCTGCTCACCTCCAGGACTCTAAGGTGGTCCTGAAGTGAAGGAAGATTACCACCAATCACCTTCTTTGCAGAGCGAATGATACGCTGCAGCCTTCCCTTGTCCCTGGCGGTGGCAGCAGCGTACCGAGCCCGTTCTCATTTCAGGGCGTCATATACCGACGATTTGAGAAAGAGTGACAAAGCGTAGCTAAAGTTACCCTTTAGCGTCTGTGTGAGATGCACTGGATGCGTCTCCATGAGACGCTTCTGGAAGTGTCTCTATGAAACGCTCTGGGGCGTCCCGTACAGACTGGAAGTGCTAGCTAGCACTAAGCCCCTACCCTTACCACAACCATCAGAAATGTTCAGCCCGTTCTCATCTCAAGGCGTCATATAACAACGATTGGAGAAAGAGTGACAAAGCATAGGTGTTTGACGCAAAAGGTACCCTTTAGCGTGCGTCTCCATGAGACGCTAAAGGGTGTGGTAACGGTAGCTAGCTAGCTAGCAACGTTCATGATAAAGGTGTTGACAGCCCCCCGAAGCTCCTACCCTCACCACAACCATCAGGAATGTTAGTACCTAAACCTAAGTCACTGAATGTATGCATGTCGAGCGGCTAACCCTACATCACGGCCGATGTGCTAACAGGTAGGGTTAGCCTCTCTTGTGTTGCTGCAATGTAGGAAACAGGGGGCGTTTCATACGGATAAAATCCTTACGCTTTGTCACGCGGTCTGAAAAGCGTCAGTTATGACGCATTGAGATGAGAATGTGTTGGTGTACCAGATGGTGATGGAGGAGGTGAGGATGGACTCCATGATGGCGGTGTAGAAGTGCACCATCATTGTCTTTGGCGGGCTGAACTTCTTCAGCTGCCGCAGGAAATTCATGAAGGTTTTAGACTGGCCAAGTCAGTCAGCTGACCTTAACCCAACAGAGCTGCATTTCACCTCCTTAAGAGGAGACTGAAGGGAGAAACACCCCGAAACAAACAAGAAGTGAAAGAAGCTGCAGTAAAAGCCTGGAATAGCATCACAAATGAAGAATGCAACAGTTTGGTGATGTCGACGGGTCGCAGGCTTGAGGCAGTTATTGCAAGCAAGGGTTCTGCCACCAAATATTAAATGTTATTTACTTTTTTGTTCCATTACTTTTGCGCACCTTATAATGCTGTGGTCTCATACAAACGGGTATTTATATCTAGATGTGTTAATATGATCAAAAACATCCATGGACTCTTTATGATTACAGTCTCAATTTTATGTCCTGTTTGTCTAATCTTTTACACTTACATGAAGATTCTTAACAGACCAGACAAAAAACTGTCAGTACCTGCACTCCGCACCTTGCTTCCCTACTGAACTTTTCTTTTTTAGGCCTTCTTTGAAATAGTGCAAAGCAGATTTAATATGAACCACGTACCCTTTATTTAGAGAATTGTTTTATATTTTCTTACATGCCAGCCACTTCTCAACCCTTTACTGTATGGTCTAAACATGTCCAAAATCAGCAATATATGTAAGGTATAAAGTAAGTAAGACAATTAAAAATGAATGCAGATTTTGCATTTTCACAAAGAATGATGCAAGAAAGTAACAGAAATACAATTATTATTTATTGAAAGAAAAGTGGTTCTGATAAGATACAAATAAACTGGATACATGAGAAACATGTATCCGAAAGGAAACAAGGAAAGGTTTACATATTGTATATAGTTTTTATTTGTTTCATTTAGATGTATTTACATTTATCACTCAGTCCCCTTTTCCCTCTACTTTTGTCTCTTGAGCTGCTGTAACAAGTGAGTTTGGGATCAATAAAGTTTATCTTATTATAAGGAGTTATTGTTACCATGATTCTCTGGGTAAATGTTTATACTTTCAAGATCCCACAGAAACTGAACCCCAATCTCCCAGGTCTCAAGTCAGACCCATTCATAAACCGAAATCCAAATCAGGTTTATTGCCTAGTAGGTTTACAGATATAAGGAATTTGCATTCCTAACTTGTGCATAACAATAAAGATACAACTCAACTTTGACAAACATTTACAGTATGTAATGTAAAAGGTGGAGGGTGGTGGGCATGAGAGTCAGAGTCAGTACTGGTCCCAGGCCTTGCTGAGGCCATCTGCAGATGGAGAGAAACTGTTTTTATGGCACCACAATTTGCCACATGATACGCTGATAATATAACACTCCAAAACTCAAAAGTACTGAAACTCACCAAAAGGTTTAAAATAACGTTTCGACTCCAGTTACTGTGTATATGTTTATGAAATTGTCTATGAAAAACCTAATTATGTCCGCTGATAGACATTAAAAGTGTGTCTTAGCTGTGCCTTGTTAACCTGCTTGTGTTGTGCTCTGTCAGCGTTTCTGTATATTTGATCTTTCGGTTTTGTTTTAGCATCTGTTCCATGTTTGGATTTACCGTCGCTTAGACTCTTGCCTTGTGCTCTTTGGAAGACTGTTTCAGTTAAGTTTTTTTTTAAATAAACATTTTGGACTGCAACCTCCTCGCCATTGTCTGCATTTAGGTCCACACCTCAGTTTACCTGACTTTTTTACCTGACATTTTTTCAACTTACTATGTTTAATGTTATGCACAAATATACCAAGGCAAATTCTGTGTATGTGTTATTCTATTAGGCAATAAACTTTTTCTGGTTCTTATTTGTTCACCTTGAGTAACAAGAGAAAACAGTAATTGTATGTCATTGGCTGGCTAGTGTCAGCAGTAATAATTTATTCGGGTAACATATTGAAAGTCAAAGGTGGGAACTTTATCATGCAAGTTTCACAAAATAAAAAGTATGGTTTTGGTCTGTCATTCTGACATTCTTGTATCATTTTAACATTGTTGTGTGTGTAATATTCTATGTGAGGCCAAAGGCACAAGATCTAAAATCCTAAAACTTCAACATTCCCAACCAAATGTTTTTTGGGTGACATTTTAGAGTAGTTTGACATTGTCTGTTCAGCATGACATAAGTTATAAAATACAGAAATAAAGTGAATTTAAGTGAAGTTAGTAGAGAAAATGGGTGCATCAGTGGAAGGACACAAGTCTGACTTGTAATAAAACTTTAGTTTAAGACTATATGTGAAAGAACCTTTGTGAGAAAGACAGCAGGGGAAGTATTATTGTGGTAAATGACACTGTCACATACATTTTTTAAATGTATGCCTAGCAGGCTCTGTAATAACATGTGACCTATGTGACCTAACATGCTCCCTAATATGAAACCAGCACTAAGAAATACTGTATTCTGAATTAAATAGAAGAAACTTCCCCAGGAGAGTGAAGGCCGTCTCCTTTCAGCATATCTTGGCAGCCACATAAGCAAAACCAGTTTCTTAGAAAAACGAAACCTTGTCCATTACAAAGGTGAGCCAGTAGTGGTTTAAAGAAACCCCCATACAGAGAATCCCTTTCATCAACAAATTTGTGATATGGATCCAACAGATCAGATCTGTGCTTCACTGGTTTCAAGCTCAAGCTTTTTGGGGGAGCTGTTAAATTTAGATTAATTAAATTTTATGAATGGGACATTCTTGAGTAATGGATCCAAAGTGTAATAAAGACAAAATTCAACCCCAGCTCATGAGTTTGATCTTCTACACTTCAGAAGAAAACAGATTTTTACATATGTTACGGATTTTGGACATTTTCAGGCCATACAGTAAAGGGTTGAACAGTGGCTGGCATGTAAGAAAGTATAATGATAAAAAAATGCGCAAAATAATGGGTACACTGCTCATATTAAACCTGCTTTGTAATACTTCAAAGGATGCCCCAAAACAAAAGTTGAGCAGAGAAGCAAGGTGAGGAGTGCAGGTACTGACAGCTTTTTGTCTGGTCTGTTTAGAACCAGAAAAACAAACTTTAAGAATCCTCATGTAAGTGTAAAGGATTAAGATTACAGGACCAAAGACTACAAAGTAAGTGGCAAAAAGTCCATAAATGTTATTGACTGTGGTGTCAGAGCAGGCCAGTTTGACAACAGAGTAGTTGTCACAGTACACTTTATCAATGATGTTCCCACACAGCTGTAAAGAGGAACTTAAGAATGTCGTACCAGCAACTACAACAAAAGGGTATAACCATGATACACCAATAAGCATAACGACTTTCTTGAATGTCATGCGTGTGTTATAGTGTAGAGGACAACAGATTGCAAGATATCTGTCATAAGACATGACGGCTAAATTGACAAATTCCACAGCTACATAAGAATACAAAGAGAAAATCTGCAGGAAACAAAAGGGAGCAGAAACAGTGTGAATGTCAGAGAGAATCTGAAGCAGAAGGAATGGAAACAACCCTGTACTACCATACAGCTCATTTACAAACAGGCTGCACAGAAAAAGGTACATAGGTTCATGTAAGCTTCTGTTCAGACAGATAACCACAATGAGCAGAAGATTCACACAAAGAATTAAAACATATAAAGATGTTAGAATCAGGAAAAATACATATTTTAACAGCCTGATGTCGAAGTAGGCACCAAGTTTGAAATACGAAAATTGAGTAGAATTTGTCATGATCCTTCTATAGTTCATTTGCATAAGTTTAACTAGTTAAAACTTCACACTCACATTTTGTGGTCTGTGTTTGAAGACAACACATCCAGTACATGTGAAATGTTTAGTTTACTTACATGAAAAGAAATTATCCAGTACAGACAATAAAACATTTTATAAACATATTACCTTAAAGTCATTGTCATGTTTATGTTGAACTACAAAATATAGTTCACAACACTGTGTGAATAATACTTACTGGGTGGAAACTCTGCTCCTTTTATACTTATCAAGATGGAGGATGCCCCACAGCAGCAGTGATCTCATTTTTAAAATATCCTACAGATTTTTTGTGATTTGAAAATGACTTATTGAAATTGTGTAGACCAAAAGACTTTTGTTAAGACTACTCAGTACAATTAAGTTTGACAAAAAATAATGCTGTTATTTTATACAACCCGTTCTCACTCCCAAGTCATCACATATGGACGCATGGTCAAGAGCCATTGTCGTCAATTTGTGACTCACTGGGGATCCCTTTACTATCACAGTTCCAACCCTGTAGTGTCGTTTTTTGACAGTAAAAGTAGGTATATAATATTTAAGAGAAAAGAGTAAGGAGGTGGATGAGGTGGATGGGGGGCCAGGACTCCGACTGAAACAGGAGACTGATGTTCGTGTGTCATGTGAAACAAAAAGTCAACGTTAAATAATTTTTATTTACGCAAGTTACGTAAATCGACTTAAGTGACGTTTGTTAACTTACGTACGTAGTTATTTTAACCCAAACCATGATCTTTTCCTAACCATAACCAAGTATTTTTTGTGCCTAAACCTAACCTAACTGCAGCGTTTCACAACTTTAATAACTTGCCGTTTCAAAATGGCAATTTTTCGATACGCAAGCGTTTTATTCTGAAAGTGACGTTGCATATGTATTGTTGCTAACTTTACTGGAATATATGTGTTCTTGCTAAGCATTGCTAACTTGACCGCAGAGCCCTTAACATCAATAAATGACGCAAAAGGGGTAACCTGAGTGTAAAAAAGCGATGGCAAAGGGCCTTGACCATGCATCAATATGTGACGAGTCAGAAGAGAAATGTTGTTTTATACCCCGAGGGAAGATTTTGCTGACCTTTGATATTTATAGTAAGGTGCTACGGATAATTTTAATAGTTGTTATTTTCCAGTTGTCACCAGAACGTATTGTGTTCATAAATGTAGTCTTTCAGTGTTTGTTGTCTTTAAGTCTCCAGCTAGTCCATCGCAATGTTTAGTCAGGAGAACAGACCTGAAACCCCAAAGGTGTCATAACCAAACTTATCTCTGTTGATGGTGGACACTGTAAACTGTAATAGTTTGGCCCCGACAAATACAGCTAATTTTATCAAATTATTTAGCACTATATTGTAATAACTGAGGGGCACTTGGTCTGGTCCGAAGGTTAATTTTTATGACACCCACCCCATCGGCGAATATAACTCTGTACATCACTAGAACCCACCTATGTCAGAATAATGCCCCCATAAAAAAGTGTAAAAAAAAACCCCGTGTAAAGCATTACAATTCAGAGACAGTAATATAGTTATATAACTAATTACTCTCAAATGAGACTTACAAAACATCGCCATTTTAAAATGGCACATTATAAAAGTTGTGAAATGTTGTACTTTGGTTAGGTTTAGGCACAAAAAGTATTTGGTTAAGGTTAGGAAAAGATCATAGTTTGACTTAAAATAGCTACGTGTGTCAGTTAACACGTAAGTTAACTAACGTCACTTGCGTAACTTACACAATTTATGTAACTCGCGTAACTTAAATAAAAAATTTATGTTAAAAGTTGACACACGGGACATGAACACCGGTCTCAGATGGTGATGGAGGAGGTGAGGATGGACTCAACGGACTTCTTCAGCTGCTGCAGGAAGTGCATCCTTCTTGGTGTGGAAGGTGATGTTCAGCTCCCACTTGAGGTCCCAAGAAGCGGAAGGAGTCCACAGTGGCGACTGGGAAGTCATGCAGGATGATGGGGGAGTGTGGGGCTGGGCTCTTTCTGAAGTCTATGACCATCTCCACTGTTTTCAGAGCGTTGAGCTCCAGATTGTTCTGGCTGCACCAGGTCACCTGTACCACCTGTAGACTCATGATGATGAGCCCAATGAGGGTGGTGTCATACCCAGACTTCATGAGCTTGAAGGACTGGTGACAGGAGGTGCAGCTGTTGGTATACAGGGAGAAGAGCAGAGGGGAAAGAATGCAGCCTTGAGGGGAACCGGTGCTGTTTTCCATCTTCACGTGCTGCTTCCTCTGAGGGGTAGGAGGAGGAAGTGGTGGACTGGGGCTGAAGCTGTGATGTGATCAGAGTGACCCAGTGGAGTGTGGGGGATGGCATGATAGGCACTGCTTACTGTAGTGTAGCACCAATACAAAGTGTTCCCCTCTTTCTTTGCACACTGTATTTGGGGAGTTCTTGGCTGAGGTTTCCTTTGTTAAAGTTACCAAGAACAATAACAAGGGAGTCCAGGTTTGTCTGCTCCACACACAGTATCCGGTCGGCCAGCATGCACTGTGCGTCGTGCACGTTGGCCTGCGGTGGAATGTAAACACAGACCAGAGTGAATAAAGCAAACTCACGAGGGGAGTAAAACGGTTTACAGTTAATGATAAAATATTCCAGATCAGGAGAACAGTGCTGCTGAATCACTGGATCACATACTCTGTGAACTGTCTCAGTTCACAGAGTCAAGCTCAACGCTCTGAAAACAGTGGAGATGGTCATGGACTTCAGAAAGAGCCCAGCCCCACACTCCCCCATCATCCTGCATGACTTCCCAGTCGCCACTGTGGACTCCTTCCGCTTCTTGGGACCTCAAGTGGGAGCTGAACATCACCTTCCACACCAAGAAGGATGCACTTCCTGCAGCAGCTGAAGAAGTCCGTTGAGTCCATCCTCACCTCCTCCATCACCATCTGAGACCGGTGTTCATGTCCCGTGTGTCAACTTTTAACATAAATTTTTTATTTAAGTTACGCGAGTTACATAAATTGTGTAAGTTACGCAAGTGACGTTAGTTAACTTACGTGTTAACTGACACATGTAGCTATTTTAAGTCAAACTATGATCTTTTCCTAACCTCTGAGTCACGTCTCCGTGAAGCGCAGAACAGAAGTCAAATAAAAGTCTCTGTTTTTCCCCACCAGTAGCTGAAGTTCGTCCAGTTTGTTGCACAGTGCGCGCACGTCACGAAATATTGGTGGTGTGCAGAGTCCACGCCACTGGAGCGACACGGCTCGTTTTCCTCTCCTTCTGCGCTTCACAGCCCGAGCAACAGTGGGCGTCCCCTTCACCAAAATGTCCAATAATTCCACTGATGACGCGAGAGAAGTGGGAAATTAATCCACTGGAGTTGTTCCCCTGATGTTCCTGAGCTCTTATTTGCTGAAAGAGCTCTGGGAATCACAGCCAAAAACTAAATTAACACACAAAAACAAAACAAAACAGAGCACACCTAATGCCAAGGCAGCTATATGCAGCGCCATCTTGGACATTATTTTAGAGACTTCCTGAACCACTTTGTTTTTGTCTATCTCAATGACATTTTGATTTTTTCCAGAAACCTTACTGAACATGTGTCCCATGTCCGCCTGGTGCTCCAGCAGCTGATGAAAGATGAAAGCAGATCCAGGCAAGATTAGGGCAGTGGTAGAGTGGCCCGTCCCCAATACCATTAAACAACTCCAACAGTTTTTGGGCTTTGCAAAATTTTACTGCAGGTTTATCAGGGACTACAGCAAGATATCTGCTCCATCAACACAACTAACCTCTGTTAAAGCCCCGTTTACCTGGTCTACTGAAGCCCAAGCAGCCTTTGCCAAGCTCAAAATCCAGTTCACCTCCGCCCCCATCTTAGTTCTTTCTGACTTTCCAAGCAGTTCACAGTAGAGGTGGATGCGTCTGACAGCGGAGCAAACGATACATCCTTGTGCATTCTTCTCTTGCTGCCTCAGCCCAGCAAAGAGACTATGATGTTGGTTACATAGAACTGTTCTGATCTAGGTAACGGTCCAGTCCACTGTCCCTGTTTTGGAGGAGTTTCTGGATGTCCCACCTTTGAGGATGATACCTAAGAGGATGTATCTGCCTGCATGGTCTGCTCCCGGGGGGAAATATTCACACCGCCCACCCTCCACCATCTCAAGGTAATGACAACATACTCACCATAGTAGACTGTTTCTGCAAATCCGTGCATTTTGTTGCTCTCCCCAAATTGCCCACAGCCAGCGAAAGTGCATCCGTTCTTGTTCAACAAGTCTTCTGCCTCCACGGAATCGTTTTGGGCAAAGGCCCTCAGTTCATTTCAAAGGTATGGAAAGAGTTTTATCAGTCTCTCATCTGGTTTCCACCCGCAGACTAACGGTCAAGCTGAAAGTGCCCACCTTGCCTGGGTGGAATATGCCCACAATTCCCTAACCAACGTTGCCATGGGCCTGTCACCATTGGAAGCCTTCCTAGGCTACTAGCTCCTTCTGTTCCCCACACAGGAGAATGAGCTGACAGTGCCGTCAGTACAACACCACCTCTGATGCTGCTGCAGGTTGTGGAAAGACACCTGGGCTGCCCTTCTCCGGTCTGCGGAAAACAGCCGCCTTGCTGACAGACACAGAGTCCCTGCCCTAGAGTACAAACAAGGTCTGAAATTTTTGTTAACTTCCAAGACTATCCCATTAAGAACAGATTCCTGAAAACTGTCACCCCGTTTCATTGGCCCCTTTGTCATTGAGAGAATCATACATCCCGCTGATGTCAGACTTAAGCCGCCCTGGTCTATGAAAATTAATTTCATGTTTTCCAGTTAAAACCAGTAGTGTCCAGCCCCCTATGCCCTCCGAAGTTAATAGCTGTAGACTTCAGAAGGAGGACAAACATCAAAGCCCCAGATAAAATCTCTGAGCAAACCATAACCCTGACAGACTCCACATCAGTAAAACTCTGAAACACCAACCACATCATCAAAAAGGCCCATCAAAGACTGCCTCAGGCAACTAAAAAAGGATCATGTCAAGAAACATCTGTTGGTCCACTTCTATAAAGCCATCATAAAGAGCATTCTTACATCATCTCTCACTGTCTGGTATGGAAACTCAGACAGTCACAACAAGAACAGACTGGAGCGGATCATCTCCACAGCCTCCAATCTAATCGGTTGTAGGCTTCCTTTACTTGTGCTGCTAAACATGCTCTGGTGAAACTGATCATCTTACCAATTCTCGATTTCAGTGATGTGGTATCTAGAGTTCCTTCTAATTCTCTCTAGAAACTAGAAACTAGATGTGGCCAGACCTTACTGGGAAAATTACTGTTGTACCTAAATTCATTGGTCTCCTTATCATAACCAACCCGCAACACTCAAACAGGTTCATATCTCTGGCCACCCCAAAAGTCCACACCTCTCCATACCAAGACTATTGTTCCCCCCTCAGCTTTTGAAGAACTTCTCTCTGAGGTATTGACTGATCATTGCATGTGTTAAACCTAACCTATTCTCTGTTGTATTATACTGCTTTTACAATCTTCTCGCTTCAATATGTTTGTCTCACCAGTTTGGCGTATTAGCAATTTACTTATAACAGGTTATTTTACCTATATCATTATGTGGAGATGGGCTCAAGCATTCTTGCACATATATGCAAGAGCGTCATCAGCATAGATATAAATTTGTGAAGATTTGGTCAAATGTTATTATCAAAATATGTATTGCTCTTTGCTGTAGAACCAGTGTCACTGTATTGCCACTTCACCAGCAGTTGACCTCCGTATACTGCATTGTGTATTTTATATTTTATATGAAACTACATGTTGTACTGCATGATGTTTCATCTTGACTAGGTTGCCATTGTAAATGAAATTTTTTTCTCAATTGGCTTACCTGGTTAAGAAAGGCAAAATTAAGAGTTAAAAAAACAAGATCCCATACTGACCTAACTGCACTGTTTGCACTGGTACATCAATCATTGTACTTTTTGTCTGCCACTTGATATGCGGAGGAACTAAACTGTACATGTCATATCTTACTTATTCATTGTACATTTGATCATATTCAAGTGTTTCCATGTGTGTTGTTGTAATGGTTTATGGTGCCTGTGTTTGTTTTTTTCCCCCTGAGCAACCATCTATTACAAATTTAGTAACAGTGTTTCCTTTGATAATAACATCACTCTGCTGCTGTGGGCGTCCACTGACTTGAAAGGTTTAAAAGAAGCGGGACCAGAGTTACAGTTCAGTTAGGTGGGATTCACAGTGTCATTCACACAATGTCATGAATTCAGTTTGTAGTGTCTCTAACTGTTACATTGACTTTAATGAAAGAGTGGTAAGTTGGAGATGCTTTTCACAAACTATTTCTTCAACAAAGTGTAACAGTATTGTACTTAAGTTCTTCCTGTGCAGTGTTATTGTGTTTTCAAAGAAAATGATGATCATGATAAACTCTACTCAGGTTTCATATTTTGCACTCGATGCCTACTTTGACACCGGGCTTTTTAAATACTTATATTTCATTTTCATTTTGTCTTTATATATATTTATTCTTTGTGTAAATCTTTTTCTCATTGTGGTTATCTGTATGAACAGAAGCTTACATGAACCTATGTACCTTTTTCTGTGCAGCCTGTTTGTAAATGAGCTGTATGGTAGTACAGGGTTGTTTCCATTCCTTCTGCTTCAGATTCTCTCTGACATTCACACTGTTTCTGCTCCCTTTTGTTTCCTGCAGATTTTCTCTTTGTATTCTTATGGAAGTGTAGAATTTACCAACTTAGCTGTCATTTCTTATGACAGATACCTTGCTATCTGCTGTCCTCTACAGTATAATGCACATATGACATCTCATAAGGTTGTCATGCTTATTGTTGTTATATGGTTACCTCCTTTTTTTGCTGTTTTTGTCACAATATCCTTCAGTGTCTCTCTACAACTGTGTGGGAACATCATTAATCAAGTCTACTGTGACAACTACTCTATCATAAAACTGGCTTGCTATGACACTAGTGTGAACAACGTATATGAAATCATTGCTTTTTCTCTCACAGTCTTTGCTCCGATGTCTGTAATCTTTTACACTTACATGAGGATTCTTAAAGTTTGTTTTTCTGGTTCTAAACAGACCAGACAAAAAGCTGTCAGTACCTGCACTCCTCACCTTGCTTCTCTGCTCAACTTTGCTTTTGGGGCTTGCTTTGAAATATTCCAGAGCAGGTTTAACATGAACAGTGTACCTCACATGATGCGAATATTTTTATCATTGTATTTTTTTACATGCCAACCGCTCTTCAACCCTTTAATGTACGGCCTCAATATGTCCAAAATACGCATTATATGTAAAAGTCTTCTTTTAAGTTCTGTTGAGAAGTGCAGAGCATCCCATAGATTTGTTCACATTGAGTAAGAAGAGAAAACAATAAATGTATGCCTTTGTCTCACTAGTCTCAACAGTAATAATTTCTTAAGGTAGGAACTTTGTCATGCAAGTTTTAAAAAATGAAAATAAAAGGGTTGATTTTGGTCTGTCTGAAGACAAATAATTGATGCATTATTTTATTTGCAGTCAATGAAAGTGATCAACTTTTGTTTATTCTTGTTTCATTTTTTCAATGTTGTATTTTAAGCTTCTTTGTGAAGCAAAGGCGCATGATCTTAAATCTTAAAACCTCAGCATTCACAGAGAAGTTATTGGGTGACATTTTGGAAGTAATTTAAAATTGTCTATTGAGCATAAATTAAGTAATAAATAATAAAGTGAATTTAGTTGTCATAAACTTTGAATCTTGTTGCAATTATGCTTCATTTTATTTTTTTCACCTCAAGAGAGTTTATACCATGGTTCTATAAATGTTACTGAACTGTCTAACAGATTATTATTAACTACTATGAATTTGATGACTGAGATTTTTACACAATAAATACAGAATAGGATCCAGATTTAATGCACTGCAACAGTCAAGTCAGGATAAGTCTGCTGTATTCACAAAATCCCAAATTACAAATGTTACTCAGAGGTCTTTACAGTGTATCCAACATAGAACCACTCTATCCTTATATCCTGAATTTGAATATGGAAAATCTCTCTTTAAGGGGAAAAATTGAGAAGTGTCAGGAAAAGAAAAGTCTGTCTGTCATCTTCCAGGACAGACAGACTTTGAATGTGTATCTTTTCTACAGAGGAGACAGCTGGACTGCTGAGTACAAATTAAACAGGACAATAAAGGAAAATTTTAATTTTGTAAGCCAAGGAAAGATTCTGCTGACAAGATTGTTGGTATTTAAAGTCATCTTATGTAGTTATTTTACAGTTGTCACTAGGGCTGACCCAAAAAAGTTGAAGATTCAATGCTTTAATGGGCGGAGCCTGATTCAACAGCAAAACAAGGGTCACGCCATTTTGGCTATATGGGGGTGCATCGAACTACCAGTTTTCTGACAATAAGTTAATATACAGCCTATTAAAATATACATTTCAACATTTAATGCTGTAAATAAACATGTAAAAAGAATAAAACTTTCAATAAGTGTTTCAAAAAAAAGTATGTGAATAAATCCACAATTGTAACCCTGTGTAGCGCATGTGTAGGCGTAGCGCGTATGTATGTAATGGCAGAAGAGGAGCACTTGCTGAAGAGAGGGAGCCCCAGCTTCACCGGTGTTGTGTCCAGTTGTCCGCACCTTGCGGGACTTTCGGACAATTTATCACCGTTGATGAACTGCACAAAGAACATTATATCGTTTTTAAATAGCCAGCTACTTGAAATAGAACGACGTGCATGCAGTTGTCGGCGGCACGGCATGCACGCTAAACTCTACACAAGATCGGTGAATAGCAGACGAGAGAGAGAGAAAACGGTCAACAATAAGCCTCAGTTTAGCTTCGGCTCGCAATCGCCGTGCACAAAAACACACATGATTCGACTATCCGTCAACTATAGGCAGGACTTGAAGATTCTGATTCGACTATGTAAATCCTTACAGCAAGCCCTAGTTATCACTAAACTGTAACTATCAACTGCTTATCCTGCGTACAGGTTCGCGGGGGGTAGGAGCTGACATTGGGCGAAAGGCGGTGTAATTGTTGTACACCCTGGACAGGTCGCCAGTCAATCGCAGGGCCACACACACACCACTCACACCTAAGGACAATTTTTAGAGACACCAATTACCCTAGCCTGCATGTCTTTGGACAGTGAGAGGAAGCCGGAGCACCTGGAGAGAACCCATGCGGACAACATGCAGACTCCACACAGAAAGGCCAGGACGACGTGCTAACCCCTGCACCACCAAACTGTTTTCAATGTCTGGGGTGTGGAACGACCCAAAACCCTTGGCAATTCACAACACTATACTTTGACACTAGGCTACCCTGCTAAGATCCCTAGTTCTTGGTGACTAATTCTTCAGCAGCATCCTCACCACCTTCACGTTCTTGAATAGTACTTATTACATTTTGTACTCAGTTAGCAGACTGTTTTACTTTGTGTTGAACTTGATACATTTTATATAGATTTCATATTTTATTGTGTTGAACTTGATATACTTGAATAGTAGTCCAGATAGTTTATTTGTTAATTGTTGTTTTGTACAGCTCAAGTGGAGGAATACCGTTTGGTGCGGTATTTTCCTATTTTTTATGTTCCTCAATGGGCGGCTGTGGCTCAGGCAGTAGAGCAGGTTGCCTGTTAATCGGAAGGTCAGCGGTTCAGTCCCCAGCTCCTCCAGGCTACATGTTGAAATATACTCAACCCCGAATTGCCCCTGGTGGCTGTTCCACCAGTGTGAATGTTAGTTTAATGTTGTGCAGCAGTGATTTTCCATTTTGTTGGCCAGAGAGGGGACATTCGCCAGGTGGATAGACGGGAGCGCAGTGCGAAAAACCCGCTGTCTCAGTTTAACCAGTGCGCCTGCACGCTTTCCCCTTCTCCGGTAGAACCCATACAGAGCTGCTGCTCCTCCAACTAATAACTCCTGGAAAGTTCCAGGTTTGATAAAGTGTGGTGGAATAGTGTGAGCAGTTGAAAGTCCAATGTTTAAGAGCTCTCCTCTGGTAAATGTTACCAGAGAGTGACAGCAGAAAAGAGTTTATAAGCAAAAACACAAAAAGCACTATGAAGCAAAATCCAGAAGCGGCGTCTGCGGCACCATCATTAGCCACAACTGACCACAGGTTAGTGTCAGGTGCCCCTCACCTAAGGTGCTAAGGAGAAGACTACCTTCTCCCTCCCAGCTGAACTATTCTAGTAAACTACTTTGTGGTCTATGTACTGGTGGCTGGCCTTAGGAGACCACTGTGTGTGATCGGAGTTAGGGGAGGTACTGGAGTTCTGGCAAAACATCTGATAACTTAGGGATTGGAAACATTGATTTGCTTAAGACGAACTCAGCAGGGTTGAAGCTCAATCTTGGTGGCTGTTAGCCTCCACCAAAGTTATTCTTTGTCATCTCATTTTTATGAAGAGAATCTGCACCTGGGTCCAAATTTCTTGTTTTCCTGTGTCAGCACTGTAGCTAAATCTTACAGAATGAACTGGATGCTAATGGACCAACAGATACAGACTCTTTGTCCTGCTTACGTATTTCCTGGCTGGATTTTGGAGTTACACGGGATGTGTTATGCAGATCCTGACTTCCTCCGGTTCTATTTTGGGAATGGGATACAGAATTTAGGATGACACATTCCTAATGGCAACGTCTTAGATCATGAGTTTCCCCTGTTGAGGAGGTACTGGACCAGCTCTCCGTCTTAAAGGGTCCGATTCTCTAGGCCTATGGGTATTATCCTATTAGGTATAACTGAGGACTGATTAAGGTGGTGTCGAAGAGATTCGCCTAGCTTCTAACTGTTTTCTTCCAAACGCCTACCCTGCTTACTCTGAAATGACACCTGACAGAATAGCCCTAGAGCTAAATACCACCTGTAGTTAATTTCGTTGCCTAGAGCAACCTATAAGAACCTTAAAGATGCTAAACACACTTTACCTAATGATTCAAAACCTGATTATAATAGCTAACCTTGAGTGATTTAGATGTCTTCTTTTTGGAAAGAAAGGGAGGGGAAGGAGTCGTCCTGGCCAAGGAGGTCTTTCCCTCTTCTGCTGAGCTGTTGACTCTGGTGGAAACTTGAAGCTTTGTCCAAAGCCCTAAAATTGTCTTTAAAAGTCTTCAGCAGTTGAGAGAGAGAAAAACTTATCAATGATCCTTCAGTTGGTTTGGTCGTTGTGGTTATCCTCTGTGGCTCGATCTCTTGAAATCCACTGAAGAAAACTCTGAAGGATTCTCTAGTTGTTTGCTGTTCAAATCCCCAACTCTTGTCTTGGGTTCTTGGTCCGGTGCGGTGATGGTCTTGCTCCGAGTCTGATGCCTCTAAGATCTGCCGAGGAATAACCCCGATCTCTTTGTGACTGCTCTTTAAATATCTTACTCCGTAGCTGAGTTTTCTTGTCAAATCAGCCACCACCCTTTTCCTGTCTACGTGACTACTGTCACATATATTGTTCATCCGTAATTTTAGTTGGGCCAAAGATGTCCTCATTTGGCCATTTCATTTCCCCTTGCTGACCCTTCTCTCCCAGTGACTCATAGTCATAAGACCGTTACACCCATCTCAGTATTTATTTTACAATCAGAAGATCAATTCAATTTATTCATCTTCGGGATCAATAAGATTGTGGTGGTGGCAGCCCGGCTGACAGTGAGTGTCCTGGTTATTTCTCCTTTTTTCTTGTGATTCTGTTTTTCCCTTGTGTTTTGGCCTGCCTGTCTGTGTCTCCTCAGCTCCCCTCGCTTGTGTTCTCCCTCTCTCTCTGCTCCTGAACCCAGCTGACGATCCACACCTGCCAGCAGTCAACCTCATCCCTGACAGTATTTCAACCCCGGTTCTCCACACAATCGCGGCTTGATCGTCATTGCTCCTGACCTGTTGCCACTGCTAGACTCAGGCTTTTTATCTAGTAACATCCCCGTTCTCTGTTTTCCCGGTCACTAACCCTGTCTGTCTGTCTGTCTCTCCCCAGGTTCACTCACCTTCCTCTCCAGTTGTGTGAGCTGGGTTCACCAAGCTGCCCTCTCCACCCGGACCTTCTCCACGGTGTCCTCCCGGCTCCCCCTCGTGCCTCGCGGTCAGCCTGCCACCACACTCCTCCACCAACCCCCCAGTTAGTTCTCCTGTGCCTCCTCTCTCCCTCGGTCCCTGGTGCCTCCCAGTTCCCTCGTCCCTGCCTCCTTGGTCCCACCTGCTCCTCGGCCCCCACGGTGTTCCTCGCCTCCCTTGCCTCGGCCGCCTCTGCCCTACTTGCTGCTCGGTCCCCCGTGCCTGTTTTACCCCGTCATCCACCTTTCCCTCACCTCCCTTTTTCCCCTCAATAAAACCTGTTTCACTGGAGCGTTGCTTTTGGGTCCTCTCTGTCCAACACACACAACAAAAATATCCTGATTTTCAATCATCATAATATCATGTTTATACCAAATATCTTTCTTTTAATCATTATTCCATATATTGTTTATAGCATTGTTAAGCTCTATGTTTAGCAGATGGAAGTACGTTGCACTTTTCTCACTCACTGTTGTTACTAAAGGGAGAAAGGCTCCAGTTTTCTTCTTTGCAACCTAATAGCAAGAGCGTTGGGATCTCAACTTATTTGACAAAGGCTATATAACTTTCCAACCCATCCTGTTCCTCCTGAGCCAGGTACTGCAGCCTACTCCCGGCCTGCTGTTAGTCAAACTGTCTCCAGCCTGCTCACCTCTTGTTTGCACCTACTTCTGAGTCTGTCCTTGTTTCCTGTTCCTCAGACCAGGCTCGTCGGTCTTCCTGCGGGTGTTCCAGTCTAGCCAACAAGGTGCCCCCCTGCCCAAGCAAAAGGGTACCTTATCAAAGTAGGGACTCTTACACATCCAGCTCACTCTCACTTTGGAGCCAGAGAGTCCACAGACTGTTAGTCTTCATACCATATGTGGAGTACAAGTACAAGCGGTGCCGGATGGAGCTGGGTACATGTGGGTGGTTTACACAGGTTATAGATAGATAGTTTAAAGTTGTTAAGTTGTTGGGGCGTCTGTGGCTCAGGAGGTAGAGCGGGTTGGCGGGTCGGCGGTTCAATCCCTGGCTCCCCCTGGTTGCGTGTCGAAGTGTCCTTGGATACTGAACCCTGAATTGCCCCTGGCGGCTGTTCCGCCAGTGTATGAATGACTGTGAATGTTAGTTTCCGTTTGAGCACTTAGGCTCAGTGTATGACTGGTGAATGCAGATGTAGTGTAAAAGCGCTTTGAGTGGTCGAAAAGACTAGAAAGGCGCTATACAAATACGAAGCATTTACATTTGTTAAACTGATTTAAAATAATACATGAAACCTAGAATTTCTGCCCCATGGTGTTGTGCCTCTGACAACCAGTAAAGTTGCTGTTTAGATCCATGTCTGTCCAGCCTCATAATACATGAGTGGGTCCAAAGATGGTTTGAAAGACGAGTGAAGGAAGCCATATACATGAAAGTAGAGAAACCATCTCTCAACAGGTGAGGAGGTCTGCAACGCCGCTATCCCCCACTTATGATGCTGTCCTTTCAACCCTTCGCAGGAGATTTAACAAACGTTCACTTTTGGTTGTTCAGATTTGGCCTCAGGTGTCTCCATTAACTAAATGTCATCACAACAGTGTGCTAATGGTTAAATAATTTTTCAAGGCATCAACTAGAAACATAGTAACAGTGTTTAATAATGACATCAGTCTGCTGCTGTGGGCGTCCGCTGACTTGAAAGGTTTAAAAGAAGCAGAAGCAGAGTTACAGTTCAGTTAGGTGGGACTCAGTGTCATTCACACTGTGTCATAAATTCTCATTGTAGTGTGTCTAACTTTTATGTTGACTTTAATTAAGGAGTGGTAAGTTGTTTTCTTCCTGTGCAGTGTTATTGTCTTTTGAACCAAAATGATGATCATGATAAACTCCACACAGGTTTCATATTTTGCACTTGATGCCTACTTTGACACCGGGCTTTTTAAATACTTATATTTCATTTTCATTTTGTCTTTATATATGTTAATTCTTTGTGTGAATCTTCTGCTCATTGTGGTTATCTGTATGAACAGAAGCTTACATGAACCTATGTACCTTTTTCTGTGCAGCCTGTTTGTAAATGAGCTGTATGGTAGTACAGGGTTGTTTCCATTCCTTCTGCTTCAGATTCTCTCTGACATTCACACTGTTTCTGCTCCCTTTTGTTTCCTGCAGATTTTCTGTGTGTATCCATATGGAGGTGTAGAATTGACCAATTTAGCTGTCATGTCTTATGACAGATACCTTGCTATCTGCTGTCCTCTACAGTATAATGCACATATGACATCTAATAAGGTTGTCATGCTTATTGTTGTTATATGGTTACCCCCTTTTTTGGCTGTTTTTGTGACAACATGCTTGAGTGCTTCTTTACAGCTGTGTGGGAACATCATTAATAAAGTATACTGTGACAACTATTACATCATAAAACTGGCTTGCTATGACACCAGAGTGAATAATGTCTATGAACTCATTGCTGCTTCTCTCATAGTCTTTGCTCCGGTGTCTGTAATCGTTTACACGTACATGAGGATTCTTAAAGTTTGTTTTTCTGGTTCTAAACAGACCAGACAAAAAGCTGTCAGTACCTGCACTCCTCACCTTGCTTCTCTGCTCAACTTTTCTTTAGGGTCTTGCTTTGAAATATTCCAGAGCAGGTTTAACATGAACAGTGTACCTAACATGATGAGAATATTTTTATCATCGTATTTTATTACATGCCAACCGCTCTTCAACCCTTTTATGTACGGCCTCAACATGTCCAAAATACGCATCATATGTAAAAGTCTGCTTTTAACTTCTGTTAGATAGATGTGTTCACCTTGAGTAACAAAAGAAAACAACAAATGTATGGATTTAACTCACTAGTGTCAACAGTAATCATTTCTTCATTAATATATATTTTTTAAAGGTAGGAACTTTGTAATGCAGATTTAAATAAATACAAATTAAAGGGTTGATTTTGGTCTGTCTGATGACAATAAATGGATGCATTATTATATATCCAGTCAATAAAAGGTGGTCGACTTTTGTTTATTCTTGTTTCATTTTTACATTGTTGTGTTATAATCTTATATATGACGCAAAGGCACATCAATTAAAATCTTAAAACCTCTGCATTCTCAGAAAATACTTTATTGGGTGAAATTTTGAAAGTCATTTAAATTTGTCTTTTGAGCAGGATTAAGTAATAAATAATATAGTAAATTTACTTTTTTTCACCTTTTACATCATGGCTAAATAAATGTAACTTACTGCCTACCTTTAACAGATTATTTTTAACTACTAGGACTTTGATGAGTGAAACTTTGCACCTTAAATACAGAATAAGTTCCAAATGTAATGTACCATGTAAACATGACACCCTGGTTCTCCAGTGATGCTAAAGTGTTGAATGTTGCAGCGTGAATACCCATAGTAAATAGCCAGGAACATTATTTATTTGTGTCTGTTCTCTCTCATCCAGGTCATAGTTATCCAAAGAGGGTTAAGGTCAAGGGCAACTGGACTCTTTGGATTATTTATTGTTCTTTACAGTTTATGGGAATTAAAGCAACAGCGTTTTTTTTTTCTCTACATCGTGCAAGATGCAAAAATGGCAAGACAGTGACAGGAGAGAGTGTCCCTTGATTCAAGGGGAAGAGGAAATAATGAGACAAATAACTGGCACTGTGAGAGACAACATTTCGAACATGTTGAGTGAAAGAGGTATTGCTCGCAGCCCAAGGCAAGTAATAAACAAAACGAAACAAAAAATTAAAAATATATATTTGGCAATTGCCCTAGCTAACCATTAGGCTCTCTAGTTCTTTAACGACTAGCTCTTCAGCAGCGTCCTTGTCATCTTCATGAACTCCCAGCTCGGCTGTGGAGAAACACTTTGAAATAGACTTGACACAAAGGCGATGCAAGAGTGGATGCTACGAAGGTTCTGCAAGCAGATGAAGGCACAGTGGGTCGAGGCTGCACAGTGGAAGAGAGGAAGGTGGAGCGGAGACCACCAGGACATAACCTTTACAATCAAGTTAAAGTAGTTTTTCTGCTTTGTTTGTTTTAAATAAAAACATGCCTGAAACATGCCTTTTTCTGTGTCGAGGGCTGAGTGTATGGCTGTGATCTTGTTACAGTGAGCAGAGTGTAACCAGACTGAGATAGCGAGCTAATTTTAGTATTTAAGTGTGACAATGTTTTTCAATGTCCTTGTTAGCTGAGAGTACAGTAGTTCACCTTCGAGGTTGCAGTGGGGGTAAGCTCAGCTCCTTTTTGGAATGGCTTAACACTCAACCAGTTTATTGTTTTGAGATGTCCTAGTGATGTACAGTATTTATTGTTATTATTCTTCTTCTTAGGCTATGATCACCAACAATCAAGCTCCCTGCATAAATACCCCGGCCCCTTTTTTCGCCAGGTCACCTGTTATGTCTTGTGTCTCTCGTCAAAGTCATCAGGGTTAAAGCTCCAACATTAAGGAAGAGAATCTGAATGTTCAGCCTCAGACTGCATCTTTGCTCTCTACTGATGAGTTAGCTCTAAATACCTATTCATACTGTGATCCCCAGTGACAACTGGTGCAGTTTGAACTCAAAGTAAAGGGAAGACTAGATAGATAGATAGATAGATGTCAGTTGACAGCAACATAGTAACTCTCTTGTTATCCAGATATTCACTGCTTGATGCACTGACTCATTGGCCGAGGAGGTGGAGTTGCAGCTATCTTCGACTCTACCCTACTAATCAGCTCTAAACCTAAACTAAATTATAACTCATTTGAAAGCCTTGTTCTTAGTCTTTCACACTCAACCTGGAAATCACTGCAACCAATTCTATTTGTTATAATTTATCAAGCACCTGGTCCGTACTGTGAATTTTTATCTGAATTTGCAGGGTTTTTGTCAACTTTAGTCCTTAAAACAGACAAAGTTATTATTTTAATGATTTTAATATTCATGTGGACGTTGAGAATGACAGCCTTAGTACAGTGTTTATCTCTGTTAAATTCAATTGGCTTCTCTCAGAGTGTTATTAAACCGACTCACTGTTTTAACCACACCTTCGACCTCGTTCTGGTATATGGTATTGAAATTGAACATTTAATGGTGTTCCCACAGAATCCTTTTGAGTCTCTATTGCTGAACTAGACGCCATTAGGCAAAGATTTCTATATGAGATGTCTGATCTGATAATGCTGTAGCTAAATTTAAGAAAGTGATTCCATCAGCTTTTTCAATCAATCAATCAATCAATCAATCAATCAATCAATCAATCTATTTATCTATCAAAATTTCTTTATAGAGCACTTTCTCAGCAATCACGAAGTTGCACAAAGTGCTGTAGAAACATCATTTTACAGGTTGAGTTCCCCCAAGTGTCATCCTCAAGGGTCAAAAGCCAGATGGAAGAGATGGGTTTTAAGTGAGGAAGCCTGTCTAATGGTAAGAGAAAGGGCATTCCACAGTTTTGGAGCTGCCACGGCAAAAGCACGGTCCTGTTTAAGTTTGCGACGAGTTTTTGGCACTCTCAGGAGAAGTTTGTCAACCGACCTGAGCGAACGGGTAGGTGGATAAGGATGAAGCAGCTCAGATAAGTAAGGGGGGGCAAGGCAATTCAAGGATTTAAAAGTCAGTAAAAGAAGTTTAAAATCGATCCTAAATTGAATGAGTAGCCAATGGAGTGAACGTTGAACTGGGGAAATGTGTTCATATTTACGCGCTCCCGTTAGAAGACGAGCTGCAGCATTTTGCTCCATCTGGAGACGGGCGCGAGACGATCCATTTATCCCAACAAAAAGTGCAGTGCAGTAATCTAGTCTTGTAGTCACAAAGGCGTGTATAACGGTCTCAAAATTCTGCTTAGAAAGAATCAGTTTCAACTTAGCCAGCTGTCTTAATTGAAAGAAACTAGATTCAACCACTAACCCAACGTGTTTATCCAGTTTCATATCAGCATCAATTTTGACTCCTAGGTCAGTGATGGTTGGCGTGATATACTGAGCTAGGTGGCCTAGATCGAGATGAGGCGGGGAGCGAGTCCCTGGGGTGCCATTTAAAACCATCACCTCCGTTTTCATAAAAACTATCCATCCAAGCCTTTATGTCCTCTAAACATGCAAACCATGGTCTAAGAATGTCATGGGCCATGGTAGACACAGAGTCACCACAGTTGACACTGAATGTCATACCTTTCAAGTAGGATTGAAACCATTTTAGGGCTATGCCTGTAATGCCCACCCATCGCTGTAAACGAGAGACCAGAATTTCATTGTCCACAGTGCCAAAGGCAGCTGGTAAATCCAGAAGCACAAGGACCACACAGTGACCAGCGTCTTTTGCTAAAAATATATCGTTAAAAACTTTTACGAGAGCAGTTTTGGTGGTGTGCATAGTTTTAAAACCAGATTGGAAGGTTTCAATAATGTTGTGCTCATCCAGCACAGCTTTTAATTGATTGTAAACTACCTTTTCAAGGATTTTCGATAAAAAAGGGAGCTTGGAAATGGGTCTAAAATGTGCTGGATCTGCTTGATCCAGTCCAAGTTTTTTAATTTGTGGTTGCACTACTGCGTACTTAAGATTCTCAGGAACAATTCCTTAAGTAAGGCTACTGTTCAAAATTGTAAGTACAGATAGGCCAATGTGTGAGAAAAACCTCTTTAAAGAGTCAGGGGGTCATTACTTTGTCACAAAGTAATGGAGGACTCCTGTGCTAATTTCAATCCCTCCCAAATTGATCATCCTGTTGACAGTGCGGCAGGCTCGCTGCAAACGACACATTCGACTCTGTTGAGAAGAAGATAATAAAACAAAGAGGGTTAGCTCCATAGTATAATACTGAAACTTGCAAATTAAAGAAAATTTCAAGTATCTTCAACCAAGTCCAGTTGCCCTTGACCTTCGTTGGATAACTATGATTTGGATGACTGAGAATCTTCACAGACATCTTGCAAATTAAAGCAACTATTGCAGGAACTGATCCACAATCCACCAATCCGGAAGAATCTCGTCTAATCTGGTAGAATAATCTTAGATCAGTGTATTACCTGTCAAGAGGAACATAAGAACTTTTCTTTTCAGCATTGTAGCCAGGCTTTTTATTATTATTGAGCCATGTATTCCCATAGCTCTCAGTAGGAATGACTTCATGAACTTCTTTAATGATAAAATTTTATTAGAAACAGCTGACTAGTATTTACAGGTGCAGAGACATTTGTATTATTTGAAAGTGTCAGTGGGGGGACCCGGGCCTTGTTGATGAGGCTAGCTGCAGACGGGAAGAAGCTGTTTTTGTGGCGAGAAGTTTTGGTCCTGATGGATAGCAGCCTCCTGCCAGAGGGTAGAGTCGGGGGGGTCAGCTGCAATCTTTCCTGCTCGCCTCAGAGTCCTGGAGGCGTGCAGGTCCTGAAGAGATGGAAGATTGCAGCCAATCACCTTCTCTGCAGAACGAATGGGCTCCATGACCATCTCCACGGTCTTCAGAGCGTTGAGCTCCAGACTGTTCTGGCTGCAACAGGTCACCAGATGGTCGATCTCCCACCTGCAGGCAGACTCATCCCCACCAGAGATGAGCCCAATGAGGGTGGTGTCATCCGCAAACTATAGGAACTTGACGGACTGGTGACTGGAGGTGCAGCTGTTATATATATAAAGGGAGAAGAGCAGAGAGGAAAGAACGCAGCCTTGAGGGGATCCATTGGTGATGGTCCCGAAATGAGAAACATATTTTCCCAGCTTCATGTGCTGCTTCCTTTCCATCAGGTGGAGTCACGTTCAGCTAAGAGAACTTGTCCTGCAGCAGGTCTGGGATGATGGCATAGAAAGCAGAGCTGAAATACACAAACAGGATCCAGGCGTAGGTTCCTGGGGAGTCCAGGTGCTGGAGGATGACGTTGGCCATCCTCCAGCATGTGGACGTGTTTACTGCGTTGTCTACAGACTTGTTGGCTCTGTAGGTGAACTGCAGGGGGTCTTCATAACCACAGTGGTCAGGGCGATGGGTCGTCATTTAGTCCAATGGTTCTTGTCTTGGATGATGGTGGAGGCTTTGAAGCAGGCTGGCACATGGCATGTCTCCAGTGAGGTGTTAAAGATGTCTGTGAACACTGGAGACAGCTGATCAGCACAGTGCTTCAGGTTGGATGGGGAGACAGAGTCCGGCCCAGCTGCTTTGCGGGGTTTCTGCCTCCTGAATAGTCTGATACTCCTCTCTGAGATGGAGAGAGGAGGGGAGGGGGTGGAGCTGGCCAACTCTGAGGGGGAGGAGGAGATGGTGTCCGATTGACTCTCAAAGCGGCAGCAGAACTGGTTCAGCTCATTTGCCAGGCGACAGTTGTTGATGGAGTGGGGGGCTTTGGGTTTGTAGTTAGTGATCACCTCCTTGTCAAACCTTTTCTTTAGCGCCCTGCTCCTGGCCCTGTCCCCACTCATATATGCCTCCCCCTTTTCCAAACTTAGCTGTCTTAGTTTGGCTGCAAACCAGGATTTGTAATTGTTATAACTCACTCTGGTGCCTGTTGGTATACAGCTGTCCTCACAGAAACTGATGTAGAAGACTCCAGTGGCAACCTGTGAAGCTCTGTTGAACTCCTTGCCCAAGAGGGTTAAGGCAATACTGGAAAATACTGGTGGCCATACAAAATATTGTTTGGACATTTTCCATTAGGAGTGTCCTCACTTCTGTTATACAAGCTGTACACTCACTACTTTACATTATATCAAAGTGTCATTTCTTTAGTTTTGTCACATGAAAAGATATAATCAAATATTTACAAAAATGTGAGGGATGCACTCAATTTTGTGAGATACTGTATATTTAGGGTGCTTTCACACCTGCCTCGTTTAGTTCGGTTGAATCACACTAGAGTTCGTTTTCCCCCTTGGTGTGGTTCGTTTGGGCAGGTGTGAATGCAGCAATTGCACTCGGGGTGCGCACCAAAAGCTGACCAAACAAGCGTACCGAGACCACCTTGGTCTGTATAAGTCGCTATGTTTATGAAAATCATTTTATAAGGTATAGCCTACTTGTCAGCGCGGGTATTTCCCTGATTAATAGGTTAAAATCTGTTTAGGGCAAGTAGTATTCTGTTTCTATCAGTTCATTAAGTCCATAAAAAATGTGTGACAGCGATACCACAGTATACTATAGGCGAATACATGTCCTGTTTTTACGTTATTATTCATAATAGGGTATGCGGTCTAACATTAGGCTACCATTCATGCTTTTAATAAATTATCACTTTGTGAACTCTGTAATTTCTTCATCTAAACCATCAACCTGCCTCTTAGACCCCATCCCGACTAGGCTGCTTAAAGAAGTTTTATCCTTAACTAGATATGATCAATAAGTCTTTATTAACAGGCTATGTACCACTCTATTTTAAATTTCTTCTTAAAAAACCCAACCATGATCCAGTGGTTAGCTGCATGAATTTCTACATAGCAATAGTTTATTTTTGGATTTTCAGTCAGGATTACAAGTGCATCTGAGCACAGAGAAATCACTGGTGAAAATTACTAATGACCTTTGATCATACTATTAAATTTTGTTCTTAAAGTGTAATGTATGAAATATTCTGACTTGCTCATAATTCCCATTCTTTGTTTCCTCAAAAGATTCAAAGTTCAAAATTCAAAGTTTAAGATCCACCATCACACTAATCATCATAGTCATCGCATGTTTGATACCAACCTTCTTTTACATGTTTCTTTGAATTAAACTGCCTTCTCTCTTATCCCTTGGGCTCATTTTATCTTTGTCATGATAGAGAAATGGCTCTTGCAGTCCCTTTAACAAAAGAATAACAGGTGAAGTTCCCAAGCAATACATTAGAACTCAAATTTGTGACATTAGCTATATTATGTGCAAACATAAGAGTGGCAACACATTTTGTTTTATTTCTTAAAAACTGTTGAAGTTGTTATCAAAAAACTGGGTTCTCTCTCAACAGGGATCATCTAAATACACAAAAACTCTCGTAATCCAACTGCCTACAGGTAGTTCAGTGACATTTATTTAGCCATGGTATGAAATCTCTCAAGATGAAAAAACTCAAATGAAGCAACATAATCTCTTAGTTTATTCTTATTCTTATTACTACTACTATTGTTTATTACTGAATTCATGCTCAATAGACAATTTTAAATGACTTTCAAAATTTCACCCAATAAATTCTTGTCTGAGAATGCTGAGGTTTTAAGATCTTCAAGCTCGTGATTTTGCGTCATATAGAAATTTTAAACACAACAATGTAAAAATGAAACAAACAGTCAATCACCTTTTATTGACTGGATATAAAATCATGCATCAATTAGTTCCTAACTTAAAAAAAAAACAAGTTAACTGAAGAAATGCTTACTGTTGACACTAGTGAGTTAAATTTGTTGTTTTCTCTTGTCACTTAAAGTGAACAAATCTATCTAACAGAAGTTAAAAGCAGACTTTTACATGTTATACGTATTTTGGACATGTTGAGGCCGTACATAAAAGGGTTGAAGAGCGGTTGGCATGTAATAAAATACAATGATAAAAATATTCGCATCATGTTAGGTACACTGTTCATGTTGGACCTGCTCTGGAATATTTCAAAGCAAGACCCAACAGAAAAGTTGAGCAGAGAAGCAAGGTGAGGAGTGCAGGTACTGACAGCTTTTTGTCTGGTCTGTTTAGAGCCAGAAAAACAAACTTTAAGAATCCTCATGTAAGTGTAAAAGATTACAGACACGGGAGCAAAGACTGTGAGAGAAAAAGCAATGATTTCATATACGTTGTTCACACTGGTGTCATAGCAAGCCAGTTTTATAATGGTGTAATTGTCACAGTATACTTTATTAATGATGTTCCCACACAGCTGTAAAGAAGCACTCAAGCATGTTGTGACAAAAACAGCAAATAAAGGGGGTAACCATATAACAACAATAAGCATGACAACCTTATTAGATGTCATATGTGCATTATACTGTAGAGGACAGCAGATAGCAAGGTATCTGTCATAAGAAATGACAGCTAAGTTGGTAAATTGTACACTTCCATAAGAATACACACATAAAATCTGCAGGAAACAAAAGGGAACAGAAACAGTGTGAATGTCAGAGAGAATCTGAAGCAGAAGGAATGGAAACAACCCTGTACTACCATACAGCTCATTTACAAACAGGCTGCACAGAAAAAGGTACATAGGTTCATGTAAGCTTCTGTTCATACAGATAACCACAATGAGCAGAAGATTCACACAGACAATTAACATATATAAAGACAAAATGAAAATGAAATATAAGTATTTAAAAAACCCGGTGTCAAAGTAGGCATCAAGTGTAAAATATGAAACCTGTGTGGAGTTTATCATGATCATCATTTTCTTTGAAAACACAATAACACTGCACATGAAGAAATTAAGCACAACACGGTTACACTTTGTTGAAAAAATCTTGTTTGACAAGAATCTCCATCTTACCACTCCTTCATTAAAGTCAACATAATGGTTAGAGAAACTACAAACACAATTTATGACATAGTGTGAATGACACTGTGAGTCCCACCTAACTGAACTGTAACTCTGCTCCTGCTTCTTTTAAACCTTTCAAGTCAGTGGACGCCCACAGCAGCAGAATGATATCAGTAAAGGAAACACTGTTAATATTTTTTTAATTGGTGCCTGAAAGAAATGTGAATGCCACAGCACTCCTCTAACAAACGCCATCTGGCTCCGCCATCCCTACACAAAAAGGCAATCTCAGTCCCTGTTCTCATCTGTGACACCAAGAGGGTGATAGTTAAAAGTAAATCAGAATCAGTAAACCAGAAGCTGCTGAACCACAGGTAGTGAAGGCCGCTGTATCTTAGCAGGGTCAAGGGGTAGCTGCAGTTCTGGCTCGTGGGATTGCTGCAGCAAAGGAGCCATAAGAAACTCAGTAGCAAGGAATAGCTGTAGTTCGGCAGTGACAGGCTTTAGCTGTAACACAGCTGGGTCAGGGGTCTGTGCTTCGCTCAACATGGGACTTACCACACCAGTGATGGCAGCTCATCTGCCAGGCGACAGTCGTTGGGTCCCAGTCTCCGAAGGGAGGGGATCCTGCTCTGCTTCAGTATGTCACAGTTCATGTTGGCGTTCATGGTTCCCTCTGGAGCTCCCCAGTGCCGGCACCACTCATGCAGCCCCAGACCAGGACACTCCACCCACCATGCTTGAGTGCAAGCAAGACAAACTTGTCTTTGTGCTCCTCACCTGGTTACTGTCACACACGCTTGACACCGTCTGAACCAAATAAGTCTTGGTCTTATATATCATAGTATATATACAGTATATATATATAATATCTTGGTCTCATCAGACCACAGGACCTGGTTCCAGTAATCCACGTCCTCAGTCTGCTTGTCTTCAGCAAACTGTTCGCTTTCTTGTGCATCATCTTTAGAAGAGGCTTCCTTCTGGGTCGACAGCCATGCAGACCAGTTTGATGCAGTGTGCGGCGTATGGGCTGAGCCCTGATAGACTGACCCCCCACCCCTTCAACCTCTGCAGCAATGCTGGCAGCACTCATACGTGTGTGATGTGATTTTGAGGGGACAGCAACTCTGTTATACAAGCTGTACACTCACTACTTTACATTGTTGTTAAGAGTCATTTCTTATGGCCAGTTCACCACCTATCTTGCCAGTGTCGGTGTCTGGGTTACAGAAATTATTATCCCACTCCAGATGATGCTGTACAGGATAGGCTATCCAGTTACTACTTACTGCCCAACACTGGCCAATGTCACATCTTGCACCATACAGGAAACATAATCTCTGTTGCTTCTTATTCACTTAGACTGTGAAAAACAATAAGCAATGGTCCTGGCTATGTACTACGGGTTTTTACACGGCAAGGGCCTGATTTATTAACATCCCGAATAAGGAGTACTAAATTGAGTGTGCGGTCTAAAATATTGCACGAGCAATTGTAATACCTCTTACGGTGATTCTCAGAAACAAAGGAGGTGGGAGTATTTAAATGAAGGTTTTGCGTGTTTTAATGGTTTCCACCATGGAGAGTCGAGAGGGAAAGCAGCCACTGCGTAAAAACCTTGGTTTGTTTCATTTAGTGCATCCCAAGTATGTGGAAATCGTCTGTACCTGCCCATCCTGCCTAAGATAGCACTAAGTAGGCCTACTTGGGACAGCAAAAAGTTGCTTTGGGAAACCCCAGCAAAAACAGCTACAGCATGCTGGAATGACCAAGACGCGACGAAATGCCAGCTTCATCCATCCAGAGGGAACAATCACCGACCGTCCGCAGCGTGCCCGGTCGCCCTGCGATCTCCTGTCCCTGGCCCTGTACGCCCCAACTCCCCATTCTCTCTCCGATACCTACAACAGATAGGTAGCGCCACGTAATTTCTAAATTCTTTCATCTCACGGAGAAAGGAAGTCACATTGAAATGAAATTTGCTTTATTGGCATGAATGTTAATACAACAGTATTGCCAAAGCTTCAAGAAATACTAAAACACAACAACTTCAATTCATATAGTTCATGGAATAAATACAATAAAATAGTTTTATTCATATATATTGAATATAGAATAATATTATCTAATATTGTTCATTTCTCTCCTTCGAAAGATGGATTTAGAAAAAACGGAACAAGTTCTAGGAGAGTCTATAGATAGTTTTGTTAGCAGATTGAAGAAATCGTGAGTTTGGAGATTTTATATGTGATCAAGTGTTTGACAAGTACACTTCAAACACACTGCGCTGACAACTATTAGGAGAGAAAGACTTGAAAGTCCCAGGGCTTCAAATGGCAATGGAGACTGCTGATCAGAAAGCTGTAAAGATGGACACATTAACAGTCAATGCAGTGAAGAAAAGTCCGGTAAGATGGAGAGGAAAAACGGTAAGACCCTGATTCCCTACAAATCAAGATCAATCCCCATGTATGCAGAACATTTAGTGTTACTGATGTGGTCATGAAGAACATAAGAGTGAATGCACAGTAGCAAGACCGAGCCAAGACAAGGCAAATGAAGCCATAGTACGAGTTGGATTGGGAGCAATACTGAGCCAGTGACGAAACACACAAGCCTGTCTTTTATGCCAGCCAAGCCTTGTGTGATGTGGAACGCTGCTACTACTAGACTGAAAGAGAAGCCCTGACCTTTGTGTGGGCCTGTGAGAAATTTAATGTATTTCTTTACAGGAAACACTTTGTCATGGTCACTGACCATAAGCCCCTTGAGAGCATCTACTCTCGAAGATCCAAACTACTAGCCAGAATTGAAAGACGGGCCATGGGGGGTCACGTGGGTTCATTGAGCAAGATGGTTGCTTGATTTGAGACTGCCCGTAGGAGCCCTCGAGTTTATCTGAATTCGTTAGTTAATTTCAGCTTCTTTGCTAAGAATTCATATAAGGGGATGCCAGAAAGTGTTTTTTGTTTGAAAGGTGATTTCTTAGCAATGATGACGACCAGGACGGCCAAGCAAAGTGCCGGAGCTAGCGGGGCTAATGCTAAGCCTGCTAGCCCTAGCCAAACTGCTGACACAAGTGTGTTGTCTGCCATGCAACAATCTCTGGAGGCTACTGCAGAAATGTTGATATTTGGGCAGCTTCTGTCGAGTTTGCAAGACGATATGAATGAGATAAAAGAGGTTAACTCGGGGCTACGAACGGATGTGGATGGCGTTTTACAATGACTAGATGAGGCCGAACGTCGCATTTCTCAACTTGAAGACGACAACTGTAAGCTTCGAAAGTCTGCTGATAAAAGCGCCAAAAATATGAGGAGTTACATCAAGCAATAGAGGATGCAGCTAAGAGAGATAGACGTCAAAACGTGCGGCTGATTGGACTAAAGGAGAAGCTGGAAGATGGGAAGATGGATGAATGCACCATCATTGCCGAGGCAGTGGGAGTTGAGCTTGACCGGACCCAGCTGCAGCGTGTACACCAAGCCTATGCCGGAGGACGGTCGTCCTCCCAGACCAGTTATCATGAGGTTTTAAAGCTTTTTGGACGTCCTCCTGACGTGACCATTAAGGGTAAATTTGTGGGATTTGTGTAACTATTCGTTTACATTTGGATTTGGACATAGACTGAACTGCAGTATATGGAAGAGGACCTTGATCATGCTACAGACAATAATGCAGAGTGGGTTGTAAGTTGACGGCGTTTAATGGTTACCTGGAAGAGCAGAGGACTCAAAGTAATATGGTGCCATATATAATTATTTTATTTTGTCTGAGAAGCTATCTTTGTGGCACAGTTTTAGGATGAGCCAGTCGTCGATGTAGTCGAACGTCCGGATGCCCTGGAGCCTCAGCGGGGCCAGTGCTGCATCCATACACTTGGTAAATGTGCGAGGGGAAAGTGCCAGGCCGAATGGAAGAACCCGATACTGGTAAGCCACACCCCCGAAGGCGAAACTCAGGAACTTCCTGTGAGAAGGACGGATGGAGATGTGGAAATAGGCGTCCTTTAGATCTATCGTGACAAACCAATCCTCGGATTGGATGTGCGTCACGATGGCGGGGATGATGAGCATCTTGAACCTGAATCTCCTCAGAGACCGGTTTAGAACCCGCAGATCCAAGCCCTCCGTCCTTCTTGGGGACTATGAAGTACCGGCTGTAGAACTGACGTCTCTGTCTGGGGGGGAGACACGTTCCACGGCCTCCGTCCTTCTTGGGGACTATGAAGTACCGGCTGTAGAACTGACGTCTCTGTCTGGGGGGGAGACACGTTCCACGGCCCCTTTCCTCAGCAGAGTAAGAACTTCCTGTCCCAACACCGGACCTTGCTCCGGGCGGACCACAGTCCAAACTACCCCGTTGAATTTTGGAGGGCGGGTTTTGAACTGTAGTTGAAACCCATCTATGGCAGTGTGCAGGACCCACAGAGAAATGTTCGTCAGGCTCCGCCAAGCCTCTGCAAAGTCTGCGGCGCGTGGTGCTTAAGAAACCTTTCATCAAGCTTACTAGCCTGTGGTGTCTGCTCCTCCTGTGGCCAGCAGATGTTGAGCTTAGCCACGGTTCTAGTCACCACCTCCAGCAGCTCGTCATTGTTGGGCGCTGCCTGATGATGCCGCCCCGACACCCAGAAGTCATCGTCCACTACGCTGAGCACGTCCGCCTCCTCGGAGTCGGATTGCTGCAGCATCTCTGGATCCAAACCGCGAGCGGGAGAAGCCGAGAACGGGCTCCCGAATGAGGAAAGGAAGCATCGGAGCCAGCGAATGAAGGTCGGGAAAAAGCCTCAGCCGTCCCGAAATCCTCCGACAGATCACGCTGTGAACCCATGAGTGAAGCCGCCGGGCCGCCTCAGCAGCCGCAGGGCCCGCGCCGCGGGGAAAACACATCCGGCCATCCTCGGAAAAGAGAGCCAGTACCCGCACGGAGAGGGCTTCGCAACGGGCGCTGGCAGCCCCCTCGAGAGCTGCCCGGGCGTGCTCCATCCCCAAACATGAGACACACATCTCATGAGAATCTCCATCCGTGATGTACTGAGGGCAAGGAAAAACACATCTTCTGTACATCTGGTTGCTGGACATGCTGGTAGACTTCTTCTTCAGGTAAGACACACTGCTTGTAGGACTGGAGCTTTCTTCAAACAACATACAGAGCGCCTGCTGAATAGGAAAAACCTAATGATGAGTGTGTACAGGTGTGCTTTATACTCTATCACTATCACCTCTCTGAGGAGAGTGGGAAACTCCAATCGCTTTCGGTTTCCCCGCAAAGCCTGGAGTTTGCCCCGGGGAATATTAGGGCTATCCTGCACCCTCGTCCAGGATACATCCCTAAAGTGCCTTCTTGTGCGGCAGGATCCACAGTGCTGCAGGCATTTCATCCTCCACCTTATGTGACGGCGGAGGACAGGAGACTTCATCTGCTCTGCCCTGTCAGAGCACTGAGTATTTACACTCTGAGGTCCTCCCGTTGGAGGAAGGCTGACCAGCTGCTAGTGTGTTTTGGGTCCCCCAGGGCCGGGCTCCCTGCATCCAAACATACTATTAGCAACTGGATTGTTCAGACTATTTCCCTGGCCTATCAGGTGCGCAGTTTGCCTTCACCTGTGGCTGTGAGGGCTCATTCTACCAGAGGCACGGCGGCCTCTCGAGCCCTCCTTTCCGAGGCCTCTTTGCAGGATGTTTGTGTAGCGGCTGGCTGGGCCACTCTGCACACATTCATTCGGTTTTACAGTCTTGACCTTCCTTCGGCACCTGGCACTCGTGCACTCTCCTCTTAGTCGTGCCACTTTATATCACACAGGGGCAGGCAGGGTTTTCGTCACGGTTTAGTGGGTATCTCGTTCCCATAGTGTCGTAACCGACGCAGTTCGAGTTCCCTCGAAGGGGAACGTCTCGGGTTACGTATGTAACCCTGGTTCCCCGAGAAGGGGAACGAGACACTGCGTCGGCCCGCCGCACATCTCTCCCCGCCTGAAGCGCCTGCTTCATAGTTTAAGCTAATGATGAGTGTGTACAGGTGTGATTTATACTCCTCCGGTTATTCCGTCACACTTTACCGTTCTAGCAACAAACGAATAGGATTTAAGTGATTTCATTCACGTTCAGACCTGCTACGCCTAGAGGCGTTCCCATAGTGTCGTAACCGACGCAGTTCGAGTTCCCTCGAAGGGGAACTGGAAAAGAAACTTTCTGCAGGTTATAATGATGCAATATTAACACAGATCTGTGATAGGAAGTTTCAGATAAATGAGATATATAACAAAAAAGTAGAATATGCCCAATTTAGAATGAAGAGTAACTTTTATGAGAGTGGAGAAAAAGCAGGAAAGCTTTTGACAAGACAGCTAAAACAGAAAGAGGCTAACTATACAATACCTGCTATTAAGGATGAGAATGGTGCACTTAAAACAAGTTCTGGAGGAGTTAACAAAGTCTTCCTAAATTTTTATTACAAAAGTCAGAATTAGAATATGATATGAAAAAATGTGAACAGCGAACCTGCTTAGATAGCCCCATAACAGTTGAGGAGGTTAAGAAGGCTATATCAGTAATGAAAGTGGGAAAGTCCCCAGTCCCTACAAGAGGTTTGTAGATAAATTAGCCCCCATATTTACTAAGGTTTATGAAGAAATATTTATATTTGGAAGAATGCCAGAAACATTTAACGAGGCGCTGATTTCACTTATCTTTAAAAAAGATAAAGATCCAACAGACCCGAGCAGTTTTAGGCCAGTGAGTTTAATTAATGTAGACTGTAAGATATTAACAAAAGTTTTGGCCCTTAGACTGGAAAGAGTATTGCCATGTTTGATACATCCAGACCAGGTGGGGTTTGTTAAGGGAAGAACATTCTCAGATAATGTCAGGAGACTTTTGCACCTTATGTGGTTAAATAGAGACAATAGCACACCTGTAACTGCTCTATCATTGGATGCACTTAAGGCATTTGATAGAGTGCAGTGGAGTTTCCTTCAATTTACTTTAAAGGCATTTGGATTTGGCAAAGGTTTGACTAAATGAGTTAATGTAATTTATTCAGACCCTAGGGCAGCTGTATTAACTAATTGTTTGATCTCACCTTTTTTTAGTTTGAAACAAGGGACAAAACAAGGGGATCCGGTCAGTCCTCTCCTCTTTACACTATTCTTAGAGCCTTTGGCGGCTGCGGTCAGAATACAGAGAGATATCAGGGGAGATGTTCAGGGAACAGAAGAACACAAAATGTTTTTGTACGCTGACGATATATTGCTTCTTATTAGGGATCCTTCCTCTTCGATTCCAAAAATTCTGTCCACAATAGACACTTTTTCAAAGATCTCAGGCTATAAGATAAATTGGCAAAAATCAGAAGCTATGCCAGTGTCAAAGGGGTGTTTCCAGGCTCTTGTTTCTCGGTTCCAGTTTAGGTGGGTTCCTGTTGGGATGAAATACTTGGGTATTAGGCAATGCTCTGATTTAATTAACATTTTATCTATAAATATAGGCCCGTTGTTGCAAAAACTGAAGGTAAACTTTGATAAGTGGAAGGTGCATAATTTTACTTTGTGAGGAAAGATCAACACTACTAAGATGCTTGTTGCTCTACAATTTAATTATATATCTCTTGATGATACAGATAACCATTAGTAATGTCTTGTTGAAACAATATGATGGACTAATTAAAGCATTTTTGTGGAATGGTAAAAAGCCAAGAAATGGACTAAGAAAGCAATGTGCTCCAAGGAATGTTGGAGGGCTAGTGCTTCCAGATTTGGAGCTATATAGTATTGCATTTAAAATGAATAAATTAATTAGACATTGGAAATCAATGGATTCAGATCTAGGGTGGGTTAAAGCTGAGAAGGCCCTGTCAGGTCCTTATAATGTCATTCAGCTCCTCTCACAAAAATCTATTAGTAATACATCCCTTAAACCTCCCTAAACAGTGCTATTCCTCAGTCTGGAACAACCCGGCAGTACGTGTCGGTAAATCTCCTTTCTTGTGGCATAAATGGCTTGAGAAAGGAGTACAGAAGATAGAGAACTTATGATGATGCGTTTATGCCATTTAGTCTGCTGAAAGAAGCCTTCAATATGACAGATAAAGGAGATTTCTGGAAGTACTTACAACTCAGGAGTAGTGTGAATTCTGCTTTTGGTCTAAAATTGGTAAGGAAAGAAAATGTGATGAAGGACTGGTTGAACTCTCCTAGTAATGCACATTCGGCATCAGTGTTTTATAAAAAGCTTTTACACAAACAGGAGGGACTCTGTGACAGTTTGAGATTGGTATGGCAAAGGGACCTAAATATTGTCCTTAATGAAGATGTATGGAGTAATATCATTTCAGACACAAGTTGGGCTACTAGAGACGCTAGAAGTAAATTTATCCATTATAAGATTGTACACCGGTACTATCACACTCCATCAAAAATGTTTAAAATGGGTCTACTGCTAAACAATAACTGTTGGAAATGTGGTAGTGACACTGGTACCTATCTCCATGTTTCCTGGGAATGTCCCTTGGTGTTTCCTTTTTGGACTGAGGTCATTACAACCTTAGAAAAGTGGACTGGACTGTCTGTACCTAAATCACCTGAACTGTGTCTGCTGGGAGATAAGTCTCTCATGCCTCCTGGATTTACAAAAAAAATGTTAGGGCCTGTGATTGCTGGTTTTATTTTGGCTGCAAGACTTATTCTGCGGAACTGATAGAGTCCCCACAGGCTTCAGATTCAGGACTGGATCAATCTCATGACAGAGACTGCTTCATTTGAATCACTGATTGCTAAGATGAATAATGTCCAGGTACAAACAGACCATATATAGAGTAATTTCATGTCATTTATCAGATCGCATGATAACATTGCTTCCACTGCATAATGACCGGGTATGAGCAATTTTATTTTAATTTTTAGTGTATAGAACTGTGTTGTTGTGTGTTTTGTGTTTGTTCTTTGTTGTTTATTTGTAAGGACATGAAAATGAAAATTCAATAAAAAAAAAAAACACTTGAATGACAAAAAAAAGAAAGACGGGCCTTGTGGCTGCAGCCTTATTGTTTTAAAGTTGTCTATAAGCCAAGGCCACAGAATTCAGCTGATTAGCTTGGGAATAAGAAAGACCATGCGTACTACGTGGCTCAACATGCAGTGCATTGTGAATTGTCAGCTAGTTACCCTACAGAAGTGTCTGAAGACTGGTGATTGGAGTGAGTGTGATCCAGCATATTGGACTGTCCAAAGCTCTTAACCGTTGGGAAGATAGTTCTGAGAGGCAAACACTGCCAGATCAGATGTCAGTGGGGTTTTTGTCCAGTGTGCAAGGGGCTTAGAGTCTGTTCTGCCCGAGGGAATAGTGTTGTGAATTGCCAGGGTTTTTGGGTCTCTGCAGACAACAGACATTCAAAAACTAAATGTATGAATACATTAAGTTCCAGTTTATAACCAGTTTTGGGCAAGTTACTCAGAAATTGTAATAAGTTACTATTTACTTATTACTCCTTAAAGGTAATAATGTTACTTTACTTATTACTGGTAAAAGTAACTACTTACGTTACTGTTACATTTCTATATTACTTTCTTTCTTTTTCTATATTACTTTCACTAACACCCCCACTCCCTTCCTCCAACATGCCTCAAATGAAGAAACATAATTCCAACAAGACTCAAAGTTTAGGACAAGAGCAGTGTGTGACCTTGTGACCTGCCGGGGACAACAGATGGAAAATAGCCTTCAGGCTAATTTTGGCATATTTACATTGCTGAAGAGCAAATATGTTCATTGACATGGCAGTCCCTTTTAAATAAATAAAATAAACAAGTAAATTCACTTTATTAGTGTTTATTACATAATTCGTACCCAATGGAAAATTCAAGATGACTTTCAAAATATTAACCAGTAAATTTATCTGTGAATGCTGAGGGTTAAAGCTTTTAGATCATGTGCCTCAGCTTAGTATAGAAACTTAAAATACAACAATGTAAAAGTGAAAAAAGAAAAAACATTCATTGACTGCAAATAATGAATCTATTTTTTGTCATCAGACAGACCAAAAACAACGCTTTTAGTTTTTGTTTGTAAAACTTGCATGATAAAGTTCCTTTTTATTTTACCTTTTGATAAAATATGTTAACTGAAGAAATTGTTACTGTTGACACGAGTGAGCCAAAGGCATACATTTTAATGTTTTCTCTTCTTAGTCACTGTGAACAAATCTATGGGATGATCTGCACTTCTCAACAGACCTTAAAAGCAGACATTTACATATAATGCGTATTTTGGACATGTTGAGGCCGTACATTAAAGGGTTGAAGAGCGGTTGGCATGTAAAAAAATACAATGATAAAAATATTCGCATCATATTCGGCACACTGTTCATGTTAAACCTGCTCTGCAATATTAGAAAGCAAGAGCCAAAAGAAAAGTTGAGCAGAGAAGCAAGGTGAGGAGTGCAGGTACTGACAGCTTTTTGTCTGGTCTGTTTAGAACCAGAAAAACACACTTTAAGAATCCTCATGTACGTGTAAAATATTACAGACATCGGAGCGCAGACTGTGAGAGAAAAAGCAATGAGTTCATAGACATTATTCACACTGGTGTCATAGCAAGCCAGTTTTATGATAGAGTAGTTATCACAGTAGACTTGATTAATGATGTTCCCACACAGCTGTAAAGAAGCACTCAAGCATATTGTGACAAAAACAGCAAAAAAAGGAGGTAACCATATAACAACAATAAGCATGACAACCTTATTTGATGTCATATGTGCATTATACTGTAGAGGACAGCAGATAGCAAGGTATCTGTCATAAGAAATGACAGCTAAGTTGGTAAATTGTACACTTCCATAAGAATACACACATAAAATCTGCAGGAAACAAAAGGGAACAGAAACAGTGTGAATGTCAGAGAGAATCTGAAGCAGAAGGAATGGAAACAACCCTGTACTACCATACAGCTCATTTACAAACAGGCTGCACAGAAAAAGGTACATAGGTTCATGTAAGCTTCTGTTCATACAGATAACCACAATGAGCAAAAGATTCACACAAAGAATTGACATATATAAAGACAAAATGAAAATGAAATATAAGTATTTAAAAAGCCCGGTGTCAAAGTAGGCATCGAGTGCAAAATATGAAACCTGAGTAGAGTTTATCATGATCATCATTTTCTTTGAAAACACAATAACACTGCACAGGAAGAAATCAAGTACAATACTGTTACACTTTGTTGAAGAAATAGTTTGTGAAAAGCATCTCCAACTTACCACTCTTTCATTAAAGTCAACTTAACAGTTAGAGACACTACAAACTGAATTCATGACACTGTGAATGACACTGTGAATCCCACCTAACTGAACTGTAACTCTGGTCCTGCTTCTTTTAAACCTTTCAAGTCAGTGGACGCCCACAGCAGCAGAGTGATGTCATTATCAAATGAACCACTTTTACTAAATTTCATTTGATTAATTGATGCCTGGATAAAGAGTGGATGTTATGTAATTGTATGCTATTTTATTAAGTTGCCTTCTGGCAAAAAAGCTTATTATCCTATTTTAATTACCTACACAGTTTAGGGGTTTGTATTATTAAATCTGTTCTGGTAACATGGACAAGGGAGTCTCTGTGTTTTTATTATGACCTAACTTCAGGCACAACTGATAACCCTAGGTTCCATTGGTGGCAGCGGTGGGATGTGGATCTTTGACGTCAAAAGATTGAGTTGTTGCATTTGACTTAGTTAGCTCACATTAGCCACTGTTAACACCGGCATAGCTTAACTTTGGACCGTGTTCAGCTAGCACAAGTCATGCTGCGGTTTCTCCTCACCCATGTAGTGAGAGAGGGTAGACAAAATATAAATACATAAAAGCAAATGGTTGAATGTGTAAGTAGGATGAGGACCCCCTGCAAGCAACGACGATGTGACTGCTGTCACCCTTTGCATGAGAGGAAAAACAACGCTCTCCCTGGTGAGCCAGGCAATATGAAGTAGCTGTGAAGGCGTTGGTGGGTGGCATTAGAGGTGACTACGATAATGAACTGAATAGGATTTTGCCAAGGTGATTGACCAAGGCTGCTTTTCTCTTGTAGGGTAGCCTGCCAGTGCATGTTCAAGCTGACTATACTTCCATAAAGGAGAAATTTCAGGAAGTGTTAGAACAAAGACATTTTCTGGACTGCATAAGAAGGCAAAATTGGCTGCGTTACTGGCGGAACACAAAGCAATATGTTGTACTTTAAAAGGGCTACCTGACAAATGCACACTTGTCAGACATCAGATCAAAACCGGTGATCATCCTCCCTTGCGACCACAAGCATACCAAACCTCACCACAAAAGAGAGCAGAGATAGACCAGCAGGTAGTGGCTCTTCTAGCTGATTAGGTAATTGAGGAGCGCTGCACTCCCTGGGCCTCATCTGTCGTCCTAATGAGGAAGATAAATGGTGAGTGGAAATTCTGCATTGACTCTCTTTGCTTTAACTGGATAAGTGTTTAAAAGTTCAGTGAGTATTTCTGAGGATCTACTGACAGAAATGCAATATAATATCCACACTTTTTTCAGTGGTGTATAAAGACATTACATAATGAACCATTAGGCTTTTATCACCTTAGAGTGAGCCATTTTTATTTACATAATCGTGGGAACCCCCTTCTATGGAGTTCGCGGTATTGTGTCATCATGTTCCTATTTTTTTGAGTATGGTGAGCTGAATACCATATTGTGCCAGACAGATTTTACTTTAACAAGAGAGTATTAATATACTCCTTCGTCCTTTAACTGAAAGAAAAGCATCAAGAATAAGTCTACCAGGGACAACCTAAATTTGTTTGTGTCTATGTGTGAAACTGTGTGTGTGTGTGTGTGTGTGTGTGTGTACGTGTGTGCGCATAAGCCTGTTAAAGAACGTAGTTGTTAGTGAGAGTGGGACACCACAACCATGCAGCACCGACCCCAGCAACAGGCAGGCAAGAACCCCAGTAGCCAATAGGGGTGGGAGAAAAAAAGTACAAATAAGAAAATCAAAAATCAAAATCACGCACCCCAACCAAGAGCCGCCCAAAAAAACGACCATCCATCCAAGAAGTTTGTGAGTTCCCCCCCACCCAGCACCCCACTGCCACGGAGCGAACAACCAAAACGGCACGCAATCATCAACATCAATACACAAGTGATGAGCCCAACCCGCACACTGCGCGAGCATGGCGCCAACCAATGCCCAGCAGCCTCCATGCGTTTCCCACGCACGAGTTCAAGCAAACGAGAGCAAGGGGCAGCACACGACACCAAAAGCCAGTGGAGAAAAACACCAGCAGCAAGTCCATCCTGGCAGCTAACGTGCCGTGCAGGCCACTAAACCAATAAAACCAATAAAACCCCGTGGACAGCTGGGTAAAAGTCTGCGGTCCCCCCAACCACCGGAAAAATGAAGAAGCCCACGCTAGACAGGATCCCCCATACACAGCAAGCCCCCAGGCTGGTTTGCAACGCCAGCCAAACCAGCAGCCACCAACCTACCCACCTGTCAAGGGCTGAGAATTCCAGGCACAAGCCCAGAATAAACCGAAGCACAGCCCTGCCCCGCACCCACACTGTACATCCCGAAAACTAACTTTATACTTTAGTCTCCAGAGGAGTCCGACAACCGGCCGAGGAAATACTGACACCCAGATATTTAATATTCCCAGACTTTAGCGGTGTGGTAGACATAGTCTGGAAATCACATATTACAGGTAAAACTATGGATTTACTCCAGGTAATGGAGTAGTCTGAGATGGATGAGAATGTATCTATAAGTGTGATTGTCTCAGAAAGAGAAGTTTGTGAGTTTAGGAAAAAGAGTAATACATCATCTGCATAAAGGCTTATCTTGTGGTGCACATTTTCTGTTTGAATTCCTTTAATATTGTTTTTTTCTGATAGCAGCTGCTAGTGGTTCTATAAAAATGGCGAATAGCGAGGGAGAGAGTGGGCAACCCTGCCTGGTTGGTCCTGGACTAAAGCTTGAAGAAGTATGATCGTTTGTCCTGACAGACGCTCTTAAAGAACTGTATAAGATTTTAATTCAATCTATGAAAGAGTTTCCAAATCCAAATTTATAAGTAGCGAATAGAAATTTTCAATTTACTCTGTCAAATGCTTTCTATGCATCTAAAGAAACAACTGTAGTTTTCAGATTATGATAGGTTAATAAATAATAAGTGATATTAGGCAATAACTGGACCGGAGTGTGGGATCTTTGTCTGGTTTAAGGAGCAGACTGATATTAGCAGAGTTAATTGTTGGAGGCAACATACAAGTACCCCTAATTTACATTACCATCCTATACTGTCTCTCTGTCCCGTCTACAGCAGGCTCACACGATAGAATCAAAATTTATTGCACTAACTATAAAATATCGCTTAGAGATATTTTTGTTTGCCAGAGGTACTCTGTATCGTCGTGCTGAAGGGAGCAGTTCAAACTCAATATGGAGGGGGTCCTTCAGTTTTCCTTCCTTCTCTGTCTTTCTTCTCCTTCTCTCTTTTTTACAGATGCAATCAGTAGTTTCAGTGAAAATCTATTTGTCATCCATTTGTGTACCTAGAAAACTGCTTTGGGGTGGAAGTAGCTCAGTCCTTAAGGCTTAGAACCGGAGGGTTGCCGGTTTGAAGTGTGAGTGTGGACTGGTAGCTGGAGAGGTGCCAGTTCACCTCCAGGGCACTGACACCTAACTGCTCGGGGGGCCGCACTGAGTGGCAACCTTCTTGCTCTGACATCTCTCCATGTCTCACTCACTAGTAAGTTTTAGCTTTAACTCTGCACCATGAGAGATAACTGATGATCTTAAATAGAGTTAAAGGCCAGGGCTTATATGTAGGGAGCCTGTGACGGTATACCGTCACTACGGTTGAGAATGCACTTTGACTACCATACCATGAAGCCTGGCTCTTTGGCGTTGCGGTCATGTTGTATGTTTAGTACTCTGTAGACCCAGGTTTGAATCTGGGTAGGGTGACTGCTTTCGCCCTTCGCTACAAATGGTGTCAGAAGTGGGATGGCTTGCCGTGTGGTCATCAGAGGCGTGCCAAGTGACCGTATGTGGGACACCCTGGGATGGGAGAAGGATGGTTGGCGGATGTGTGTGTGAAGCACATGAGTTCGCTTCCCCAAGGAGAAGGCAGTGTGTACTGTCACTACAGTTGAGAACGTGCTTCGACTACCATACCAAGGAGCCTAGCTCTTTGGCGCTGCGGTCATATTGCATGTTTAGTACCCTGTAGACCGGGTTCGAATCCGGGTAGGGTGACTGCTTTCACCCTTCGCTACAGAGATTGATGATGATAATCATAGCCAAATAAAAATAACAATAAATACTAAAATTAGCTTGCTAGCTCACTCTGGTTACACTTTACTCATTGTAACCACATCTGTGACCTCGACACAGAAACAGGCCTTCGTACCTTTATCTAAAATAAACAAAAGTTGATTGTTAAGGTTGTGTCCTGGTGTTCTTTGCTCCACCTTCCACTCTTCCTCTGGTGCAGCCTCGATCAGACCCTCTGCCTTCATCTGCTTGCAGAACCTTCGTATCATCCACTCCTGCTTCGCCTTTGTGTCCAGTTCTATTTCGCGAACTTCCTCCACAGCCAGGCTGGGAGAAAATGAAGACGCCGAGGACACTGTTATGGAGCTAGTTGCTAAAGAACTAGAGAGCCTAAAAGGGTCGGCTGGGGTAGAGTTGCAAAATATATTTTGGCAAAGTTCATGGAATGGCCAATCCACACATCTAGACATCATAGACTGTAAAGAACAATAAATAAAGTTCTTGGCTAATTACTATAGGTATTTGTGCGCAGATGTCCGAAACTTTACAGTCCATCATAGCATCACGCCAGAAAAAGGGGCAAAATTAACGCGTCCAGGTGGGTGTCATGTTTACATCACTGCCGATTGGAGCCGATGAATACCTGTGACTCCTGCTTGGTCATTTGACCCAGGAGTGAAGGCCAGTTAATGCCGATTATAGCTTTTCACACAAAATAAACAAAGTAAATAAAGGACAGATGTTAGTGGGTGTTACTGGGTTTTTTGTACAGTATAAAAGAGTTACAATTACAATTACAATTTCTCAGTAACTTACTAACACTACTTAATTTGTACTGAGCAGTCCAGCTGTCTACTCTGTAGAAGATACATGTTCAATATCTGTCTGCCCTGGAAGAAAACAGATGTGAACTATTATCTTGTTAAAGAGAGAATTTTCAAATTCAAATTCAGGGTGTCAGGAAAGAGTGGTTGTATGTTGGACAGACTGTGAAGACCTCTGGGGAAAATTTGTGATTTTGGGCCATATGAATAAAACTGATTTAACCTGACTTCACTGTTGCAGTGTATTCAATCTGTAACTTATTCTGTACTTGTTGTGAAGAGTCTCACTCATCAAAGTGCTAGTAGTTTGTAACAATCTGCAAAAGGTAGGCAGTTCAGTAACATTTGTATAGCCATAGTAAAAAAAAGATAAAGCAACATAATCACAAAAAGACTCAAAGTTTAGAACAATTCCCTTTATTATTATTTATTACTTTCATTAAAGCTCAATAGACTAGACTAGATTTTAAATGGCTTTCTAAATATTACCTGATAAATTCTTGTCTGCGAATGCTGAGGTTTGATATTTTAGTGTCTTTTTCCCCCTATAGAAGCTTAAAGAGGTGGTATTCTGCTCATTTTCAGGTTCAAAATCCTATTTCTGGGTTGTACCAGAACAGGTTTACATGGTTTCATTTTCAAAAAAACACCACATTTTTTTCATACATTGCTACAGCTCCTCTTTTCACCCTGTGTTGAAGGCTTCGTTTTAGGTATGGAGTGATACATCTTGTCTCTAAATGATCTTTGTTGGGAGTTGCGCATGCGCAGTTCCTAGTTAAGGACTACTAGCCAATCAGAAGCAGAGAAGGGCGGGTCAGCGAGAAGCCAGTAAACAGCTCGTGTTCAGCCGTACGTGTTGCCAACCAGCTTGGCAACATGGACTGGAGCGAGAGTTTCAGAGTGGTGAGTTATTAATCTGTAACAAAAGTATCTTTCATCCATAAAGTTTTAACTGAGCTCTGTCTCTACATCACAGGAACAACTTTATGTCCACTGACTGCCTGGAGGGTAGCTAGTGTTTGGAAGGGAGAGGAGAGCTGTGTGCTGCAGCTCACTCTTTTTCCACCGGTGTTTTTGAGAGCGTGTCGGAGTAGCCGCTTGACGAGCGTTTTTTGAGACGCATTTTGCTTCCATCCCTGTGACATCACAGTAATGAAAGGGAAACAGCTGGACCACAAACCAGCTGTTTTCAAGCAGTTAAGAGCAGAGTTTTCTGTGGGAGATGGGAACTCCCTTTGGGCTGGACTTTTCCTTTCTTTTTATAAAACTTGCATGACAAAATCCCTACCTGATGATACAATCTGTTAACTGGAGAAATTATTTCTGTTGACATTAGCAAGCCATATTTATTCTTACAGAACGTAAAAGCAGACTTTTGCATATAATGCGTATTTTGGACATGTTGAGGCTGTACATAAAAGGGTTGAAGAGCAGTTGGCATGTAAAAAATACAATGATAAAAATATTCGCATCATATTAGGTACACTGTCTATGACCTGCTCTGTATCATTTCAAAGCAAGCCCAAAAGGAAAGTTGAACAGCTTTTTGTCTGGTCTGTTTAGAACCAGAAAAACAAACTTTAAGAATCTTCATGTAAGCACAAAGAATACAGATATTGGAGAGAGAAAAAGCAACGAGTTCATGGGCATTATTTACACTGGTGTCATTGCAAGCCAGTTTTAGAATGGTGTAGTTCTCACAGTAGACTTTATTAATGATGTTCCCACACAGCTGTGAAGAGAGAGTCAGGCATGTGACAAAAACGGCAAATAAACAACAAATTAATAACGGCTATGAACTCATTGCTGCTTCTGTCATAGTCTTTGCTGGGATGTCTATAATATTGTCATCTACAATAAAGTAGAGAAACCATCTCGGGGGAGGAGGCCTGCAACACTGCTTATCCCCCACATACAATGCAGTACTTTTATCCCTTCCACAGTAGGTCTAGTCTTGGCCTCAGGTGTCTCCATCAACGTTAACGGCCAGGAGCACTAACGAACCAAGTGGAATCATTAACTTGATAACGACCCCACATAGCTTAAAAAGCTAGAACTCCCTGCCACTCAGACTGAACACAAGATGAGGGTGAAACATCTTACAGAATCTTCAACCAAATCCAGCCCTTGGATAATGAGTCCTGGATGGCTGAGAATATTCACACTATATAGTCTAACGATTCAATCATTACATGACATCCCCTCTTTCTCCAGGCATCAGTTAAAAATAAGTGATTCCCTTAATGCTGACATCAGTCTGCTGCTGTGGGCGTCCACTGACTTGAAAGGTTTAAAAGAAGCAGAAGCAGAGTTACAGTTCTGTTAGGTGGGACTCACGGTGTCATTTTCACAATGTCATCCATTCTGTTTTTAGTGTCTCTAACCATTATGTTGACTTAAATTAAGGAGTGGTAAGTTGGAGATGCTTGTTTCAATTTCTTCCACAAAGAGTAATGTACCCACTTTCATCCTGTGCAGAGTTATTGTGATTTGAACCAAAAGAATAACCATGATAAACTCTACACAGGTTTCTTATTTTGCACTTGATGCCTACTTTGACACCGGGCATTTTAAATACTTATATTTCATTTTTATTTTGTCTTTATATATGTTAATTCTTTGTGTGAATCTTTTGCTCATTGTGGTTATCTGTATGAACAGAAGCTTACATGAACCTATGTACCTTTTTCTGTGCAGCCTGTTTGTAAATGAGCTGTATGGTAGTACAGGGTTGTTTCCATTCCTTCTGCTTCAGATTCTCTCTGACATTCACACTGTTTCTGCTCCCTTTTGTTTCCTGCAGATTTTCTGTGTGTATACATATGGAGGCGTAGAATTTACCAACTTAGCTGTCATTTCTTATGACAGATACCTTGCTATCTGCTGTCCTCTACAGTATAATGCACATATGACATCTAATAAGGTTGTCATGCTTATTGCTGTTATATGGTTACCTCCTTTATTTGGTGTTTTTGTCACAATATCCTTCAGTTCCTCTTTACAGCTGTGTGGGAACATCATTAATCAAGTCTACTGTGACAACTACTCTATCATAAAACTGGCTTGCTATGACACCAGTGTGAATAATGTCTATGAACTCATTGCTTTTTCTCTCATAGTCTTTGCTCCGATGTCTGTAATCTTTTACACGTACATGAGGATTCTTAAAGTTTGTTTTTCTGGTTCTAAACAGACCAGACAAAAAGCTGTCAGTACCTGCACTCCTCACCTTGCTTCTCTGCTCAACTTTTCTTTTGGCTCTTGCTTTCTAATATTGCAGAGCAGGTTTAACATGAACAGTGTACCTAACATGATGCGAATATTTTTATCATTGTATTTTTTTACATGCCAACCGCTCTTCAACCCTTTAATGTACGGCCTCAATATGTCCAAAATACGCATTATATGCAAAAGTCTGATTTTATGTTCTGTTAGATAGATTTGTTCATCTTCACTAACAAGAGATACCAATAAATGAATGACTTTGGCTCCCCAATGTCAACAGTAATCATTTCTTCAATTAATATATTGTATTGAAATGTAGGAACTTTATGCAAGTTTGACAAAATTAAACAAAGGGTTGATTTTGGTCTGTCTGTCAAAAATGAATTGATGCGATTGACTGCCTCCCTTCAACTGCAACATTCTCTGAATTTATTAGTTGAAAATTTGAAAGTCATTTGAAATTGTGTATTGAATATAAATTAAGTAATTACAATAAAGTGAATTTTCCTACTCTAAACTTTGAGTCTTTTGCGATTATGTTACTTCATTTGAATTTTTTCACATTGAGAGATTTTATACCATGGCTATGTAAGTGTTGGTGAAATGCCTACATTTAGCAGTTTATTATTAACTGCTTGGACTTTGAAGAGTGAATCTGTACACAAAAAATACAGAATAAGTTCCAGATTGAATACACAGCAACTGTTAAGTCATGTTATGTCAGTTTTATTTATATAACCCAAAATCTGAAATTACAATTTTCCCTCAGAGGACTTTCCAGTCTTTCCAACAACCACGCTATCCTTAGACCCTGAATTTGAATATGGACCAATTCTATTTAATATTAAAAAGTGTGAAATGTCAGGGAAAAGAATGTCTGTCTGTCGTCTTCCAGGAAAAATAGATTGCATATAACACCCACTCACACCCACTAAAATCTGCCCTTTGTCTTCTGTGTGAATGGGTTGATTTGGCTTTACTCAGAATTCATTTATGGGTCAAATGACTCTGCAGTAGTTACAGACATTCACTGGATCCAGTTCCAATCATCAATAATGTAAACATGACACCTGGGTTTTCACACTATGATGCTATGTGTTAATGTTCCAGATGTTGGCGCGTAAAAACCTTCTTTAAGGTCTACGGGAATAAAAAGCAACAGCAATTTTGTTCTCTGGATCGTGCAAGATGCAACACTAGCAAGACGTGTGTTGAGAGAGCGTCTTGTGATTTGAGAAGAAGACAAAAATTTAGAGATGTTTGAGTCCAGTGACAGCAGAGGGTTTTGTGGGTAACACTGAAAACAGGTAATTGATTTTAGGTAGGACCATCAATTTTATAGTGGAGACTCTTCCCATGAGTGATATAGGCAATGATGTTACTAGGGTGTTGATACATTGGGGGCTTAGCCAAGCCACCCACCCCCACTTTTGGTAGCTACTTGTTCTACTCATTGGAACATAATAATAAGCATTAATAATATAGAAGGGGGGTTTGGGGGTCCTCCCCCAGGAAAATTTGGGTGTTAAACTTCATTTCCTGCATTCAGGTGCATTTTTTGTACTATTTTAAATTATAGGTAAAAAGACATAATGCTTTATTTATATTAAATAACATATTAAAACATTTAAAACTATATATGCTGTCTATATAGATATTTATCTATCTATATCTATCTATCTATCCATACACACACACTGTGTCCAGCATCCATTCATCAGGGGAGAGGGGCACTGTGTCCAGCATTGGTTTCAGGGAGCGTCCATTCCTCAGGATGTGTGTGTGTTGGGGGGGGGCACTTCTATTTTTTCTGGGGAGGAAGCATAAGGGTGTGGCGTCTTGATTTCAGTTGGGCGAATGTGTCAATCACTTTGTCATCATCAAGGCCTCCAATCAAGTCTCTCTCAATGGACAACACTGCCAGATCATTGATTCTCTGCTGGTCCATGGTGTGCCTCAACCAAGTATGTAGTCGGCAAAGAGCACTAATCGATCTCTCACAGCTGCAGCTACTGACTGGACTGGTAATGGCCACTTGTAAGATCACCTTCAACGATGGGAACATCATGGGATCAAGGATCTTGAACACACTCAGAATGTCTGGGATGGCTTCTGGCCCTTTCCTGCTCAAAAAGCTTTTAGCCACCAAGACCTCTTCTGGGACTAGTTGGATGTTGTAATGTGAGGCAAGTTTCTCTAGAGACTGCATGCACAGGAAGGTTTCAGAGGCTGGGTGACATGCTTGAATGCCAATCATGACCTCTTTCCCAACACTGGAAAAAAATGATTTCCCAGCTCATATGTCGTCCGATCAATGCAAGGATAGAAAAGCCTCTGATAGAGATGTTCTGAATTACTGAGCAGGTCTGGTCAGGTGCAGATTGGTGTTTACAGAAAACCCCCACACACAGACCAATACCTACTCTTCGATTCACACCACCCACTGGAGCACAAGCTAGGGGTCATGAGAACACTGCACCACAGAGCGGAAAACATACCAACAAGCACCCAAGCCAGAGAGAAGGAACAGAACCACCTGAAGGGCACTTACAGCCTGTGGATACCCTAAATGGACCTTTGTGAAAACAGCCACAAGATCCAAGAAGAACAAAACTACAGGGGAGGAGGAAAAGAAGGTCAAACGCAACAACATTGTGATTCCATACGTGTCTGGAGTATCAGAGACACTCAGGAGGATTTTCAACAAACATAACATCCCTGTGTTTTTTAAACCCAAGAACACACTAAGACAGATGCTAGTACACCCCAAAGACTGCACACCCAAACACAAGAAAAGCAATCTAGTGTATACGGTCCAATGCAATGAGGAATGCACAGACCTGTATATTGGGGAGACTAAACAACCACTACACAAACACATGGCTCAACACAGAAGGGCCAACTCCTCAGGTCAAGACTCTGCAGTCTACTTACATCTGAAGGACAGAGGACACTCGTTTGAGGACCACCAGGTGCATTTTTTAGACAGAGAAGATGGATGGTTTGAAAGAGGTGTCATGGAAGCCATCTACACCAGGGTTGAGAAGGCGTCATTGAACAGGGGAGGGGGTCTACAGTCACCACTTATCCCCCACTTACAATGCTGTCCTTTCATCACTTCCCAGGAAACTCAACAAACGTAACCTATTGGCCTCAGGTGAAGATACCAACGATGGTCGTTCAGTCTTGGCCACAGGTAGTCTTAACGACTGTAACGACTGTCGTCACAGCAACCAGGAACACTAACGAACCAGCGGTATCGATGACCCGGGCCAACGACCCCACTGAGGTTAAATAGCTGAGTTTCCCTGCCAGTCAGTCAGAACTGAAGAAGTCCTTTGGATGAGGGACGAAACGTCAAACGTCCAGTATCTTCAACCAAGTCCATTTGCCCTTGACTTTAACCTTTGTTGGATTCTCATCACATGTTGCCTTTGTCATGGCATAGATGTCTTCAGCCACTTGTGCAGTTTGATGGGTGACCAGGGTGTCATGGACAGAATTTTTGTAGTGCACTGCCTGTGCCAAGTTGATGGTTTCTTTCTGAAGAACCTTTTGAAACCCTTCAGTGATGCCAAGCAACTTTTTGAACACAACCAACAGGTAGACCACAGGGAGTTTAGATATTTTTGAAAGCAGACCCAGTGCTGTTGGTGTTTTGATCATGTAGAGGGATTTCATGACGGCAGGAAAATTCTGCTGGAGTGCATTGACAGAGCGCAACTGACATGACCATCGGGTGTTTGATATTTGTGCAAGCTCTCCCTGCTCAATGTGGAGCTCTTTCTGAATGGCAGCAAACTGGTCATGGTTGACTATAGACACACTGTAAAAAGAGTAGAGGTTCTCAAGCAGATCAAAAAAATCACTGGCTTCAGGAAAGGCCTTGCAAGTATGGCAAAGGACCAGATTTAGGTCAAGATACAATTTCCTTTCTTGCCTAGAATAAAATCTAAATTTCAAAAGGCAATATCACCATTATAACCAAGATCCTATAAATATTAATGCATTTACATATTGTCTGTGTACTTTTTGTTCTGTATTTGAATTTTCCCCTTAAATTATAAACTCAACTCAAAGACAGACTTTGGCAACACCGCAAACTTCGCTAAACATCTGTCACAATAATAGGATGATGTTATGCAGCAGTTTAGCGGCAGTTCTGAGCAGGATATTTTTATTATAATTAAAGAATATGAGTAGTTTGATGTCTCGTCATTATGCAGCTATTAGTTTGAATTGGAAGAGTAATACATCATCTGCATAAAGGCTTATCTTATGGTGTACATTTTCTGTTTGAATTCCTTTAATATTTTTATATTGTCTGACAGCAGCTGCTATCAGTTCTATAAAAATGGCAAATAGCGAGTGAGAGAGTGGGCAACCCTGCGTGGTACCCGTCTGAAGAATAAAGCTTGGAGAAATATGATCGTTGTAGAGCTATATAAGATTTTAATCCAATCTATGAAAGAGTTCCAATTCCAAATTTATGTAAAGTAGCGAATATAAATTTCCAATTTACTCTGTCCAATGCTTTCTCTTCTCTAAAGAAACAACTGTAGTTTTCAGAATATGAATTATGAATTATTATGAATAGTGGCATTGTCTATTACATTAAGTACCCTGCGTGTATTGTTGGTGGAGTAAAAAAAGCGCCTTTCTAGTCTTTTCGACCACTCAAAGCGCTTTTACACTACATCTGCATTCAGTATCTTGCCGACACTTCGACATACAACAAGGGGGGGGGGCCATGGATTGAACTGCCAGCCTTCTGATTAATGGCCAACCCGCTCCACCTCCTAAGCCACAGCCACCCGGTAGTGCCTGCTCTTAATAAATCCTGTTTGGTCGGGGTGTATTATACCAGGAGTGACCTTCTCTAGTCTTCTTGCTAGGGTTTTGAAGATGATTTTAAGATCTTTAAGAAGTGATATTGGGCGATAACTGGGCGGAGTGTAGGATCTTTTTCTGGTTTAAAGAGTAGGCTGATATTAGCAGAGTTCATTGTTGGAGACAACATGCTAATTTGCATTACCAATCTATAGAATGTGGGCGCAAGTATTTCCCAGAATGCCTTATAGAATTCAGTCGGAAAACCATCTGGCCCAGGGGCTTTATTATTCGGCATATGTAAGAGAGCTTCATGGAGTTCAGCCATTGAAACAGGTGAATCCAGAGCCCTGATCTGTTCATCATCTAACCTTGGCAAATCTATATTGTTCAGAAATACATCGATGTAAGAGCTAGATGGATCAATTTGTGATGTATATAAGTTTTTATAAAAATCTGTGAATGCATTGTTGATTTCTTCTGGGTTATGAGTCATATTCTCAGCTGAGTCCTTTAAGGAGGAAACTGTTTTATTCAATTTCAATTGGTTGGCTAAGAATCTGCTGGATTTATGTTCAAAGTTCTCCAAGCATAGTCTTTGCAACTGAAATTGGGTCTTTTTATCAATAATTTCATTTAATTCAAGTTTTAATTTTCTCTGATCATTCAGCATGTGCTCCTGTGGGGAGGCAGCAAGGGCAGTTTCTAATATTTTTATTTTTTGTTCTAGCTCTAATTTACGAGATCTCTCTTTTTTGTGTATGTGATGAATAGGAGATTATTTTTACTTCTCATGACTGCTTTTGCTGCCACTATGCACAGTCTCACAGGGGATGGACTGTATTCTACTGTTGTCCATGGTATGACACGCCAGGTGGGTGTGGGCACCACTACGTTGGAGTTTACCCCGGTGGACGAGAAGGTTGCCTCCCTATGCCTATAGGTTATGTGTGGGGGACTCTCACTGCTGTTTCTGCATATGCACCGTACAGCAGTTAGGAGTATTCAGCCTCCCTGGAGATGCTGAATGGAGTCCTGTATGAGGCTCCAGGAGGGTCCTCCATAGTTCTGTTGGGAGACTTCAACACACACATGGGAAATGATGGACACACCTAGAGAGGCGTGATTGGGAGGAACAGCCTCCATGATCCAAACCCAAGTGGTCTTTTTATTTACACTTCTGTGCTAGTCATGGATTATCTATAACAAACACCATGTTTGAACATAAGGATGTTCATAAGTGTATGTTGTTACAGAGCACCCTAGGTCAAATTTCAATGATCAAATTTGTGATTATGTCCCATCCAGTGACAGTGACAGAAAGAAGGACCCTGGACAAACTGCTGGCCATACTGGACAACGCAAACAAAAGAACAATTTCTAACTCCATCTACACTCCATTTAGCACTGTTTACTGTTTTTGCACTGTGTTATAATTTATTTTAATTTTAATTCTATTTTATTATAAGTTTAATGCATGTATGTTTTGTATACTACTGGATATTTGAATTTCCCTATCTATCTATGTATCTATGTGTCTATCTATCTATCTATCTATCTATCTGTCTATCTATCTATCTATCTATCTATCTATCTATCTATCTATATGTTATGGTTGGGTGGTGGTTGGACTCAGGTGCAAGCGCAGACTCGGTGAAGGTGTGGAGAAAAAAGGGTTTATTCTTGAGAACAAAACAATAAACTAGGCAAGACTTTGGAAGTTAGAGAGCTTGTGGATGTAAAAATAGGTAACAAGTATGAAATTAATTATAGGAGGAGCCGGATTGAGGTTACACAAGAGTGGTATGCACAGGTTATGGGTTGGATCAGAATTATGTGAATTATTATGCTAACTAATGAATACAGTTGCATTGTTTGTTAAATTTGTGAATTAAATTAATAGATGAAAACTACAAGTCCCGCCCCATGGTTGTGTGCCTTTGACAAACAGTAAAGTTGCAATTTACATCCATGTGTCCAACATCATTCTGCTGCTGTGGGCGTCCACTGACTTGAAAGGTTTAAAAGAAGCTTGAGCAGAGTTACAGTTCAGTTAGGTGGGATTCACAGTGTCCACAGTGTGTTTGTAGTTTCGTTACGTTGACTTGAAATAATTGTACTTAATTAATAATTGTACTTGATTTCTTCCTGTGCAGTGTTATTGTGTTTTCAAACAAAATGATGATCATGATAAACTCCACACAGGTTTCATATTTTGCACTTGATGCCTACTTTAACACCGGGCTTTTTAAATACTTATATTTCATTTTCATTATGTCTTTATATATGTTAATTCTTTGTGTGAATCTTTTGCTCATTGTGGTTATCTGTATGAACAGAAGCTTACATGAACCTATGTACCTTTTTCTGTGCAGCCTGTTTGTAAATGAGCTGTATGGTAGTACAGGGTTGTTTCCATTCCTTCTGCTTCAGATTCTCTCTGACATTCACACTGTTTCTGCTCCCTTTTGTTTCCTGCAGATTTTCTGTGTGTATATATATGGAGGCGTAGAATTTACCAACTTAGCTGTCATTTCTTATGACAGATACCTTGCTATCTGCTGTCCTCTACAGTATAATGCACATATGACATCTCATAAGGTTGTCATGCTTATTGTTGTTATATGGTTACCTCCTTTTTTTGCTGTTTTTGTCACAACATGCTTGAGTGCCTCTTTACAGCTGTGTGGGAACATCATTAATCAAGTCTACTGTGACAACTACACTGTCATAAAACTGGCTTGCTATGACACCAGTGTGAATAATGTCTATGAACTCATTGCTGCTTCTCTCACCGTCTTTGCTCCGATGTCTGTAATCTTTTACACGTACATGAGGATTCTTAAAGTTTGTTTTTCTGGTTCTAAACAGACCAGACAAAAAGCTGTCAGTACCTGCACTCCTCACCTTGCTTCTCTGCTCAACTTTTCATTTGGGTCTTGTTTTCTAATATTCCAGAGCAGGTTTAACATGAACAGTGTACCTCACATGATGCGAATATTTTTATCATTGTATTTTTTTACATGCCAACCGCTCTTCAACCCTTTAATGTACGGCCTCAACATGTCCAAAATACGCATCAAATGCAAAAGTCTGCTTTTAAGTTCTGTTGGATCGATTTGTTCACCTGAGTAACAAGAAGAAACAATAAATGTATGCCTTTGTCTCACTAGTGTCAACAGTTATATTTTCTTCAGCTAACGTATTGTATCAAAAGGTAAGAACTTTATCATGCAAGTTTTACAAAATAAAAAGGATGATGATTTTGGTCTGTCTGATGCATTATATTATTTCAGTCAATGAAAAGTGATCTACTTTTGTTTATTCTTGTTTAATTTTTACATAAGCAAAGTCTCATGACCTAAAATCTGAAAACCTCAGCATTCTCAGACGAGTTATTGGGCAAAATTTTGAAAATAATTTAAAGCTGTCTATTGAGCATGCATTAAGTAATAAATAATAGTGATTTCACTTGTCCTAAGCTCTGAGTCTTTTTGCTATTATGTTGCTTCCTTTAAGTTTTTTAACCTTGAGAGATTTTAAATATCTTGTAGCAGATTATTATTAACTGCTAGGACTTTGAAGTGAGACTTTACACAAACAACACTGCATAAGTTCCAGATTTAATGAACTCAAACAGTCAAGTCAGGGTAAGTCAGCAAATATCATCAACAACTATTGTCTTATTTCCATTATTAATTCTGTGGGTACAATTTTCAAAAAATAAATTTTTAACCAATTATCACACTATTTTACTGATTATAATATTTTAGCTCTATGCCAGTCTGGTTACAATTTTTTCCACAAGTACACCTCCTTTGGATTCCAGTAGCAAAGTGTCATTTCTTCCGTGTTGTCACATGAATTGATATAATCACATATTTACAAAAATGTGAGGGGTGTACTCACTTTTGTGAGATACTGTATTTAAAGCTGATGATACACGGAGCAACTTTTATGAAAAGTCCAAAAATAGGACCTTATTAGCCCGCTCTCTCTATATGTATACAAACCCACTGCTCAGAATAATTAAGGGAACACTTAAATTACACATCAGATCTTGATGAACAAAAGAGTTCAAAATCTTTACTGTGCTTTGTAGAATTTGTTGAGAACAAAATGACGTGACAGCGGTCAGTGAAAACCAAAATCACCAACAGACTGAGGGCTGGATTCAAAATCATGCCAAAAATCAAAATAAATTTTTGAAATCACAGCTGATCCAACTTGCGTGACATTAATGATGTAACTCATAATGTAACCCAGTAATTTGTTCAGCCCCTAAATGTCTCCAGATAAAATCTGGGCATGCTCCTGATGAGACAGCAAATAGTTTCCTTGGGAATCTCCTCCCAGACCTGGATCAGGGCATCACTGAGCTCCTGCTACCTGTTGGCCTTGGAATCACCGATAAAGAACGTCCCAGAAGTTCTCAATTGGATTCAGGTCTGAGGAAGGTGAGGGCCAGTCAATGGCATCAACGCCTTCATCATCCAGGAACTGCCTACACACTCTGGCCACATGAGGCCGGGCATTGTCCTGCACCAGGAGGAACCGCTGCACCAGTCTACTTTGGCTTAATTCATACCCCCACAACAGATGGTAGTGCGTCAGATTCAATAGAAGTCTCTCCGATTATTTAATTGAGAGGGGGTTCCACTGGGGTCTTCTCTAGGACCACTCCTTTTCTCAGTTTTTATTAACGACATTCCCAAAGTCTGCTCTGACTGTCAATTACATTTATATGCCGACGAGTAACTTGTCACACAGTTACTATTGCCTTTGTTGGATTATGCTGACGTTTACCAAAATACTTTAGACTCTCATCTTCAAACCCTTAATATCATTTAAAACAACCTCTGCAGATTTATCTTTAGGAGTCCTTTGAGAACGCAGCACTACTGCATGTAATGGAGCAGTGATGGAAATGGCTACCTCTTAATTTTGGCTTAACATTGGCTCCAGTGTGTTTTCTCCACTTTTATCGTCCCCTCAACATTGTATCAAAATCAGTTTTCTCTGTATAATCATTACTTCTTTTTATGTTGTTCTTTTTGATGTACTTTGTGTGGGTGATGGGAGTGTTGTGCAGATATTTTCACTTAGGGTGTATTCACTTTTGTTGCCAGTGGTTTAGACATTAATGATTGTGTGATGTGTTATTTTGAGGGGACAGCAAATTTACACTGTTATACAAGCTGCACACTCACTACTTTACATTGTAGCAAAGTGTCATTTCTTCAGTGTTGTCACATGAAAAGATATAATCACATATTTACAAAAATTTAAGGGGTGTACTCACTTTTGTGAGATACTGTATGTCTCCTGTCACTTGATTGTGTGTGATTGTGTTTCTTTGTTTGTAGAACCATTTATATGTTTTGTGTTGGACGCCCTTGAAAACGAGATGGCTCATCTTAAGGGGTTATCCATGAATACATTTACAGTTATTAAACCCCCAATGGTCTGTCAGACCATCTTAGCAGTTTTAGTTTTAAGAAACTGTACAACCGGACTTGATAAGGTTGATGTGTTAGTAATAAATGGTGAACATTGTGGATATCCCATTACCAGCGTGGCTCTGAGTTTATGTTGTATTTTTCCATCCTCTACAAGCTAACCTTAACTCTACTGAGAAGCATGGACCCAAACTGTTCCAACAGCTTACCCTGGAAGACAGAGAAAAGAGGTTAAGGGAGGGCCAGTGCATTCACTGCTCCTGGCTCAACCACTTCATTGCACGCTGCCCATTAAAAGTTTAGGCCCGCTAGTAATAGAGATGGTCCTGGTGAGCCAATGAATTATTGTCTCTAGTCCCTCTCGTCTGATGCCCACTGTAACTCTCTTTTATCTGCTTTCCCCCTGTTCACAGGTGTTGTTGGTGGATTCTGGACCCAACGCTAATTTGACAGACACCTCCCTCACCAGAGAACTGGGACTGGGGTCTTGCCAGCAAATGTGTTGTACCGCTGGCTTCTCTTACTCGTAACCCATGAAACACCACCCCCATAACCATGACCATAACACCTCGCTTCGGCTGCTGGTCTTCCCGCCTGGCATCATAGTAAGACATGTAAGATATTTTGCTTGGCCTCCGTTAGGTTGTCGCACAGTTGAAGCAGAGCCACAAGGGGATTTCCCACAATCGGTGCCTTTTTTTCGACCGCACCTGGGTAAAGTAGAGAACTGCACACACAGTTAATTGTAGCTAGTGTTTTCTGCCATGTTAGCATTATTGCTAGCAAAAAAGCTGCTACCTGCCTCTAAGCTTTCAAACATATCTTTATTGAAAATGTCAATAGCTGGAGCTGTCAGCAGCGGCTGACGAGCTGTTTTATACATGTACAGTGTGAGCACTCAGGTCATGGCACACTGTTACGTGCAGGTCGTTGCACGTAAATCATGAGCTTTGACTTTCCCGGCAAACTCCAGCTCCTTCAGTCCAGTCAGTGGCCCGACCACCTACTGTTTCTTGTGTTCAGTCGACGACCTGGCTGACTTCTGATCCTGCTGCGCTACAGCTAATTTTTGTACATGCTGAGCTTAAAATGACTCTAGTTCCTGTGCTGCAACAGTCACCTGAACCAGACTTGCAGCAGCTTCCAGTCCTAACTGTGTTACAACAAACCCCTGACTCCATAGAACTACAGCAGCTTCACCATTGAGCAACAGCAATATCCTGTCACTACGGAGATCCAGCAAGACCCTGACTCGGCTATACTACAGCCTCCTCCTGCTTCAATCACAGGACTGCAATTACCTCTGGTTCCCCCGAGCTGCTCCAACAACTTCCTGACTCTAGTGAGATGCAGGGACCTTCTTCCTCTGTTGTAGTGATGCAGCACCAGTCACTAGCCTCCTGCTCTGCTGCCCGATAGCCAGTCTTTTTGTCCTTCAGCTGTCTGGCTCTGGTTTTGGTCTCCAGTCTTGTGTCTGGCCTCCAAAAGGTATCCGCTTCCCTTGGCGGTCTTCTTCTTGGCCTCCAGAGGGTCTTCTGCCTGTCATTTCCATCCTTACTTCACCAGATTGTCTTTCGTTTGGATTTTAGCTTTTTGTTTGTCTGTGCACTTTCACATTTACTTTATCTATAGGATTTGTGTTGCTTTATTTGCAGTTCCATTAAGTTGGACACTATCCCTGACTTTGTTCACCTTTCAGTATTGTTTAATAAATCTGTAAAATGTATCCTGCCAGTTCATCTCCTATGAGGTCCTAACACGCACACAAGCCAGGAGCACTAACAAACAAAGCAGTATCCAATACCTTGATAACGGCCCCACGGAGGTTAAATAGCTTGGACTTCATGCCAGTCAATCAGAAATGAAGAAGCCTTTGCAAGAAGTCCAGTTTCCCTTGTCTTTTAACCCACTTTGGATAACTATGACCTGGATGACTGAGATTCTTCAGAGACATATGGTTTAATGATTCAATAAGTACTCAACATCCACATTTCCAAAGATCAATCAGAAATTTACTAGCAGTAGATCCTCTGATAATGACATCATTCTGCTGCTGTGGGCGTCCACTGACTTAAAAGGTTTAAAAGAAGCAGGAGCAGAGTTACAGTTCAGTTAGGTGGGACTCACAGTGTCATTCACACTGTGTCATAAATTGTGTTTGTAGTTTCTCTAACCATTATGTTGACTTTAATGAAGGAGTGGTAAGTTGAAGATGATTGTCACAAATTATTTCTTCAACAAAGTGTAACATTTATATTGTACTCACTTACTTCATGTGCAGTGGTATTGTGTTTTCAACTAAAATGAAGATCATGATAAACTCCACACAGGTTTCATATTTTACACTTGATGCCTACTTTGACACCGGGCTTTTTAAATACTTATATTTCATTTTCATTATGTCTTTATATATGTTAATTGTTTGTGTGAATCTTCTGCTCATTGTGGTTATCTGTATGAACAGAAGCTTACATGAACCTATGTACCTTTTTCTGTGCAGCCTGTTTGTAAATGAGCTGTATGGTAGTACAGGGTTGTTTCCATTCCTTCTGGTTCAGATTCTCTCTGACATTCACACTGTTTCTGCTCCCTTTTGTTTCCTGCAGATTTTCTCTTTGTATTCTTATGGAAGTGTAGAATTTACCAACTTAGCTGTCATTTCTTATGACAGATACCTTGCTATCTGCTGTCCTCTACAGTATAATGCACATATGACATCTAATAAGGTTGTCATGCTTATTGTTGTTATATGGTTACCTCCTTTATTTGCTGTCCTTGTCACAACATGCTTAACTGCTTCTTTACAGCTGTGTGGGAACATTGTTAATCAGGTATACTGTAACAACTATTACATCATACAGCTGGCTTGCTATGACACCAGTGTGAATAATGTCTATGAACTCATTGCTGCTTCTCTCATAGTCTTTGCTCCGGTGTCTGTAATCTTTTACACGTACATGAGGATTCTTAAAGTTTGTTTTTCTGGTTCTAAACAGACCAGACAAAAAGCTGTCAGTACCTGCACTCCTCACCTTGCTTCTCTGCTCAACTTTGCTTTTGGGGCTTCCTTTGAAATATTACAGAGCAGGTTTAACATGAACAGTGTACCTCACATGATGCGAATATTTTTATCATTGTATTTTTTTACATGCCAACCGCTCTTCAACGCTTTAATGTACGGCCTCAACATGTCCAAAATACGCATCATATGTAAAAGTCTGCTTTTAACTTCTGTTGGGAAATGCAGATTATCCCCCAGACTTGTTCCTATTGAGGAACAGAGGAAACAATAAATATATGCCTTTGGCTCACTAGTGTCAACAGTAATAAATTCTTCAAATAGCAGATTTGATCAAAAGTGAGAAACTTTATTATTAGTTATTCATTTCTGCACTTCTATAAAATAAAAATAAAAGTGATGCTTTTAGTCTGTCTGATGATATATAACTGATGTATTATTTTATATGCAGTCAATGAAAGGTGATCAACTTTTGTTTATTCTTGTTTCTGTCAAAATTCATTTCATTCACTTGTCTAAACTCAAATTACTCCCTACTATTATCTTGCAATTATGTTGCGTTATTGGAGTTTTTTACCTTGAGAGATTTTATACCATGGCTATAAAAATGTTACTGAACTACCTACCTTTAGGAGATTATTATTAACTACAATGACTTTGATGAGTGAGAATTTACACAACAAACACACAAAAAGTTCCAGATTTAATGCACTGCAACAGTGTAGTCTTATTCATGCAGCCCAAATTCCCACAATACAAATTTCCCTCAGAAGTCTTTATAGTCTGTCCAACATAGAACCACTCTATCCTTGGACCCTGAATTTGAATATGGAAAAACTCTTTAAACAGGAAATAAGTGTGAAATGTCAGGAACAGACATGCCTGTCTGACATCTTTCAGGTTAGACAAACTTTGAATACATATCTTCTTTACAGAGTATCTCAGAGGTCAAGGACAGGCGTGAATTGTTTTATGGTTGGAAGAAGACCAATATCCTCTAGTAATCACCAAATACCAACACTTTGAGAAAGCGTGACAAAGCGTCTGTATTTCAGTATGAGACGCCTTTTTAATATTTGGTATGCAGTTTGGTTAGGTTAAGGAAAACATTTATTTGGTTATACTGAAGTTACTTAATATAGATGCTGAAAGGTACCTTGTGGGTTAAATACCAAGGCTATGTCAGGCTTTCTCAAAGCATCTGAGGTCTCACTTCACTGGTTCCATTAAGAGTGGAACCAGTGAAGCGTGGCCTCTTCAATATATAGACAATAGTTTGTGGTGTGCAATTTTATGATCAATGAAGAGGGCAGCACAAAGGGAGTAGATAATGTTATCAGAGACTGAAGATACAGTTGTTGTGCTCTGACCGGGGCGAAATCCAGACTGCCATGGCTGTAGAAAGATCAGTGAGTCGATAAAGGCAATAAGTTGTAAATAGAAAAGTGATTCTAGGATCCTTGCTAAGAAGGGAAGTTTGGATATTGGGTAGTAGTCGGCACTTTTCCATGAAGCTGGAATCATGTCTGTTAAAAAGGTTTGGTTACAGATATGTGCTAATGTGGACAGATCGATGGGGCACTTAGATCAAGAAGATAGGTCAACATGATCTGGACCAGAGGAGAAGAAATGGAGATTAAAAGTTTCAAGATCTATCAGTAATATGACCAGGTACTTGTTTTATTTGAAGTGGACGGTGTTACTGTGGTGAGTTCTAAGAGATGCTATAGTGTTTCATAATTTATTGGAACTACTACAGGCAGAGAAAAATGACGCATAATAATTTGATTAAGCTTTCCTAATCATGCTGTTGCAGATATTTGTTTATTGCCTGAAGTTTATAACACTCCACAGGGCTGCCACTTAATCTAGCCTTATAAGGACCATGTCTGTCAGCAAAGATTCTGAAAAGTTTTCCAGTGCCTCAGCGGGTCAGAAATAGAGAGCATTTTATCAGTGTCAGAGGTGACTGGACAGCAATTATGTCACAGGCAAAAACTCCAGAGGCAGGTGTGTTTATCTGGGCTTAATACTTATAATAATGCTCAATAATGTCCACCACAATATATTCATATATTTGGAGCACTGAGCATGAGGTGATTTTGGGATCTTAGGGGAAAGCCCTGTTTTATGTCTGGGTAGGTTTTCATGGATCAGTCCAGTTTTGGAGTGTAAGATGCTCCTTAGAGTTAGGAAAGGGGGCACAACAGACACAAGAGGATGCATTACATTTTTGATGGCACTTGTCTGGGCAACTCCTGTGACTAGCTAGATGGCCGAATATAGATAGAACTGTGTGTGGTTTGAGAATTTGCAGGGCTCCTCATCCACAATGGAACAGATGCATGGGATCCAATTTGACGGGTGCTAAGACCCTGGGGACATCAACAGCGCCGAGACTGGCCAGAGCGAGAGCGAGTCGTGGGAGCCTGTTAGCAGAACACCTGTGAGAGTGACAGAAGACGAAATGTTTGCTGAGAGTAGTTTTGTCCTAAACCAGTTTGTCTGAGCGCCATCGCGTCTGAATAAGTTATATTATTTATTATTATTAATGTCCGGATCGTTTGCAAGGATCTCAATAGCTTTGTCCTCTGAATATCATCAGAACAAGTTGTTGCCAGCTTTTTGTACCATTCATTCTTATGGTGTCACCTTCTACCAGAGATGTGACCTGACCTGGGAGTTAAACATGGAGCGGGGTGTCGGTGTAGTCCACAGGGACCCGGAGCAGTTTCTCCAGGGGCTCCACTGTTGGCAGCTGTTCTGGACTTGGTTTCAGGCCCAGAGATGTTGTCCCAGCTTCTCCAACACAAGGTAAGGCAACTTTATTCCTAGAGCACAGACACAACAGGCCAGAACACAATGTGCTTCACAGGGTATAAAAATATAGCAAAGGTACAGTGCATAAATACAGACAGGAATTAGGCCACAAGAGATACAAATATTTATGTAAACTAGTCCATTTTAAAGAGAAAATGTCAAGTGACAATAAGAGAAAAAAACACAGCAACTTAGATGCATAATTAAATTAAGAACATTTTAACATTAAGGTTATTTAAAAGCAAAGCCAAGAACATTAGGCTACTTGGTGGAGTAGATTTGTAGTCAGATTTGGTCTTATATCAACTGGGAGGTTATTCCAGGTCTGTGTTCATGATGACAGAATGCTGCTTCACTGTTTTGTTGTTACTTTTAGGACAGCCAGTAGGCTAGTCCCAGACATCCTAAGGGTTGTGGGAGGATCCTATGGCACAAGCATATGAGAGGAATATTTGGGTCCTTACTCACAGAGGGATTTATAGAGGAGCTGCAAGATTCTGAAGTCAGTTCTCTGAGTGACTGGTAGCCAATGTAAAAATTTTAGAAGTGGGGTTATAAGCTCCTATTTCTTAGGCTAGTTGTTGTCAGGACCCTGGAGGAGGTGTTCTGAATCAGCTGCAGCTGTCCAATCAATTAATTTTTGGAGACCTGTAAAGACACCATTACAGTAGTCGAGTTGACTGAAGATGAATGTATCAAGTTTTTCCAGAACCTGCTGAGATATAAGTAGACATGCATGATATTAGATGATGGTCGATATTCGATATGCTGATATGTTCAAACCCATTTTGGCCTATGCCGACTTCATTTTTCATTCACTGAAGAGAACACCGAGTCTCTCCTTTACTACTTTTACCCTATTACTCTCATTTGTTTTAGATACAGATTTTAAACCAGACAAATACATTTTGATTCTAGCAAATATGTATAATTTTACAAATGTAGACATAGACATACACCCCAGAAAAATAAGTAAATTATTTCATTTGGGGTTGGATAAATACCACCTTTTTATTTTTAAGTAAAACCGTTAAAATGAAGCTCCATCCATTTCCTGAGCTGCATACAGTCCTGTAACAACAGTGAGCTCTCTATTGCACAAAATAAAAGCAGGTGTAGTCCAGAGCTAAAAGCTCAGTCCTCAGGATGTGCTTTAAAGCAGAACAAACAAGACTGAAAAAAACCCTTCAGCTGACTAGTAGGCCAGCTGATCGTACTTACAACTGTGCAAACTAACAAAAACAAGCTCCATATATCATTTTCTGAGCCACAAATACTCCTGTAATTAAAAAATTTGTCGACACGGAATTTCATTTTCGACCCATCTTTCCAGAGATGTTGTATGAGAGAGGAGATAGCAATCTTCCCCTTAAGAACATTTCTGGTTGTTCATTTGTAACTGCAGTGCCCTACATGAAGTGCTAGCGGCAGTATCGGCTAATCAAAATTGTGCTCAAACATTTTCGGAGTTGAGAAGCTCCACAAGCGCTGGTGGGCGAAGCTACTGAGCCAGCCGACCGGACAGACACGCCCACAGAGCCTTCTGATCCCAGTCAGATCACACTCACAAAGACTTCTGCAGCAGCCACAACAGGGCAGCAATAGCAGAGGAAGGGCCACAACTGTAAGATAGTTTCAGTGTTCATACCCCTGTTAATCTGAGTAATGTTTAACATGTGAATGGAAATCAAGAGACATCTGGCTTGTGATGTACAGAACTTTTGCTTTATTATTCTAAATAGACATTGCATTGTTAGTGTACAGTTGTGGTTACAGTACTTTTATATTCTTATTTATGCACCAATATGCCGAAGCAAATTCCTTGTAAGTTGAAACCTACGTGGCAGTAAACTTGATGGTGAGCTTATTGTTTGGGGTGACAAAGCATGGCTATTATCTTGGAGCAGCCCAGTTTTTCCAAGGTTCTTTGCTTGCTTGGTTTTGAGGTCTCATGAATGGTGCTGGCTAAGAGAACGCTTTTTTTTTTAGTTATGTTAGTGTATATTAAATCAGTGAATTATAGGAGAAGCCTACCCTGTCTTGTCGTCTTCCTTTTTTCCCCCTTGCATTGATACTAGTGTTCATTCTGAATAGTAAACCTCGTCCACTTAGTAGTAGCTAGCTAGTATGTGTGTTGGGGTATGTCAGTAATTTACATGAAAGATATTTAATTAGTTAAATAGTTTAATTAGGGTTAGGGGTTGACAAAAAAGGGGGTGACTAATCGACAATAGAAAAACCTGAGAGATTAGTCGATTATGAAAATAATTATTAATAGTTTCAGCACTATCCTTAATTTTCTGAGTCGTGCCATCCTTTTCAGTTCAAGGGTGACATCTTCAGCTGACAGCTTCTGTTCAGCTATTTTTTTTTTAATACCAGAGGTAGATTATCTTTTTTTTTAAAAATGAGTTTCAATACCTTTTCAACATCTATTCAATTTCTCTTAAAGTCTATTACATCAGAGGCAACACTTATTTGCAGGTATTTGCCTGCAGCAGGTTCAAGGGCAATACAATGGGCAAAGACTGTCGTTCCTTGGAATTGTGGGTTCGGCCACTTATGAGTTTAACCTTTGAAGTAACAGAATACCGAAATATCAAATAAGCCTACTGATCTTTTTACTTTATGCTCTTTAGGCATTAACAGCAGACTAATGTTTTTTTGTTTCACATTCCTTAGTTTTGTTCTTCTTGGATCTTGTGACTGTCTTCACAAAGGTCCATTTAGGGTATCACCTGGATACCCTAAAGATACCCTAAATGGACCTTTGTGAAAACAGTCACAAGATCCAAGAAGAACAAAACTACAGGGGAGGAGGAAAAGAAGGTCAAACGCAACAACATTGTGATTCCATACGTGTCTGGAGTATCAGAGAAACTCAGGAGGATTTTCAAATAGCTGAGTTTCCCTGCCAGTCAGTCAGAACTGAAGAAGTCCTTTGGATAAGGGACGAAACGTCTTCCAGTATCTTCAACCAAGTCCAGTTGCCCTTCATTTTAACCCTCGTTGGATAAAGTGTCAATTAGTGCGTAAGTAAAAACTTTAATAGAAATTTATAAAATATGACATAGGTTAAAAACTAGAAAAGGGGAGAAGGAGCTGCTGTGTCGCGCTGCCATTCTCTGCTGCGCCGGAAGTAGCTCTTCCCTCCCTCCCCTTCTCTGTGGCATTGCACAGTGGGATGACTGTGGACGCTCTCTTCACGGCGGCCTCATGGTCGTCCCTGTGCTCATTCGTCCGTTTCTACTTGCGGGATGTCTCCTGTTTCTCGTTTCTCTACTTTACTTTGCTTTTGGGGCTTGCTCGTTCACTCGTTGAGTGATTGTCATCTGTGTCTTCTCCCAACCGGACAGTGGGGGGAGCGGCTGCTGCTCGCGCCGGCCCTGCTCTGTGCGCAGCTGGAACGGTTGCAGTGTGTAACCTTATGTGTGGGTCACGTGTCTGGGGACTCTAACCCGATAGGGATAGGTCTTTATACACCGCAGAAAACATAGTTACGGATCTTATATTGCATTTCTGTCAGTAGATCCTCAGAAATATTACACACTGAACCTTTTAAGATGCATAATAAATTAGTATTGTTGAAAGTGTTGTTTTACCCCTCCTCTCTTCACGGGTGCTTTACGGGTGTTTGTTATCTGTTGCGGAGATTTTGAAATACCTACATATAGCCCACATGCAGTTGCTGGCGCTCGTGCTACAGATTCAGTCATCGTGTGCGTCAAAACGCCACCTTATTGGCCAGGCTCATCTGCAGAAACGTTATGCTGATGGTGATCATTTTAAGCTTTAATCTGCTGATACCGATGTTGTGCCGACATCAACGTGCATCCCTAGATATCCCTAAGTCGTATACTTGATATATTTTACAAAAAACGTTTTGTGCTTCTAGGTGAAAAGAATTACCAGTAGGTGGCGCTATAAGTGATTGAAAATTGGCCTGTACAAGTGTTCAGGGCACCCTTATCAAACATGTGAAATTTGGTCCAAATGTGAGCATGTGCAGTTAGGGCTGGGCGATATGGGCAAAAATGTTGTCACAATAAAAACATTTTATACCATTTGATATCGATAATTATCAGGATAAATGTTAATTCTTTCAGGTTTTAAGGCCGATATTTTTGCTTGTGGGTGAAAATTTAAGAAACCAGATGATTAATTGTGTGGTTAAACTTTTCTTTATTGTCAGCATGTGACAAAACCCTTGATGCCAAACAGTGGCTCACTTCACAAATCTGAGGTAGAACGTTCAAAACAATTATATCTTTTTCAAATAATATGATTAGTAAATAATTTTTCAGTCAGTTTTCCTCAACAAAATAAAATAATCTTAATAGAAAAATTAAGTTCTACTTTGTTCGTGAATCAAATGAACTAAATCAAACATTTATTGAGAATACATTGAACATTGGTTATATTGTTGTTGAAGAACATTATATTAAGTTGCACTGCGGTGAAGTTATGACGTAAATTTCCACCATGTTTGAATTTTGTGCAACGTTTTGTTAAGTTGTGTGATTCATTCAGAATAAACAATTCCTTGCATTTCAATAGGGTCCTCGCATGTTTCATCCTCAGGGCCTAATTAGTAACAGTGGTTTGTTTGGTAATGCCATCGGTCTGCTGCTGTGGACACCCCCCATGAAAAGTTTAAAAGAAGCACAGTTCAGTTTGGAGGAGGCCAGAGTTTGAATCATATGTCATTAACTGTGTGAAGTAGTTTTTACCATTGGTGTTTTATTGTGTTGAAATTGACAAAAGATAACTTGTTGTAAGTAAACTAAATATTGCTCATGTGCTTGATGTGTTATCTTCACTCTCTGATTGACAATCATTAATGTAAAGTTTAGATTACTTTAATTTTGCAAATGTCTGACTAAAGTAACATAATTATTGCAGTTAGTTCATCCTGTGAACAGTGTTGTGATTTCTTGAAAAATCAAAGGGGCCATGATTAATTCTACTCGGGGTTCATTTTTCATACTTGGTGCCTACTTTGACCCTGGAGCTTTTAAGTACTTATATTTTATGATTGTCGTGTCTTTATATATTTTTATTCTCAGTATAAATCTTCTACTCATTGTGGTTATCTGTATGAACAGAAGCTTACATGAACCTATGTACCTTTTTCTGTGCAGCCTGTTTGTAAATGAGCTGTATGGTAGTACAGGGTTGTTTCCATTCCTTCTGCTTCAGATTCTCTCTGACATTCACACTGTTTCTGCTCCCTTTTGTTTCCTGCAGATTTTTTCTTTGTATTCTTATGGCAGTGTAGAATTTACCAACTTAGCTGTCATTTCTTATGACAGATACCTTGCTATCTGCTGTCCTCTACAGTATCATGCAAATATGACATCTCACAAGGTTGCCATGCTTATTGTTGTTATATGGTTACCTCCTTTTTTTGCTGTTTTTATCACAACATGCTTAACTGCTTCTTTACAGCTGTGTGGGAACATTGTTAATCAGGTATACTGTAACAACTATTACATCATACAGCTGGCTTGCTATGACACCAGTGTGAATAATGTCTATGAACTCATTGCTGCTTCTCTCATAGTCTTTGCTCCGATGTCTGTAATCTTTTACACGTACATGAGGATTCTTAAAGTTTGTTTTTCTGGTTCTAAACAGACCAGACAAAAAGCTGTCAGTACCTGCACTCCTCACCTTGCTTCTCTGCTTAACTTTGCTTTTGGGGCTTGCTTTGAAATATTACAGAGCCGGTTTAACATGAACAGTGTACCTCACATGATGCAAATATTTTTATCATTGTATTTTCCTACATGCCAACCGCTCTTCAACGCTTTAATATACGGCCTCAACATGTCCAAAATACGGATCATATGTAAAAGTCTGCTTTTAAGTTCTGTTAGAATTTTTCAGCTGCACTAACAGAGAAAACAATAAATGTATGCCTTTGGCCTACTGGTGTCAACAGTAATAATTTTTTCAGTTAACATATTTTATCAAACGTAGGAACTTTTATTATGCAAGTTTTCACAAATTAAAACAGAGATGTTGATTTTGGTCTTTCTGATGATAAATAATTGATCCATACTTTTATTTGCAGTCAGTGATGGAGGGTCAATTTTTTTCTTATTGTTTCATTGTACACTTATTTTCAATTCATGTCTTTTTGTAATTATTTTGCCTTATCTCAGTTTTTTTCACCCTGAGAGAGTTTATACCATGGCTAAATAAATGTTACTTAACTGCCTACCCATAGCATATTAATATTAATAATGTCACTTTGATGAGTGAGACAAAAACACAATAATTTCCAGATTCAATGCACTGAAACAGTCCAGTCAGGGTATGTCAGCTTTATTCATGTCCCACTGAATCCCAAATTTATCCCACTCTATCCTTAGACCCTGAATGTGAATATGGAAACCGGAACAAAGTTAGAAATGTCAGGAAAATAAATGTCTGTCTGTTGTTTCCCAGGACAGACAGAAATCTATCTATCTAAAGTAGAAAGCTAGACTGCACAGTACAAATTAAGTTGGACAATAAAGAAATACTTTAATTTTGTACCTCGAGGAAAGATTTAGTTGACATGGTCATTGGTTTCTACAGTCATCGCTGCGACAAATAATATTTTTGTAGTTATTTTCTACTTGAATTTATTGTGTTAATGCTTTTAGTGTTTGAGTATTTGTTGACTGTAGAGATCCAAAAACTCTGGCAATTGACCTTAAACCCCTGGACCGAGTAGACTCTTGGTCTCTGTGACCTCTCGCCAACACTGCATCCCCATTTATGAGTAAAACCTTTTGTCTGAAAGCCACCTCCAACTCTGATCATTCTGATGATAATGTGAAAGTGGACCACAATCCGTATATGGTTCCTTCTTTCATTATTTTGTTTCAAAACCGAATCGGGAAAAACAAAAGAAAATGCTGTAACCAGCGCAGGAGGTGTGTATGCAGACGGACAGCGAGTCTGCTGTAAGAGGAAGGCTGCAGGGGTCTTGAGATGTCTCTTGTCGTTGAAGACCTCTAAGAAGTTGGGTTATCTGAGAATGTTTTTGGAAGTTTGGAAAAGAAGCCGGTGCTTCCGCTAAGATGGACTTCATTGGGATGTTTTTTTTTAGCCACTGTGGATGTGTTGATGAAATAAGACGTGGTGACACGATTGAATGACAGGGAGGTCAAGTTGTACTAGTTTTTTGGGGGCCATTCTGGTGCGATTAGTCTTCTTTGTAGAATCCCCCAAAACTTGCAGAATATGTGGTGGCGGTCTACGATTGGTATCTTGGGGTGTCTGAAGCAAGCTGTGGCTTGGAAGCCGTGTGAACGTGGATTTTGGTAAAACCATGCCTCTGACTTGGGGACCCGATCTAGAATAATGGCCATGTAATTGTCTTGGTGTATGGAGAAAGTGTACTTCAGTAAGCTGCTCGCATCAGTTACAACAGAACTGGAGATGATTATTATTGAAAGATAAGCGAAGAACAGCATGGGTGCATGTTCTTTTGTAACGGTTTCCGAATGACTTTTCGGATGGTTCTATGTAATGGACCATCTTGTGCGGTCAGGTTAGTGGATGATGGGAGCGGTCGGTGGGCATCCCGGTGCCTAATGCCCCTACTGAAATCGGCTGCTGATGTTGCTCGAGGTGTTCGACTGGGGGTGCTAGCATCTCGGTGCTGGAGGCCCCTATGGAACTGGCTGCTGTAGTTGCTGGATGTGTCCAACTGTGGCGCTGGCGTCCCAGTGCGGAAGGCACCTAATGAAGCCTGCTGCTGTGGTTGGTAGATGTAGTTGGCTGGGGAGCTGGCATCCCAGTGCTGGCTGTCTTGTGTGATGTAGGCTGCTGGTGCGGTCAACCCCGATGAGAGGTGGAGGACTTCCGGTGTTGCTTTGGTACTGACTTTTCTGCTATCTTGAGATGGAGGTAATATGTGAACTGTCCTGCGCTGACGTCACGGTGTGCATAATGCGCCACCCGGAAAGGAGCTGGTGTTGACATGTATGATAGCTTGAAAAGTTTGCTGTATTGTGTGTTGACTAAGTCGGAATTATTTCCGCTGGCGCGTGGAAACGCTGTCATCAGCTTTTTGATGAGAAGCGGAGGATTCTTCGGGTGCAATGTTTAATTGTTGAGGAGAGTGGACCGTGGAAAGCGTTAAAGCTGGACTCACCCGCTCCCTGGCGGACTTTAGGATTGTACAAAGCAGGGCCTCAAGCGTGGAGACGGAGGAGAGCTCCCTCACCGCTGTGATCCAAAAAGAACCTGTTAGCTGGCAACACTCTCTTTCTGGTGAGTAGGCTATTCAAGTGTAACGATTCTCGCTACCAAACGGGGTGTGTGTGACAGACGTGTCAGCAGGTCGGGCCTGGGGCCGCTGTGTGAATCAGAGATGTGACCTGACCTGGGCGTTAAATATGGAGCAGGTCACCCTGGAGACGGAGTGTCAGTGTCCACGGGGACCCGAAGCTGCTGGTCCAGGGGCTCCACTCCCTCTACTGGGACGGGGACCAGAACCACTGGACTTTGTGGGCAGCTGTTCAGGAGATGTTGTCACAGCTTCTCCAACACAAGGCAAGGCAACTTTATTCAAATAGCACATTTCAGAATCAGAATGAGGTTTTTGCCAGGTACATTTTCACAATCAATTTATTATCAATTTATATTATATTTACAAGACATAACAGAGAAATATAAATATAGAAAAAGTTATGAGATAATACAAAAATCCAATAATACTAATGCAAAAAAAGAATGAAAAAAATATAAAGGATAATTAACAAGCAATGCACAAAAATTCAGCAGGGGAACTCAATGTGCTTTACAAGGTATCAAGATGTAAACAAACTTTAAGAATTCCTATTTAAGTGTAAAAAAAAAAAATTATTACAAGACCAAACACAAAGCAAAGTGCCAATAAATGTTACTCACTCTGGTGTCAGAGCCGGCCAGTTTCCACAGAAAACTTGATGTTGCCAAAGAGCAGTAAAGGTGAACTTTAAGATGTTGTCACATCACATTGTGAGTAAAAACACCCTCTAATTCGAACCCCCTAATTCAATAATTACATAACATCCACAGATGTGGTGGTTCCTTCACTTTTTATCTTTTCTGTCTTTACTGAACAATTTTTAAAATACCAACAAATACTCATTCTGTAATCAGTGTTTTCCAGGCATCAATTAGGAAATGAGTAACAGTGGTTCCTTTGGTAATGACATCAGTTTGCTGCTGTGGACGCCCACTGATGTTTAAAAGAAGCTGAGTTACAGTTCATTTCGGAGGAGGCCAGAGATTGATTCACGTCATTAACTGTGTGTTGTAGTTTTAACATTACATTGAGTTTAAATAGACGATAACTAAAAGATCTAAGTAAACTGAATATTGTTCATATGTTCTTGATGTGTTATCTTCAAACTCTAACTAACAATCATTAATGTAAAGTTTAGATTAGTTTACCTCCATAAATGTGTGACTAAATGTAACATAATTATTGTGGTTAGTTCTTTTTGTGAACAGTGTTGTTATTGCTTGATAAACCAAAGGGGAATCATGATAAACTCCACACAGGTTTCATATTTTTCACTTGATGCCTACTTTAACACCGGGCTTTTCAAATACTTATATTTCATTTTCATTTTGTCTTTATATATGTTAATTCTTTGTGTGAATCTTCTGCTCATTGTGGTTATCTGTATGAACAGAAGCTTACATGAACCTATGTACCTTTTTCTGTGCAGCCTGTTTGTAAATGAGCTGTATGGTAGTACAGGGTTGTTTCCATTCCTTCTGCTTCAGATTCTCTCTGACATTCACACTGTTTCTGCTCCCTTTTGTTTCCTGCAGATTTTTTCTTTGTATTCTTATGGAGGTGTAGAATTTACCAACTTAGCTGTCATTTCTTATGACAGATACCTTGCTATCTGCTGTCCTCTACAGTATAATGCACATATGACATCTAATAAGGTTGCCATGCTTATTGCTGTTATATGGTTACCTCCTTTATTTGTTGTTTTTGTCACAACATGCCTGAGTGCTTCTTTACAGCTGTGTGGGAACATCATTAATCAAGTCTACTGTGACAACTACTCTATCATAAAACTGGCTTGCTATGACACCAGTGTGAACAACGTATATGAAATCATTGCTTTTTCTCTCACAGTCTTTGCTCCGATGTCTGTAATCTTTTACACGTACATGAGGATTCTTAAAGTGTGTTTTTCTGGTTCTAAACAGACCAGACAAAAAGCTGTCAGTACCTGCACTCCTCACCTTGCTTCTCTACTCAATTTTGCTTTTGGGGTTTCCTTTGAAATATTACAGAGCAGGTTTAACATGAACAGTGTGCCGAATATGATGCGAATATTTTTATCATTGTATTTTCCTACATGCCAACCGCTCTTCAACGCTTTAATGTACGGCCACAACATGTCCAAAATACGCATCATATGTAAATGTCTGCTTTTAAGTTCTGTTAGATTTGTTCATGTTGAGTAACAAGAGAAAACAATAAATGTATGCATTTGGCTCCCTTGTGTCAACAGTAATAATTTCTTAACGTGATGTATTTTATCAAAAGGTAGGAAATTCATCGTGCAAGTTTTAAAGAATAAAAACAATAGTGTTGATTTTGGTCTGTTTGATGACAAGTAAATGCATAATTTTATTTGCAGTCAATGAAATGAAATTATGTTTATTCTTGTTTAATTTTTACAGTGTTGTTTTCAGCTTCTATTTGAAGCAAAGGTACATAATCTAAAAACTTCAGTATTCTTAAACAAGAATTTAATGGATTTAAAAGTAATTTTAAATTGTCTTTTGATCATGATGAAGTAAATTTACTTTTCATAAACTTTGAGTCTTTTTGCGATTATGTTGCTACATTTAAGTTTTTTCACTTGGAGAGATTTCATACCATGGCTATTAAGACCTGGTTGAAAAGGCCACAACAAAAGGGAGACACACCATGGTAAAAGTTTTAACCAAAGTTTAAACCGAAGTTAACAAAATTTAAGAGGTATTTCAAAGTAATATAATCAACGTATGAGGTATGTAGTCTGTGGTTTCAGTAGTGTCTGGGCAGGATGATGGTTGCATGAGTACAGGTGCTGGTCATATAATTAGAATATCATCAAAAAGTTGATTTATTTCAGTAATTTCATTCAAAAAGTGAAACTTGGATATTCATTTATTCCACACAGACTGATATATTTCAAATGTTTATTTCATTTAATTGTGATGATTAAAATTGACAACTAATGAAAATCCCAAATTCAGTATCTCAGAAAATGAGAATATTACTTAAGACCAATACAAAAAAAGGATTTTTAGAAATGTTGGCAACTGAAAAATATGAACATGAAAAGTATGAGCATGTACAGCACTCAATACTTAGTTGGGGCTCCTTTTGCCTGAATTACTGCAGCAATGCGGCGTGGCATGGAGTCCATCAGTCTGTGGCACTGCTCAGGTGTTATGAGAGCCCAGGTTGCTCTGATAGTGGCCTTCAGCTCTTCTGCATTGTTGGGTCTGGCGTATCACATCTTCCTCTTCACAATACCCCATAGATTTTCTATAGGGTTAAGGTCAGGCCAGTTTGCTGGCCAATTAAGAACAGGGATACCACGGTCCTTAAACCAGGTACTGGTAGCTTTGGCACTGTGTGCAGGTGCCAAGTCCTGTTGGAAAATGAAATCTGCATCTCCATAAAGTTGGTCAACAGCAGGAAGCATGAAGTGCTCTAAAACTTCCTTCATAAGAGAACATAACTTTGGACCACTCAGCAGCAGTCCAGTCCTTTTTGTCTTTAGCCCAGGCGTGACGCTTCTGACGCTGTGTCTTGTTCAAGAGTGGCTTGACACAAGGAATTCGACAGCTGAAACTCATGTCTTGCATACGTCTGTGCGTGGTGGTTCTTGAAGCACTGACTCCAGCTGCAGTCCACTCTTTGTGAATTTTCTACCACATCTTTTCCTTCCCTTCGCCTCTCTATTAATGTGCTTGGACACAGAGCTCTGTGAACAGCCAGCCTCTTTAGCAATGACCTTTTGTGTCTTGGCCTCCTTGTGCAAGGTGTCAATGGTCGTCTTTTGGACAGCATCATTGTGTAGCCTACAGAACTAGACTGAGAGACCATCTAAAGGCCTTTGCAGGTGTTTTGAGTTAATTAGCTGATTAGAGTGTGGCACCAGGTGTCTTCAATATTGAACCTTTTGACAATATTCTAATTTTCTGAGATACTGATTTTGGGGTTTTCATTAGTTGTCAGTTATAATCATCAAAATTAAAAGGAATGAACACTTGAAATATATCAGTCTGTGTGGAATGAATGTATACATTATACAAGGTTCACTTTTTGAATGGAATTACTGAAAAAAAATCAAATTTTTGATGATATTCTAATTATATGACCAGTACCTGTATATGTGTGCAGGTATTGTTGTATGCAAAAACAAGATAAATACCACAACGTAAGAGTCCAAAATGACAGAAAACCAAACTAAAGGAGAAACCGGGGAGCTGGCCGCAGGGAGGTCTGACCTGGTCTTGACAGCAGCCTTCTGCAGAATGAGAAAACAAGGTTACAAATAGCCTACATTCACTGTCTGAATTTAATAACTTGATGACGGAAGGAATAAAAAAATTGGAGTAACAATAACTTTATGTATGGATGCATGTAAGTATGATTGCTTTCATTTTATTATTATATTATCTGTGTGTATATCTGTAGGTATATGCTCATTTATAGCCTAGTCTACATTTAGACAACATCTACATATTTATTTAATTCATTAAGTGGGTCAGAATATAGCAAATATAATAAATATTAAATAATTTAGTTTAGGATATGCCTTGGTGCCTAGATCAGCCAACTAATGTCAGAAGAAAAAAACACCCGACATTTCCTTTGACCTGTGGACCACTGCTGACCTCAGAATCAGCTGCCCTGCCAATCTCCTGCTTCTCTCTCTCTCTCTCCTAAAATATCTTCCAAGATCCATCTGGTCAATAAATTGAAGGACAACAGCATTAACAAAGAAACTATGACATTTAGTTTTCACTGAAAAACATTCTATGGGGACTGATATTGTTTTGAAATACTATAGAGATACTGTATGCTTTATTAACAGCCAGCGTAAGTCCGTTTTATCTCCAATTCCAATCTTTTGTGTTTGTTTTTTAAGGACAGTGCCCCAAACAGCAGGTAAAAGAGTAGGTTAGAACCGACTCAATAAAACCACAATAAACTATTTTTAACAAAGTGTTGTTCAAATAAAAACCATTTTGCTTCTGATGAAAATACATACACTGATGGGCCTTTGCACACACAGCATCAGGATTTGGTTCTATGCTTAAATTATTATTAAAAATAGTTCCCAGAGACTTGTATTGTTTTATATTGAACAACTTCAACATCCTTGGCCATAAATAACAGCAGGAAGAATAGATGGAGGCTTCTTCCTAAAGTTAATTATTATTTCCTGTGTTTTAGACACATTTATGTTCAAGATGAAGCATTTGAACCAGTCACATAATTTAGCAACCATTCGATGGTAGTTATTTTCATTATTCTTGAACAAGGACACAATGAATCATCTGCAAACTTGATGAAATGTCAGCCCTCAAAATGACACTGACACTCATTTTTGTACAATACAAATTACAGTGATGAAAGGAGACACCCCTGGGGGGAGCCAGTGGAAGATACAAGGGCCTCAAACGTCAATGACTCCCACCCTGTGGGATCTTTCAGTTTAAAAATCAACCAGCCAACATAGCAGTTCTTGGTCAATATTGTTAATGCTGGTAAGTGTATTTGCTAAGATATGGGGATGGATTAGGATAAAAGGGTTAGGGTTAGGGTAAAAAGCAACCATACAATTGCTGAAAGCAGTATCAGCCGATACCGAACACTGGGTCTATTTAAAGCCTTTTATTTATCATGTAGCATTATACAGTATACTGTATATTTATTTGATTAGTCCTAAAGGAGAGTGGGCTACAGATAGGAGTCAAAACTGTCATCACTGAGATTTGAAAATAAGGGAAATTTAAATAAATAAAATACATTGTTAATTCCATATGTTGACTGACAACAAAGTGGAGCTGTTACTGAAAGTAACATGGGAGTACAAAGAGACTGTGGTGGCGGAAAATAGACTGGGAGTCGTCACAAAGTAAATACGGCGACATGCACAGTAGCCTACAAGTGTTATTTACACAGTACAAAATATTTTAATAAAAATTCCGAAACTAAAACTGTCGTAGTAGCATCATCCTTTTGCTTTGTGTGACTCATAAGAGCCAATCAGGAAGCAGGAAGAAATGTGAATGTCTCTATAATCGTTTTATGAAGTCCTCCTTTTTTGCCCTCGGATCGCCATTTTAATCTGGACGGAGGCGGAAACATAGCAAAAGGTCTCCGTTTTAAAACGTAAACGTAGAGAGAGAGGCTGTCAGCTGATTGAGTTACTCCTCTCTTTGCATCAGAAAGTCAGTTAAGGACCTCTCTCTTCCTGATGCCAGTGGGTCAAGACAATTAAACTCTGGTAGAAGGGCGTGTGGTGAGATGAGCACGACCGCGACAGTTTCACATGACCGCTCCTTTGTCTGATTGCTGCTCAATTCTCATTGTAAATGATTAACTGGGCGCATCAATTACTTCCAGTCTGAAAAGGAAAACTGCTCAGACTGCCTAAAGAAACCATTTTAGCTGCCGTTTAAATTTGTGGTGAGTTTTCCATAATTTGATCGGCTTTTCTAATCAGCCTTTTTTGAGACCCCCAATCAAACTAGTTAAAGCAATTATCGGACGATTACGATCAGTGACCAATTGATTGGAGCACTCTTATCCAGGACCATATGGAGTAGAGTGCCTGTGGCGTCATAAACTCCCCTGCCTGCACTATATGCAAATTGGAGTCTGATTTTGTGTCGGTTATGTCAAAGATGTCCTCTTTAATGATCTTATTGAATTTCTTTTCTTAAGGAGAAGTGCCATGGGCACAGGTACAATCACAGAATCCTTCCAAAGATGAGGAACCATATACCCTCAAAAGTACTTTGTGGCCTATGCACTGATTTTTGCAATAGCCCTTTTTGCAATAGTTTTTTTTTGTCTGCGTTAGTCTTCGGATGGATATACATAAGTACATACTAGTGTTGGACCGATAGATGATGCCATCATCTATCGCAACGTTGAGCCAGCAAGATGATTGTACCCTACCCTCGCAAAAAAAAAAAACCTAAATTTTTCACATACTAAATAAAAAGAATGGGGGACCCACTGCCTCCACTCAGGGCCATAACCCAGTCCACTAAGTCCTGTAGCCCCCTGCCACGTCGCCGCACATCCAACAGGTGCAGGACAGAGTAGGCAGGAGGGGGGGGGTCTGAACAGCAAAATTAGCTGGGGGTTGCTGTGCCGGGGAGACTAAGCGGATTAGTGCAGTTAATTGGTTCATTAACCATGCCATCTGATCATTAGTACCTTGTCTCTCATTCATGAGAATCTGGATGGATTTGTCGTGTTGTCCGAGAAGGATTCCTTGGCTGGCGAGTGCTGACTGTTGTGGCGTCTGTCTCCATATCTGCTAAATCCATAGCTGGCCAGTTCATACTGTTAGGTTTTTACTAAGGATACAGGAGGGGACACAAGGTAGACTCCACCTAGTCCTGGGTCTTCCCTGAGGCCTCCTCCCAGCTGGACGTGCCTGGAACACCTCCCTAAGGAGGCGTCCAGGAGGCATCCTTATCAGATGCCCAAACCACCTCAACTGGCTCTTTCAGACGCAAAGAAGCAGCGGCTCTACTCTGAGCTCCTAGCGGATGGCCGAGCTTCTCACCCTATCTCTAAGGGAGACACCAGCCACCTGCCTGAGGAAACCCATTTCGGCTGCTTGTACCGCCCCCGCTGCTCCGATTCTCCAGCCAATCTCCTGCTCCAGTCTCCCCTCACTCGTGAACAAGACCCTGAGGGACTTGAACTCCTTCACTTGGGATAAGGACTCATTCCCTACCTGGAGTTGGCACTCCACCAGTTTCCTGCCTGAGAACCATGGCCTCAGATTTAGAGCTGCTAATCCTCATCCCAACCACTTCACACTCTGCTGCGAAAATCCAGTGAGAGCTGAAGGCCACGGACCGATGATGCCATCAGGAACACATCATCCGCAAAAAGCAGTGACGAGATCCCAGGTCCACCCAACTGCAACCCCTCCCCACCACGACGACACCCATGAATATCACAAACAGGATTGGTGACAAAGCGCAGCCCTGGCGAAGGCCAACCCTATCCTGGAAAGAGTCCGACTTACTGCCGAGTACACGGACATAGCTCTCACTTTTGATGTACAGGGATTGGATAGCCCTGAGAAGGGCCCTTCCTCACCCCATACTCCCACAGCACCTCCCACAGTATCTCCCGGGGGACCCGGTCATACGCCTTCTCCAGATCTACAAAACACATATAGACTGCATGGGCTTACTCCCAAGCCCATTCCAGGATCCTGGTGCGAGTAAAGAGCTGGTCTATTGTTCCTCGACCAGGACGAAGAGTGAAGTAAAAGTGCAATACACTACTTTGGCCCTGTCACTCTGCTCTGCTGTCTCAGGCCACCTACTCTGCCTGGCAGGGGCCACAGCTCACCTTTACTCCTTCAAGTGCCTGTGTCTGCACCACCTCGGGTACTGCGGCTGATGTTGAAGCTACTGCAACCCCGGTAGCACACATATCGGTTATTTTCGCACATTTGGTGGCAGCGGTCTGAAAACTTCTCTTTTTTTTGGCCTGCAACGCAAGAAACGGAGGGCAGAGGGGGATGGAGTTGGGGCTAGTATGGCTGTGATTGGGCCAGCCCAGTGTCAGTATAGAACATTGCCCAATGGGCCGCTGAAATAAAAATAAGTAATTTTTGTTACACTGGCCCCAAAGATTTGTCGGCCCACCAGGCATTTTCCCAGTGGGCCAGATTGCCAATCCGCCCCTGATATGAATATACGAACATAATTACATAAATATGCTGACTATACTTATAGCATGCAAATATGTTTGTCTAATAAAGAAAATATACGGATTTCTTGTAAACTATTTGCAAAATATGTTGAACACCAACTCAATCATGACCTCAATTTTTAACTATAGATATAATTACTATGTTATATGAGATTTATAGGGTAAGAATGTTAGGGTTCCAATGTTTACCCTGCTTCTGCTGAATGAAGCTAAGTCATGCTTTCTCAATCTGGCCATCTTATCATCTCCCAGAGTAATTTGCTCTGTGTTTCCCTCCCACATATTTGCCTTAATTTTCGTTTTTACAATATTATTTATGGACTTAATGACACATTTCTCTTCTGTTTGGTCCTGTAATTTTAATCTTTTACACTTACATGAAGATTCTTAATGTTTGTTTCTGTTTTTCTAAACAGACCAGACAAAAAGCTGTCAGTACCTGCACTGCAAGCCAAATGAATCAAATAATGAGAAAAACACAGTACTAAGACTAGTGTTGTCTATATCAACATGAATATTAAAATAACCTACATTAATTACATTTTCTGTTCAAAAGGACTAAACTTAATAAAACCTCTGAGATTTCAGATACAAATTCAGAATATGGATCAGCAGTCCTGTACACTATAAGAAATGGAAGTGGCTGTATTGTTTTCCAGGTAAGGTGTGAAAGACAAAGAATAAGGCTTTGGAATGGATTATAATTTAGTTCGAATTTATTAATATGTGTGAATCAAAGATAGCGGTAACTCCACCTCCTCAGCCGGTGGCTATAGTGGAATGTGAGTATTAATAAGACTGGGGGGAGTGGAAAATAAATCAATTTGATAATCTGATATTAAGTCATTAAATAGAACAAATCAAATGAGTCCACAATTAATTATCCTATTTTTTTGTACTATTGCAGGGGTTGGTGTTAATTTTTATTAGTTTTTAAACCTGACTTAACTGTTGCGGTGCATTTAATTTGGAACTGTTGTGTAAAGTCTCACTCATCAAAGTCCTAGTAGTTAATAATAATCTACTAGAGTTAGGCTTCTGTCTCCTCTCTGGGCCCACATACCTGGGAAAGTGACTCATTTCTTGCTGAGGAAAATTCTCCTTCACTCTTGTGTTTATTTCTTCCATTTCAGGACAGAAGCTTAAAATACCACAAGGTAAAAATGAAATGAAAAGTCACCTTTCACTGACTGTGAATAAAATTATGCATCAGTTTTTTGTGATCAGACAGACCAAAATCAACCCTATCATTTTTATGTTGTTAAACCTGCATGATAACATTCCTACTTTTTGATTCAATACATTGGCTGAAGAAATTCTTACTGTTGACACTAGAAAGCAAAATGCATACATTTATTGTTTTGTCTTGTTACTCAACATGAACAAATCTATCTAACAGAACTTAAAAGCAGACTTTTACATATGATGCGTATTTTGGACATGTTAAAGCCGTACATTAAAGGGTTAAAGAGCGGTTGGCATGTAAGAAAATACAATGATAAAAATATTCGCATCATATTCGGTACACTGTTCATGTTAAACCTGCTCTGTAATATTTCAAAGGAAACCCCAAAAGAATAATTTAGCAGAGAAGCAAGGTGAGGAGTGCAGGTACTGACAGCTTTTTGTCTGGTCTGTTTAGAACCAGAAAAACAAACTTTAAGAATCCTCATGTACGTGTAAAAGATTACAGACATCGGAGCAAAGACTGTGAGAGAAAAAGCAATGAGTTCATAGACATTATTCACACTGGTGTCATAGCAAGCCAGTTTTATGATAGAGTAGTTGTCACAGTAGACTTGATTAATGATGTTCCCACACAGCTGTAAAGAAGCACTCAGGCATATTGTGACAAAAACACCAAATAAATGAGGTAACCATATAACAACAATAAGCATGACAACCTTATTAGATGTCATATGTGCATCATACTGTAGAGGATAGCAGATAGCAAGGTATCTGTCATAAGAAATGACAGCTAAGTTGGTAAATTGTACACTTCCATAAGAGTACACACAGAAAATCTGCAGGAAACAAAAGGGAGCAGAAACAGTGTGAATGTCAGAGAGAATCTGAAGCAGAAGGAATGGAAACAACCCTGTACTACCATACAGCTCATTTACAAACAGGCTGCACAGAAAAAGGTACATAGGTTCATGTAAGCTTCTGTTCATACAGATAACCACAATGAGCAGAAGATTCACACAAAAAATTAACATATATAAAGACAAAATGAAAATGAAATATAAGTATTTAAAAAGCCCGGTGTCAAAGTAGGCATCAAGTGCAAAATATGAAACCTGTGTGGAGTTTATCATGATGCTTGTGGTTCATAAAACAATCATGACACTTGAACTAACTGTGTTACAATTTGTTATAGATTACGGAAAGTTTAGTTAAACTTTAAACTATGCTTATTTTAGTTTTTCACTGTGTACAGCTAAAGCACAGAACACACCCAGCATTCAATCAAACAGGAAAGAAATTCATAATCAACAGAACAACCTTGAAACATTTCCCAAATTCCTAGTTAGTACCGCATAATGGTAAGGTAATACATTACACAACACAGTTAAAGACGGTGTGTGACTGCTAACATTCACCTGCTTCAGCCAGACTGTGAGTCCCTCTGACTGAGCTCAAACTCTACTTCTACTCCTTTTAACTTTGTGAAGTGAGGGGACGCCCACAGCAGCAGACTGACATCAAAAGACCTACTGGTTGTAAAGTTGGATTTTTACTTCTACAGTACTGTTCCTGTGACGGCTACATGTTTAGACTCTGTAGTTACGTCATAGCTGATTTGGCCCTCTTCCTTAAATAACTGAAAGAGAGAGAATGCCACAGAGTGTTTTCAGGTGCCAGTGCTGATATGGGTGTTGAAGGGTGTGCCAGTTTGTTTTGGGCATGTTAGTGGGAGGGGACACAGTCCATTAATGATTCTGACAGCTTGTGGAAAGAAGCTGTTCAGCATCCTACTGGTCCTGGTGGAGGACAGACCGTGAGATGAGTGATGAGGATCTCTGATCATCGTAGTGCCCCTGTTGATACAGCACTGATGGTAACTCTCCTCCAAGAATGGCAGAGGGGAACAAGTGATCCTGCTGGCAGTACTCACAATCCGGTCAAGCTGGTGACGGTCAGACGACCCACTGTTGCCAAACCAGGAAGTGAGGCTGTAGGTGACGATGGATTCAATAGTTCCCCTGTAGAAGGTGGCGAGGTGTGTAGCAGGGAGGCCCTCCCTCCTGAGTCTGCGGAGTGGGTGGAGTCACTATTGGGCTTTCTTCACGAAGGTCAGAACGTCTGCTAGGTGCACGCCCAGGAACTTTCTCCACAGTAGAGCCATCGATGGCCAGCGATGTGTGATGGTGATGCCTGGTGTCCCTTCTGAAGTCTATCACCATCTCCTGTGTTTTGTTGACATTTAGGGAGAGGTTGTGGGACCTGCACCACCCAGACAATTGCACAACCTCCATCCTGCAGGCAGACTCGTCGTTCTCAGTGATGATACCCGCAACTTCTGTGTTGTTCACAAACTTAATTATGTGGTTGGAATTCAATTTGGCGAGGGCTGAAGACACAGCCCTGAGGTGAACCTGTGCTCACTGAGAATGCTGCTGCTGATGTCTGCCCACTCTGACTTACTGCTGCCTCTGCGACAAGAAGCTGAGGACCCAGTTGCAGGTGCCAGCATCCACCCAAGCTAACCCAGCCTTTCCACCAGCTGTTGTGGAATTATGGTATTAAACGTTATCCATTGCACCATCACCACCCCTGTATTTTAAACTTGTGTCCAGCTAACATGCGTGACTGATGAGTTATAAGCTAATGTAATAAGTTAGCTAACGTTTAACAGTAGTAGGCAGTATATGCAAAATGAACAAATTATTTGTGAAATTATGTCCCTCTCTTTGGTGCAGTCATTTATTATAAATATATTCTAGTAAGATAGAAAACATAGTTTCCGTTGCTGTTGCTGCTCTTGTGATAAATCTAGTGAATACTAAAGAAACCCTGGTCTCTCTGTGAACTGATTATTTTGTAGAAATTGCCTGAGGATGAAACAATTGCTTAAGTGTGAGGGAATTAAAATACATTGGTCAGCAAGTTAGAGTTGTGTTTTTTAAAAAGAATGGGGAAAAGTGCCCTTTTTTTCACCCTGTATTGCACTTCTGTCAATAAATCCTCAGAAATATTACACACTGTACCTTTAAGTTAAGTTGTGTAACATATGTAACACATATGCTGTTTTACTTACTTAACTTAAACTACAAGCACATATTTTAACCTTAACCAGGACCTTTTCTTGAACCTCACCAAGTAGTTTTGGGGCCTAGACCCAACCAAATTGCGACCCTCACAACATTAATTTAATATATTATACCCACATGACATCAACATTATAATTTTGCTTTGGAAACATCCCCTTTTCTTCACAGGCTGACCCTGCCTCCGGGGTCAGAGGTGCTATCACTCTACTGTAATAACTGATTATGCAAAGGTAAAAATTGTCAAAATTGAATTGTTAGATATGTATTTCAATTCAATTTTATTTATATACTGCTAAGAGCGCTTTTCATAAAAGAGCAGGTGTAGCCTGCACAATATACACAGAGGTACAGACAGTAAAGGTAATGTTGCTATAGACTGAATGAATAATGGTACAGATATTTACAGTAGTGTTAATGACAATAATCAAAATGTTAACGATAATAATAATAGTAAAAATAATAATAATAGGACTACTAACAATAATTGCAGCAGAGGGTGTCGAGCAGGAACACGGGGGCAGCAGGTGACCCGCAACCACAGATCCAGACTCCACAGCTCCAGAGCCAGAAACACCTGCAGGAAGTGATAGGAGGAGAGAGGAGAGGGACGAGAAAGCACAAGACTACCGGAAAGGGGAGAAGTTGTGTTAGTAACATGCAATAATGGGATGAGGTTGCATACAGAGGGAGAGAAAGTAGAGGAGAGAGGAGCTCAGTGCATCATGGGAAATCCCCCGGCAGTCTAGGCCTATAGCAGCATAACTAAGGGATGGTTCAGGACTCACCTGAGCCAGCCCTAACTATAAGCTTTATCAAAGAGGAAAGTCTTAAGCCTACTCTTAAATGTGGAGATGGTGTCTGCCTCCTGAACCCAAACTGGAACCTGGTTCCACAGGAGAGGAGCTTGATAGCTGAACGCTCTGGCTCCCATTCTACTACTGGATTGTGCCTGCCCATTAAGAGCTTTGTAGGTGAGAAGAATGATTTTAAATTCTATTCTGGATTTTACTGGAAGCCAATGCAAAGAAGCTAAGACAGGAGAAATGTGATCTCTTTTCCTGGTTCCTGTCAGAACACGTGCTGCAGCATTCTGGATCAGCTGAAGAGTCTTAATGGACTTTTTCGAGCAGCCTGATAATAAGGAATTGCAGTAATCGAACCTAGAAGTAACAAATACATGGACTAGTTTTTCTGCATCATTTTTAGACAGGATGTTCCTGATTTTCGCAATATTACGTAGGTGAAAAAAGGCAGTCCTTGAAATTTAATTTGCTTAATGTGAGACTTAAACGACATGTCCTGATCAAAGATAACTCCAAGATTCCTCACAGTGGTGCTGGAGGCCAGGGCGATGCCATCAAGGGAAACTATTTCTTTAGATAATGCGTCACGGAGGTGCTTAGGCCCCAGAACAATAACTTCAGTCTTATCTGAGTTTAACATTACATATTACAGGTCATCCAGGTTTTAACATCCTGAAGGCACATTTGAAGTTTAGCTAACTGATGAGTTTCATCTGGTTTGATTGATAGATATAACAGAGTATCATCTGCATAACAATGAAAGCTTATGGAATATTTCCTGATAATATTGCCTAAAGGAAGCATATATAAAGTGAAGAGGATTGGTCCGAGGACAGATCCTTGGGGAACTCCATGACTAACTTTGGCATGCATGGAGGACTCATCGTTAACATGTACAAACTGAAATCGATCTGATAAATAGGACTTAAACCAGCTTAGAGCGGTTCCTTTAATGCCAATGAAATGTTCCAGTCTCTGCAATAGGATCTGATGGTCAATGGTATCAAATGCTGCACTAAGATCTAATAAAACCAGTACAGAGACAAGTCCTTTGTCTGATGCAATAAAGAGGTGTTAGTAATTTTCACCAGTGCTGTCTCTGTGCTATGATGAACTCTAAATCCTGACTGAAAATCTTCAAATAAACTATTGCTATATAGAAAGTCACACAGCTGTTTAGCAACTGCTTTCTCTAGAACCTTAGAGAGAAATGGAAGGTTAGATATAGGTCTATAGTTAGCTAAAACAACTGGATCAAGGTTGGGCTTTTTCAGAAGAGGTTTAATTACAGCTACTTTAAAGTACTGTGGTACATAGCCTGTTGATAGAGATAGATTGATTATATCTAGTGTAGAAATGCTGACTAAGGATAAAACTTCTAAGCAGCCTACTCTGGATGGGGTCTAAGAGGCAGGTTGATGGTTTAGATGAAGAAATTATTGAAGTTACTAAAGATTGAGGGAAGCAAAACAGTCTAAACATATATCAAGTTTGACAGCTGTTGAAGTTTGAAGATTAGTCAGTATTTGTGGGCGGAATGTGATGTTTGTCTCTAATAATTCAAATTTTTTCATTAAAGCAGCTCATGAAGTCGTAACTACTAAGAGCTACAGGAATACTTGGCTCAATAGAGCTGTGACTCTCTGTCAGCCTGGCTACAGTGCTGAAAAGAAACCTGGGGTTGTTCCTATAGGCTCTTTTTCACAATTACGTCAGACAACTTCCGGTCTGACTCAAAGCGGGGTATTTTTACTTCCGGTGTGCTTTCACCTTGGAGACTTCTCTGGAAAATGCATGGATGCTCATCAACTTCACGAAATTGCCAAAGTTAAGGTTAAGAATAACAGTATTTACGTGTTGAAATCAGTTTACCGTGGTAAGTTATCAATCATTTTCAATTTACCATTCTGTAACAGCCAGACTGGATATAAAGGAAACGGCCTCAAATTGGAAAGTAGACTAGCTAGCAGCAACTTTAGCAACAGGTAGCTAAATATACACTAATGTCTGTGCTGTAACATTAACAAGTTTGCTTTCTATATAAATGTATATTCACTGACATCTTCCAACGCAGCTTATTAGATATTGACTTAAAAGCTAAATGCTAAACCATTTCCATTTGCTGATTCTTCATTTCGCTCTTTACTTCTTCTTGTGTCCATCTTTCTCAGCAGCAGCCCACCCAACAAGCATGGCACAGTCATCAAGACGATGTTATTGCAGTATTCCTGTATTTGAGTTTCCACGATTTTCCTGTGGACACAGAAATACATGCACGTTGGGTGAGAGCGATCAGGAAAGATGAGGGGCCGAGTTTCAAAATCCTTTGTGGGAGCACCCACGTATGTAGTCAGCACTTTGCCCCAGAGGATCTAAATACATCAGCCAGTGGAAGAATCCGGATTAAACAAGGAGCAGTGCCATCTAGATTCTGTTGGAATGACTGGGGTAAAGGGAGGAGGACAGTTTCACCTGTTTGAAATATTATAACCAAAAATGTGTCATGACCATCAAGTGTCTCAGCATATTTCACACCTCTAGGAAGAAGCTCATAAGCTTGTGAGTCAGTTTACCTGCGAGCAAGAAAGCATCTCGGTGCTGCTGGCATCGCCCCAGAGGATCCAAGTACATCAGTACTAAAGCCTCACATTTCTTGGATGAACATTCATTACTGCAAGTAGCTGTGTTGGATTATCTCTGTATATCTATCCTGTGTTCTTTAAAGCTATTAATGAATGAATTGATGCTGTGAAGTGTTCTGTAAAACTTTTGTAAATAGCTTGTCCTGAGTAGAATGCATATGTACATCTTTTACATTTAACTTGCATCTTTTTGTATTGACACATTTGGCTATGGAATATACGTGGGGTAAAGGAAATACACAAATTAAAGCTTCCATTGTGAAACAAATCAGAAACAAGGTTTCTAGCAGTTTCTTGCAAACATTAATAATTCTGTTAAACATTGTACATGGAGCATAAGGAGCAATGACAGCAAAAAAAGTTGTATATACAGCATCTGCAAAAATAACATGTGAACACGTCAAATGCCAACACCAAATTTGAAGTATAATATCTTGTGGTCCCTTTTATGTTTCTCTCCTCCCACTAGTGCCTGTAGGTTTCTCTATTAGGTCATCTTTCACCTACAACCAATCTATCTGATGTTTAGACTCCAATACTTCGTCATACTGGAATCTCTCACTATCGAGTGAGTTCTTGTAAACATTCTTGTAGGACTCAACCTTGTAAGATTCCCAGAAAACACTGATATCTGCTAGCCTGACGCCTGAGCTACTGTCTCTAACTAATCAGTCTATTGTTGTCTCCCTGACGAGGACAAGTATGTGAGAAATACCTAAAGCGAGAATGTCAGAAAACCCTTATGGGGTCAGCTAAATTACTCTAAGCCAGAGCTGTCTTATCTTTCCCTGTTACATCAACAAAGCCCCTTAAGAAATATTCTGAACAGTTACTATCTAAAGAGCGCCTTCCTTTTACTCGTGGAGCGCTCGTCTCCCTGTCTGTTCGCATGAGAAGCGCAGTGCGACCCCGCGGGGCCAGGCCACTACGCAGGCCGAGCGTCACTTCCTGTGTGAAAAAGAATCAGAAGGAGCTTTATTGCCAAGAAGTGTTTTACACATACGAGGAATTTGCTGTGGTGTTAAGGTGCTACACGTAGACAAACATACAGTCAACATGAATAATTATAGAAATATATAAATATGGAGTAGACAATGCAAGTTACATAAGAATAATAAACAGAATAGAGAGAAATAATAGAACTTGCAGGTACCCAGCAATTTAGGTGTAGTACATATTGCAAACCAAAAGAAGAGAACATAATCAAACTGTTGTATTTGTTGAAATGTAGTTTTATTAATTGCACATGATCAGCCCCAGTGCCACTGCTATTTATTCTGGATTTGCTGGACCTAAAAAAATGTATGTGACAGCTCAATCAGATGATTTTGAGTCAGTTTAATTTTCATTAATGCTAAAGTAGTTGCCTTTACAGGTGGTGTCTCTGAGGGTGAACTGATAAACGGCAACCCATCTGTTGATGATCACTGATGAATGTTTGTTCACTTCAGACGTTTACAGTGAACTCCAGGATGGAGCCTAGCTGTCCACAAATACTGTACAGTATGTAGCCTAAGGAACAATCCTTTTCTTATAGCTGGCTGAAACCACTGAACTGGTCACCTTCACCATCTTTGCAATAATTGCCCCCACATGAGAGATTACCCCCACAATCGCATTTGCTTCCTAACTGGACAGATTGATATCCCTGAAGTTTAATACTTGAATTACATTTAAAACCTATTTGTAATTTAAAATTTGTAATGAGGTTAAATAAGATTTAAAAAAATACATTCATTAGTAGAAGTTCATAAGGATGGACTAGGACCTTAATATTGGGTGATGTAGTCTAAATCGGTCAAGGGATTTATACATTTTTACTTCTTTGTTTTATTCTGGATGTTTGAACTGTTGATCTGTGATCTACATGGTTTTGATCTAAGATCCTGAGACTGATTACTTTCCTCAATTAGAGTCAAGTTCTCACTGAGGAAACATCTTTCTCTTTTGTGAATATTTCTCCCTATTTCTCTACAACAATGTGAAAATGAAACAAGAATAAAAAGTAGATCCCCTTTCATTAACTGCGAATAAAATCATCAATTATTTGTTCTCAGACACACCAAACTAACCTTTTATTTAGCAAAATAAGGATTTTATAGTTCCTACCTTTTGAGAAAACTGAAGAAATGATTACTGTTGACACAAGGGAGCCAAAGGCATACGTTTATTGTTTTCTCTTGTTATTCAGTGTGAACAAATCTATGAAATGATCTACACTTTTCAACAGAACTCAAAAGCAGACTTTTACATTTGATGCGTATTTTGGACATGTTGAGGCCGTACATTAAAGGGTTGAAGAGCGGTTGGCATGTAAGATAATACAATGGTAAAATTATTCGCATCATGTGAGGTACACTGTCCATGTTAAACCTGCTCTGTAATATTTCAAAGGAAACCCCGACAGAAAAGTTGAGCAGAGAAGCAAGGTGAGGAGTGCAGGTACTGACAGCTTTTTGTCTGGTCTGTTTAGAACCAGAAAAACAAACTTTAAGAATCCTCATGTACGTGTAAAGGATTACAGACACCGGAGCAAAGACTGTGAGAGAAGCAGCAATGAGTTCATAGACATTATTCACACTGGTGTCATAGCAAGCCAGTTTTATGACGGTGTAGTTGTCACAGTATACTCTATTAATGATGTTCCCACACAGCTGTAAAGAGGCACTCAAGCATGTTGTGATAAAAACAGCACAAAAAGGAGGCAACCATATAACAACAATAAGCATGGCAACCTTGTGAGATGTCATATTTGCATGATACTGTAGAGGACAGCAGATAGCAAGGTATCTGTCATAAGAAATGACAGCTAAGTTGGTAAATTCTACACTTCCATAAGAATATAAACAGAAAATCTGCAGGAAACAAAAGGGAGCAGAAACAGTGTGAATGTCAGAGAGAATCTGAAGCAGAAGGAATGGAAACAACCCTGTACTACCATACAGCTCATTTACAAACAGGCTGCACAGAAAAAGGTACATAGGTTCATGTAAGCTTCTGTTCATACAGATAACCACAATGAGCAAAAGATTGGCACAAAGAATTAACATATATAAAGAGACAATAACCATGAAATATAAGTATTTAAAAAGTCCAGTGTCAAAGTAGGCAGCAAGTGCAAAATATGAAACCTGTGTAGAGTTTATCATGATCCTTCAGGTTCGTGAATCAATCATAACATTTGCACTAACTGTGTTAAAATTTACTACAGAATTTGGAAAGTTTAGTTTAACTTTTAAGCCCTTTCCTAGCTTAGCACTGCGCACAGCTAAAGCATTGAACACACCGACAAACAGGAAAGAAATTCATAATCAACAAAACAACTTTGAAACATTCCCCAAATTTACCATTTCCGTAGTGTTGCGCATAATAGTAAGGTAATGCATTACACAACACAGTAAATGACATTGTGTGACTCCTACATCCACCTGCTTCAGCCAGGCTGTGAGTCCCTCTGACTGAGCTCAAACTCTACTTCTGCTCCTTTTAACTTTGTGAAGTGAGGGGACGTCCACAGCAGCGTCTACACAAATAGGCTAGTAGTTACATCATAGCTGACATGCACTTCACGTGATAGCACGTGAAGACAACAATAACTGTGGGGAAAAAACAACTATCTGGGTAAATACAGCAACCACAGCGAATACTCACAGGAAGTAGAGTGGTTGGCCATTAAAAGCAGTCAGCTCCTCCTGTCCACATCTCTCCTTGAGTAAGACACTGAACTCCAACTTGCTAATGATGATCAGGTTAATTCATGGGAGTTTGTGTGAATGAGAAGCAAAATTGTATAGCTGTTAAGGTGGAAACGCGTTATATAATGTGCAGTCCATAAAATGCAGTCCAGTCCATATTAAGCAATCAAACAAGACAAACCTTATTTATCACAAACATACTTTACTGTGGGGGATACAACATAAAGCACAAGACAACCATTCCTCATATAATACACTGTAGTGGTGATACCAATGGGAAAAATCAGATCCTGAACTATAAATAAAAACCTAACTGTAGGTGTATATGGCAGATTCTCATTAGACCCTTGTGTCAAGCATAAATCTAGTTTTATAAATGTCAGGTGTAAATGCAAAGGAATCCAGTTACAGATCTGGTGGATCATGAGGTAGCAGTACCAGTCTTCTGAGCTTCATGTTCTTTATAAAAGAAAGTCCTAAAAAAAAGTTAACAGCCAACAGAAATCCCTGCAGATTTGGGGAGATCAGCTTACACACATAAGGCCGACTATGTCTGCTAACACCAAAGAGCTGCTCATGGGATGTCAGGACTCAAGTTCTGCATTAATTGTTTGATAGTTCAAACTGTAGCAGGGTATACAGTTGCAGGACAAAGTGTGTGAACCCTTTGGAATTACATACTATCTGATCTTCATCTCAGTCACAATAATAGACAAACACAGTCTGCTTAAACTAATACCACACAAACAGCTATATGTTTTATTGAACACACCATGTAAACATTCACAGTGCAGGGTGGAAACAGGATGTGAACCCCTAAGCTAATGACTTCTCCAAAAGCTACTTGGAGTCAGGAGTCAGCCTGCCTGGGCTCCAATCAATGAGAGATGATTTGGAGGTGTTGCTTAGAGCTGCCCTGCCCTATAAAAAAATACACACCACTTTAAATTTAGCAGAATCAGAAGGAGATGAATTGCCAAGTAGTGTTTTACACATACTAGGAATTTGCTTTGGTGAAGGGCTGTAGTGATTCATCGACTAAATCGATTAATAAAACGCATCGACGCAAATTCTTTGCTTCGTTTTAATCCATATAACTTTACAGCACAGTGTTTCGCAGGGACATTTATTACTGCCGCACATGGCGCTTACGCTGTGAACACGACATGATTACAATGGCGCTGTTTGCAAAGTGGAGGAAGAGAGAGAAAACGGCGAGGGATGAAGAAGAAAGTGTCCAAAGTATGGGATTATTTCAAACTAAAGAAAACAACAACTCTGTAATGTTACAGCCCTTCCACAGTAAAACGAAAGTTATGTCACCTTTGAAAATGTACACGCGTGCGTTTGTTGTTCACCTTTTTTGGCCGTGAGTTGTAACCTCACAGTCAGGAGTTAACTGGGTGTCGGGGAGCTGCACCTTTTAACTCCCCTGCAGCTCTCTGTAGCTCAGACAATCCCTGCTACCTGCGTGAGCTAATCCATCCTTTCACCCAGATTCTTTGTCTTTATAACTGTTATCTTTCTAATAACAAACAGCTGTTTCGTGTGTAGTATTGCTCATTTCCCGTTTCACATTTCACATGTGTTTTCTTGACAAAACGTGGTTTGGAGACCAGCGTTGGGTGACACAGTCGCTGTCAGCTCGTGCAGTGTGTGACCCCCTGTCACCGACCAGAGTGAATGAAGCAACTCACAGGGAGAGTAAAACGGTTTACAGTTAGTGATAAAATATTCCAGATTAGGAGAACAGTGCTGCTGAATCACTGTCACGTCGGTACACGTTGGAAGCCAGCCAGCTGCAGCGTGTAGTCTGGTATCAGTTCACACAGTCACGTCTCTGTGAAGTACAGAACAGAAGAAGAATAAAAGTCTTTGTTTTTCCCCACCAGAAGCTGAAGTTCTGGACTCTACAATACGTCAAACACTAAACAAGAATGGAGTTCATGGGAGGATGTCATGGAGCAAGCCTCTGCTGTCCAAAAAACATTGCTGCATGTCTGCAAATGTTTGCCAAAGAGCACCTGGATGAAACCAAAGTTAAGTTGTTTGGAAGGAACACAACCCTATGTGTGGAGGAAAAAAGCACACTAACATGAAAACGTCATCCCAATTGTGAAGTATGGTGGAGGGGGCATCATGGTTTGGGACTGCTTTTCTGCCACAGGGCCTGGAAGGATTGCTATCATCGATGGGAAATTAATTTCAAAGTTTATCAAGACATTTTGCAGGATCTGTCAGCCAATGGAAGCTCAACAGAAGATGGGTGATGCAACAGGACAACAACAGAAGTAAATCAACAGCAGAATGTCTTCAGCAAAAGAAAATGCACCTTCTGGAGAGGCCCAGTCAGAGTCCTGACCCTAACCTGACTGAGATGCTGTGGCATGACCTCAAGAGAGCGATTCATACCAGATTTCCGTTAAATATCGTTGAACTGAAACAGTTATGTAAAGAGGAATGGTCCTAAATTCCTCCTGACTGTTGATCAGGTCTGATCTGCAACTACAAGAAACATTTGGTTGAGGTTATTGCTGCTAAATGAGGGTCAACCAGTTATTAAATCCAAGGGTTCACATACTTTTCCCACCCTGCACTGTGAATGTTTACACCGTGTGTTCAAGAAAAACATGAAAACATATAATTGTTTGTGTGGTATAAGTTGAAGCAGACTGTGTTTGTCTATTGTTGTGACTTGGATGAAGATCATTTTACATTTTGACTAATTTATGTGGAAATCCAGGTAATTCCAAAGGGTTCACATACTTTTTCCTGTGACTGTAAATGGAGCATATTGCATAAGTCTAATTCAGCAAAGTGTATATCTCAAAACACGTAAAAACTCAGTCAGGTATTGGTCCTTCTAAACTGAACAAAATTCAGCACAACCAAATTAACTTTATTACTTTGCACTTTTGTTTCTAAAAAAAACAGGTGTTTATATATATATATATATATATATATATATATGTGTGTGTATATATAATATAATGTGTGTGTGTGTGTGTGTATGTCTTATTCATTTTAATTACTTTAAATTATAATCCACAGTAGCACACATGGAATCAAGATTAGTGCTGAAATTATCTAAATTGTTATACCTTTTCTATCAATTAAATGATAGTCAATAGCATTTAACTGCTTTTCTATGTTTTGTATTATCACAATATTATATAAGTTGACTTTTTGTACTGTTGAACCGACAAATAAGACATTTAAAATGTCAAAAATTTAAGCAGGAATTTTCACCATTTCCTTTTGATATCCCCAACACTTAATGTAAAAATAAAAAACATGTTGATGGGTAAGTCAAGTTGTTACAAGTCAAGTCATAACAAGTCAAGGGCTGTTTCTCAGTCTGCGTTCTTGTCTGTACTTGTTCTTCTTGTGGACTTGTGAAACGTCATCAGTCGCAGTCAAAGTACTGTTCCAATTCAAAAGTCTCCGCCCGTTTTACCAAGCTTGCATCGGTGGTGACTTATGTGGACTTCGTATCGCCAGATATCCCAGAATGCATTCTGCCACCAAAAAGTTGAAATGTCAGACAAGAAAACTCAGAACTGTAACTTATAATACTGATGTTCTTGTGTCACATATAGTAGTAGTAGTAGTTTTTAAATAAAAAAATTGCTAAAACGTTTTTGGAGATGTGAGGTCCAGCCCGCTTACGGGTCCAGCCGTCATCAATTCCGCTGCTGTTCCAATTGCTGAATGACGGACTGCGTGCTACTGTTCCTGGGAGTTTGTACTCCCGAGCCGAACTTGCCAAGTCCAAGCTGTAAAGTACAGAAGTCCGAACTTGCCGAACTCGGTATTGAGAAACAGCCAATATGTTCATATCTACAATGCTAACTTTGCCTCTAACTGTATTTTGAAATTCTAATGGCATGACCCCCTTATTTGCAGTAAGTGACATTGGCTTTTCAGTATTGACCTCAATTGCTTGTGCACAATTACTGAAATCTATATTAGAGTAGTCTGTGAAGATTCTCAGTCGTCCAGGTCATAGTTATCCAAAGAAGGTTGAAATCAAGGGCAACTGTACTTAGTTGGACTTACTTCCAGCAAGTTGAATGTAATAGACTTTGGAACCAAAACTCACACACAATGTCTCTCAGATCAAGTGTAAAAGAAATGAAAAGCAGAATAAAAACAACAAGATCACGTTTTCATTAGTGTTGACCCTGGTCAAGTCAGCAGAGGCATTTATTTATTCTTCATTTTTCATGGATGTAAAACTGAACTGTTGCATGAGCTATACTTCACCACACAGCAGACGTTTACATATGTTGCGGATTTTGGACATTTTCAGCCCGTATAGTATGGGGGTAAAGAGAGGCTGGCATGTTAGAAAGTATAATGATAATAAAATGCCTGACACACTGGGTACAGTGCTCATATCAAACCTGCTCTGTAATATTTGAAAACAGCTACCAAAAGAAAAGTTGAGCAGAGACACAAGGTGAGGAGTGCAGGTACTGACAGCTTTTTGTCTGGTCTGCTTAGAACCAGAAAAACAAACTTTGAGGATCTTCATGTAAGAGAAAATGATTAAAATGAGAGGAATGATGACGGAGATGACGGTGTAAAACAGTCCATAAATGTTATTGACTGTGGTGTCAGAGCAGGCCAGTTTAACAATAGAGTAGTTTCCACAGTAAACTTTGTTAATGATGTTCCCGCAGAGCTTTAAAGGTGCACTCAGTGCTATCAATACAGCAATTGCAAGAAAAGGGAATAACCACGTTACAGCAATAAGCAGAGCAATCTTTTTAGACGTCATGCGTGTGTTATATTGTAGAGGATAACAGATAGCAAGATATCGGTCATAAGACATGATGGCTAAGTTCAGAAATTCTACACTTCCATAAGAGTACACACAGAAAATCTGCAGGAAACAAAAGGGAGCAGAAACAGTGTGAATGTCAGAGAGAATCTGAAGCAGAAGGAATGGAAACAACCCTGTACTACCATACAGCTCATTTACAAACAGGCTGCACAGAAAAAGGTACATAGGTTCATGTAAGCTTCTGTTCATACAGATAACCACAATGAGCAGAAGATTCACACAAACAACTGACATATAAAAAGTCAGAATAATCAGGAAATATAAGTATTTAAAAACCCCTGAGTCGAAGTAGGCATCAAGTGTAAAATATGAAAACTGTGTAGAGTTTATCATGATCCTGGTTCTTAAACAATTATTAACACAGTTCATTAGATAAACATCTTGCAGTCAGTTTAATAAGTTTAAATGCATCATTGTAAAAGAAAGCATCAATAATATAAACACACCTCGGTGTATCAAAGTTACCATTACATTAGTTAATGTCACTATAACACAGGTTGTGAGAACGGATGCGTTCAACCATTGATGTGCTCACCTGCTGGAGTCACACTGTGACTGCCTCCCACCTGAGCTCAGACACCTACTCTGCTTCTTTTGGAGTGAGCTATTGATTGAAATAGCCAATCATATTAAAACAGCCCTGCCCCAGACCCATCTGGGCCAGTCGATCAAGGCACATACCAATCCATTTTCAACTGCAAATGTTTCTTTATTTTGATACTTTGTGGGTTTGTTGGCCCAATTGTCCGGCTGGCACACGTGGAAAACTTACAGTATCCCCAATAGCCAGTCTGCCCTTGCATAGAATACAGCAGGCAAGGTAAAATTGAACTATCTTTATTAAAAAACGAGGTGATGGTGCGGTGGCTGGTGGGCTGATAGCAGGTGGCAGGCAGGATTGAGAATGATGTGGCCTGGCTGAGGTTCTCTGTGGTGACCTAGTCGTGAGTGTTGAGGAAACAGGGAAAAAGAACATGAATTTACCACAATGCACTACAAATACTCGCAAAACAGGCTCAGGAAAAAACGCTGGAGACAAATATGCCCAAGGTACTTCACCACAAGGTCAGCAAAGATCCTCCATCCATCGACCCTCATGGTCCCCCTTACATGTTGAGTCTTTGTTAATGAAACAGAATTATTGCTGTTAGTTCATCTGAAAACTGTAAAAAGTGATATGATTGCCAGGGATGCACCGAATGTTCGGCCACCGAAATTAACTGAAAAAAAATAGCAAAAAAAAAATTTTGGTGTTCGCCTAATACATCGAAAGACCAAGCACTGAGTGTTTCTGTCCCTCGTCTGTGAGAAGGAGATTAAGCTAGCCACACCTAAACTTGGAGTGCACACGTATTCAAGCCTTTACGGTAAGTGAAGTGGCCCAGAGCGACTTTATCCTGTCAGTTTGTCTCTTTACAAAGACAAGTGTTGCAGTATGAGAGTCCTACCTGAAGAGAGGCTGTGAAGTCTTCATGTTACGCCGTAGGAGAACCACATACAACATTATTTAACAAACTGGGTCGGACTGGATGGATTTAGCGCGAGGAGGAAACACATGTGACAACGTCCGGTTTTCAAAATAAGGCGTCTATACAGGATGGAAGTAAGATTAACTGGATTATATTCACAGAAAGTATAAAACATATTACATCGTGTCCATTAAAAGTAAATAGACTCATGTAATTTACTTAACTGGACCCTCTCGGGCCCTGGACCCCCCCACCATAGTCTCTGAGGAAACACTGAGGAAAAAGCACTTTTTCACTATTTCATTTATGGAGTGGTAAAAAAAAGGATATATAAATGGAAAAAGTCTGAATGTACGTGTTTGGTATTCGTCAAATTTTTTCATTAATTTTGGTTTCGGCTTCGGCCTAGAATTTTCAGAGTTTAAGTTCTGCAGAACTGAAGAAGTCCTTTGGATGAGGGACGAAACGTCTTCTAGTATCTTCAACCAAGTCCAGTAGGCCTTCACTTTAACCTTCTTTGGAAAACTATGACAGACTTCACACATTCTGTATGAACACATGACTGGTGAACGCGCACCTTCACACATATGAACACATGACTGGTGACAGCGCACTTTTACACATATGAACACATGAGTGGTGACAGCGCACCTTCACACATACTGTATGAACACACGACAGGTGACACTGCACCTTCACACATATGAACAAATGACTGGTGACAGCGCACCTTCACACATATGAACACATGACTGGTGACAGCGCACCTTCACACATATGAAAAAATGACTGGTGACAGCGCACCTTCACACATATGAACAAATGACTGGTGACAGCGCACCTTCACACATACTGTATGAACACACGACAGGTGACACTGCACCTTCACACATATGAACAAATGACTGGTGACAGCGCACCTTCACACATACTGTATGAACACACGACAGGTGACAGCGCACCTTCACACATATGAACACATGAATGGTGACAGTGCACCTTTACACATACTGTATGAACACATGACTGGTGAACGCGCACCTTCACACATATAAACACATGACTGGTGACAGCGCACCTTCACACATACTGTATGAACACACGACTGGTGACAGCGCACCTTCACACATACTGTATGAACACATGACTGGTGAACGCGCACCTTCACACATACTGTATGAACACATGACTGGTGAACGCGCACCTTCACACATACTGTATGAACACATGACTGGTGAACGCGCACCTTCACACATTCTGTATGAACACATGACTGGTGAACGCGCACCTTCACACATATGAACACATGACTGGTGACAGCGCACCTTCACACATACTGTATGAACACACGACTGGTGAACGCGCACCTTCACACATACTGTATGAACACATGACTGGTGAACCAGCACCTTCACACATACTGTATGAACACATGACTGGTGAACGCGCACCTTCACACATACTGTATGAACACATGACTGGTGAACGCGCACCTTCACACATACTGTATGAACACATCACTGGTGACAGTGCACCTTTACACATGAATACATGACTGGTGACAGCGCACCTTCACACATACTGTATGAACACATGACTGGTGCCAGCGCACCTTTACACATATGAACACATGACTTGTGAAAGCACACCTTCACACATACTGTATGAACACATGACTGGTGACAGTGCACCTTTACACATGAATACATGACTGGTGACAGCGCACCTTTAAACATATGAACACATGACTTGTGAACGCGCACCTTCACACATACTGTATGAACACATGACTGGTGACAGCGCACCTTCACACATACTGTATGAACACACGAATGGTGACAGCGCACCTTCACACATACTGTATGAACACATGACTGGTGACAGCGCACCTTCACACATACTGTATGAACACATCACTGGTGACAGTGCACCTTTACACATGAATACATGACTGGTGACAGCGCACCTTCACACATACTGTATGAACACATGACTGGTGCCAGCGCACCTTTACACATATGAACACATGACTTGTGAAAGCACACCTTCACACATACTGTATGAACACATGACTGGTGACAGTGCACCTTTACACATGAATACATGACTGGTGACAGCGCACCTTTAAACATATGAACACATGACTTGTGAACGCGCACCTTCACACATACTGTATGAACACATGACTGGTGACAGCGCACCTTCACACATACTGTATGAACACACGAATGGTGACAGCGCACCTTCACACATACTGTATCAACACACGACTGGTGACAGCGCACATTTACACATATGAACACATGACTTGTGAACGCGTACATTTACACATATGAACACGACTGGTAACAGCGCACCTTCACACATACTGTATGAACACACGAATGTTGACAGCGCACATTTACAAATATGAACACATGGCTTGTGAACACGCACATTTACACATATGAACACATGACTGGTGACAGCGCACCTTCACACATACTGTATGAACACATGACTGGTGACAGCGCACCTTCACACATACTGTATGAACACACGACTGGTGAACGTGCACCTTCACACATACTGTATGAATACATGACTGGTGACAGCGCACCTTCACACATACTGTATGAACACATGACTGGTGACAGCGCACCTTCACACATACTGTATGAACACATCACTGGTGACAGTGCACCTTTACACATGAATACATGACTGGTGAACGCGCACCTTCACACATACTGTATGAACACATGACTGGTGCCAGCGCACCTTTACACATATGAACACATGACTTGTGAACGCGCACCTTCACATATACTGTATGAACACATGACTGGTGACAGTGCACCTTTACACATGAATACATGACTGGTGACAGCGCACCTTTATACATATGAACACATGACTTGTGAACGCGCACCTTCACACATACTGTATGAACACATGACTGGTGACAGCGCACCTTCACACATACTGTATGAACACACGAATGGTGACAGTGCACATTTACACATATGAACACATGACTGGTGACAGCGCACCTTCACACATACTGAATGAACACACGAATGTTGACAGCGCACCTTCACACATACTGTATGAACACACAACTGATGACAGCGCACATTTACAAATATGAACACATGACTTGTGAACGCGCACATTTACACATATGAACACATGACTGGTGACAGCGCACCTTCACACATACTGTATGAACACATGACTGGTGAACGCGCACCGTCACACATGAAAACGTGATCTTGACATCCATGTCATCAGTTTGCTGCTGTGGACGCCCACTGATGAAAGGTTTAAAAGAAGCAGAGTTACAGTTCAGTTCAGAGGAGGCCAGGGTTTGATTCATGTCATTAACTGTGTGTTGTAGTTTTTAATGTGATATTGAGCTGAAATAGAGGATAACTTGGTGTAAGTAAACTGTAAATTGTTCATATGTTCTTGATGTGTTATCTTCTAACTCTGACTAACAATCATTAATGTAAAGTTTAGATTAGTTTATCTCTGTAAATTTATGACTGAATGTAACATAATTATTGCAGTCAGTTCTTCTGGTGAACAGTGTTATGCTTATTGCTTTAAACCAAAAGAGGATCATGATGAATTCTACTCAGGGTTCATATTTCATACTTGGTGCCTACTTTGACAGCGGTCCTTTAAAATATTTGTTTTTCATGATTCTTACATCATTATACTTTTATTCTCAGTTTAAATCTTTTGCTCATTGTGGTTATCTGTATGAACAGAAGCTTACATGAACCTATGTACCTTTTTCTGTGCAGCCTGTTTGTAAATGAGCTGTATGGTAGTACAGGGTTGTTTCCATTCCTTCTGCTTCAGATTCTCTCTGACATTCACACTGTTTCTGCTCCCTTTTGTTTCCTGCAGATTTTCTGTTTATATTCTTATGTAGCTGTGGAATTTGCCAATTTAGCCATCATGTCTTATGACAGATATCTTGCAATCTGTTATCCTCTACACTATAACACACGCATGACATTCAAGAAAGTCGTTATGCTTATTGGTGTATCATGGTTATACCCTTTTGTTGTAGTTGCTGGTACGACATCCTTAAGTTCCTCTTTACAGCTGTGTGGGAACATCATTAACAAAGTGTTCTGTGACAACTACTCTGTTGTCAAACTGGCCTGCTCTGACACCACAGTGAATAACATTTATGGACTTATTGCCACTTACTTTGTTGTCTTTGGTCCCTTAATTTTAATCTTTTGCACGTACATGAGGATTCTTAAAGTGTGTTTTTCTGGTTCTAAACAGACCAGACAAAAAGCTGTCAGTACCTGCACTCCTCACCTTGCTTCTCTGCTCAACTTTTGTTTTGGGGCATCCTTTGAAGTATTACAGAGCAGGTTTAACATGAACAGTGTACCTCACATGATGCGAATACTTTTATCATTGTACTGGATAACATGCCAACCGCTCTTTAACCCTTTGTTATATGGACTGAAACTATCCAAAATCTACATAAACTGTAAACGTTTATTTTCATGGAAAGTTTAGAGCATCCAAAAGATTTGTGTAACTTGACTAACAATAAAAACATGAAATGGTGCTTATAACTCCATTGTACTGTCAGCTGTGTATTATTTTTAACTCTCATGCGGATAAAACTTAAAAACATGATTGTGGCACAAGTTATGCAGCATGTTTTTTCTCTGAAAGAGAGATAAACCTGGTCTACTGGTACATAAAAACCCTCAGATTGACAATACACATAGTAGATGTGATTTGAAGTAAAGGCTCTCTCTGGATGTGAGCTTTCTTTAGGAGTTCCTGTTAAAGTCGTCATTCACTCACAGCAGGAAATGTAGACTGTATCCAAACTTTAGTCAAATACTGAACAAACTTGCGTATCTGTCCATCCTGATGTGTGTTGTCACAGAGTCTGAGGGGAGGTCATTATCGTCCTCAGCCCTCTGTGCACCAGTGGAACCAGTGCTGAGGTCTGCTCAGGCTGATTGGTCTCACTGGTTGACAGCTCTGGCTGTAATTTGCTTCAGAGGGAATTAGTGGAAACTGTGGCTAATGTGAAGAGGCCTCAGGGACAAACATGTTGACAGGCTGAAATGACCTTTGACCTGAGGGACTTGGGACAGTGATGTAACTTTCCCAGCAGCCTCTGCAGGGTTTCTTTGAACTGCAACTGAGAATAAACTTAGTTTTTGTTTTTATTCTTGAGTATCACTGGTTTGATTAGGAGTTTGAGAACCTGACTCTGTGTTTAAAATTTAGTTTTTTATTGTAAGAAGGAACTACAAACTCCACTTCTAGTTTAAACAATCTAAAAAAACTGCAGTCCACACATTGTCATTGACTCTAACAGGACAGTGAGGCGTGAGGTGCAACAGACCAAATAATCTTTTGAGATGCCTTCAAACTTTTCCCTGTAGATGATGCCTTAATTTACTCCTTTGTCTTCTTTTTAATATATATAATTATCCAGCTGTGATCAGCTGCTGCCGTCATCAGAAACAGACGTCACGTCATGCTTTAGAGGAAAGGTCTCATTTCTCTAAAAACATATTTCCTAGTTTCTTCTCCTTCTGCATGGTTTCGCAAGACGAAAAGACGCAAGTGAGGGAAACATGGATACAATTAAGAGAAGTGAGAAGCACCAGATGTCATGGAATTGATTAACGGGGAGCAGAGAGACTGGAATTCTGTCATTTGGGTTTTTGAGGAAGCAGATATTCTGTCCATGTTAATGTGGTCTAATGTGGAGATTCCTGTATTGGGTGATACTTAAATTGATTTTAGCCTTCCACTTCACGAGGATAGTTTTCTTGGCAACGCATGGGGCAGTGAGAACCCGTATGACGGTGTCAACGTCTATACTAATGTCACTTAGGTCCCACAGCATATCTTCTGCCAGAACCTTTGGACAGTTGCACATTGCCACAAAGAATGAATACTACTGTCAGTGCAGACAAATGTTTGACTGCACAAGACGCATTCTGAACATCCTTTGTCCTGCATAGTGTGTGCTATGGAGAGCTTTATACTATATGAGATGTAGATTTTTAGTTCTGGCCTGCGAGCCGCCTAATGCTGCCCACTGCTCTAGTGAGTCTGTTCTGCTAACCCAGCTGGGCAGCACATCTCTTGGTCTGTCTGTGTAGACTTTGTGTCTGAACAATGTTATTTTATGTTTAATAAATGACTATGGGCAACAGTGTTTTAAACTTCAGCTCAGAAAAGATAACAGCATCATGCCTGGACATGCGTTCATGTGCACATGCACAAAATTAATCTTCTAGCAGCAACCTCGGTGAGTACCAGACAATACACAGATGTGATGGCATTCCTTGTAGCATTCCTGGGCAGCCTGGGCAAATCGAAACATAGTAAATGGGCGGCGCGGTGGAGCAGCGGTTTGCAACAAGGTCGAACCTTGGTCATCCCAGGCCTTTCTGTGTGGAGTTTGCGTGTTTGCGTGTTTGCCCGTGTCTTTCCTTCTTCTGTACTCCTTATGTTAGTCTGTCCACATTTACTAGGGTTTAGTTCAGACCTGTGAGATTTGTTGGTGTTTTTCTTTCTTGCTGTTTCTCTCCTTTGCTTGAATGTGCACAATTTACACGACACTAGTGAGTGTGCAGCTTGTATAACAGTGTAAATTTGCTGTTCCCTCAAAATAACACATTGCACAGCCATTAATGTCTAAAGTGAGGACACCAAATTGGGCCCATAGTGTCAATATTTTGTGTGGCCACCATTATTTTCCAGCACTGCCGTAACCTCTGGGACATGGAGTTCAGCAGAGCTTCACAGGTCGCCACTGGAGTCCTCTTCCACTCCTCCATGACAACATGACGGAGCTGGTGGATGTTAGAGACCTTGTGCTCTTTCACCTTCTGTTTGAGGAGCCCCACAGATGCTCAGTAGGGTTCAGGTCTGGAGACATGCTCGACCAGTCCGTAACCTTTACCCTCAGCGTTTTTAGCGAGGCAGCGGTCGTCTTGGAGGTGTGTTTGGGGTCGTTATCATGTTGGAATACTGCCCTGCGGCCCAGTCTGTGAGGGGAGGGGATCCTGCTCTGCTTCAGTGTGTCACAGTTCATGTTGGCATTCATGGTTCAGACCAGTTTGATGCAGTGTGCGGCGTATGGGCTGAGCCCTGATAGGCTGACCCCCACCCCTTCAGCCTCTGCAGCAATGCTAGCAGCACTCATACGTCTGTTTCCCAAAGACAACCTCTGGATATGACGCTGAGCACGTGCGCTCAGCTTCTTTGCTCGACCATGGCGAGGCCTGTTCTGAGTAGAACCTGTCCTGGTGAACCGCTGTATGGTCTTGGCCACCGTGCTGAAGCTCAGTTTCAGGGTCCTGGCAGTCTTCTTACAGCCTCGGCCATCTTTATGTAGAGCAACCGTTCTTTTTTTCAGATCCTCAGAGAGTTCTTTGCCATGTTGAACTTCCAGCCACCAGTATGAGGGAGTGTGAGAGCGATAACAACAAAGTTAACACACCTGCTCCCCATTCACACCTGAGACCTTGTAACACTAACGAGTCACATGACACCGGGGAGGGAAAATGGCTAATTGGGCCCAGTTTGGACATTTTCACTTCGGGATGTACTTACTTTTGTTGCCAGTGGTTTAGACATTAACGGCTGTGTGATGTGTTATTTTGAGGGGACAGCAGATTTACACTGTTATACAAGCTGCATACTCACTAATTTACACTGTTGTTAAGAGTCATTTCTTCATTGTTGTCACATGAACAGATAAAATCACATATTTACAAAATGTGAGGGGTGTACTCACTTTGTTAGATACTGTAAGTACAGTCATTGGAAAATGAAGAGAGGGTTTTTGGATTAAAGAGCAGCTGACCACGATCTACCTAGCCCAAACAACCGGACCAGGCATCACGGCAGGTGCGGTGATCGCGTAGAGAGGAAAGAGAGCCAGGAGAGGAGCCATGTTGGTCCAACTTGGACTTAATTCTGCACCTAAAGATCTGGTCTGGACAAAATGGGACTCATGTTGGCCAAGCAATGGAATTCAGAGACTGTTTTCCCCACATGGTCACAGAGACCTGATCCATAAACATCCCGGATCAAGCACTCGACAGGTGGTCCATGTTCCAAGCCGTCAGCGCAAGACTCTGGCAAGATGAGAGGAGGGTGGACTCTGTGTTTACCATCGATGATGCTCGGTGCTTAAACACAGCCAAGATGGATTCCCAAATGTCAGACAGTTTATTGTGAAGATGAAACTTTAATACCATCATCTGGTTGTTGCTGTTTACATTCACCCCAGATGCAAATTCAAAAAATGCACTGCAGAATGTTCTAGGTAGATACATGTATATAAAAAACTGTATATATTGTTTTACTTTATATGTAACCATATTTTAATACAAACTTAATTATATGTGTAGCATGAAGGAACTACAGATTGTGTTTTATTATGCAGCCTTTTGCTGTATAATGACATAACATGACATCACATAACTTTGGCTTTTTGGACTGTTGGACGGACAAAATAAGACATTTAAAAATGTCACTTTGAATTGTGAAGATTTTGGAAGGGAGTTCCCAACAATTGATTTAATAATAAACATGTTCATAACTACCAGGTTAACTTTGCCTCTATCTGTATTTTGAAATTTGAATTCATTTCCAGTGAGTGACAATTGATTTCTTTTTACTATTCAACTCAACTGCGTACGCACAATTACTGACATCTACATTAGAATGGTCCTCCAGGTCATAGTTATCCAAGGAAGGTAAAAATCAAGAGCAACTGGATTGTTGAAGATACTTACTGTCTATTAGAGTAGAAGAAAATCTTAGCACTTGTTAATCAGTTGTTTGCGTTTAGCTCTAGTTCCTGGAAGTTGAATGCACTTATTTTAAGTAACTTTGGAACCAAACATCACACAATGTCACTCAGATCAAGTTTTTTGAGACTTATATTTTTTATTTTGTTTTACAATACAAATAAAAAATCTTCCAACCACAAAAAAATGAAAGAGGCAGTGGGCCGGACGACCTGACAGTAGCACAACAACAACAAAACAAAACAAGGGGCCCAAGGCAGCTTGGTGTATCTGAAGTAAGACTTCAGCATAGAGGTTTGTCCAGTGTCCACTGAACCATTGTCACATGAGGAATCACAATCCTTAAATAACAGAATAGTGTCCATATTATAGAGTCCGTGTGATAACTACTGAAGCGCCCTCACCACCTTTATAGGGAAATCAAAAATGTGACAGGATTAAAAGAAAAATAGATTTAAAATGAATATATATACATACACACAGACACCTGTGTGTACAATCACATATGCACACACATACGTTGCAAGTACAGATAATTTGTTGAGACAGAGGTTGTTGACAGACAGATGAAAAAACTACTTAACAGTAAGGTAGGAAAGACGAAACTAAAGAGTCTGGGAATTAGTCCATTAAGTTGCGTGTAATGAGTGGAATTGCGAAGGCTTTCCACTGGTCATTGTACTTCTCTACTCATCCGACTGTATTATATTTTCTCAAATGCCGCCACCGTACCCAGTTCTGAGACCCATTCCTGAAATAATGGGCCAGCAGCATCTTTCCACTTTCTCATTATTATCTGTTTGCCAATCATGATGCTTGTCTGGACCCAGTTAGCTAAGGGTTTTGCCACGTGCAATCTTCTCAGATCAAGTTTAAAAGCCCGAAACAAAAAGCAGAATAAAAAACTAAAAGATCACCTTTTCATTAGTCTTGACCCTGGTGAAGTCAGGGGAGGCGTCTTCATTTTTCATGGATGTAAAACTGAACTGTTGCATGAGCTATACTTCACCACACAGCAGACGCTTGCAGATGTAGCGGATTTTGGACATTTTCAGCCCGTATAGTATGGGGGTAAAGAGAGGCTGGCATGTTATAAAGTATAATGATAAAAAAATGTCTGACACACTGGGTACAGTGCTCATATCAAACCTGCTCTGTAATATTTGAAAACAGCTACCAAAAGAAAAGTTGAGCAGAGACACAAGGTGAGGAGTGCAGGTACTGACAGCTTTTTGTCTGGTCTGCTTAGAACCAGAAAAACAAACTTTGAGGATCTTCATGTAAGAGAAAAGGATTAAAATGAGAGGAACGATGACGGAGATGACGGTGGAAATCAGTCCATAAATGTTATTGACTGTGGTGTCAGAGCAGGCCAGTTTAACAATAGAGTAGTTTCCACAGTAAACTTTGTTAATGATGTTCCCGCAGAGCTTTAAAGGTGCACTCAGTGCTATCAATACAGCAATTGCAAGAAAAGGGAATAACCACGTTACAGCAATAAGCAGAGCAATCTTTTTAGACGTCATGCGTGTGTTGTATTGTAGAGGATAACAGATAGCAAGATATCGGTCATAAGACATGATGGCTAAGTTCAGAAATTCTACACATCCATAAGATACCCACAGAAAATCTGCAGGAAACAAAAGGGAGCAGAAACAGTGTGAATGTCAGAGAGAATCTGAAGCAGAAGGAATGGAAACAACCCTGTACTACCATACAGCTCATTTACAAACAGGCTGCACAGAAAAAGGTACATAGGTTCATGTAAGCTTCTGTTCATACAGATAACCACAATGAGCAGAAGATTCACACAAACAATTAACATATATAAAGACATGACAATCATGAAATACAAATATTTAAAAGCCCCAGTGTCGAAGTAAGCAACAAGTGTAAAATATGAAAACTGTGTGGAGTTTATCATGATCCTGGTTCTTAAACAATTATTAACAGAGTTCATTAGATAAACATCTTGCAGTCATACATTTTCTCACAACTTTGTGAAAGTTTAATAAGTTTAAATGCATCATTGTAAAAGAAAGCATCAATAATATAAACACACCTCTGTGTATCAAAGTTACTATTACATTAGTTAATGTCACTATAACACAGGTTGTGAGAACGGATGCGTTCAACCATTGATGTGCTCACCTGCTGGAGTCACACTGTGACTGCCTCCCACCTGAGCTCAGACACCTACTGCACAGCAGCAGTCTGACCTGATTATCAGATGACACACTGACTGTTACTGATTTGTTTGTTCGATCGTTGTTGAATTTTAAAAACAATAAGATTAGTTGTTGGTCACACACACACACACACACACACACAATGTTAAGCAGCAGACTGATTTGTGTCTAACAATGCAGTGCAATTAAAACATGGTCTTGACTACTGTTATAACGGTCTGTACATCATTATTAAGTAAGTAGTTAACAGCTTGTATATTCTGTGTGTAAAATATACACCCTTTCATGTGAAGACATGAAAATATACAACACTTCACCAAGTTCGCAAATATTCTTCATACATTTAAATTCTTACAAGCAGAATTCAGTATGGTTCTCCCATTACTGTTCAGAATACGCCCAAATATAACTGCAGTGCATTAAGGAGTAGACAGGAATCCAAAGTTGAATACACGGGCAAAGATCAAATTCAGGCAATGTAGGTAGAAACAGGAAACCAAGACATGAGCACTGAGCAACATAACAAACTGGCAAGGAACAAATGAAATGAACTGGGATATAAGGTGAGCGGGTGATGAGATGAGGGAAAGAGCTGCAGGTGAAGAGTGGGTGGAGCAGGCAGGGTCACTGCAGGAGAGTCAGGTGAAAGGAGGGACAGTCTGAGGTACATCTGGTGGAGAGCTTAAGGATGGCAGGTCTGGGGAGACGGAGACATACAGTAAGCTGCTTTCACACAGAGATCCCGTCATAAACGTGGAAAGAATATCCGCCAATATGCCGCAATTGCTCATTCATACTGAACTAAAGATTGCGGCATAATCCCGCAATCGTGTGAGCTTTCACATAGTGATTCAGCTTTCCGGGTTAGATGATGAACAAAAAAAGACCGTGACTTGTAACACAACAGCGTTGAAACCAACACGTTTTAACTTCCGACTCGTCACATATTGACGCTTGGTCAAGACCCTTTGGCGTCGCTTGTTAACGCCCTGGGTAACCTTTTAGTCATTTTTAGATGTTAAGGGCTTCGCAGTCAAGTTCGCAACACTTAGCAACAACAAATATGCAATGTCCGGTTAGACTTTCAAAATAAAACACTAGCGTTTCAAAACATCGCCATTTTGACACAGCACGTTATTAAAGTTGTGAAACGTAATTTGGTTATGTTTAGGCCCAAAAACGACTTGGTTAAGGTTCGGAAAAATCATCATGGTTTGGGTTAAAATAACTACATACGTCAGTTAAAATGTAACTTAACTTACTTGCGTAACTTATGCAATTTACATGACTCGCTCCACTTCAATACACATATTTAACGTTGACTTTTTGTTTCACACAGGACACGAACCCCAGTCTCCTGATTCAAAGTCCGGGTTCTGGTCCTCCATCCACCTCCTTACTCAGTCTTTTCTGTTAAATATCATATACCTGCCTTTACCGTCAAAAAACGACGCTACAGGGCTCCCCCCCCTGCGTTGAACTATGACGCTATAGGGATCCCCAGTGCGTTACAAACTGACGCCGATGGGTCTTGACCACGCGTCTATATGTGACTGGTTCCGGCATGCCGGCGGCGGCTTTCCACAGAGACCTCGTTCCGGCTCTGTTACTATCAACTTTCCTGACTCAGAAGTGGATCAAATCTGACCCACCTTTCCAGCTCCGTACCTTTCACACAGCGCAGCGAGACGGCATATTATAAAATAAGGCAGTCTGAAAGTGCCGATGTAGAGAGAATAGCTACCTTATCCCCTGGACTGGATGATCTAAAACCTCAACAGTCTCCCATAATAGAGAATGACTAGCCCGTAACGCAGTAGCCCACTGAGCAGCCGTACTGGTCATTAACCCAATCATGTAAGCTACACGGGACTTCTAGACATGTGTAAACTGAAATGTGAACTGACCACAAGAATCCAGATTACTGGAATAATGTTCAGGTGTAAGGAATAAAGGCGAAGAGAGAGGTTGTTGCTGAAACCAAAGTCACAGCCACTGCTCCGGGTGAATAAACAGACAGGTCAGTGGTTCTATGGGGAAGTTGTCCGTTGAGTTGATTAATACTGATAGAAAGATTGCGTTAAGTGTCCATTCCCTCATGCAGAGTCCTCTTGTTTTGTCAAACCCGAACCCCTTGGTTGGATAAAACATGCCGAAGCTTGGACGTGTCTGCTGGGTCCATGTTGGCCAGATTGTTCTGTTACATTTTGTGTTTGACAGAGCCAGGAGCGGACATAGTAGACAAGCTCCGTTTGCGTCCTTTTAATCTTCCGTCAGCTCCATATCTTCCCACGGATATTGTGTACATACCTCGTCGGAAATATATACATCGCGGGTCTCGGCGGAGTTACAACATTGATGGCTCATGTCAAATACGGTCCTTTTGGTCATCTAAACCACGCTCACCGAAGAGGCTCTCATGGACTGTCGATCAGTGTATTAACCAACCTGGCCAGATCGGTTGGCAACGATTATGGTAAAAACAGTTTTTCCTTTGGATTATTTAATATACGATCTCTCTCTAATAAAGGACCTTTGGTCTACTGTCTGACCGTAAGTTTGACTTTCTCTGTCTAACTGAGACATGGCAGAAACCAGACAACTTTTTTCATCTAAACCAGTCTGTTCCCCCAGGATATAGTTAAGTTTGTAAGCAATACTTGCTAGCAATACTTTATAAAGAGAAATTGAAAGTATCTCAGTTAACTTTGTCTACATATTCTTCTTTTGAAACAACTGCCTTAAAAATCAATGGTGCAATTCCTACCATCCTCACAACTATTTACGTCCTCCCAAGAGCAATAATGCCTTCTTAACTGAACTATCTGAACTTTTGACTTATCTATCTTCCATGTCTCCAAATGTAATCATTCTGGGTGATTTTAACATTCATATAGACAATGTCAGTAATGCATTTACATGTGAATTTTTATCATGTTTGGATTGCTTTGGTATGCAACAATTTAACACATTGCACACTCATACTAAGGGGCATACTCTTGATCTTGTTTACTGTTCTGGTATAACACCTTATAATTGTACTGTTTCTGATCTGTCCATATCAGATCACCTGCTGGTGTCCTTTTGTGGCATTTAAGGTAAACCCGTATCGTTCGATCACATTTCGGAATATTAAGAACATTGATGTGCCTACTCTTGCTGATGAACTTGCCATCTTCTCCAGTAAAATGAATTTATCTGCTGTTGATGAACTAGTTACATACTACAATGATGGACTGAACATGATTTTAGATGAATTTGCACCTGTGAAAACTCGAACTGTTTCATTTGTACACCTGAACTACGTGAACTTAAAACTAAAAGCCGTTGGATAGAGCGGTTATATGTCAGGTCTGGCCTTACTGTTCATAAAGAAATGTATGCTGAACATATTCGAAATTATAAAAATGCACTGTCCAAGGCTAAATCTGATTACTACTCCAACATAATTGGTAATTGGAACTCCAGGTCCCTTTTTTTCTGGTGGTAAACAATATTCTGCAACCACCTGATTCTCTGCCATCTGATATGTATTCCACTGACTTATGTGATAGTTTTTTGACTTTTTTTGCATCTAAGGTTGAAAAGGTACATCAGAAATAAGGCCTACTTACTGGTACTCTTCACAATGACTCCTGTCAATCAATCACTTACATACCTCCCCACTCTGTTTTCTCTAACTTTACACTACCAACTACTTCAGAGATAGTGGGTCTGATAGGTAAATCTAAATCTTCGACTTGTCAGTTAGACCCTCTACCTACTCCTTTAGTGAAAGCCTGTTTACCAGCCATGTCGCCAATGATTACTAAAATTGTTCATGCTTCACTTGTTTCTGGTTCTGTATCTTCATCTCTTAAATCTGCTATTATTACTCCCATTCTTAAGAAACCAGGGGGAGATCCATTTAATTTTGATAATTTTCGTCCATTTTCAAATTTACCATTTATCTCTAAGGTAGTGGAAAAGTGTATTGCAGTTCAAATTCATGAACATCTTTCTAATAATAATTTGTATGAACAATTTCAATCTGGCTTTCGTCCTCACTATAGCACTGAGACTGCTCTTGTCAGAATAACCAATGATCTACTGTTGGCAGCTGACTCTGGGCTTTTATCCATTCTTGTCCTTCTAGACTTGAGCGCTGCTTTTGATACGGTCTCGCATAAGATACTTCTTGACAGATTAGCTTCTATTGGTATTACTGGCACTGCTCTGTCTTGGTTTAGGTCGTATCTATCTGGACGCAGTCAGCGTATTCAATTAAAAGGTTTTCGATCAAGAACATCTATAGTCACTACTGGATTTCCCCAGGGTTCTGTCTTGGGCCCGCTTCTTTTCATTAATTACATGCTCCCTCTTGGTTATATTTTGAGGAAATATGGGATTCATTTCCACTGTTATGCGGATGACACCCAACTCTACTTGTCTGCCAAACCCACTGGTTCTTTCCCACCACCATCTTTGTCCAGCTGTTTAGCTGAAATTAAAGATTGGCTTTCTGCTAACTTCTTGAAGGTAAATGGCAACAAAACTGAGGCTTTGCTTATTGGCACTCGATCTGTCTTGTCTAGATCTAATTGTCTTTCTTTGGACATTGACAATACTGTAATCTATTGTTCTTCACAGATAAAAAGTTTGGGTGTCATCATGGATAGCACACTATCCTTTGAAGCTCAAATTAATAATATCACGCACATCGCATACTTCCAATTGCGTAATATTAACCGTCTCAGCCCCTTTCTTTCAAATATTAATACTGCAGTTCTTATTCATGCACTGGTCACTTCACGTATAGACTACTGTAATGCTCTTTTCAGAGGTGTTCCTTTTTGCTACATAAGCTTCAGTTAGTTCAGAATTCTGCAGCTCTTGTTCTTTCTAGAACTCCTTAGACTGAGCACATTTCTCCAGTTCTTCAGCAATTCCACTGGCTTCTAGTAAAGTATAGAGTTGAATTTAAGATCCTGCTACTTACTTATAAGGCACTTCATAATCTTGCACCCCATTACTTTACACAACTTCTCCATGTTTACACCCCTTCACGTGCTCTCAGATCTTCATCTTCAATTTCTCTTGTGGTACGTCAGATTCGACTAAATACCATGGGTGCCAGATCTTTTACTTATGCTGCCCCCCGCCTATGGAACTCACTTCCCCTTGATGTTCGCAATAGCGACTGCTTGTTGACTTTTAAAACGCGTCTTAAGACACATCTTTTTATACAAGCTTTTTTGTAACATGTTATACTGAGTTTTTAATGCATTTTACCTGTATGTGGCTTGTTTGTTGTGTGTATTGTTTTATGCAGTGATCTCAGTGTATATTGTTTGTGAGGTGACCTCGGGTGTTATGAAAGGCGCCATTAAATAAAATGCATTATTATTATTATTAATAGGCGAGGTAAAAGTTGAAGTTAAGAGCAGGTGGCAGGCTGGCTTGAGTTGGCGTGGTCCGGCTAGAGTTGGCTGTGGTGGTTGGTAGAGAGCCATGAAGAAGCAAAGGAATCCTCGGACACAGGGAAAGAGAACATGAGTGAACCACAAGAGCTGGAGATAGTAAAACAACAGACGATTCGGCCGAAGGTACCACAAGCAACAAACCTCAATCCCTCAACCCTCATTCCTTCATCCCTCACCCTTAATCCCCATCACTACAACCCTCGACCCTCATCCCCATGCTTTGACCCTCATTCGTTACCCCTTTCATCCTTCATCCCTACATCTGGACCGTAATCCATTCCTCCTACAAAATCTTAGCTTTCCTCTATCTGTAAGATGCAATAAAATATTCCAAATCACAGAATCATTGCAGTTCGTTCTTCCTGTGAACGGTGTTATGATGGCTCGATAAACCAAAAGGGGATCATCGTAATTGATGCTTGATAATTCTGCTCAAGTTTCATTGTTCAAACTTTAACATCATCATTAACAACGATACAACTACTGGCCTGCTCTGACACCAGATTGAATAACATGTATGGACCTCTTGTTACTTGTCTCTTGTAATTTTAATTTCTTTTCACTTACATGAAGATTCTTAAAGTTTTTTTTCTTCTTCTTCATCTAGCTCCTCTGCTAAACTTTTCTTTCGGGGTTTGCTTTGAAGTCTTACAGAACAGATTTAATCTGAGCCCTAAACCTAAAATATTCTACTGTTGTTAACTGTGCTATTGTATATATTTTGCAGTGTACCCATGGATTTACAGACAACTACCACAGGATCACTTTGATACTGAAGAAAACTAAAAACAAGTGGAGTTTTGGACGTTTAGTCATGACGGACAAAAACAGAATGTAACAATTGTAGATTAAAGCCCTCAGACTGACAATATGTGGAAACGAGGTGTGATCTGTTTGACTGTTTATGGGGTTTCATACTTAACACTAAGTGTTGTGTACTGACTGTTGTCTGAGAGTCGGTGTGGACTGAGATATTTACAGTGACGCTCCAGAATCTGTTCTATTAGAGAACTTAAAACTAAAGAAAAGATTCAGTCGCCATTCACTCAAAGCAGGAAATGTAGACTGTATCCAAACTTTAGACAAACACTGAACAAACTTGCGTATCTGTCCATCCTGATGTGTGTTGTCACAGAGTCTGAGGGGAGGTCATTATCGTCCTCAGCCCTCTGTGCACCAGTGGAACCAGCGCTGAGGTCTGCTCAGGCTGATTGGTCTCACTGGTTGACAGCTCTGACTGTAATTTGCTTCAGAGGGAATTAGTGGAAACTGTGGCTAATGTGAAGAGGCCTCAGGGACAAACATGTTGACAGGCTGAAATGACCTTTGACCTGAGGGACTTGGTATGGTGATGTAACAGCCTCTGCAGGGTTTCCATGAACTTCAACTGAGAATAAACTTAGTTTGCCAAAATTTTTATTCTTGAGCATCACTTGTTGTTTGATTAGGACTTTGAGAACCTGACTATAAGGAACAATAACAATACATTTTATTTCTATGGTGCTTTCGGGACACTCAAAGACACTTTACAGTAAAACCAGCTCATGGAAATCAAAAATTAACATCTCAAATAATTAGAATATTAGAATAATGAATGTATTAAACAGAAATGTCGACCTGAGAAGAGCCTTTAATCTGTCAGTCTGGTAGTTCACACAACCACTATCATGGAGAAGACTTCTGACTTGACAGTTGTCCAGAAGACACTCATTGACCCCCTCCACAAGGAGGTTAAGCCACAGAAGGTCCCTGCTGAAAGTGCTGGCTGTTTACAGTGTGCTGTAATCAAAGCATATTCATGGAAAGTTGACTGGAAGGTTAAAGTGTGGCAGGAAAAGGTGCACAAGCAAAAGGGATAACCGCAGCCTTGAGAGGATTGTTAAACAAAGCCCGTTCAAGTACTTGGGGGAGCTTCACAAGGAGTGGACTGAGGCCGCAGTCAGTGCACCAAGAGCCACCAGGCACAGAAGGCTCCGGGAATTGAACTACATTCCTAGTGTTAAGTCACTCCAGCGTGAGAAGCTCCTATTGGGCTAAGGAGAAACAGAACTGGACCGTTGCTCAGTGCTCCAAAGTCCTTTTTTCAGATCACTAATATTTACATTTCATATGGAAATCAAGGTTCCAGAGTAGGACGAGTGTAGAGGACCAGAATCCAAGTTGCTTAAAGTCCGGAGACGCTGATTTCATTTTCCAGCAGGACGTGGCACCTGCCCACAGGGCCAAAACCACTAGGAACTGGTTTGCTGACCATGGTGTTACTGTACTCGGTTGGTCAGCCAACTCACATGACCTGAACCTCATAGAGAATCTATGGGCTGTTGTCCAGACCAACAAAACAGACGAGCTGAAGGCCGCAATCCAAGCAGCCTGGGCTTCCCATCACCACAGCAGGGCTGCGAATATTTAATTCAACCCGTTGAACCCGGCGTAACTTTTTAACTCTGGGGACCTATTTAGCGTGATTTTTGTAATGTAAAGCTCCATATTTGTATAGCGCCTTTTCACTACATCTGCATTCACCATTCACTCACATTTATACACTGAGCCTAAGTGCTCAAACAGAAACTAACATTCACATACATTCTGGCACAACAGCCACCAAGGGCAATTCGGGGTTCAGTACTTCAAGGAGCCGCCAACCTTCAACCCTCCGGTTATTGGGCAACCCGCACAACCTCCTGTGCCACAGCCGCCCCACTTTTTTCAACACTAAAGCATTATTTGTCAGGTGACGTAGGTCAATTATAAGTCAACTATTTAAAACAAATAGTTTACTTAAATTACATCACTTAACTCTTGAGGGATGGATGGAACTTCCATAACTAACCCACTTATTTTAACCCAAACCATGATATTTTCCTAAAGCTAACCAGGAAGTTTGTGCCTAAACCTAACCAAACAACAAGTGTTTAACATTGTTTAGCACATGTTTTATTTTGTAAGTCTAACCGGACGTAGCATATTTATTGTTTTAACCATGGAGCACTGCACATGCGCTTGGTCATTGGGCATTGTTTTTTAACGCCCTGGATACCCCTTAGCGATGTTTTTTGACATGTAGGGCTCGGGGGTCAAGTTAGCAACAATAAACATGCAACGTCCGGTTAGGTTTTAAAAATTAAAGCAGTGGTAAACTTTGTGATACTTTGTGGTTCAGTCAACAAAACTACTTTGTTGCGTTTACATCATTGGGTTGACAGTCAGAGGCATCGATGTTTTTTTCAGAATTCACTCAGTCAACCTGACACACATTACGACAGAATTTAAACAGACTTTTACAGATGATTCAGACTTTGGACATGTTCAGTTCATACATTGCAGAGTTAAAGAGTGGCTGGCATGTCAGCAATTTTAATGATAAAACAATTTGCAGCACACTGACTGCACTTTTTATATCTGCTTTGTAATACTCAAAAGCATTCCTCAAAAAGAAAAGTTCATCAGAGAAGCAAGGTGAGGAGTGCAGGTACTGACAGCTTTTTGTCTGGTTTAGAACCAGAAAAACAAAGTTAAAGAGTTGTCATTTAAGTGTAAAGATTTAAAAGTTCAATTCAATTTTATTTATATAGTACCAAATCACAACAACAGTTATCTCACAACACTTTTCATAAAAGAGCAGGTCTAGACCGTACTCTATGATGCTATTTATTCATTTAGCTGACGCTTTTATCCAAAGCAACTTACAATTGCTATATATGTAAGAGGTCGCACACCTCTGGAGCAGAGGGTGTCGAGCAGGAACACGGGGGCAGCAGGTGACCCGCAGCCACAGATCCAGACTCCACAGCTCCAGAGCCAGAAAACCTGCAGGAAGTGATAGGAGGAGAGAGGAGAGGGACGAGAAAGCACAAGACTACCGGAAAGGGGAGAAGTTGTGTTAGTAACATGCAATAATGGGATGAGGTTGCATACAGAGGGAGAGAAAGTAGAGGAGAGAGGAGCTCAGTGCATCATGGGAAATCTCCCGGCAGTCTAGGCCTATAGCAGCATAACTAAGGGATGGTTCAGGACTCACCTGAGCCAGCCCTAACTATAAGCTTTATCAAAGAGGAAAGTCTTAAGCCTACTCTTAAATGTGGAGATGGTGTCTGCCACCTGAACCCAAACTGGAACCTGGTTCCACAGGAGAGGAGCTTGATAACTGAGCGCTCTGGCTCCTAGTCTACTTTTGGAGACTCTAGGAACCACAAGTAACCCTGCATTCTGGGAGCGCAGTGCTCTGGTGGGGTAGTAAGGTACTTTGAGCTCTTTAAGATAAGATGGTGCCTGACCATTAAGAGCTTTGTAGGTAAGAAGAATGATTTTAAATTCTATTCTGGATTTTACTGGAAGCCAATGCAAAGAAGCTAAAACAGGAGAAATGTGATCTCTTTTCCTGGTTCCTGTCAGAACACATGCTGCAGCATTCTGGATCAGCTGAAGAGTCTTAATGGACTTTTTCGAGCAGCTTGATAATAAGGAATTGCAGTAATCCAGCCTAGAAGTAACAAATGCATGGACTAGTTTTTCTGCATCATTTTTAGACAGGATGTTCCTGATTTTCGCAATATTACGTAGGTGAAAAAAGGCGGTCCTTGAAATTTGCTTAATTTGAGACTTAAACTACATGTCCTGATCAAAGATAACTCCAAGATTCTTCACAGTGGTGCTGGAGGCCAGGGCGATGCCGCCAAGGGAAACTATATCTTTAGATAATGCGTCACGGAGGTGCTTAGGCCCCAGAACAATAACTTCAGTTTTATCTCAATATAACATCAGAAAATTACAGATCATCCAGGTTTTAACATCCTGAAGGCACATTTGAAGTTTAGCTAACTGACGAGTTTCATCTGGTTTGATCGATAGATATAACAGAGTATCATCTGCATAACAATAAAAGTTTATGGAATATTTCCTGATAATATTGCCTAAAGGAAGCATATATAAAGTGAAGAGGATTGGTCCGAGGCCAGATCCTTGAGGAACTCCATGACTAACTTTGGCATGCATGGAGGACTCATCGTTAACATGTACAAACTGAAATCGATCTGATAAATAGGACTTAAACCAGCTTAGAGCTGTTCCTTTAATGCCAATGTTCCAGTCTCTGCAATAGGATCTGATGGTCAATGGTATCAAATGCGGTACTAAGATCTAATAAAACCGGTACAGAGACAAGTCCTTTGTCTAATGCAATGAGGAGGTCGTTTGTAATTTTCACCAATGCTGTCTCTGTGCTGTGATGAACTCTAAATCCTGACTGAAAATCCTCAAATAAACTATTGCTCTGTAGAAAGTCACACAGCTGTTTAGCAACTGCTTTCTCCAGAACCTTAGAGAGAAATGGAAGGTTAGATATAGGTCTATAGTTGGCTAAAACATCCGGATCAAGTTTGGGCTTTTTCAGAAGAGGTTTAATTACAGCTACTGTGGTACATAGCCTGTTGATAAAGATAGATTGATCATATCTAGTATAGAAGTGCTGACTAAGGGTAAAACATCTTTAAGCAGCCTAGTCGGGATGGGGTCTAAGAGGCAGGTTGATGGTTTAGATGAAGAAATTTTTGAAGTTAGTTGGTAAAGATTGAGTGAAGCAAAGCAATCTAAACATGTATCTGGTTCTACAGCTGTTTCTAAGGTTCCTGAGTTTAGAGATAAATCGGTGCCAGTTGAGGGCAGGTCTTGGTGAATTTTGTCTCTAATAGCTAGAATTTTATCATTAAAGAAGCTCATGAAGTCGTAACTACTGAGAGATATGGGAATACTTGGCTCAATAGAGCTGTGACTCTCTGTCAGCCTGGCTACAGTGCTGAAAAGAAACCTGGGGTTGTTCCTATTTTCCTCTATTAATGACGAGTAGTACGCTGCTCTGGCATTACGGAGTGCCTTCCTATAAGTTTTAAGACTATCTTGCCAAATTAAACGAGAATTTTCCAGTCTGGTGGAACGCCAATTCCTCTCAAGTTTCAGCGATATTTGCTTTAATTTGCGAGTTTCAGTATTATACCATGGAGCTAACCGTCTTTGTTTTAGTATTTTCCTTTTTAGAGGGGCTACAGAGTCAAGTGTCATTCGCAGCGAGCCTGCAGCACTATCAACAAGATGATCGATTTGGGAGGGACTGAGTACAAGACCAAACAGAGCAAAACACACTGTGGTTTCAGAGCAGGCCAGTTTGATAATGAAGTAGTTTCCCCAGAAAACTTTTTTAATGTTTCCACACAGCTGGAAAGGGGAACTTTGTCGTGATGAGAATAAGTAAAGGTTATACATCACTTTCTGAGTAAAAAAATATTTGGTCTAATTATTTGATAATTAAATAACATCCACAAAAAGTGGTGACATGTTCCTCCACTATGAATCGTGTTCTTTTTCTTTCAATCTCTTTATTTCTCTTTTTACTGAAGAAATTTTAAATACCAGCAAATATACGATCTGTAATCAGTGTTAGTCAGTTAGGATATTAGTAACAGTGGTTCCTTTGGTAATGACATCAGTTTGCTGCTGTGGACGCCCACTGATGAAAGGTTTAAAAGAAGCAGAGTTACAGTTCAGTTCAGAGGAGGCCAGGGTTTGATTCATGTCATTAACTGTGTGTTGTAGTTTTTAATGTTATATTGAGCTGAAATAGAGGATAACTTGGTGTAAGTAAACTGTAAATTGTTCATATTTTCTCGATGTGTTATCTTCCAACTCTGACTAGTGTAAAGTTTAGATTAGTTTACCTCTGTAAATTTATGACTGAATGTAACATAATTATTGCAGTCAGTTCTTCCGGTGAACAGTGTTATGCTTAATGCTTTAAACCAAAAGAGGATCATGATGAATTCTACTCAGGGTTCATATTTCATACTTGGTGCCTACTTTGACAGCGGTCCTTTAAAATATTTGTTTTTCATGATTCTTACATCATTATATATTTTTATTCTCAGTTTAAATCTTCTGCTCATTGTGGTTATCTGTATGAACAGAAGCTTACATGAACCTATGTACCTTTTTCTGTGTAGCCTGTTTGTAAATGAGCTGTATGGTAGTACAGGGTTGTTTCCATTCCTTCTGCTTCAGATTCTCTCTGACATTCACACTGTTTCTGTTCCCTTTTGTTTCCTGCAGATTTACTGTGTGTATTCTTATGCAGGTGTAGAATTTAGTAACTTAGCCATCATGTCTTATGACAGATATCTTGCTATCTGTTGCCCTCTACAATATAACATACGTATGACATTTAGGAAGGTTGTCATACTTATTGCTGCAGCATGGTTGTATAACTTGCTTGGAGTTCTTGTCGTTACATCTTTAAGTTCCTCTTTACAGCTGTGTGGAAACACCATTAACAAAGTGTACTGTGACAACTACTCTATCGTCAAACTGGCCTGCTCTGACACCCGAGGGATTAACCTTTATGGGCTCATTGGCACTTTTCTCTCTGTGTTTGGTCCTGTAATATTAATTATTTACACTTACATGAGGATTCTTAAAGTTTGTTTTTCTGGTTCTAAACAGACCAGACAAAAAGCTGTCAATACCTGCACTCCTCACCTTGCTTCTCTGCTCAACTTTTGTTTTGGGGTTTCCTTTGAAGTATTACAGAGCAGGTTTAACATGAACAGTGTACCTAACATGATGCGAATACTTTTATCATTGTATTTTCTTACATGCCAACCGCTCTTCAACCCTTTAATGTACGGCCTCAACATGTCCAAAATCCGCATCAAATGCAAACATCTGCTTTTTAGTTCTGTTAGATAGATTTGTTCACCTTGATTAAGAAAAGAAAACAATAAATTTATGCCTTTGGCTCACTAGTGTCAAAAGTAATAATTATTTCAGCTAACGTATTGTATCAAAACGTAGGAACTTTATCATTCAAGTTTTACAAAATAAAAATAAAAGGGTTGATTCTGATCTGTCTGATAAGAATGAATTGATGCATTATTTTATTTGCAGTGAAAGGTGACATACTTTTGTTTTTCTTGTTTCATTCATGTTGTTGTGTTTTAAGCTTCTTAATGAAGCAAAGGCACGAGATCTAAAATCTTAAATCCTCAGCATTTTCAGAGAAAGAATTTCTGGGTGAAATTTTGGAAGTCATTTAAAAGTGTGTCTATTGGGCATGAACTAAGTAATAAATAATAATAAAGTGAATTTACTTGTTCTAAACTTTCTTTGCGATTATGTTGCTTCATTTGAGTCTTTTCACCTTTGAGAGAGATTGTATATCATGGCTATATAAATGTTACTGAACTGACTACCTTTAGCAGTTTATTAGTAACCAGTAGGACTTTGTCGTCTTCCAGGACAGACAGACTTTGAATATGTATCTTCTTTACAGAGGAGACAGCAGAATGCTCAGTACAATTAAGCAGGATAATAAAGGAATACTTTCATCTTGTACCTTGAGGAAAGATTTAACTGACATAATTGTTGCTATTTATAGTCATCATATTTTTTTCAAGTTGTCACTAGAACTTAGTTATAAACTAAATATAAATGTAAATAAATGTTCATACTTTTAGTTTTTTACTGTCCGTTGTCGGCAGAGACCCCAAACCCTGGCAATTGACAACACTATACCCACAGAGTAGTCTTGGTTCAGAAAACTTAAAAAAAAAGAGTCTCTCTGGACTGATGTGAGCTTTCTTTAGGAATTGCAGTTAATATCAAACCACACCTGCCAGGTAGGAAATCTTCAGTCCAGAGCAACATTTTCTGAATGCAGTCAAATTAAATAAAAGTTGGGTAGGGCAGATCCAGCAAGCTTAACTGCCTACACACTCTGGTTACATGAGGACAGGCATTGTCCTGCACCAAGAGGAACCCAGGGCCCACTGCACCAGCGTAAGGTCTGACAATGGCTCTGAGGGTTTTATCCCGGTACCCAACAGCAGTCAGGGTACCATTGGCTAGCACATGGAGGTCTGTGCGACCCTCCAAGGATATGCTTCCTCAGACCATCACTGACCTCAGGATAGATTGACGTTAACTTACTCATAAATTCTCCCTATACGTGGATGATCTCCTCTTGTACCCTCATCCTCATTTCCTTCTATTGGTAATATTCTTAGTAAGTTTGGAGAATTTTTGAGCTTAAGAATTAACCTTCACAAGAGTTGGATGTTCCCCCTCACCAATTTCCCCAGCTCATTTTCCATTTAAAATAGATAAGAAAGGATCTAAATATCTTGGGGTTGACATCACACCCACCTTTCTATCTCTTTCTATTAATATTTTTTGCTGTTTATTTTATTTTTTACCCGGGAAGTCCCTTGAGATTAAAATCTCATTTCCAAGGAAGACCTGGCCAAGACAGCACTCCTGTTACAATTTAAACAAACATCACATATAAAGAAAGGTCACACGAGGCAGCTACATTTCTCAGTTACATGTAATTTTAACACGGCTTTAAATTCATTTAGTGTGACTAGATCATTTAGATGCAGTAAGTTTTGTAAGTTATTCCACGACCAGGGAGCAAAGTAAGAGAAGGTTTTTTCCCAGCTTAGTAGAAACCCTTGGAATCTGGTAAGAACCACCTGGTGGAACACAGATAAAAACTGCTTCAGGAGATTACATAACTATGCCAACAGTTTACCCAGCAAGGCCTTGTACACAAAGATATACAAATGAAGTTGTCTACGTAGACATAGTGACGGCCAGACTACCAAATCATGAAGTGTACATTCACTCGCAAGGACCACACCACCAATGGATATGTTTATACACTTTATTGATGGACACAATCAAGCGTGCAATGCTGGTCACTGTGTTTGAGGCGTTGTGGGGAAGTTATCGTAGGGAGGATCTGCTGTAGCTCCCGGGCACGACAGACCCCCCAAAAGCTTCCGGTTATTTTAGAAGGGATTGGGCTGATTTAAGATCTATGAGATCTGAGCAAATGTAACGTAGGCATGCTTGGGAGGACCATCGGCCCATGGCCTATATCATGTGGTCGGGAACGCTGTTACGGGAGCTCTGATCCTGAAGGAGTGATGGAGAAATGAGCGGGAGAGATGCCAGCCGAAGAGAGAACGTGATGAAGATGCTGGTGGAACCAGAAATGAGTTGCCACGGCGCCGAACACGGAGAGGAAGAGGGGTTCGGCCCTGGTTGAGATCTGGGAATTCCTGAGCTGTAGGTAGCTAGCGAGGATCTTGCACAGGTTGAAAGGTGATTGGGTCTCGAAGTAAAATATGGTAGTGAGCGGGCCCGATTGATTGGTTTTAGTTCACTTTAAGTGGAACACCGTGGTGTCGTTTGAGTAGTGGGAGAGGTCTGCGATGCAAGCGTGCCGGCACGGGTTGTAGTGGAGAGTGTTAGCTGTGAATTCAGAGCATCTGAGGAAGCTGAAGAAGGCAAGTGTGAATATAGCTTCTAAGGTGTGGGACACGTGAGGGGTGCAGTGTACGGCACGTATGGTGTGGATGTAGATGGACAGCAAGTCTGCTGTGAGAGGAAGGCGGCGAGGTTCTTGGGCTGGAACGTTGGCTGGAAGCCCTGGTAGGAGGTAGAGGGCTCTGGGGATTTGGTGTTAGTGAATCTTGCTGGAGCTGATTGTGAGGGCTGGTGTTGACGGGAGGTTCTGGTGTTCCTTTTCCCTTTGGGATCTCTTCTTAGGGAATGATGCTGGCTTCTCTGCTGCTTCAGCATTTTGTGGAGTGAAGCGATGGTCCAGTCAGACATCTTGGGGGAAGGCTGGGCGAAGGGATGACGGACTGTCCTTGAAGTTCCTCTTTTCCCTGCAGAGGGAGGTGAGCTAAGAGACTCGGGTGAATGGTAATGGTTTTGGATATGGAGGAAAGAAGAACCAGGATTCAGACCGTGGAGGAAACTGAGTGAGTGCTTGCTGTACTCACGCACTTCCTGGTTGTCTTGGTGGCTGGGAGCGGAGTTTCGGGCCCAGAGATCGTGGAGACGTTTTCGGTTTCGGGTATTTGATCCGTGTGGACGTGGAAATCCTGCTTTTATCCAAAGTGTTCTTCATCGGAGGGAGACAGCGACATGGAATCCATTCTCGACTGGTGAGTAAGATTAGATGGAACGAACCCGAATGATGTAGTGCCTTATGTTGCAGAATGCAGGAGCGAAGAAGAGGAGATGGGTTAGCTGGGTATTTATGGAAGTGAGGGAGTGGTGTGATTGGTGTGTGGTACTGCTCCTGAAAGTCTGCTGGTAGCTTCACATGGTGAGTACAGGAATTGGAGTTAGTTATAAAATGTAGAGCACTACTTTAGTCTAACTTGAGGCAGCATGCATGTAGACAACATCACTATAGTTCAAAACACTTAAAATGGTAGCCTTCACAAGGCTATCATGTTAGAACAAGCCTTTCTCTGAAATGGGGCCGCTCAGGGCAGCCATGGTATTTTGGTGCGCCCTGTTTACATTTGTTAACTTTGCATTCTGCTGTGATACCCAGAGTTCTTTCACCAGAGGAGAGCTCATAAAAATCAGGGGAACAACACCAGCAGATTTAATTACGACTTTTCTCGTGCCATCAGTGGAATTATTGGACATTGCAGTCAAGGCTTCACTCTCCGCTGTTCATGCGGTGAGACGCCGGAGGAGGGGGAGGAGGTCCGGTACGCTGGTGCGACTATGCCGAAGAGGACACCGCAGCCGCTACCTGGAATATTTCTCTCCAACGTGCGCTCGCTGTGCAATAAACTGGACAAACTTAAGCTACTGGTGGGGAAAAACAGGGACTTTTATTCATCTTCTGTTCTGTGCTTCACGGAGATGTGGCTGTGTGGACTCCACGCTGCAGCTAGCTGGCTTCCAGGTCTACAGAGCGGACCAAGACACAGAACTCTGGTAAAACAAAAGGTGGAGGTGTCTACTACTACCCATGAGTTCTCGGTGGTCACATTCCACATTCAGTCAGAATCAGGTCACAATTTAGAAGGCTTGCATACAACATCAATACATTACCCTATGAAGAACAATCACATTTTCCCACCTTCTGTCCCTCGACTCGAGCTTTGGGGTTTGGCTCATGAAGGTTATTAAACCCATCTCTACTTTTATAACTTGATGGCAGATTTGTGTCGTTCTAACAACTTGCTGAGAAGTTTGACCTGACCTGTTAAAAACAAAGGGTGTCACAGGGAGTCACTCGTAGGGATCCTTTCCATCATGTTGTTAGAACCCTGGTAAAACAGTCTGAGCCTGTCGCACAATCGCCCCAAAGGAGTATGTCGCAGGCACCTCAGCCGGTTCAGCTGCTGGCTGAAGCATCTACTGATCAGATTTCAAAACGTTTTGTACATACTAGTCATTTAAAGACCAGATTATGCAAAAATGTGGACCAGGTTTAAAAGTATCAAAATGATCTTTTACATTTCAAGGCTTTGTTTTCATTGCACAAGGCTGTACAGGTGGATTCATGTCTCTCAAGTCTTGCCTGCATATCATTGAGTGACGTTTCCCTTGGTTTAATGGTCTCATCGTGTTGGATAGTCGCCCCATCAGTGGTTAGTTAAATTGAATGTTTAGCTATAACTCGGTCCTCTATGGACTTCACTTATCTGTCCATGTTGGGCAAGGTTAATGTTGAATACCAGCAAATATACGATCTGTAATCAGTGTTAGTCAGTTAGGATATTAGTAACAGTGGTTCCTTTGGTAATGACATCAGTTTGCTGCTGTGGACGCCCACTGATGAAAGGTTTAAAAGAAGCAGAGTTACAGTTCAGTTCAGAGGAGGCCAGGGTTTGATTCATGTCATTAACTGTGTGTTGTAGTTTTTAATGTTATATTGAGCTGAAATAGAGGATAACTTGGTGTAAGTAAACTGTAAATTGTTCATATTTTCTCGATGTGTTATCTTCCAACTCTGACTAGTGTAAAGTTTAGATTAGTTTACCTCTGTCTGTAAATTTATGACTGAATGTAACATAATTATTGCAGTCAGTTCTTCCGGTGAACAGTGTTATGCTTAATGCTTTAAACCAAAAGAGGATCATGATGAATTCTACTCAGGGTTCATATTTCATACTTGGAGCCTACTTTGACAGCGGTCTTTTAAAATATTTGTTTTTCATGATTCTTACATCATTATATATTTTTATTCTCAGTTTAAATCTTTTGCTCATTGTGGTTATCTGTATGAACAGAAGCTTACATGAACCTATGTACCTTTTTCTGTGCAGCCTGTTTGTAAATGAGCTGTATGGTAGTACAGGGTTGTTTCCATTCCTTCTGCTTCAGATTCTCTCTGACATTCACACTGTTTCTGCTCCCTTTTGTTACCTGCAGATTTTCTCTTTGTATTCTTATGGAGGTGTAGAATTTAGTAACTTAGCTGTCATGTCTTATGACAGATACCTTGCCATCTGTTGCCCTCTACAGTATAACACACGCATGACATTTAGGAAAGTTGTCATACTTATTGCTATATCATGGTTGTACCCATTTCTTGCTATTTTTATTTTAATAATGTTGAGTTCCTCTTTACAGCTGTGTGGGAACATCATTAACAAAGTGTACTGTGACAACTACTCTGTTGTCAAACTGGCCTGCTCTGACACAACAGTCAATAACATTTATGGACTTATTATTACCTGCTCTGTAGTCTTTTCTCCTGTAATTTTAATCCTTTACACTTACATGAGGATTCTTAAAGTGTGTTTTTCTGGTTCTAAACAGACCAGACAAAAAGCTGTCAGTACCTGCACTCCTCACCTTGCTTCTCTGCTCAACTTTTCTTTTGGGTCATCCTTTGAAATATTACAGAGCAGGTTTAACATGAACCGTGTGCCTAATATATTGCAAATCTTTCTGTCATTGTACTGGCTGACATGCCAGCCGCTCTTTAACCCTTTGGTATATGGACTGAAAATGTCCAAAATCCGTATCATATGTAAAAGTATGTTTTCTTGGAAAGTGTAGAGCATCGAAAAGATTTGTGCAGCTTGACTATCACTAACAGAAAATGGGGCTTCTGACTCCGCTGGACTGTTGTCATCTGTGCCGTTGTGTATTTCACAGTGTGAAATGTGGACAGGAGGATCTGGAGATTGTACCATGTGATCAGTGGACAACTTGCTCTTCTTCCTGATCCTCAGCCGCTGCACCGATTGCTTCCCATTACTGCCAAAGTATGTTTCTTCTCACTTGCTGAACTGTGTCGCATCAAACACAGCTGCTTAGCAATCCTGTTGGCTGTTAGAGGAATGGAAAGGTGTGGATTGGATTAATCAAAATTGTATTTTTGGATTATAATCCCACTGTTTTAGTAATTTTTTTTGTGGACTTTCTGTTGATTTATGTTAACTTCCATTTAACGACCTCAGCTGTTTGGGAGATCTCTCCCTGAATGTCCTCTCCTGACGTTTATTCTCGTGTTATAGGAGCTGAGGATTTTTAGGGACATTTTCTTCCATTTTTGGAGACCTTGAACTCAATTAGGACCTGGTGTTGTGGTGTCCAGTAAAGCCCATTGAAACATATCTTCACAAATGCCTTGCTTAAATAAAAAAGACTTCCCTATATCTCTGAGCTTTGATCCCCCAGTGATCCTTATTTCCACCAATACAAATAAACTTGTAATTAAATTTGAAGTTGTGCAGTCTGATCAGCAAAAGCAGTTCAATGGCTGGTCATTCTGGTACATGCATGCATTTCTAGACCAGTAATCGAATGTGGCCTCTGGACATTTACCCCAATCAACTCGGCCCATTTGGCATGCAGACGCTCAATAAAACAGTGGGTTTAAAATACCAAAGAAAAGAGCATTAAATTAGTCTGCAGAATGCAGGACTGGCCGTGTACTGAAAAAACTTGCGTATCTGTCCATCTTGCTGTGTGATGTCACGGAGTCTGAGGGGAGGTCATTATCGTCCTCAGCCCTCTGTGCACCAGTGGAACCAGCGCTGAGGTCTGCTCAGGCTGATTGGTCTCACTGGTTGACAGCTCTGACTGTAATTTGCTTCAGAGGGAATTAGTGGAAACTGTGGCTAATGTGAAGAGGCCTCAGGGACAAACATGTTGACAGGCTGAAATGACCTTTGACCTGAGGGACTTGGGACAGTGATGTAACTTTCCCAGCAGCCTCTGCAGGGTTTCTTTGAACTGCAACTGAGAATAAACTTAGTTTGTGCCAAAGAATAACAATAACAAAACATTTTATTTCTATGGTGCCTTGAGGACACACAAAGAGACTTTACAATAAATAAAGCCAATACATTAAGTACATAAAAATAGAAAAACAAAATACATAAATACAACGTACATAAAAGCAGGAGGAGACCATAAAACTAGCAAATAGCAGTAGGTGAGATGTAATTTGGGGCCGCTGATGATCATGTCAGATTTACGTCGGTAAGGCAACTGTGGTGATGAATTTGGTGGAAATGTAGATCTGGACCAAGCTCTGAAACGTGGGGGACCCCTTGTGACAGAGGAGCAGTGGAGAAGGTGCAGTTGTTGATGTTGGTGAACTGCTGTCTGTTGGTGAGATTAGACCGGAGCCAGGAGTGTGCGGTGCCGGTGAATCCACCCCTCCCAGTCATATTAATACTCACATTCCTCGAGGCACAGGCCGAGGAGGTGGAGTTGCAGCTATCTTTGACTCTAGCCTACTAATCAGCTCTAAACCTAAACTAAACTATAACTCATTTGAAAGCCTTGTTCTTAGTCTTTCACACCCAAGATGGAAATCACTGCAACCAATTCTCTTTGTTATAGTGTACCGAGCACCTGGTCCGTACTTATCTGAAGTTTTTGTCAACTTTAGTCCTTAAAACAGACAAAGTTATTATTGTAGGGGATTTTAATAATTAATTCATGTGGACGTTGAGAATGACAGCTTCAGTACTGCGTTTATCTCTCTGTTAGATTCCATTGGCTTCTCTCAGTGTTCATGAACCGACTCACTGTTTTAACCACACCCTCGACCTTGTTTTGGTGTATGGTATTGAAATTGAACATTTAGTGGTGTTCCCACAGAATCCCTCTTTATCCGACCACTGTTTGATAACTTTTGAGTTTGTATGCTGAACTACTCGCCATTGGGCAAAAATTTCTATACAAGATGTCTGTCTGATAGTGCTGTAGCTAAATTTAAGGATGCGATTCCATCAGCTCTAAATACATTATCTAGTCACAAAGTAACGGAGGACTCTATGCTAATTTCAGTCCCTCCCAAATCGATCATCTTGTTGATAGTGCTGCAGGCTCACTGCGAATGACACTCGACTCTGTTGCCCTCTAAAAAAGAAAATACTAAAACAAAGACGGTTAGCTCCATGGTATAATACTGAAACTTGCAAATTAAAGCAAATATCGCTGAAACTTGAGAGGAATTGGCGTTCCACCAAACTGGAAAATTCTCGTTTAATTTGGCAAGATAGTCTTAAAACTTATAGGAAGGCCTCCGTAATGCCAGAGCAGCGTACTACTCGTCATTAATAGAGGAAAATAGGAACAACCCCAGGTTTCTTTTCAGCACTGTAGCCAGGCTGACAGAGAGTCACAGCTCTATTGAGCCAAGTATTCCCATAGCTCTCAGTAGTTACGACTTCATGAGCTTCTTCAATGATAAAATTCTAGCTATAGAGACAAAATTCACCAAGACCTGCCCTCAACTGGCACCGACTTATCTCTTAACTCAGGAACCTTAGAAACAGCTGTAGAACCAGATATATGTTTAGACAGTTTTGCTTCCCTCAATCTTTACCAACTAACTTCAATAATTTCTTCATCTAAACCATCAACCTGCCTCTTAGACCCCATCCCGACTAGGTTGCTTAAAGATGTTTTACCCTTAGTCAGCACCTCTATACTAGATATGATAAATCTATCTTTATCAACAGGCTATGTACCACAGTACTTTAAAGTAGCTGTAATTAAACCTCTTCTGAAAAAGCCCAAACTTGATCCGGATGTTTTAGCCAACTATAGACCTACAGGTGCTGGTCATATAATTAGAATATCATCAAAAAGTTTATTTATTTCAGTAATTCCATTCAAAAAGTGAAACTTGGATATTATATTCATTCATTACACACAGAATGATATATTTCAAATGTTTATTTCATTTAATTGTGATGATTAAAACTGAAAAATCCCAAATTCAGATTCCTTTTGCCTGAATTACTGCAGCAATGCGGCGTGGCATGGAGTCCATCAGTCTGTGGCACTGCTCAGGTGTTATGAGAGCCCAGGTTGCTCTGATAGTGGCCTTCAGCTCTTCTGCATTGGGTTGCCGTATCGCATCTTCCTCTTCACAATACCCCATAGTCTGTAGGGTTATGGTCAGGCCAGTTTGCTGGCCAATTAAGAACAGGGATACCGTGGTCCTTAAACCAGGTACTGGTAGCTTTGGCACTGTGTGCAGGTTCCAAGTCCTGTTGGAAAATGAAATCTGCATCTCCATAAAGTTGGTCAGCAGCAGGAAGCATGAAGTGCTCTAAAACTTCCTGGTAGACGGCTGCGTTGACCTTGGACCTCAGAAAACACAGTGGACCAACACCAGCAGATGACATGGCACCCAAACCATCACTGACTGTGGAAACTACACTGGACTTCAAGCAACGTGGATTCTGTGCCTCTCCTCTCTTCCTCCAGACTCTGGGACCTTGATTTCCAAAGGAAATGCAAAATTTACTTTCATCAGAGAACATAACTTTGGACCACTCAGCAGCAGTCCAGTCCTTTTTGTCTTTAGCCCAGGCGAGACGCTTCTGACGCTGTGTCTTGTTCAAGAGTGGCTTGACACAAGGAATGCGACAGCTGAAACCCATGTCTTGCATACGTCTGTGCGTGGTGGTTCTTGAAGCACTGACTCCAGCTGCAGTCCACTCTTTGTGAATCTCCCCCACATTTTGAATGGGTTTTGTTTCACAATCCTCTCCAGGGTGCGGTTATCCCTATTGCTTGTACACTTTTTTCTACCACATCTTTTCCTTCCCTTCGCCTCTCTATTAATGTGCTTGGACACAGAGCTCTGTGAACAGCCAGCCTCTTTAGCAATGACCTTTTGTGTCTTGCCCTCCTTGTGCAAGGTGTCAATGGTCGTCTTTTGGACAGCTGTCAAGTCAGCAGTCTTCCCCATGATTGTGTAGCCTACAGAACTAGACTGAGAGACCATTTAAAGGCCTTTGCAGGTGTTTTGACTTAATTAGCTGATTAGAGTGTGGCACCAGGTGTCTTCAATATTGAACCTTTTGACAATATTCTAATTTTCTGAGATACTGATTTTGGGGTTTTCATTAGTTGTCAATGAATGTATACATTATACAAGTTTCACTTTCTGAATGGAATTACTGAAATAAATCAACATTTTGATGATATTCTAATTATATGACCAGCACCTGTATATCTAACCTTCCATTTCTCTCTAAGGTTCTGGAGAAAGCAGTTGCTAAACAGCTGTGTGACTTTCTACAGAACAATAGTTCTGTAGAGATTTATCTGTGAGTTCATCATAGCACAGAGACAGAACTGGTGAAAATTAATAATGGCCTCCTTATTGCATCAGACAAAGGACTTGTCTCTGTACTGGTTTTACTAGATCTTAGCGCTGATACCATTGACCATCAGACACTATTGCAGAGACTGGATAAGCTGCTTTAAGTCCTATTTACATTACATTACATTTAAGGGACTTACAATTGCTATACATGTCAGAGGTTGCACGCCTCTGGAGCAACTAGATCTTGTTCAGGGACACATTGGTAGATGGGTCACAGTGGGGAATTGAACCCGGGTCTCTCACACCAAAGGCAGGCATCTTATCCATGTCCTTGTCCACCCCCTATTTATCAGATCGATTTCAGTTTGTACATGTTAACGATGAGTCCTCCATGTGGGGAGCATGTTGAAATGCTATATTATGCCATCTTTATTTAAGATATCAGGGGCAGCGTATTCTGATAGACTAATGATGATTTAAAAAAAAAATTTTTTGATGTTACTGACGATCAGCCACTTTCTTGACGGCATTCCCAACAGCAAGGTTGCACAGATTTATGGGCGTGGAAACAAACCAACCTTGTGGGTCATACGCATGCGGAGAGCCGCTAAGTAGCGCATCTCGATAGGTAGCAGAAATCGACAGAACACCGGCAATACAGGAGCACTAGGCGCATTTGATGGCGCTCATATAAAGATAGACTTTTTTAATCTTTCATTTATTAATGTGTAGCCTATATCATAATGTATTATCTTGAAAATTCTTTATTGTTAAATGTGTGTTGAATATAAACTCCTCTTAGGAATTTCACCATTCAATGTGAATTTATCTGAGAATATTCTTAAATAATAATAATAATAATCCTTATTTGTAGACTTTTCAAAAACAAGTTACAAAGTGCTTTAACAAGTGTAAAGACAATAATACAAAAAAAAAAAACAATACAAGATAAAAGCATGAAAACATTGAAAAGACTAAAATACATAAGGAAATGTCTTCTGTGATTGGTCCTTAGCGACATCGTCATCCAAACCCTGTTTGCGGCACAGCAAAGTGTCGTGAATCAGCAGACTGACACTTAAGATTTAGTCCTACACTTCACTCAAATTGATGCTTGATAACTAACTTTTATGCTTTGAGCCAAGAATTTTTTTACTCTTAAGTCAGTTCTTAGCAGCGTTCGTATGAGTCATTCTGAGAAGCTTGATAAATACGGGCCGAGGTTTCTTGAGGATGGAGGTGACAGCTGCAAGTACAAAATGAGGAACAGTGGATTCATTTGATCATGACACCAGTTCCATATTAAACATGTACTGTAAAGTAATTAGCAGAGGCTTCCTCCGCGGTTTTCTCCCATGAACTCCATTCTTGTTTAGTGTTTGACGTATCGTAGAGTCGTCAACAGAGATGTTAGCATGTTCCAGAGATTTCTGAGAGTCTCCAGCTGACACTCTCAGATGCTTCTTAACCTCATAGAGGTTTTTTAACCCTTTCCAGCTTCATGCGAGTCAACAATTCTTAATCTCAGTTATTCTGAGAGCTCTTTTGTTTGAGGCGTGGTTCACATCAGGCAATGAGAAAAGCAAAATTTAAATTTGTGTGTTTTTTCAAAGGCGAGGCAGCTCTAGCCAACACCTCCAATCTCTTGTCATCGATTGGCTCCAATTAGCTTTTGGAGAAGTCATTAGCCGAGGGGTTCACATCCTGTTTCTTACCCTGCGCTGTGAATGTTTACAGGCTGTGTTCAATAAAAACATATAATTGTATGTGTGGTTTTAGTTTAAGCAGACTGTGTTTGTTGTTGTTGGGATTTAGATGAAGATCAGATCACATTTTATAACCAACTGCAGAAATCCAGGGAATTCCAAACAGTTCACTTAGTTTTTCCATAATCAAAACTAGACAAAATCAGAGTAACTAAATGAACATGAGCAAATGTACCAATTACTGTTTTAATGGAAAATCATGTGTCATGCTGTTTCGAGTCTGTCTGTGGTCCCCAGTGTTTTGGGGTGCATCCCCCTTTCCCTGTGTTCATGCCTTACTTGGTGCTTTACCTGCCTGCTGTGGTCCAGGACCCTCCCCTGCATTTTCTCCGTCTTCCTTGGATTCTCCAGCCCGGCCATGTGTTCATTCCACTACTCCTTTGTTTACAATAAAATTAGCGCTGGGCAATGATTTAAAAATGTAATGTAATGCAGAAGTGCAGTAACGTGATTTGCAAACACTTTATAAATAATGTGCTTTTCCCAGCAGTATTCCCTTTACACAGTAGCAATAAAATATTTCTGGTGAATCTACTTCAGCTAATCCATCTGTCAGCTTCCTTGGGTCAAACCAAAACCGACCGATGAACCGTCCTCATTGTTGTATATTTCTAGCAGGTGGTTACCATAGTAACATTAGCCCGGGGGTCAGGTGTCTAATTATTTTGGTCAAAACTTCAGTCAGTCTTTTTTTTTGTGAAACAGTCAAACTTGCGTTAGACTAGTTTATGAGCAAGTCTAAAATAGCTTTGTATGTTTGTAGCATCTTATCACCAAAGCAGGTTCCTCGTACTTGTATAACACTACTCGGCAATAAAAGCCCCTTCTGATAGGCTACAGCTGTGTAGCGGAGTGCTTTTCTCCTGATCACCAGAGGAGTGATTCGCTGTGGCCTTCGATCGCTTGTCTTACTTTTGTTTATCTGCTTCTCCCACACGCTGCATCCAACGTAGTCTGCCGAAACCTCCCTCCACTGCTGGTTTGCAGGCTGATCAACGTGATCCGCGGTTTGACTGGATGTGTATTCAGAGCCAGTGAGCAACGGACTTTCAAAATAATAAAAAACACGATGAAATATTGTTTTATGACAAGAAGTTGTAATATTTCTATAATAAAGTGAAAAATTTGAGAGAATTAAGTTGCAATATTACAAAAAACATGAGATTTCAGGAATAAGAAAACTGAAAATTTTACACTGCAAAAACTAAAACTTAGTCAGATTTTCTTAATTGAAGGCAAAATATACTTGTTTTTTGTCTGACAAGATATTTCTTCCTGCCAGGCGGTTTTTATGTTGGAGAATTTCACTTGTTTCAAGTTTTTTGGCCTTAACTAGCAAGTGAAATATTCTTGTTCTGTTGGCAGATAAAAAAAATTAACAATAGCAGAACAGTTATTGTAAAAAGTTGTATAAGAGTAACGTTTTATTTTATGAAATAAAATCATAATATTTTAAGAATAGTCAAGATTTTACAAACATTTTTGATGGTAATACTTGACAGATTAATAAGCAACTGCTTCTGCTCTTTATGTTTCAACAATTAATTTTCTTCCAGTTGATGAAAATGGAAGAACTTTCTGATAATGAACAAATACAAATCCACGTTTTGAAGTTTAATTCAGTTTTATTGAACCACATTAACAGCAAACTGAACACATTTAACTAACTCTACATGGAGCTGATCGATCCTTCAACACAACATGAACATAAATATCTTTTATCGCAGTATAAAAATAAATAACCACCACAGAGCGTGGAAGCAAAACTTCAACATTCAGCTAAACATCAAAAACACAAAGCTGATTTTCTGATTGATTAAAGAAACATGTATGGAAGTTCATTAACCACAAAACTGTTGAACAGAAAAACAAATGTAAAATCCCATCTGAGTGAGGACGGAATAATGATTGTCATCAATCTATTAATATTGATTATCTTTAAATGTCTTGTTTTAGTCACACCAACAGTCCAAAAACCAAAACTAATTATCAAAAGTGTTGCAGAATGATTTTCTGTCAGTCGACCAATGAATTATTCTTCTAATAGTTTCAACTCCAATAAGTTTAATGAGCTGAAAAGAAAAGACTTTAGGACATTAAAGCAAGGAACATTTTGACAACATACATAAATGTCTCATTATAACAACTTAATATTTAATAACGTGGAACATTTATTTGTGTAGTGAGACATTTATGATGTAACAAGGTAAAATTAGGTCACAACATAACGTTTTTTTTCTCAAAACTAAATTATTTCTTTGTAGTAATGATGAGAAAAATGAAAAGCATCTTGTTAAAATTAAGAAATTTTCTCATCTGTGGCAGCAACAGGCCGCCGTACATTTGTTTTGTTGCCCGAGTCATTTTGTCGTTAATTAACTTCCGTATAAAGTGAATTTATTTCAAGTCTCACTTAATTTCCATGAAAATACTTTTGTAAATACTTCACAGTAGTTGCTGCAGCATCTGTCCTGATAACCAATCACAACGAGAGGACACTACTCTTTGGTTGGACTCGTTTACCCATCATGCTCTCTGCTGTACGGTAACAAAGGAAGGACACACTTCAGACCTGCAACTAAATAGTTCGTAGTTTAATCTCTAACATGATCTTTATCGACACCACAGAGTGAAGCGGCGGCGGCTGCTCTAATTCGTCTACAACACACAACAGGATGTGACATCATCAACAGGAGGTACAAGGCAGGCGGAGCTAGACGCAGCGGCGAATCAGGTTGTTCCTCTCGGGCTCCAGGAACTCGTCCAGGAGGGCGGCCGTGATCCTCCCGAGCTCGTCCTCCAGACCGGACGCCGCGCTGCAACACAGACACACCGATGATGTCCTTCATGTGAAAGGAGAGGCGTAGCCACGGTAACGCCATTTCATCATCAGCATCACACTGTCATTAAGAGGTTGGTCGGATTTCTGACCAACAAAGGAAAACGAAAAAAGAAGAGAAGGGGTAGGAGGAGGAGGAGAAGGGGGAGAAGAAGAAGAAGGAGGGGTAGGGGGGGGAGGAGGAGGAGGAGGAGGAGGGAGAGGAAGGAAATGGGGTAGGGGGAGGAGATGGAGGGAGGGGGAGGAGAAGAAGAAGGGAGAAGGAGGAGGAGAAGAAGGGGTAAGGGGAGGAGATGGAGGGGGGGGGGAGAAGAAGCGGTAGGGAGGAGATGGAGGGGGGGGGAGAGAAGCGGTAGGGAGGAGATGGAGGGGGGGGGGGAGAAGCGGTAGGGAGGAGATGGAGGGGGAGATGGAGGGGAGGGACGAGGAGGAGAAGGAGGGAGATGGAAGGGAAGGGACGAGGAGGAGAAGGAGGGGTAGGAGGAGGAGAAGGATGGGTAGGGGGAGGAGGAGGAGGAGAAGGAGGGGGAGGAGATGGGGGGAGGAGGAAGAGACGGAGGGGTAGGGGGAGGAGGAGGAGAAGGAGGGGGAGGAGATGGGGGGAGGAGGAAGAGACGGAGGGGTAGGGGGAGGAGGAGGAGAAGGAGGGGGAGGAGAAGGAGGGGGAGGAGATGGGGGGGGGGGGGGGGGGAGGAGGAGACGGGGGGGGAGGGGGAGGAGGAGGAGAAGGAGGGGGAGGAGATAGGGGGAGGAGGAGGAGAAGGAGGGGGAGGAGATAGGGGGAGGAGGAGGAGAAGGAGGGGGAGGAGATAGGGGGAGGAGGAAGAGACGGAGGGGTAGGGGGAGGAGAAGGAGGGGGAGGAGGAAGAGACGGAGGGGTAGGGGGAGGAGAAGGAGGGGGAGGGGGAGGAGAAGGAGGGGTAGGGGGAGGAAGAGACAGAGGGGGAGGAGGAGGAAATGGAGAAGGAGGGGTAGGGGGAGGAGATGGGGGGAGGAGGAAGAGACAGAGGGAGAGGAAGAGGAAATGGAGAAGGAGAGGAGGGAGGAGGAGGGGGACGAGGTATTTCTGCTCCTCCTCTCGGGTGTTCTGACCTCACTGATCTCGACTGAACTCTAAATAATAAATGTTTTACTCCTTCTCTCTTTGACAGCAGGTGCAGGAGGCTCACCTGGTCCCCGGGGCGGCGCAGTACTCGGTGTAGTATTTGATTTTGGGTTCGGTGCCGCTGGTTCTCAGCGTGGCCACGACGCCGTTCTGTAGACTGAAGGTGATCATGTGACTGCTCCTCGTCACAGGAAGTACCTCCACAGGAAACACACAGACGGGCACATATTACTCAAGGACTAAATAAAGTTTGATCCCTGACTTTGCTCATGTGTTACTGAACCAAACCGTCTTACAGATCTGAGGTCGGGCTGGCTGCTGTCGTATCCTGTGGTGGCGTCTCTGACGTGGACGATCCGGACGCCGCCGCACGTCTTCGGGTACGATCCTTCGCCGTCAAAGTTTCTGATCCGGCTGAAGATCTTCTGGATGGTGGGGGGGTCGTTACAGACCACGTAGGAGGTTTTAGACACGTGATATCCATACCTGGAGACAGGAAGTCACAATAGAAACTATCAGAATAAGAAGAAACATCTTCACACGTAAAATAATTACTTTCTGCTTTTCAAGAAAAAGAAGTCTCAGCGCTGTATTTCTGAAAAATCTACATCCAACCTCAGCTTTAAAGTCCTGGAATGTTTCAAGGACCTCTAAAACCTCCTGAAGGACCGTCTAACCTAAGGACTACATGAACATCACAGACTCCGGTGGCCGCTGCCCTCTAGTGGTGGAAAAGATGAAGAACAGCCTGCAGCTGACTTTTGTAAATGTGATTTTAAAAATGATTATAAAGGTTTTAAAAGGTAATTAAACAGGATGAAACTCAACCTTTCAAATCTTCAGTATGTTTACATACATACACTGAACAAAATTATAAATGCAACCCTTTTGTTTTTGCCCCCATTCATCCTGAGCTGAACTCAAAGAACGAAGACTTTCTCTCTGTACACAAAAGGCCTGTTTCTCTCAAATATTGTTCAGAAAACTCTCAAAATCTGTTAGTGAGGACTTCTCAGCCGAGATAATCCATCCACCTCACAGGTGTGGCATATCGAGATGCTGATCAGACAGCATGGGGATTGCACAGGTGTGCCTTAGGCTGGCCACAATAAAAGGCCATTCCAAAATGTGCAGTTTCCCTGTCTTGGGGGGTCCGAAAACCAGTCAGTATCTGGTGTGACCGCCATTTACCTCATGCAGTGCAACACATGTCCTTCACATAGAGTTGATCAGGTTGTTGATTGTGGCCTGTGGACTGTTGGTCCACTCCTCTTCAATGGCTGTGCGAAGTTGCAGTCAGGTCGAGACCCTGATGAGCATGCAGATGAGCTTCCCTGAGACGGTTCCTGACAGTTTGTGCAGAAATTCTTTGGTTATGCAAACCGACTGTTGCAGCAGCTGTCCGGGCGGCTGTTCTCAGACCATCTCGGAGGTGAAGACGCTGGATGTGGAGGTCCTGGGCTGGTGTGGTTACATGTGCTCTGCGGTTGTGAGGCCGGTTGGATGTACTGCCAAATTCTCTGAAACGCCTTTGGAGACGGCTTATGGTAGAGAAATGAACATTCAATTCACGGGCAACAGCTCTGTTGGACATTCCTGCCGTCAGCATGCCAACTGCACGCTCCCTCAAAACATGCAACATCTGTGGCTTTGTGCTGTGTGATGCAACTGCACATTTTGGTGTGGCCTTTTATTGTGGCCAGCCTAAGGCCTTTTATTGTGGCCAGCCTAAGGCACAGCTGTGTAATCCCCATGCTGTCTGATCAGCATCTTGATAATGCCACACCTGTGAGGTGGATGGATTATCTCGGCAAAGGAGAAGTGCTCACTAACACAGATTTTGACAGATTTGTGAACAATATTAGAGAGAAATAGGCCTTTTGTGTACATAGAGAAAGTCTTAGATCTTTGAGTTCAGCTCATTATGAATGGGGGCAAAAACAAAAGGGCTGCATTTATAATTTTGTTCAGTGCATATAATTACAGTTTAGTCTCATGTCAACACAGTTAATTATTTTTACCACTCAGCTCAATACTTTTCATTTTGCTGATAATACTTACTGTAGTTAAGTATTTTCACGGTGTAAAGTAGTGAGTGTACAGCTTGTTTAACAGTGTAAATTTGCTGTCCTCTCAAAATAACACATCACCATTAATGTCTAAACCACTGGCAACAAAAGTGAGTACTCCCCTAAGTGTCATTTCTTTAGTGTTGTCACATATAAAGATATGATAAATTATTTACTAAAATGTGAGGGGTGTACTCACTTCTGTGAGATACTGTACTTTTACCTAAAGGATCTGAATACTTCTTCCACCTCAGATCATTTCCATCTCTTGCTCCCACATCCAGAACTTAATTTCTAACCCTCTGCTGACATGAAAACGTACGTCTGGTAGATGTTGTGCAGTTGCTGGTTCAGACTCAGGTTCTTATTTTGGAGGTAAGCGGCCATTTCAGCCACGACGGCCGCCGAGCTCACGCCGTCTTTCTCAGGGACCAAATTGCCGCACAGGAAACCTGAAGACGTCAAACACAAACACGTTTTTGTACAGTTTAACATCTCTTCGCTCTGCTGTTGTACGTTTCTGTTTGTCAAATCTGAAATCACATAAACCAGAAAATGTCTTCATTCCAGAAGGGATCAACTGGAACCTTCCAAATATCTAATATCTCGATTGTATCCTTTATTTCTTGTGTGCATTAATCTGAAATAGTTTTACTGTTCTTTTTATCACTTGACATGAATAAGGTGAGAAAGTGTCTTGGTTCTAGGTTCATTCATCCACTTTTCTAAAAAATCTAAGATATATTGTTGGTTGTTGATTTGATTTATGCCTTTTTATTACTCGTGACATTAAGAGTCTGATGTTTCCTAGTTAGTTTTTCAAATTTCTCTTCTGCTGAAGTCGACATTTATGTACAGTTTAACTGCTGTTCTGCTTGTTGAAAAATAAAATTGATGTGATTTTTACTTCTGTTGGTTAAATAAAGGTCCTAACCTTCAAGTCTGCACTGAGGGTTTACATCAGAAAGACTCTTAGAGCCAATCAGCTGACAGGATGATTGAGGAGTTTCTCTTTAAATAAAAATCAGTAAATAATCAACTTGGTTACCGATCGACTCCTCGAAGGCAAATATGACCGTGTTTCCTGTTTTGGAAAGTTCATGTATTCTGTTCCCGATCCATTTAAACCCAGGAAGAGTTTCCTGTTGAACAAGGACAGACAGGAGACCATCATCATCATCACCATCACCATCATCATCATCATCATCATCATAAAACGGACAGAATGATTAGTCCTGTTTCATTATCCTGATTTCCATTTTTAAACCCTCGGACCTCAAAGTGGAATCCCTCGATGCGAGCGAAGGCCTGCAGGATCTTAGACGACACGGTGGTGGCCAACATGAACACCTTCTGAACGTCTGCAGGATCTGGATGAGCCTCCTTCCAATTAAAGAACATCCACCAACCCAACAGGGCCGCCAGCTCATTACCCGTGAACACCTTCCAACCGCACCTGTAAATAGAAAAATACACGTCAACTACTCCCGGTAAGACCGGCAGATACAGGACAGGTCAACTACTCCCGGTAAGACCGGCAGATACAGGGCAGGTCAACTACTCCCCGGTAAGACCGGCAGATACAGGTAAACTACTCCCGCAACAAAAATGTCAGTTACCCGTCAGACTTCTCTGCGACAGCCAAACGGTCAGCATCAGGATCCGTTGCCAGAACGATTCGAGCGTTTTCCTCCTCGGCCAGATTAAGAGAAAGCTCCTGGAGAACACACAGAAAACAAAAATAATAAAATACTGACCATTAGAAATCAATTTGGAGAACTGCAATCTGTGTCTTACCAGCACTGACTCTCCCTCCTCGGGGTTGGGGCAACGGACGGTGGAGAAGTTGGGATCAGGGTCTTTCTGCTCAGGGACGGGGATCGGCGGAGCGAAGCCAAAGGAGTGGAAGGCCTGCTGGACAAAGGTGTGTCCGACACCGTGGAACGATGAGTGGACAAACTTCAATGGACAACTTCTGTTCAGATCCCTGTGAGACACATCAGAAGGTGGTGAACTTCTCACAATACATTAATTTGGAGGTTCGGTCCAAAGCAACGTATAAAAAGTGCATTCAAACTCAACATAAACAAGCTGGATGTCAAAGGTTTGAAGTGCAGCCCTCCCAAATGAACAGAACTACATCACAAGTGCTGGAAGTGCTAGCTTGAGGTGTCGAGGATTAGTGCTACGGCATAAAATATGCAGTGACTCTGTAATTCCTCTCACTGCCCTGTAGACCCTGTATCCTGTAGAGCTCCAGACGTCTGGGGGACAGCTCCTGAGATCCGTGGACAAGCTCCAGAGGTAGAAGGACTAGCTTGCGAGGACCAACTGTATAAGTCTATCACCCAGAGGTCTGGGTGCTGGTTGCAGTGTTCTGCATGCTAATCGCAGAGTCCTGGGTGCTAGTTGCAGAGTCCTGGGTGCTAGTCGCAGAGTCCTGGGTGCTAGTCGCAGAGTCCTGGGTGCTAGTCGCAGAGTCCTGGGTGCTAGTTGCAGAGTCCTGGGTGCTAGTTGCAGAGTCCTGGGTGCTGGTTGCAGAGTCCTGGGTGCTAGTTGCAGAGTTCTGGTTGCAGAGTCCTGGGTGCTAGTTGCAGAGTTCTAGTTGCAGAGTTCTAGTTGCAGAGTTCTGCATGCTAATCGCAGAGTTCTGCATGCTAGCTACAGAGGTGAGGGGACTCGCTTCCTTCTCTTACCTGTGGAAGCAGAGGGAGGTGAGCTCGTCCATGTAGCAACTGCCGATTTGTGCCAGGGGGTCGGTCCTCAGGGAGCAGCTCTCCACCAGCTCCTCATCCCAACAGGAGGCGCTCCATGGCTCCAGCTGCTCCTCGATACTCCGCAGGATCTCCTTGTCGTGAGGTGAGGAGATCTGAGCGCCGTTACACCAATACACCTGCAGAGGGGAATAAAGATACAGACCCGAGGCCTCTTATCAGTAAACGTCAGGAGGAATTTTGAAATTCACACAAGAAGAAATTGATTAACTTGAGTGTACAATTATGGTGAATTTAGACGCACTACTGGCCACGAGAGTCTCCCAGAGGGATTTAAATTTGGTGTAAAACTGAAACAGACAAACTGAACCTGTTTTTTTATAAACAGCTGCAATCGAAATGATTCAACCCTCATAACACAAGTGGGCAGTATATCGACTTGTTAGGGTATATTGATATATTTTCAAATGAGATATAGGATGAAAAATACACCGTTTATATTGATATAGTTGATGTTGCATTAAAATACACAAGCCGTTTCTTCTGTAAAGCTTCTCTCTCCCTCAGCGCGCAATCAAATTTACAGGTAAGAGACCATATTTTATTGCCAAAATATAACAGCACCTCATGTCTCTTAATTGCATCCTCATCTCCTTCACTTCGCGTCTTTTCCTTGTGTCATAATGCCCCCCCCCCACGGAGAGACCCAAGGAGGAGAGAAGAAACTGAAATATGTTTTTATAAATGAAGCGTTATAAAATCGGTGTTTCACCTGCACATGAAGAACAACCTGCATTTATACTGTGTCCTGCTCAGAGGCACAGGACCATTAATATTTATATTATAAATTATTTATTGATATTCAGATTGTGAATTCATTATTTAATAATCTTATCCTCTTACATATAATCTTTTATGTATGTTCTACTATTATTATTATTATTACTACTACTATTATTGTTACGTCTTATAGATATATGTATTGTGTTTTTTTATCCTTAACCTTTCCTCTCCTGTACTCCTTATGAGATTGTTTTGGTGTTTTCCTCTCTTGTTGTTCCTCTCCTCTCCTGGAATGTTCATTCAAGGCCGAGAGAGGATCTCTGTTCCCCAAAACATAGAAACCTAGACTGTGTAAATGATGATGCAGCCCTTTGCTCTGGGCCAAAGTTGGTTGTGCTCCTTTTGTTCTTCAGAGCTACAGTGAAAAACAGGTTTTAACCAGACAGTGGCAGAAAAGCGGAGGAAGAAGGAGAGCTGTACTTCCTGTCCGGTGTTTCCCAGCAGCCTGACTCGCGCTGCTTTCTCACCTTGTATCCGTTGTCTTCTTTAGGATTATGTGAGGCGGTGATCATCACTCCGGCCGCCGCTCCCAGCTTCTTCACGGCGTACGGCTGAAACAAACACACAGGTAGTAATGAAATGCTGCCGGCGTGGGCTCGGGGCAGCTGACTGCAGCAGGAAGTGATGCGCTAGTGCTTCCTCACCACGTACGGCGTCGGCACAAACGTGGAGAAAAGATGAACAGGAACGTCTCTGCTGAGCATCACGGCCGCCGTCAGCTTCGCCAAACTGAAGCACACAAACACAAAGAAAACCGAACTGATGGTTTTATATTCAGGAAAACAGCTTCCCAAAGTGTCCGACTGTAACGAGTGCCGTCAGCACCGATTCATGATCACCGTGTGTTCATGGTTACCGCTGACTGCTGCAGCCGCTCTCCTCCTGCCCTCTGGTGTCAAAACCCACAACCACTCCTCTGCTGCTGAAGTCTGCAAAATACCTGGACAGGTACGAATATAAACCCTGAAGACAGACACAGAATAGAGATTTAAAAAACAGAGGAAAAGGACTGTGCTGTGGGATCAATACAAAAACTAACGATTATCATTATCGGCACAGAAGGACATCAAAAGAAAACCCGTTCCATGTGCTGACAGTAAAATAAACACGAGCAGCACAAAATGGCTCATAAAACGAGATTTGCAGAACCGTCGAGACGACAGGAAACGATGGAGAGACGATGCAACAAAAAGGTGCAGTCCGGATTCCACCGGGTCGCATCTTCACCGCAGAGACTGAACTTTCAGGGTCGTGCAGCGATTAAAGTTCGTACCTGAAGCACTGATTCAATTCGATTTTATTTATATAGCGGCAAATCAGAACAACAGTTATCTCAGAGCGCTTTTCATAAAAGAGCAGGTCTAGACCGAACTCTGTGATGATATTTACAGAAACCCAACAGGTCCCACCAAGAGCAGCACTTCCTGCTTTCCCTTCCGCCTGCAGGAGGATTTTCAGATCGTAACCAACTTTAGAAACTGCAAACGACAGATTTAACCGATGTTTCATATTTTAATGTTAAGAACACTCACCAGACGGTTCAGTCCAGACAAGGGTTGGGTGTCTTTTAAAATTTTACAATACCAGTACCCATTAAGTGATCCAGATACTAATACTTCAATTTTATCGTTTTAGTTACATTTTTCATACTTTTGTTAGGCACATACGGGAAAGAAGAGCCGTATTACTTTCTCTTTCTTTCGGTCCGTTGTTGTTGTTTGTTTGGCTGCAATGTAAAAACCACACAAAGTGTCATTTTTTCCCCACAATCTGTTTACAAAAAGTATTGAATGAATGATGTTTTGATGCTGGTCTGTTTCGGTCGATACCTTAAAAAGGTATCGCTACTCGATACCCATCCCTAGTCCAGACGCAGAACCGCACATTTGGCGTTGGCCTTAAACTGCGTCAGAGTGGCGGTTCCGGAGACGTTGGGATCTCACAGAATCTCGCGGGATCAAAACGTGACTTCAGACACAAACAAACATGGAGGCAGACTGCCGTCGTCAGCTGGTCGACCGTTTATACACTTTATAATGTGAGCAGATTCACAAACTACAGGATCAGGACCAGCCGCGGGTCAATAAAGTCCTGAGATGGTCGGTAGGCGACTCGGCCCAGTTATCCTCTTGTGTGGCATCATCTGCAGAAATATTGATTATTATTATTACGATATAACGTTTGGTCTCCGATACATCGTTCCTACGATTAACACAAGTTACAGTTTAGAGCTGCCGCTTTTCATCATCGATGATTCTGCGGATTATTTGTTCGATTGTTTGTTCTGTCTGAAAGAACGTCCCAACGTGACGAGCAAAGTCCGTCTCCGGAGAAGCGGATGAAGATGACGGAAACAACAAATCGATTCTAAAATTAGCTGCTAATTAACTTGAGTTGATCGACTAATTGATTAATGGACAAACAGTTGCAGCTCTATCACAGTTAGTCCAGCAGAGCAGCGACACTTTCTACAATATAAAAATTACAAAATCAAATCTATGAATACAAATATCACTAATTATATTATTATTTTTCCCGGGAAATGTTCCTAATCAAAAACAACCTGCCGACCGTCTGTGAGCTGGACTGAACTCGTGATACTGAAGCGGTTCTGATCTGGTCTGACCTGTGTGGACTGGATGACGGTGAGGTCGTTAATCCGGTTGAATCCGGCGCCCATCGGCGCTCTGAGTCCCGCCGTGCCGAAGCTCATCCTGCTGCAGAGCCTCGTCCTCAGCTCGTCCACACGACCCGCCGCCACCAGAGACTCCACCTGAGCCCGAGTCCAGCGGTTCTGCAGGAGAGGAAACCCATCAGAGCCTGATCTCCCTTCATCAGCTGCTTCTATAAAACATTTAAACCCATCATTTGTTGACAGATTTACGTCTTCAGCAGGAACCAATGGGCTCGCAGCTGAGAGCCTCAGACAGGAAGTCAGACAGGGTGCTGGTTTGAGTCTGAACATGAGGTTTAATGACGATAAGAAAAATACAGATTAAACCCAAACTGATAGTTTAAAGAATGAATCCCTAGATGGTCTGAGCAGCTGGAAAAAAGAAAACTTCAACAACCATCAACAACAAGACATTGAGGTTGAAATAAGAAAAGTAAAATGTGTTAAAATTATTTGCATCGGTGCTTCGTTTTAATCCATGTAACTATACAGCGCACTGTTTCGCATGGGACATTTATTACCGTCGCACGTCGCGCCTACGCTGTGTGAACACGACGCGATGATGATGCCGCTGTTTGCAAAGTGGAGGAAGAGAGAAAATAGGAGGGACGAAGAAGAAAGTGTCTTAAGTCTGGGATCATTTCAAGCTAAAAGAAAACAACAACTCTGTAATGTCACAGTCGCCTCGGCAACAGCACGACGGTGTAATAATACGCCACCGCCAAGCAAAAGTACTTCTTAAACAATGAAACGAAGCTTCGAGTACTAAAATCATCGTTTGCTGCAACAAAAACCCAAATGAAGAAGTGTTGAAACAGTCGAAAGTTCATTCAGTTCTGAAAATCTGAATCCTATCAGACGGGGGGCCGTGGTCCAACGCGTGTCAGTTTAGGGGTCCTTGATGTAAAAAAGTGACTTTTAGATGTTTATTACAGAAACTGTGACCGAAACAGTCGTCCGTTCTGTCACTGCGTTACTTTTTTATTATTGTTTGTTTGAGAAGAGACAAATCTAATTTAAATTTAATCGTACCCGGGTTGGCCACAGGTTAGTTTGCATCGGCAGTCCCTTTGCCACATGTTGTTAAGGCTTCCTAAAATGATGTGTTTCACTAATGGATGGAAATGGAGTGAAAATAAATGATTCCCCTTTTTTACTGGGGACCCCCTGGATCCTCCTCAAGGACCCCTGGGGTTCCCCCGGACCCCACTTTGACAACCACTGCTCTACACGCCTCAGGTGTTTTCTCAGATTCAGACTGAACGACGTGAGACGAACGTTAAAACTTTCCTTTTATAGAGACAACAACTCACGGAGTGATTCAGAAAACATGATATTTATATATTACTTCATAATACTCGTGTTGACCGTATTCCTGATGCCTGTCTTATGGATTTTGGACAGGAGGACCGTGAAGCAGCAGGTTTCCAGATTAGAGTGGAGAAGAGACGGCCCGCTGAGCGTCTGTCTGGATCTTTTCCAGACTGCTGACATTTCCTAGCGGAGGTCAGCAGCAGCCGTGGCCTTTAAACACCACACAGCCCCGAGGTCACGGAGGTGTGCGTGTCAGCACGTCGAACACGTTTCATGTTTTCACATCAGAAGCTTCGGCCTCCACCTGGACTCTAACAAACAGCTGATCAGAGTCAGTTTACCCAGAGTTCAATCTTGTGCGTGAGTGGGGGGAAGAAAGAAGCCGTCACCGGTGGAGCTCCGATGGGATGATTCGCCATGGCAACGGGTTAACAAAAAAGGCCCGGGCGAAGAGATGCTGACTGTGCACATTTATCTTTAAAGAATCAGAGCAGGCGTCAACAAGTCAACTCAATAAAGCAGACGTACATTTAATAAATGATGAAAGAGCAGGAAACTGAGTGGGTGTTTATTTTAAATATATCTGTGGAGCTTTAATCATCGCTCAAAGACTCAAAGACAATCTGATCCAGCAGTGACGTGTTCGGTGATCTGAGGTTAAAAGAAAGGAGATTATAATTTTGGCTCAGCAGCGTTCGGCGGTTTATTTCAGCTGCTTCTTGTAGTTCATTCAGATCCTCCCTCTCTGACAGCGGCTGCACCCTGATGCTGCTCCCTCTGTTATATAAACATATATTATGTGCATTATTTCAGGAGTTATGGCGCACATCTGTCAGGTGTCGGCGTTATTAAAACGGGCCGTGGATCACGTCAATATCTTCCTGTTTCCCGTCTGAAATCTGTAACTGCTCCGGTATATTGATGGATATTTTATTTCCAATTCAATGACCCAGAACGTCAGCTGTCAGCCAATCACAGGGGAACTTTGTGAACCCTGACGTTTAACAGCTGCCTTGGTCATCAGTATGTTAAACAATAAGTCTTTATTTTCTTTTATATATCAGGATTGGCTCTGAACTTATGTTTGTTTTCTTTTGGTCTGTCTTTTAAATGTTTGTAAAATGCTTTGTGTATTTGCTATATTAATAAATGTCCCTTAGAGCTGCAACTATTAGTCTTTTAATTGGATTTGTTGTCAACTGTTAAATTCAATAAATTAAATTAAATGAATCCCTTAGAGACCTTTTCAAAGGAATGATGATTCCAGCTTCTTCAAAGTGAATATTTTCCGGTTTCCTCTGTGACTCCAGCTTGGGGAAACTTTTCAGGACAATTGATCCATTAATCGAGAAAATATTCGATAGATTAAATCGATCATTACTAAAAATAATGTTTAGCTGCAGCCTTGTTTTGCAGGACAGAAGGTCCACATGAGTCTGAGTTTACAAAATACATAAAGCACATCAGGGTGGACTCAGTGGGCGGTGAAGCCAGCGGGATGGTTGGGTGTTGGATCTGAACATCCAGCTGGTTCAAAGGAAAATATTTTACCTGGACGTTGAAAGAAGGCTGGTTGGCTGAAGGCATTTATATAAGCACATCATTAAAACACGAGTTACACCAACTGTGCAGGCATTTTTTTCTGGCTACTCGCCACCTATAAAGCAAAACAGCTGAGTCATGCTGCAGTTTAATCGCCTGATAACCCACATTGCTGATCTCCATCACGACCCAGAGAGCCGCTGGTGCTCCGCACTGCGGGCAGCACTGCCTCAGTCACCCCGGTGCCACCCCGCTGACCAACACACCTTTGCATCGACACTCAGAACTCCCATTTAAAACCCCGCAACTTTTAGATTTTCTTGCATCCTGACCAAATTCATTAAAATGATAAGCACGATTTGGTATATTTTCTTAAGTAGTTTGTTCCAGTGAAACACTCGGCATACATAACTTCAACCCAGACGCCCCTGTTTTAAATAAATGTCCTTTTTTTCTACCTGCTGCGCCAGCTCACAAAGTTTCTGTTTAGTGAAATAAAGGGCTATTTTAGTACGTAAATTATGCGCCGATTTAACCATTAATCATAATTATACATAATATACATGATCTTAAACAAGTATAACTACATCTGTCTACAAACACGCAACTGCGTTTTAAAATGCTAAATTTTTAAGGGAAGTTTTGTGTGACGTTCCCGTAACGCACCACCGACCGGGGCTTAAGTCCCCGGCTGCCTAAACATCACGCTGCGACAGACGGACCGACGCTCACCTGGTCCCAGATCAGCCACTGGTGCACCGCTTTGTCCAGCCGCGGGTCGCCGGTGCTCTGACACCGCAAGTTGGCGTTCAGGTCCCCGTTAAGTCCGTTATCGTCTCCCATGCTGACAGACAGAGCCGGGCTAGCTAATACACCTGCAGCAGGGCCATTTGACTGTCGGGTAAAGTAGCGAACAGCTAGCAGGCAGCCGGCTGCCGTGTGACGTGCTGCGGCGTTAGCTGATCGGCTCCTGGACACACATCTCCGGCTGGCGGTGAACTTACACTGTCGCACCGAGGCTAATGTTTGCCACACGCTAAACCTGCACTACAGACTCAGGGAGCCGACAGCAGCCAGCTAACCTGAAGCTAACAAAGAGTGTTACTCTGTAAAGATACTCAGAACTATTAAAACTCCAAACACGCAAAGTTCCGAGGCGCCACCAAACACGACATCCGGTCTACTTCTAAAAATAAAAGCATTTTCGTCTTTGGAAGAATTAAAAGCATTTAATAGTTTTATAATTCACGTGTTAACATTGATTCTGACCTGTAATATCTGATTACAGCAGACATTACGAACACTAATAAACGTTTGTCCTTCAAAAATTAAAATTGATGTGCTCAAATTTCAAGAACTTGATGCCCAACTTCCGGTCAAGCTAGCTTAACTTACAGTGAGTTAACCACGTTCAGGCCCCCAAAACAAACATAAAACCTGCATTGATTGAGGTTTTTGTCCAAAAATGACATGTTATCAGCTTATAAAGTGGTTGTGGCTAACATGATGAAGGTGAGTCCAGTGTTTTCTCTCTGTTAGCTTTGTGTTCTGTCTCCACCTGCTCCTGAGGGAAACATCTGGCTCTTTAGCTGCTAAATGCTCCAGTATGTTCACCAGCTGCTCTCTAAGTTTGTCTTTTGGATTAAAGTGCTATATAAATTCAGCAATTTAGCATTTAATCAGACTAGAATAGATCTAGTTTTAAATAGTAACCACGCAGAAAGCTCCAGGTCTAAAAAGTGAAGCCTTAAACCTGCATCCTCTCCTGCAGCCAGCAGGGGGCGACTTAAACCTGCGTCCTCTCCTGCAGCCAGCAGGGGGCGACTTAAACCTGCGTCCTCTCCTGCAGCCAGCAGGGGGCGACTCCACCGGCTGCAGAAAGAAGTGTGATTGTCTAGAAGTCTCTGAGAAAATGTTGCTACTTGTCAGCTGATTTATTCCCTCAGTAAACACTTTCCTGATGAGTTTATGGTCTCAGTCATTAGTTTCAAGTCTTCTTCAACACAGCATGATGTTCATTTAATAAATTATGGTCCTGTTTAGAGGAAAATAGACCATAAAGCAGGGGAGGCTTTAGGGCGGGGCTACAAACAGATTGAGAAAGCTTATCCGGAGTCGTCTGCTCATTTATCAGTACGTTTTGTTTTAATCCAGCTAATATCCCAGTTAACGTAATTTACAGATGCACCTTGCTAACCAAGCTAGCCAGCTCCTCCCTCTCGTCCAAATATGGTCACATCTGGTTCCAAAAACGCCAAACTGGAGGCTTCAAAACGGTAGTCCACAAACCAACGGGTGACGTCACGGCGGTTACGTCCACTTCTTTTATACGTCTACTGTCTAAACCGGATTTCTTAAATGTAGGCTGTTGAATCCATGTTTTAATGTTTTTTGAACAGGTGTAGAAAGAGAAAAGTACAGGTGAGGCATTGTGCTGTTAGTGGTAGTTATAAAGTGTTGTTTTCATCACCCTGAAATATTCATGATGATGTAATTAGAGTATTTTTAATGGAAAATTAAGGGGATAATTAATGGATTGTAATATAATGAGGTATTTGTGTGATTGCTTTTTGTGTAGTTTAAATGGTTTTTAATGGGCATTAAAATACCCTTAATTTTTACCCCTAAAGGCCTTAGTTTTTTTGTTGTTAAGATGTAAATGAGGGATACTTTTTGAGTGTTTATCTGTTGTATATCCATTGATGTATGTATTCATGTATTGGATAATGTATCCATTAATTAACCCCAAATTTGGGTGTAACCCTGTGAAATTAACCAAGTGACAAAATCAACCCCGAATCTGAACCTTAAATGAAAAAGAAAGGTAATTTAAAGGAGCAGTGTGCAGGATTTAGAGGCATCTAGTGGTGAAATGGCAAACTGCAAACAATTGGTTTGTCTGCTCCAGGCTACTGTAGCAACATGGCGATGCAACATGGAAGAGGACCCGCTGCTTCTACGTAACCAAACACCAGGATTCTTATTTTAAGGTGATGGTACACTACGGAAAACACACACTGCTGCCAATAGAGCCACCTAAATCCTACACGCTGATCCTTTAAAAGGTGATCCGTACACTGTAAAAGGCTTTTTAACCAATAAGATACAACATGTAAATCAGACAGATCTGGCTTAATGCATCCTAGAACTCTCTCTGTTCTGGACACAGAAGATGAAACTGACAAAAAAAAGTGTTCAAAAAGAACATGCGACATGTTTTAATCTATTTAATCTATAAAGTCAGTTTCTACGCTGATGATTCTCCACTGTCCTGATCAGTTTCAGGTGTTCGTCCATCTATCAGCTGACAGCTGAACTGATCTGTAAAGGCGTCCAGCAGGTGAGGGATGGTTTCCTCCACGCTGACGTCCCTCTGCAGCTCGGCGCTCACGGACGTCACTCCTTTACCTTCGATACCACATGGTATGATGTGGCTGAACCACGACATATCGGTGTTACAGTTCAGAGCCAAGCCATGAGACGTGATGTAGCGACCACAGTGGATTCCTAGAATAACATCAATACAGAGATCTCTGTTTCTAAAAGGTTGAAATGCAAACTGAATGTTTACTAACAACATGAAGTTACTGATAGCAGTAATCAAAACTACTTTACAAAACACATCAGGCCTCATGCAAGAACAACTCTTTCAAACTGATTTGTTCTTAAGCAGAACGTACAAGGGATTTGGAAGAATTGCTTGTATTCAATAATTTTATCTTCAGCAGTGATCCGGACCTGCATTCCAGCCATGTAAGTTTGACTCGTGATGACTTAATCTAATGAAAGGTTAGAGACTTTATCCTGTCAGTTTGTCTCTTTACAAAGACAAGTGTTGCAGTATGAGAGCACATCCTGTGGGAAACACTGAGGAAAAAGCATATTTTGACTATTTTAATTTATGCAATGGTATAAAAAGGCAAAATAAATGGTAAAAATGTGAATGGATTTTTTTCGGTATTCAGCAAATTTTTTCATTAAATTCGGTTTCGGCTTCAGGCTACAATTCTCATTTCAGTGCATCCCTAACCGAAATCCACTCAAATAAACAGGAATAACTAAATTAAAAGAAAGAAAAACTCATTTTGTTTAATAATATGTACTTTCTGCAGGTGTCTGTGCAGGTGAGCATCATCTGTTATAACACCTGGTCATTTTCGAATCGGGCGAAATTTCTGCCAAATCGGTTGCTGTTTGCTGATCAGTTTAACGACATTGTGATTTATTTCCTAAATGATCAACAATCTGGCTCTCGAACAATCAGTTGGAAATGTTGGTCGTCCGTCTGCAGTTTGAACAGTTCTACGGTTTCCCAACATGGCTGCTGTCCAAAGATCTGTTTAAAGCTGCAGTGAGCTTGTTTTAATGTTACTGCCGTAGTATTTTATTATACACGAATCAGTCCAACTTTGTACGCCGGTATGAAAAAACCTGACAGAGCAAATCAAGAAGTTTACAAAAGAAGTACAGAAATGCTCCTGCATGAGGCCCAGTGACAGAGAAGTCGTACCGATGGCACAGATCTTGTTGTCCCCGACCCAGACTCCGGTGTGGGGAGATGTCGACGCCTCGATACCAAACCTGCTGCAGACGGAGATGATGGTCTTCTCCAGCTCACAGACGTACCAGCGAACACTCTGCGGGACCAGATCAGACATGAAGACGCGTCCGCTCACATTAACAACAATAAAATCAAGAATAAATCAGGTCAGACCTTCTTGAAGCTGCTCAGGTTGAGGATCGGGTAGCAGACCAGCTGTCCCGGCCCGTGGAAGGTAATGAGTCCTCCTCGGTTGGTGCGGTGGACATCAGCCCCCAGCAGGCGTAGGCGGTCCAGCAGGGGGGCAGGGTAAGGTTTGTGCCGGATCCCGGTTGTGTAGACGGGCGGGTGCTGACACAGCAACAGAGCGTGAGCAGGACCGGACCGGTGCCGATCCACATAGACCTGTTGCAGCCGCAGAGCCTCCTGGTAGGAGACCAGGCCCAGACGGACCACCTCCACCACCGGCCTGCCGCCCTGCATCAGGACTTGAACCAGGACACAACACCCTGACATTAAAACACAAACCTTCAATTCAATCAGGAGTTTGTTGCCCTAATAGTAACATGAAGTGACCAGTTAGAGGTCTACGATTTGGACGGTTGGTCAACACCCCTTGGCGTTGTTATTCAACGTTTAGAAGTTAGTTAGTGCGCGTCTGTTAGCAATCTATTCAAGCTTCTATTTTTTGTGAAGGAACCAGCATGAAAGAGGAGATTTTCCCCTGTTTGGAAACACTTTGAGCTGATCTCACCTAATAAGGTATTTACATAACGTAGCGTAATATAAATAACAAATTGGAGAAAGACTGGAGAACCTCCTAAATGTATATCTTTTCTCCAGGGATGCACCGAATGTTCGGCCATCGAAATTAATCTGCTGAAAATAACAAAACAAGCACTTTTGGTGTTCGACCTAATCAGTTAAAAGACCGAAACATGTCGGCAGTGTGGAAGCATTTTAAAGAGGTGGTATTACGCTCATATTCACAGGTTTACATGGTTTAATTTTCAAAAAACCCCATATTTCTGTCCTACTGCACATTGCTGCAGCTCCTCTTTTCACCCTGTGTTGAAGGCTTCGTTTTAGCTATGGAGTGATGCATCTTGTCTCTAAATGATCTTTGTTGGGAGTTGCACATGCTCAGTTCCTAGTTAAGGACTACTAGCCAATCAGAAGCAGAGAAGGGCGGGTCAGCGAGAAGCCGGTAAACAGCTCGGGTTCAGCCGTACTTGTTGCCGACCAGCTCGGCAACATGGACTGGAGCGAGAGTTTCAGAGCGGTGAGTTATTAATCTGTATCCATAAAGTTTTAACTGAGCTCTGTCTCTACATCACAGGAACAACTTTATGTCCACTGACTGCCTGGAGGGTAGCTAGTGTTTGGAAGGGAGAGGAGAGCTGTGTGCTGCAGCTCGCTGTTTTTCCACTGGTGTTTATGAAACGTATTTTCATTATGACGTCACAAGAAAGGGAAGCGGCTGGACTACAAACCAGCTGTTTTCAGGCAGTTCAGAGCAGAGTTTCTGTGGGAGATGGGAACTCCCTTTGGGCTTTTTCACTTTGCAAACCTATTACATGCACAAAAAAAGATACAACTCAATAAAGAAGAGGGAAAAAGCCAAAAACCATAATACCACCTCTTTAAAGTGTCTGAGCCGTTTGCAGACGCTGTTCTGCTGAACTGTCTCCCTGCACATCCGCTCCATCTGTGGCTGACTTCTTAGATAAGAACCGCTTTGAGTGTTTCTGTCACTTGTCTGTGAGAAGGAGATTAAGCTAGCCGCACCTACATTCGGAGTGCACGCGTATTCCAGCCTTTATGGTAAGTGAACCGGCCCAGAGCGAGCCGACAGGCAGGTTAGAGACTTTATCTCTTTACAAAGACAAGTGTTGCAGTATGAGAGTCCTGCCTGAAGAGTAATTTATATAGACATAATTTATGTATTGGCATCACAAACATCATTCATTCATTTATTCAGTTCAAAGCTTCGCACACCAGAGCCATGGGGTCATTATAATCACGCTGCCTGTTTTTATTTATTGTCCACTTGGTGGCACACTAGAGCAAATGAAGCAAATGAGTGAACCAACTGGATGGAAAGATTCAGTGCTTCATGAAGCTTCATCTCGCCATCACTAGTTAAAATAACTACATCATATACGTCAGTTAACTTAAAATAAAATAAAAACATTCAATGTTGGTTTTTCCTTTCACATGGGAAACAAAGACCGGTCTCCTGGTTAAAAGTCCTGTTTTGTGGCCCACCGTCCAACCGCCTCCTTCCTCTGACTTTACTGTTAAATATCATAGACTGTAGATAAAATAAAAACTAAACACCAAAACATTGATTTGACGCCATCTCTGATCTCTTCACCATCATGTGACCCTTAAAAACCTTTAATTAATCCTCATTTTGCCTCTTTAAATGCACAAATACCTTAATCTTACTTGAGGCCTTTTTAAGATTCAGGGATTTCGGTTTACACGCTCTGATATATTTCCATCGGGAGTTGAGGCAGAGCAGCCGGAGGACGTCAGAGGGAAAACCAGGAAAGATTTTCTCCATAAAATTTGGGCCAGTTTTACCAAAATCTGTAAATATAGTTGTTTTCCGCCTTCTCCTCTTTTCCATTTTAGTGAGTTTCGGGTGCCAGTGCTCCTGTAAATTAATCTACATCCGTCCACAACCTGGAGGAGGAACTACGCTAAATTAAATAAAAAGCATAATGTTAATATATTAATATGTGTGTAGGTTACAATTTATCTGGCTAGTCTGCCTAATTCAACTGTTTGATAAATAAAACCATTTTCTGATATTTCACCACTGTGGTTGAGCTTCCACCAGGGCTGATGTTTGTGTATTCATTATAATTTCAGATAATAGTATACTATAAAACTGACCACTAGTATAATTCCAGTTACAGCAGGTTATTTTTTGTGGGTTGTTTTCATTCATTAAATCCTTGTGCAAGAAAAATGGTGGTGAGTCTCTAATTTGTTAATGTTAACGACTAACTGGTCAATAATCCTGCTTCAGTCCATGAAGCAGGATTTCTGACACAGAAATAAATGAGTTAAATTATTACTTATTCATATTTGTGTCATCTTCCTATATATATATATATATATATATATATATATATATATATATATACACACACACACATATGCAGGCTGTATCAAGATATTTAGGTTATAAATTAGGTTTTTCCTTTAAAAACTACAGATAATCCTTTAAAAATACGTTATATTACAATTACTAATATATCCATGCATCACTCCGTTACAGTCCCATTAAAAAGCCTCACCTGCATCATTACTAAAGGGTAAATTTATTAAGTTTACAGGTAACATATATATAAATAGATTAGGCTCAGTAAACGGATTCAACACTACAGCTCAGACTTAAATTACAGCTTCGTTTCTAAATCTGTTTCAGTTCAGGTGTTTTATTACCTTTTCCCCTCAGATGTCACGAGTCCTCCTCTACCTGCTGCTCTCTGCGCGCCGCCATTGTTGTTATTCGCTTCTTCCTCGAAGGTGGATTTCCGGTCTTTTTTCCTCACTCGGCTGCCATCTGCCGACCGGAAAACAAACCCTTAATTTAAAACCTAAATTAATTAATAGTATTCATCATAAATTAATAAGCCCCGTTTCCACGCTTACTTTGATTGGATTTATATTTTATTAATTTGATTTTCAAAATATTGTATTATGTGTAAACTTTTATTTATTTTTATTTTTTTCATGGTTCCCACTCGTCCTGGAAAACCTGGAAGACAGTTGACCATCTTTGCAGTAAAGTGTCCTGGAAAATCTTGTGTTATCCTGTGAAATTATTTTAACATTATGTTGCGCCAGCGTTGTTAGTCTGGTCACATGGTAGCAAAGGGTACATTTTACATTCACTTGTCAAGCACACAAGAACACAAAGGGCTCTTCAAAAGAATAAAAGAAAAATCTAGGGGAATATTATAAAAATGTGTATTTATAATAAGGAAACAGAGCATTAAAACAAGGCTAGATCAGTTTGTCACAGATAAGTCAAAGCCACAGACTGCACGTCTTTATATTCTTCAGCAGAGAGCAACACATTAGAAATATTAGTGTTATTAAATATTATATTGATGCTGATGTGATTCTGTTTGTCACACCAGCTAGATCATCACTGAAAATGATCTGTAGAAAAGAGCAGGAACTCTAATATAATATTTGTTTTGTTTTTTCAGTGAACTGTTCAATTATCTGGACGGAATAATGATGTTTGTGTTCGTTGATAAAATTCATTTGATTCGTTTTACTTTAAAACGGCCGTTCACAGGTGTCGTAAACGCAGCACTAAATACATAGGACATTGGTAAGCATCCGAATTTCCCGCTTGTCCTGAACGGAGCACGACTGACACATCCAGCACGGATGTGGGCGGGGCTAGATGTCCCGCCGGCCGCAGCCAGGACGAGTTGTCTCGGCGGCGGCAGGGCGGGGTTTGTTTTGAGAGCGGACCGGAGAGAGAAGACTCACCAGGGAAGATGGCGACCGCAGGGTCCGCCGAACGGCCGGGTAGACCGGCCAGCACAGCCGCCGGCAGGTACCGGTCCGGGCCCGGAGCTGGGTGCGGCTCCGGGTCCAGTCCGCCGGAGAACGAGACGAAGAAGTGCTCGGCGTGCGCGGAGGGGCAGTCCGGCGGCAGCCCGCCGAGCGGACACCCGGCCTGTCCCCTCTGCCGAGCCCAGAGACACTCCGGCAGCGAAGAGCGGCTCCGGAGGAGGAGTGACCCCGAGAGGAGCAGCAGCAGGCCGGGCAGGAGGAGCTGCGACAGCCGGAGAGGTCGGTGTGTTTACCGGGGAAACTACAGCTAACAGTCCGCTGTAGCAGCGCCGCCGCTGGGTGTTTGTTTTACAAACCAACCGCAAGAAAAACACAACCAGAGTTTACCAGCTTTTAGTCTGACTTTATTCTAACTTTAATGTTAACAGCTGAGGCCTGAAGAGTTTCCAATCGTCTGACAGGTAAAACTGACTGACTCCGATTCAGTCTACAGAAAATATAATGTGAACAGCTGGGTTAAGATAAGTTTTAGTCATATTATGGACTTTAGAAAGGCAGAATTAAAATGTGTTTTATTCTCGTATAGTTTGGTGAGAAGCAGAAACTGACCTCCAGTCAGCTGAGTTTGGGTACAGACCATTGAGAATATCATAAAAACAGGCGGGACATGGTTCACCAGCATGTTTACAGACCTGTTTCATTCATTTAAATGTGTAGACGTTGCAGGCAGCAGGTATAAACCGGGTTATTCTGTGGTTTTTGGTCAAATGTGTAACCAGGTCTGGTGTCAGAGGACTTGTCCGGACTTGTACAGCTGCAGGAAGTGCAGATACAGTACTACAGTACTACTACCTGTTGCATCATTTAGTCTCTACATTTTCTTAAATTATACTTTAACATTTTAAATCATTCACCAGTTAGGGTCTCCTGAATCCTTGTTATCCGTAGTGAACATAATCATTACTTTAGACAAGAGTTGGTGATATAATCACACAGACCACTCTGGGTGTATCAATAAATCAATAATCAGGACTGTGTTATGGTAATATTGGATTGTTATATCATTTGTGCATCACTGTGATGAAGAACTTTGATCTGCAGGTATTTAATTCACTAAATGAACCAAAAGAAAAGACGTGTCAGCTTATTTTATCTACAAACTCTCAATTGTTTTTCCCGAAAATTAATTCTAACATTAAATAAATGATTATACAGACAGTGATAGAAGATTTTATTCATCCACTCCTGATTTCCATGTCTGTGTTTATTTAAAATTTTATTTAAATGTTAACAAATGTAAAACGATCAGTTAAAAAGCCTCTCGTGTTCAGGTTGTGAACAGTTTGCGTCGGCTGCTGTTGTTACTCAGCAGGAAGTGACTCTGTCGTTTTGTCTCTGCAGAGTTCTTTGTCTCGCCTGCTCTCATCCCAAAGTGTTCAGACGTTCCATCGGGACAGACCGGCAAACACAAGGTGAGTTACAGACAGGGCGGGTCAGTGAACGCAGCACGAGGAGCTTGTTCTCAGACTCACTCTCCGTTTCAGCCGTTTGAGGACCGAGAGGAGGCGAAGAGGAGGAACTCTCTGACCTGTAAAGACGAAGCAGTCCGACACGTCGAGGAGCCGGTGAGTGTAACGGAGTAAAGTGATGTGAACAGTAAAGTTAAAGTGACGTATTAACACCTTCACAACCTAAAAACCTCCAGAGCACTTGATTCTTCGCTCGGCCAAAAAGGTTGTGAACTGCAGAATTTGCAAACGTTGACCTCTTGTGGCCTAGAAGCAGCTCATTCGGAGAGGAGGCTCTCTGGATGATGAAGACTCGTCTTAACGTTAAAGCCGTGTTACTTCACGTTATGAGCTGTAACGTTTTCTATACAGTTTCCCTCAGTCAGTGAATCGTTAATGGCAGTTAACGTAGCAAGTAATTATTATACTAGGGGTGTAACGGTACACAGAAATCTCGGTTCGGTACGTACCTCGGTTTTTAAGTCACGGTTCGGTGTATTTTCGGTACAGAGAGGGGAAAAAATGCAAACCTTAAATTGCTGCTGGTTTATTATGAACTTTTGTAAACATGCACATTAGTTTAAAATTTTTTAAACAAACTTCCAAATTACACATAATAAATAAATAAATAAATTATATAAAAGAAAAAAGAATAAGAAATTAAAACTGTTGCAAACTACTAACAGGTTCTCTGCTAAATAACATATTCTCAAAACAACACCACATATAGCTGATAAAATATAATAAAATATATAATAATATGGATTACAGTGCAGCATTCTGGTTATTTTATCCCGTCTATGAGCAGGATCAGTCCAGCCTGGAGGCCTGCTCAGGAGTCTAAAGTCTGTTTAAAAGCTGAAAGGCGTTTGCACTCTGCTCGTTTTGTTGCAGTGACGTTCTCCTTCGTGTGACACCATTAGTGAGTTAACAAGTTTGACGTGTTGCCAGAAACAAACCCGATGACTGCTGGGAAATGTCGGCCCGCTGCTGTCGTCTCACCGACTTGTCCGTGGTTGTATTTCACTAAGAAACCAAGTGTTCAGACAGAAGACCTTAACAATAAGGGAGGGTCTTCTCTGCACTGGCCGTGATGCTCAAGTCACTAGTTAGTGAGGGGCGGGGCTAAAGCGGCTGCTTATGTAGCGCCGCAAGGTGGAGATTTAGTCCGCCACTTAATATGTCCGTCTGGAAACTTGGAATTTACGTATATTCCACACACAAAACAAGCCTAATATTTAACGTTAAAGACTGCATTCTGAAAGTCCTGTACCGAAACGGTCCGGTACGAATACGTGTACCGTTAACGGTCCTGTTCACTTTACAGATGTGCCCTGACTTTACAATCATAAACGATGCATCGCTCATAGCGACGTTCCCAGCTGGAGAACGTGTTGCTGCTGAGTGCGCAATATCAGACAACACCGGACAGTTTCATACTTTCTTAAGAAATAAGAAAAGAAAACAGTTCTCCGGTCTGTGCGTGAGAGTTTTTGGCTGTGGGGAAATATCAACCTTTGAAACGCTGTCTACTGCAAAATCATTATTGTTGGTCCCCTCTTGTAAATTCGGCAGATGTGACACATGACGTTGTTCCTTTCTTTGTATAAATGTAGTGTCACTTTGTCCCGGCGTGTTGCAGTACCGTCACTAGACAGCAGATCAGCTGAGTGCTCGCACAGCGCTGAACATACAGTTATTTCTTACTGTATTTACCTGTTCGGTCCATGAAAGAACCTGATTTCAGTGGAACTTTCTGTTGCTGCATCAGAAACGTTCATTAAAAGATGTATTTTTGAAAGCAGTATTCATTTGATTGTCTTGTCTGTTACTTAGCATCTAAACCAACCTCAAGTTTAATTTAAAAGCTGATGACTTAAATGAGAGGCATTGTGTAATTTTGCGATTCATAATCCGAACAGTCGATTATTCGTTTCAGTCAAAATAGTCTCTAGTTTCAGCCCTAACAGAAAATGAAACCATGAAACTTCCCTGGTTGATGACTCACATTAAGACAATAATCTTTTTTATTACAGGTTTTCTGAAATGTTATGTTTAAATATGCAAATGAGTCAGTATCTAATGAAATATGCACTAATTTGCATCTGTTTAAAAAACTGAGTCAATTTCAAAAATATTTTTTTAATTTTGTTTGGATTTTGGATTTCCCTTTTTATTTCTTAAATCAGAAAATAATGTCAAAAAAGGCATAAAAAAACTGTTCTATAATTTAGGCTGTGAATTATATATGAACAAACCCCTCTGTGAAAACCTCCGGAATAAAGTCAGGAATGAAACTGGGAAAAAAACAGCCATTAAAGATATTTATTGTAAAATTCTGCACATTTTTATTGAAGATTTATATTTACAGAGCCAACATCAAGTCAAACTGAACAACAAAAATATAGAACATCAAAACACTGAGTGACAGCATGTCTGAACAGTCACTCATACAGAGCCACTCGCATAAACCTAAAGCAGGAAGTGTCAAAGGACGCCACGTGACACGTTTAAACTAATCATGCTGTCAGAAATCGACACTAGCCAATCAGATTTCGGTGTGCAGGAGAGAGAGAGAGCTTTCCAACGGTACCGGTAATCACACGGTGCAGACAGCGTAAGCGGGAGGACATGTAGCGTTAAAAAGCGAACTTTTAGGAGAATAACTGCAGGAAAATAAACTACCGAATAAGGCTGGACAATTAATCCTCCTTTAATTCACTGATTTATAGAGAGCCTATGTCCCTCCCCTTCCGGTGGACCACCATGGGATCTTATTTCGGAAAAATATTGTACGGTAGTCAATGGTGAGGGACAACAAATATTTTGATCCCGTTTGAATTGTGCCCTGAATTGTGAATTACACACATGATGTTTGTCAATTTAAAAGATACATATTAAAGTCAAGAAAGTTTCAGTTTGATGTAAAACTTTTTAGGTATAAGACTTTGAAAATACGTAATTACATAGACCACAAACCCAAAAGTCGCGTATGTGACGTCATAACTGTCTCTCTCAATGACTGAAGCTAACGTTTCTAAAGCTAACGTCAAAAAACTTGCGTGAGAGGATGATATGATAAAAGGACTGAGAGTCGTTGGATTAAACCCATTAAGTGAGGTATATTTCTGCATGGAACACAGCTTAGTAATCCAGCTAGTAGCAAACAAGCAACGAACGTTAGCTTAGCATTACCGCGCTAACATGTTTATGACGTATACTGTGTGAGACGAGAGATGTAGTTTGTTGAACAGTTTTCACACAAAACGACATGTAACTTTACTGTTTTACGACAAAATGCGACTTGACTTGCAAAATTATATTTTAAATTGACCAACTTCATATGTGTAATTCAAGGATCAATTCTAACGGGATAAAAAGATAAGTTGTCTCTCGCAATTCACTACCGTACATAATTTTTCTAAAATAAGCTCACATGACCTGGAAGTGGAAGTGAGTGACTTAGGCTCTCTATACTAACTTTAAAACTTTTAACTTTACTTTTAACAAAGATTTTTGCTTTGGAACTATATAAAATAAAAGCAAGTACTAAAAGCACAACTGTACACTAACAGTGTCTATTTAGAATAATAAAGCAACAGTCCCTTTCATACTGCTGCTGTGTTTAAAAGTGCTTAAAGGTTTTAGGCAATAACTCAGTGGAGAATGTTTTGTAGGCGACATCACGAGCCAGATGTTCCTTGATGTACCTTAAACCATTCGTCATTACTAATAACTTTTTAAAGCTGGGTCTCCGACATTGCCAGCGTTGTGTTGGACAGATTTGTGCTGCGGTGTTTATGAGAGTGAGAGAGAGGGACGAGCGAGAGGATGTGCTACAGCGCTGATCTGCAATCATTTTAAATAGGCCTAGTAAAATAAAATAGAAACAAAATCAGTATGTGGCAGTCAGCGTTGATATTCAAAATCCAAAAGAAACATCTCGTAATTAGCTCAGTAATGACATGCACTATTTTAGCTAACGTAACATAAATAAATATTTTTAGCGCCTTTTGCGTTCCGTCAACATTACGTTATCAATTACCATTCTAGGGTACTGCCCTAGAATGGTTTTAATCCTACCTGTCAAATGGGAAGTTTTGCGTGTCTGTAAACAACTATGTCTCTTCATTCTGTCCAGTTAAATATGGTGTGCCTCAGGGGTCAGTCTTAGGACCCATTTTGTTTTCCTTGTATCTGCTTCCCCTTGGACATATTTTCCATAAACATGGCATTTCTTTTCATATTTATGCTGATGACACACAAATATACTTACTTATACTTATAAGTACTCAGATCCACAGACCCTGGAATGCTGAGTTCAACTGCCTTTGTGAAGTAAAAAAAATGGATGTCAAATAATTTCCTCCAGCTGAACTCAGACAAAACAGAAATCCTGGTCATCGGGTCCCAGCAGATGGCAAATGAAATAGTGCCATCTGCTGGCTCCCTAGTAAATTACATTAAGAACCTTGGTGTTTGGTTTGATAGTAATTTAAATTTCGAGCAGCACACCACAAAGCTTGTTCAATCATGTTTTTATTAACTTAGAAATATAGCAAAAATTTGATCTATGTTAACTTTTAAGGACACCGAGACCATTTTACACACCTTCATCTCATCACGCCTTGATTATTGCAACAGCCTTTTCACCTGTTTAACCCAAAAATCTATTGATCGACTCCAGACTGTCCAGAACTCAGCTGCCAGTCTTTTAACCAGAACAAAGAAATATGACCACATTACTCCTATTTTAGCTTCATTACACTGGCTCCCAGTATGTTTTAGAATTGACTTTAAAATTCTATTGATCACTTTTAAAGCTCTTCATGGCCTCTCGCCTTGTTATATTTCTGACCTTTTAGTCCCATACGCACCAGCACGTACCTTGAGATCCTCGGGCAGAGGTCTGTTGTCTGTTCCAGAGTCTCGACTGAAAACTAAAGGGGACAGAGCGTTTGCTGTCAGGGCCCCGAGGCTCTGGAACAGCCTGCCCGAGGAAATCAGGTCGGCTGAGTCAGTGAACTCTTTTAAGTCCCTTCTTAAAACATACTTTTATAGGAGAGCCTTTCCCGATCTTATTTGACTTTATTTTATCCCTTTTATTTTATTGTATTTTACTAATTTTATATTTATCTGTATTTTAGTCTTTTCAATGTTTTCTTGCTTTTATCTTGTATTGTTTTTGTATTATTGTCTTTACACTTGTTAAAGCACTTTGTAACTTGTTTTTGAAAAGTGCTCTACAAATAAAGATAATTATAATAATAATATAATAATAAACATTTAAATAATAATTTTTAGACATTTGTTAATCGATTCATAATCTTGTAGTGTACATAGTGTAGTGCTCTCTGGGTGTTTTGTGTTTTTGAATCTGAGGCTCTCACTGAAAGCCGGGAGCTCAGATATCTGGAATCAAACTGATATCACGTGTTTTCCCGTAGACACTCAGCTGTCCGTTTGTATGTGAATGTGTTCGGTCTGCAGCAGCTCACATGTTTGGGTTTTTTTAAACCGTTCTCAGGGAGTTCTGTCTGACTCAGAGAACGAGGAGCCGATCAGCAGGAGGATCAGAAACATCTCGGCCTTCATCAGGAAAACCAAAACCTCCGCCGCCTTCACTGGGTGAGCAGGACCGACGCACAGGCTCAGAAGTTCTACTCGCTGACAGTAGCTGTGGAGCCGTGTGGTGACCTCTGACCTGTGTGTTTTTCTTCTTCAGTGGTTCCCAGAGGAGTCAGAGCTGCACTGACTCGGTGGAGGACAGAGGAGGGAAGCTGAAAGTCGTCACCCAGCCGGCCCTGATGGACAGAGTACGACCTGTGGTGCTTATATGTATTACAGTTATACCACAAACAGAACCTCAGTCCAGCCACTATTTTGACAGACTTTTTACAGCCATCGAGATCCTCATGAGACATTTTTACACAAACCTTTAGGTGTATAATGTCCTCAGAGTCAGTATCCTTAACAATAGGCAGCAGCTTTCCGTATGTGCACACAGCTGCTATGTTAACTTCATACTCATGTGATCCACCATTTGAAAGCTAAACTCCTCGTGATTCAACCAATGCAAACCATTTCAAGATACGATCACCACAGCGGGTCCAATCAGCGCTTTTGTCAGACCAGCCAGTACAAGCAAAAGTGACGCGACTCATCTATGAAGCCTCAAAGTAACTTAATCCACCAATCGATTATATTCCAACAAAACTGGTCTTGTTACGTTGTCAAAGGTCCAGATAATCCAACCCAGTAAAAACATTTAGTCCAAAACACATTATTCCATCAGTAAATCCCCAGGGACGGCTGCCGCACCGCTTCATGTTTGCCAGCAGACGCGGCTCGTTTGTCATTATAACCGTAATAACTCTGATTTGAATGTAAACAACTACGATAGCTTGTATTCCGCCGCTGAACTCTGACCTTTCGAGTGACAATACCGACCCAATAGGAGCTCCCATGTCCCTTTCACAGCCTACAACAGCCAACGAGAGCCCGCGCTGTAAGATTCTGCAAATAACGATATCCAGCTTTAAGTAGGAAGTTCATGATCTACCAGCAAAATAACATGTGTGCGTCGAGCTGCCGGCTGATACGGAGCGACGCAGCAGCAGCCGCCTGCCGCTAAGGGGTGGGGCTGTTATACGCTGTAAATACGCTAAGACATACCCTTAGAAAAACCTGTGGAAAATAGTCATTTTTCATGGTATTGGTATGAAATTTAAACTAGGACTAGGTAATGCATTATGCTGTGGTCCTACAGTTTCCAGCTAATAAGTCCCAGCTGTAGTTGTCTGCATACATTTGTTAGCAAACACTTTCAAGCGGGAACAAATTATACACACATTATACTTAAACTTATATTAATCAATTCCAGTAGCACTTCAGTAGCACAATCATTCTGACATTGAGGTTAGACACTCCAGAGTGTTATCTTTCAGAGAAGCCCAAAACCAGGAATATGCTCCAAATGGTTCAAGAACTAGATTTACTTTGGATCTGCCTTGAAGAGGTGCTTTGCATGAATTGTACAGGAATGTTAATAGGTTAATACCTTTCCCTCAAACTGCTGAATATATGGTGAAAACCAAAATGTGGTTTCTTCTTAAAGGATACGTTTGGTATTTTTAACCTGTCTGTTTCTCTCTCTTCCTTCACTTTGCATCAGCGCCCTCGAATCACGTCGTTATGTGTCAGACTGTCAGACCAGGTTTCTGACATCATCATTGGAAAGGATCCCTACGAGGGACTCCCGGTGACCCCCTTATTATTATTAAGAGGAAACTGAAAAGGGAAAAGTTGTTGCAGAAAGACGCCGGTGGAAACGAGGCAGAGGGGTCTGTTGCTCCGGTGTTTCCCATTAATTAATGAGACCATGGCGGCCCGCCACAGTCTTAATTTGCACCGCTGTAGTTTCAAAATGAACCGAAAATACTGCCGTGAGCTTCCTCTTCATGTTACGCTGTACGAGAACCACATACAACATGGTTTTCAAAATAAGGCGTCTATACAGGATGGAAATAAGATGTAAATGCTCCGTATTTGTATAGCGCCTTTCTAGTCTTTTCGACCACTCACAGCGCTTTCACACTACATCTGCATTCAGCATACACTGAGCCTAAGTGCTCAAACGGAAACTAACATTCACAGGGGCAATTTGGGGGTTCAGTATCTTGCCCAAGGACACTTCGACACGCAACCACAGGGAGCGCACCGCAACCACACCGGCGAACTTCCGATTAACAGCCAACCCACTCTACCTACTGAGCCACAGTAGGCTCAGTAGTGAACTGGATTATATTCACAGAACGTATAAAACATATTACATGTGTCCATTAAAATTTGATTTAATTTAGGGTTGCTGGAAAAACATTAAATAAAATAAACTTGTTGACTTTTGCAACCATTTAAAGCTCTACAATGGGTTTGTGATTAAATAGTTTACTAGAGCACAACATTGTGTACAAGTGTGCAAAGTTCTTCGTAGAAAGCCTCTTAATTTGCACCAAATGAATGCATTTAACATTAAAATGCCGGGAGATGCCAAGAGGGTCCTCCCACCAAAGTCTCCAAAATCCTGTGGGAAACACTGCCTTACCCTCATTTCCACCGGTGTTTCCTTTTTTGTACCTACAAACCAGGTTTAAAAGTACTGAGATGACCCTTTATCATGACAGATTTCATGTATCCAGCCTTAAACATTCAACGGGCTGTTTTTAGGAGCGAGAAATCTTCTTTGGTTCACGTATACGATTTAACATGTCATTGTTAAAGGGCAGGTTCTGTCTATATCCATATGAATGTAGAAACAGGTCTTTGGTGCTGTAAGTTTTGCTCCTGTTCAAACCGGACTTAAACAGATCTCTTCTCAAAATGTTTGCAGTGGAAGTGATGGAGAACAAAATCCACAGCTCTTGTTCGGTGTAAAAATATTTTCTAAAGTTGATCAAAAATGAATGTGAGGCTACAACAGAAGCTTTATATTCCACGCACCCCCAGGTCTTTCTATCATCTTAAACGCTCGCCTCTCTCTCTCTCTTCTTGTTTTTTAAACTTTATTTCTGTTCGTCTCCTCTCCGTCAGGTTGGTATCAGTCACAGCTACACTGCAGGAATCCTCCTCTCCTCTGAGAACAGCCGCTCGGTCTCGGCTCCCATCACCGCCCCGGACCGGAGGCTCACCTGGCGAGCTGTCCTCTCATCATCGTCCACACCTCTGGGCCTCCCTCCGCCCCGACCCGAGCGCTCCATCAGCCCCGAGAGCAACGACAGCATCTCCGAAGAACTCAACCACTTCAAACCTATCGTCTGCTCGCCGTGCACGCCGCCCAAACGTCTACCGGACGGCCGTCTGATGGAGCCCACCATCGTAAAGTCCACACCCAGGAATCTGACCCGCGGCCTGCAGAAGGCCACCACCTACGAGGCCAGTCCTGCCGTCCTGCAGAAGTGGAGGCAGATTGAACTCGACCGCCAGAGCCTGAAAGTGAACTCCAAGGCGACGCTCACGAGTCCCGTCAGCGAGCTCCACAACAAGACCGTCGGGAGGGAGGACAGTGGCGTGGGGGCCACAAAGAATCATCAATCCCCGGCAGGGCGGGATGGAGACGGAGTGAAGGCCATCAACAAGAGGAGGCTGCTGTTCGACCCTTCAGCCGCAGACACGGACAACTTCCAGAAACAGTCCGTAAAGATCCGGGTCCCTGCGATCCGCTACAGCAGCAACGCGACTTTCGGAGGAAGTTCAGACTTTGAGCCGTCAGTCGGCACTCCCGAATCCTGCAGCGGAGGATCCATTTTTAGTCGAAAACAGTCCTTCTCACCGTACACTAAGAACTCTGGTTTCCAGTCGTGTAAACTAGTGCCAAAGGACTCGCAGAGTCCAAGGAAGGAGTCCGACAGTAGCCTCCACAACCAATCTACCTCAAGGAGGGGCAAGAAGAGGGAACAGAAGACCAAACACCTGGACTCGGACCGGGACTCGGACCTAAAGAGGAGCCGGTCTGCCAGCCAGGAGGCTTTCGACGAGCGGTACATCCGTCAGATCCAGCAGGAGCGCCAGGACCGAGCACTCGCCCTGAAGCTGCAGAGACAGTTCGACCTGGAGAACCAGACCGTCAACCGCAGGAGGAGCCCCGACACGTACTTCCTGCGGTCCTGGATGTCCAATCAGAACCGCCGGAGGCGCGGCCTGAGGCGATCTCGACGAATCAACAAGAAGCACTAGGGAGTCGTCTGCTGACTCGGCACAAAGACTGCCAGGAAGAGGATCATATATGCAAAGTGACGACAGGTGAAGGTTTGATGAATGTTTTTTCATGACCGTCGTTTCAAACGGCAAACTGTAAAGACAGTCAGTGAAACGCTGAACACTTCTTCCAAACATTGTCTGATTTTCACATCTTTTCACCAGCAAATCACGGTCCATCAATGAAGACATCGCATCTGTGGAGGACAACAGATGGATGTTTGACTTTACTTTGAACGTTTATTAGATTTGACCAGTCAAATCAAAGCCATAAATGCTGTATAAAATCGACATCTGATGAACTTGTCATCGGGTCCCTGTTGGCCATCAGCAGACCCACAAACAGTCTTGTGCTGCAGGAACACTACCTGGCCCAGGTTTTCTGTGTGTCGCTTGGATTGTGTTAATTAATTATATGAACTAAAAAAAAATAAAGCTCTTAAAGCTGCTGAAACAGTGACAGTGTTATTGTGGACAGACAGTTGAGAGGCGTGATGACCCATTGGAGTTCAGATGAAATAGTCTGTAAAGTTATCTAATTACTATTCTGCCTGGTAGCAAATGTTTTGTGGCCTACTGATGGTCCGCAGTGCAGGGGTTGGGAACCACAGCATTAGCTGATAAATGAGGACTTCCCTCAGTTCATATTGTACCTCCATCAAACACTGTTTACATTCAGTAACCAGGGAACAGTCAAGTTTCTCTTCAGGCAGAGATAATGATCATCGCATGAAGACACGTATCCTCATATTCAAAATGTTAAACACAAAGTCCAAGTGAGTCGGTGTCCAAGAACATGACTGCTGCTGGTTTAACTACAGTTCCCGTGTAACCTGGTGACTGTAGAGCAAGTAAAACCTCAGATGCAGAGAGATGGTTTAAAACCTGCAGCTGATTGGACTGCGGCGGAAACAAAAGAAAAATAGCAGTTAAATTATGTGCAGCCAATTGACACACAGTGAACCTGAAGATGCAGGGGCCACCAGAGTTCTGAGGCATCGGAGCTCTGAGGCTTTGGAGGCCACCAATGATCTGGGGCTTCGGAGGCCACCAAAGGTCTGAGGCATCGGAGCTCTGAGGCTTTGGAGGCCACCAATGATCTGGGGCTTCAGAGGCCACCAAAGGTCTGAGGCATCGGAGCTCTTGAGGCTTCGGAGGCCACCAAAGGTCTGAGGCATCGGAGCTCTGAGGCTTTGGAGGCCACCAATGATCTGGGGCTTCGGAGGCCACCAAAGGTCTGAGGCTTTGGAGCTCTGAGGCTTTGGAGGCCACCAATGATCTGGGGCTTCGGAGGCCACCAAAGGTCTGAGGCTTCGAAGCTCTGAGGCTTTGGAGGCCACCAATGATCTGGGGCTTCGGAGGCCACCAAAGGTCTGAGGCTTCGGAGGCCACCAAAGGTCTGAGGCTTCGGAGGCCACCAAAGGTCTGAGGCTTCGGAAGCCACCAGATGTATGAGGATTGGAAGGCCACCAGAGAGGTAGAGCTTTAGGTGGAACCGGAGCTCTTGGTAATTTAGCTTTGCACAAGAGAAGAAGGAAAATGATGTGGTTGAATCCTCCCCAACGCGTCAGAGGAACGTCTGCATGTGCTTTATTTATAATGCTGACAGACTGTCCGAGATGCAGGACTCCTTTACAGAGACGTGTTCGGTTCTCCTCTGATGAGGCCTTTTCCTGCTTTTCCACCAAGACTTCATGTTTCTGCATCCTTCAGCGGCCAAGGAGTCGAGGACGTTTGAGAAAAATCTAGACCTTCTTTGGGCATCGACCACCAAGGTGTTGAAGCACTGGGTGGGCTCTTCTCTGTGAGCGCTGAGGCTCATGGGTACTGTAGTCTTTAGAGCCTTCCCACAGACTTTCTGCCTGAAGACCAGAACAGACCTGGACAGTCCGGGTCAAGAGACTGCGGCCCGCCTCGTTACTCGCTGAGGACCGCTGTGATTGGATGAGTTTTTATTAATGTTTGGGGTTCAAATTTTAAAATCGCAGCTTTCAGGAAGGAAACGGCTGGGCCCGTGAGAGAAGGACGAGTCGGTGTTTGAAGCCGTGTTCACATAGTGTCACAAGTCAGAATCTCTTTTACAGTTTTAATCATTCATCCCAGGATGAAAATAACTGTTCGTTGCTAAACAATGCAAACGTAAAACTATCTGAGACGAGAAATGATAAAAAATAACAAAACAAAATTGATAAAAGACTAACAAATAAAACGAACATGAATAAAAGTAATTAATAAATGATTAAATAAAAACAAAAATCAGTTATAAAACATTAAAAGAGGACCTCTTACGCTCACTTCCAGCTCTATATGTTTGTTCAGGGACTCCACTAGGGGCGGGAATCTCTGGGCATCTCACGATTTGATTACGATTCAGAGGGCTGCGATGCGATTATGAAATTATGATTTATCTTTTTTTATTTCTGGATAATTACTAAGCATTTTATTTGCACATTAAAATCCAAAAGAAACGTCTCCTCATTAGCTTAAAAGGACTAGTTTGCCTCCCTAATTTGTTTTACTAACCTCAGCTCCTCCATGGTCGCTATTCTTTCCTCTGCTACGCAAGTGTGCGCGTAGTTACCATGTGGGTAAAGATTATTAGCTGCACATAGATATTAATGATCGTGTGAAATTTCAGTAGCAGTGCTCATTCAGTCATTCAGCAGCGGCGGTGCGGCGAATACAGGGGGAACACTGGTCTGTGTTGTGTGCACGCCGCAGAGAACCGTTTATCCGTAAATTTCCACAGTGCCGTTGGTACGAGTCACTCTAGCCTGATTGATAGGTTGCCATGGTAACGATAGATAATCCCGCCCTAAAGCCTCCCCTGCTTCCTGGTCTCTGTTCCTCTAAATGGGACCATAATTTACTAAATGAACATCATGCTGTGTTGAAGAAGACTTGAAACTAGAGACTGAGACCAGAAACTCATCAGGGAAGTGTTTACTGAGGGAATTCATAGTTTTCAGTCACGTGACATGCGCGGTAACCTGGAGGGCAAAACAACATCAAAAGCAGTTAAATTTTATTTGGATCACCTTTCAACTTAAGAAAAAAAAGATATGAACACAAACTGCAAGTGTCGGGCATTTCCGATGCATATAACGTTAAAGCATCCGCTGCCGCATTTCTACCGTTAAAAAACGCCAGATCCCTGCCGCCGCTCGACTGCGGTATGTTTACGTTTACCTTGTGGGGAATCCCTCGCCTAACACAGCCCAAGCTTGGCTCCTCCTCGATTAGTAAATCCGAAAGCAACCCTAAACAACCATCCAGCATTTTGGCAACACAAAAGTATTAAACTCAAAGTACGGTGTATTACTTTCTTTCTGGTTAGCAGGCAGCGGAAAATATCTATGAATAAGTCAGCTGAGAAGTAGCCTCATTTTACTTCCGGACTTCTTTTTTCCAACCAGAAGAGTCGCCCCCTGCTGGCCGTTCGATGGAATGCAGGTTTAATGTACTTCCTCGTTCGCATTGGCAATCTTATAAAGACCTGTTTGCCAAAAATCGGCTCATTACAGTGTTAGCACAGCAACAATGTTCAACCTGTTTTAATTGAATATGGAACAGTCGCTCTAGAATTAAGGAAAATTTAGAACATTCTGAAAACAAGTTGAAATATTGCGACCACGTTGGTGGATTGATTTTATTTTATACAAGAAAAAAGCTTACGGTCTCAGTTTCCGACTAAAATCACTCGGGAAGATGTTTTTCATTCAGCCGTGCAGGTGGCATAGTAAATACTACAGACAGTATAAAGTAACCTGGAATGGAAATACTCGAGGTAGAAGTACCTTAAACTGTTTCCACTGTGAGTACGGCTTCACTCCATCGGCTGTAAATCATTTCTTTTCGGGTTTGTAGAAAACTTTCCTTCCTCGAAGTCATTTGATCACCTTGTTGTCGGTCAGAATGTTTCACGAGTGTTTGAAGAGTTTCTCTGAAGGGCTTATTCTGAAATGCACATTTTATAAAGTTGTGTTGGGGGGGGGGGGGGGTATGCTGAGTGCCAAATGATCAGAGACTGACTGATGATCACAGTTTATAATTCAGAGGTTTTGTATGAGAGGAGATCTGCTGATAACAAGAACAACCTGAAGGAGTCGACTCTCACCATGCGTCCTGTCGTCTTTTCATTCACTGTGTGCACTTTACATGTTAAAATCACATTATTATGCTTTCAGTTCAGGAACCACAGCCGAGCTCAAACTCTGTGAGAGGAAACCAAAAGCATCTGCTGTCATCGACCAACAGGGACGTCCGAAAGACAGCAAAGAGAAACCAAACATCTTTCAGTTCACGCTGTTTCAACTAGAGCCCGACCGATAAATCCACGTGGCGAAATTATCATCTGATATGAGCTAACTGCAAATAAATCTATCGTGTTAAGAACAGCTGATAAATGAACATTTAAAAAGAAGATCCTTCATGTTATGAGAGTTTAAATTATATATAACCTGCATTATGTCTTGTTATCTCGGTGACGTCTCATAACTGCACATAACACATGATAGGGAGTTGGCGATGTTACAGTGGTTAAGACTCCTTTAGTGTGGAAGACCTGGCTTTGATTGCTACGGAAGCCCTGAGCGGCCATTCATTTCTGTAATCTTGAGATACATCGATTTTAAGCCTGATTTGCTGACTGTGATCGGGGGTAAATCAGCGATCGATCGGCGGTCGCCAGTCATTATTTGTGAACTACTCAAGGACGCGTCAAAATGGCTCCTCGACACATCGCCGACTCCAGCCAGATATCTAGCACGCCAAATATCTGGAGGAGTCAGCCGACTCGACATCCACATCCAGCCAATGAGAGCAGGCAGCTACTTTTTCACCACAAAAAACCCTTTTTACTCCCCTCCAGCTCTCTCTGTAGCTCAGACGATCCCTTTCACACAGATTCTTTGTCTTTATAATCGCCATCTTTATAACAACAAAGAGCTGTTTTGTGTGCAGGATCACTCATTTCCCGTTTCACATTTCACGTGTGTTTTCTTGACCAAAGTGGTTTGGAGACCAGCGTCAGGTGACACAGCCACTGTCAGCTCCTGTAGTGTGTGACCTGTCACCCATCAGTCACGTAGTGTGAACGCCACAACGACTTTAAGACTCCCGTCACAAGACGGCAAGTTGTCTGAACGGCACGGCACGCTGAAAGTCGTGTAGTCTGCACGAGCCTTAAGTTGTTTCAGGGTAGTTTCAGATGGCCGTCAGTGTCCGTGGTTAGCTCAGTAGAGCGCAGAATTCTCAAACTTGGGGTGTTTGATCCCCACTTTGGCTGAATCTTATTATTATTATCCTCTTCAACAAAGTTCTTACAAACAGACCGTTATCGCTGGAAAAAGTAATGTTGGAACGGATGGCCGCTTAGGGCTCCCATAGATTCCCACTGCGACACATCGCATCCACCAGCGACCCAATCAAATGTCCACACTCAGACTTGGAGGCTGGTTCCCGGTGAGTCCGTGACGGTTTAGGGCCGTCGCACTGTCAGACATTTTTAGCCCTCTATGCACCACCTCTTAACTCCGCATCTCTGCCAACTGCCCGAGGGAATTACCCACAGTTCATTGCATTGTGACGTGAAACGCAGGTTACCAGAGGAAGCCCGGAAACCAGAGAAAAATCACAGCGGTGTCGCTGAAGAAAGAACGGTAAACGAACCCCAACGTAAACGTGGTTAGAAATGTATGAAACATGATCTCACCTCATTACTCACCTACTTTATTCAACTGTTTATTTCAGTCTTTGCCTAATGATGCAAATAGAAACAAATGTTTATAATTATTGACGATATCCTCTCATCCACACTGTAGGGCAGGAGCCTGTAAGACGAATAAATCAGGCAGTCAGAAAGTAAAAGGCGTGAAATAAAAAGTGATCATGATTCAGTGTTAACAGGATAATGTCTCAAAGTGCTGTCGCGTTCCTGTTTACAGTATTTTGAGTCTTTGCAGCCTCTCGCACTCAATCACTTACCAGGTGACGTCGGTAAAGTCTGGGAGGGTTCAGGGTTTAGGGGGGACGCTGAGATTGGGATCCCTGAGCAAGACACTTCACCCCTAGACTTCTGACACATAGATAGCAAATCTAAGTCGCTTTGGATAAAAGCGTCAGCTAAATGTTGAATGAATTTAAGTGTCTCTGAAAAGAAGAAGGAAAAAAAAGAATATCGAAATTTAAAATCCTCAAATATTAATTCATGTCATGTTATTAATGTTATAAATCTCGCATGGGTCAGACTCTAGTTTCAAAGCACCTTTTGGCGAAGAATTACAGAAGAATATTTAAATGTATGTTTATGTATTGGAGCTACAGCAACAGCTATTAGCTTTGATTATAGATTAAATCAGTTTTTCAGCCAAAATACAAAAAAGATTTGATGTTCCAAGTTTTCAGATTTGAGAGTTTGCTGCAGATTAAACGTCGGTGGCTGTCGGACGGAAGCTTCAAGAATTAAACATAATTACTACTATGATAACAAGCTACAGTGAAAAGTAACTAAGTACATGTGTGTTCTGTATATGTACTGGAGGTATATTTATCTGAATCAGAAGGAGCTTTACTGCCAAGTAGTATTTTTTACATGTATGAGGAATTTGCTTTGGTGATAAGGTGCTACACGCAGATAAACATACAGTTGACATAAATAAATGTAGAAATATATAAATATGGAAGTTATAAAGAATAATAAAAGAAAACCATGTGCAGAGAAAGAACAACATGGCAGATATTTACATTTACTCCGGCAGACGTGTTGCAACGGTAGAGTATTGTTGACAACGAGAACAACGATTAACAATTAACAACAAATATGTGCACTATGCCAGGTTTGTGCGTGATATGAAATGTAATAATATTTACATGTACAGAGACATTTGTATTATGTGCAAGGGGGGGGGGACCTGGTCCTTGTTGATGAGGCTGCAGACGGGAAGAAGGCGAAAGGTTTTGGTCCTGATGGACCGCAGCCTCCTGCCAGAGGGGAGAGTCTGAAACAGTTTGTGTCCAGGATGGGAGGAGTCAGGAAGTACATCCTCTGCTGGGCCTTCTTGGTGAGGGAGGTGATGTTCAGCTCCCACTTGAGGTCCTGGGAGATGATGGTGCCCAGGAAGTGGAAGGAGTCACACAGGATGATGGGGGAGGGGGGGGGTGGGCTCTTCCTGAAGTCCACAACCATCTCCACGGTCTTCAGAGCGTTGAGCTACAGATTGTTCTGGCTGCACCAGGTCACCAGATGCTCGATCTCCCACCTGAGATGAGCCCAATGAGGGTGGTGTCATCCGCAAACTTCAGGAGCTTGACGGACTGGTGACTGGAGGTGCAGCTGTTGGTGTGCAGGGAGAAGAGAAGAGGGGAAAGAACACAGCTGCTGATGGTCCTGGAGTCAGAGACATGTTTTCCCACCTGCAGGTGGAGTCAGACACGTTCAGCTGGGAGAGCTTGTCCTGCATCAGGGCCGGGATGATGATGGAGAGCTGAAATCCACCAACAGGATCCTGGCGTAGGTTCCTGGGGAGTCCTGGTGCTGGAGGATGTAGTGAAGTGAGATGTTTACTGCATCATCTACAGACCTGTTGGCTCTGTAGGGAAACCGCAGGGGGTCCAGGATCTGGTCTGTGATGGACTGAAGGTGGGACAACACCAGGACAACATCAGCTGATTATTTTCTCTGTTAATCGATTGTACTAAATCCTGAAAATAGTGAGAAATGTTGGCAGTTCCCTCAGTGACACCTTCACAACGCTCGTTTCGTCAGCCCAAACCTTAAAATGATTAAAATAATCAAGTAAAAGCAGCAAATCTTTGCGTTTGTGAAGCTGGAACCATGAAATGTTTTCACATGAAAAATGACTAATAGCAAAACAGTTAAAGCAATTAAATTTCTGTCAGTTAGCCTAACTGATGTAGTTCTACAAGCTGGACTTAATTTAATTTATACCAAAACGTCCTATTTTTAAACTCAAATACGTTTTGGGTGTAAAAAGCTTTTTTTTTTAAAGTAACTAGTAACTGAAGCTGTCAAATAAAGTAAAAAATACTATATTTCCCCTTGAGATGTGGTGCAGTAGAAAGCGGCATGAAAAGAAAACACTCAAGTTCAGTACAAATACCTTGTGTACTTAAGTAGAGTACTACTTTGTTACTGTCCCCGCTGGGCTCAGCTGTGGCTGCCTGAAACTAAGGAAAGGACCAGAGATGTTTTTCTATATTTAGGCTCTGACAGAAAGCTTTCATCCACCATGATGGTGTAAATGGCCGAGCCACAGCTCTTTAGAGGGAGCCCCCTCCCCCTGCTGTCACCAAGGTACTAAAATGTGCCACAAACAATTACAACATAAAACACCATTCATAAGCTGAAATATGTCGCCTACCCTCACACACAGCTTGGCAAACATGCGTAGGGCGAGTTCTGCCATCCTGCTGTAGGCCTATGTGCACAGCGCAGCTGCTCAGTGGGCTCGATTGGGGCCAAATTTCTCTTTAGTTTTGATACATTTGTAAATATATATATATGTATATATATACATATATATATAAAATAGTCTTTTATCAGATTTACCTATTGTTATTATAATTTCAGGTCAATCATGAACTATAAGTGAAATCTAACTGCTAGTAAAATCCTGAGAGAATTGGCTGGGGCCGAGGGGCCGCTGCTGCAAATATTTGAGTTGCTCCTCCACGCGCGTTAACTTACTCCAAACTTTGATAAAACTTGAGAGCCCTGTATATAGTACACATATATATATATTGAAGAATACAGTATGTACTCAACAAATACGTTATGATGTAATAGTATATAAAGATAAAGTTTGGATTATAATATTTGTTGGTTCTCTCAGTAGAAAATGAGTTAAAATCATTTTAAGTTCAGTTTTATTCTTTTATAAAATATGATGACGTTTGCATTTTGTTGTGAGCGATCACGTGGTCCGTCGTTCAAATGTCGGTGAGAGCCAATCAGAGGCGTCCAGATCACAGCTTCCGATTTACTTGCGGAAGAGAAGATGGCGGCCGCGAGGAACGGGAAGAGCGGACTGCTGGAGAAAGTAAGACACAAATTTTTGTTTCTTCTCCGGCCGTGAGTTAAAGTTCAGACCGGAGTTCCGACAGGCAGCCTGTTCCTGCAGAGAGCAGCTCTCTGTGAGCAGGCGGGTCTGCGCAGGCGCTGCTGAGAGCGAGCTAAGCTAACGTTAGCAGGCTAAATACATTAATTATTTTGTAATTAAACTTCAAGTGAAGAACGGAGTTACTAAAGAAGCGATGCTCTGTTTGTGTGCGTTATTAATCAGTCTGTTCAAACTGCAGCCCTACGTTCACTTTCCTGTTTCCAGCTGCTCAGTCTGCTGCACCAAACTCCATTCAGAAAACAGGCAATTTAAATAAATTTAGCCCACACAGGGTCAGACTGTGACTGCGGGAGCGCTGGTGTTGTTAACGGTGACTTTAAGCATTGGTTCATTCAGTCGGCCCTGGTTTTACACCTAGTGCATGAACTCCTGCATGAGTTTACTTCACAGAAAGAGAGTGATGGGGAAGCAGCGCAGCTCACCAGGCCGGATACAAGCAGAGAGGAGCACACATGAAAGTACCAGGCCTCAGATCTGGTTTATAACTGACTGAACACACGTTAGTGCAGAAATGTTTTACAGGTTTTAACTTCAAATGAATGGAACAAAGTCAGAACTGTGGAGTGTCTTTTTAAATGTAGATCTTTACAGAGTCACGTTGTGAGAGCAGCTGCTGCAGAAGCAGACTGAACATCTGTTAGTTTCCATGTAGCACACTTTGCATTTGACCGTTTCTGTTCTACATTATACTCTACTATATTATTTTAATTAGATATGCATTATTACATAATGTGTTGTATTTAAATATTAATACACAAATGCCAAGTATTTTCATCACGGTCTAGATTCTGGTGTATGTACTAAATACTAGATTGAGTACAGCACTGTGTAATGTTAATTTTCACCTGTTGCAACAGCTGCAGAGACAATAAATAAGAAAATACACATGAAAGAAAAATAGAAAACGATTCTGTATAACATTATGAATGCAAACATAGAAAATACAAATAGACTGGACATGAATTGATCAGAAAGCGTGATTAAAAGGTGATAAATGAATCCTCACGAGGTGATCTGTGTGTGCTTTAGTGGAGGATCGATGAGAAACCCGTGAAGATCGATAAGTGGGACGGAGCAGCTGTGAAGAACTCTCTGGATGACGCTGCGAAGAAGGTCGACTTTCATTCTTTTCTTCTGAAAGATCATCAAACTCCTGATATTAATCTTTACATTTATAGTTGTGTGTTTCTTCCTGTGTGACCTGCTGCTGCTGCGCCCCCTTCAGGTGCTGCTGGAGAAGTTCGGTTACGTGGAGAACTTCAATCTGGTGGACGGCCGTCTGTTTATCTGCACCGTCTCCTGCCTGTTCGCCATGTTGGCTCTGGTCTGGGACTTCCTGCACCCCTTCCCTGAGTCCAGACCGGTCCTCGCCTGCTGCGTCGTCTCATATCCTTCAACGAGCTGGTCGTGTGTTATTGATCGCTGATCTGTTAAGGCCAGTTTATACTTCTGTGTCTGTGCGGTGGATCAGTGAACACAGTGTGCAGATGTTGGTTTCCGTTGTTTGATAGGCTGCGTCCTTAAAAGCCCACGAGCGCCTCACCTGCCGCCGCCGCCGCCAACAAGGGACGCAACAATTACAGATTTTGTTGGTACGATTATAGTCCCAGGAATAGTCACAATTATTATGAATTAATTAATTTCACAACACTACTAATGACTTTATTATCGAGAACTTGTTGTAAGTTAGAACTGGTTCCAAATGCCCGCGACCCGTGGACTCATTAAGACCTCGGTTCCTGACTTCCTGCAGTGAGCATTTTACCGTCCGTCAAAGTGTCTCTGATCTGCCAGCAGCCGCTACGCCGACCTAACGTCACCTCACGTGTTCCGTAAACAAAGCGTGAAGAAGAGAGTCCTTCTGGTTCCGGTCCTGGACCGTGGCGGACCGCAGCAAACGCTCCAAAGTTTGACTCAGCTTCACTAACAAACTGCAGCAGCTGCAGTCAGGAGGTTCGGTGCGAGAGAGGAAGCAGCTCCGACGTGACGAAGCGTTTCCTTCAACACGGCGTGAATCTGAAGGAACGCTTCAGTGTTCAACGTGTCGCGCTCTCCCAGATCCAGCTAACGCTAACAGCAGCGACGCCTCAGGTGAGCCGACGTTCACCTTTTATACCGAAGGGAAACCGACGATGGCTACAGATTAGACGAGTCCCAGAGACGCCGCTCTAGGACAGAGACTCCTCTCACTTTAGAGACACGAAGGGGACGAGGAGCGAGGAGGATCTGTGGCGAAGGAACCAGAACCGAGAGTCCAGAAGTAGAATCAGAATAGATCAATTTGAAATGATACCAAACCGCAGCAGCGACACGATGTGGATCAGTTTGTGTCCGCGGTGGTTTTCCTTCCTTAACTGTCCCCCCTGCATCACGTACTTCATCATGATGGGCATCCTGACTCTCTACACCTCCTACCGAGAGAAGAACATCTTCCTGGTGGCCCTGCAGAAAGATCCAGCTGGGATGGATCCAGATCACACCTGGCAGCTCTCCTCCTCCCTCAAACGGTCAGTCTCTGTCTTTTACCCAGCATGCACTCAAACTCATTCTCACTCCGTGTACGGTTCCTTCTTTGGTTCTTTTGTTTCAAAACCAAATCGGAAAAAAGAAGAAGTTGTTTTTTGGTCTTTCAGATTTAACACCGGCGAGCTGAATATTAATGAATCATACACAGACTGAAAGGTTCGTTCAGCCTCTCGACACGGTTTCCACCTGACCTTTATTTTCTGAGATGGACAAATTTAGAATTTAGCCTCCAGCTGCAGGAACACACGGGTCACAAATCATGTTTTCAGGGGAGCTCATGTCTTAAGAGGAGCTGAAGCTCCCCTGTTGTTCGCTGATAAACATATTGGGGTATATTTCTTAGATCGCTGAGGTCACCAGCTGCTTCAGATCAGCCCAAAACAAAATGCTGCCTTCATGCCGACGTACTTAATCTAGAAATGGGAGAATTTTGAGTGCTTGTGGCAAAACCAAGTTCTCATATTTCTTTTTTCCTGTGAGGCTATAACAGGCCTGCAGTGCTCACTTCTACAATCATATTCACCAGCTGACATGAGATGCGACTTGAAACTAGGGATGCAACGATTCTAGATTTTGTTGGTACGATTATTGTCAGAGAAATAATCACGATTATTACGATTAGTATGCATTAATTAATTTTTAATATTTAATTACATTAACAATTATATTTCTATAATATGTAAGTATTATTAATATAAGAGGAATATTAACTTTAATCCCCCAGGGGAAATTGTTATAAAGGAGGAGGAATAAACTGAAGTATTAGTGAAAATGAGAGAAAGAAATTGAGTGCAGTGTTAACTGAAAGTCTGTAAGCTCCTGATGTTCTGTTCTGGCAACATGTAGCGTTAAATGTTCAGTGACTGAAGGTCTTGGGAGGACTACGTTCTTCCATAAAGGCCCTTTTTAAGAAAAGAAGCGATTTGCACCACGTGGAAGCTGCTCCGCACTAAAGTTGTACTGCTTTGACCGCGGCATGCGCGCGTGCTCGCCGTGCGGTGCGCGTTGCTCGACGCAGCAACAAACCAAGCCGTTGACTCTGAAAGTTTACACCTGCTACAGCATCGATTGTAAGTGACACGTTTATATTTAACTTGCCATGTTGTTTAATAAAATGTATTAGGCCTAAAAATCACAATTGTTTATTTCCGATTTGGTTTTGAAACAAAATAACAAAAGAAGGAACCACACACGGGTTCTTCTCCTTCCTCAGTGCTGGAGGAAGTACTCGGATACTTTACTGCAGTAAAAGTATCACCACAGCGTTTGTTCCTGACGGTGTTGGTTGTGTCTCTCAGGTTCGACGACATGTACACGCTCAGACTTTCCTTCGCCGACGGGAACTCGAAGAAGTGGAGGGAGGCCGAGTTCACCAAGTCGGTGTCGGTGTTCTTCGACGAGAGCGGCACGCTGGTGATGGACCAGTTCGAAAAGGCGGTTTCTAAACTCCACGACACGCTGGCCACGGACAAGAAGACCAAATAACACCCTGAATATCATCCTCGCTCCTCACAGCTCGTTGCTTTCACTTCATTTCCAACGGCAGAGAGAGAAGAACCCGCCACGCTTCCTTTATTCTGCTGGGGGTGCGTTCAGGGACGCTCGGAGATCTGAGTGGAACCAGCTGTTGTTAAATAATCTCCTGAATTGATTTGTTGTGAGATGATGATGATGATGATGATGTCACATTGAGAGTGATAAACAGGAAGTGATATATAAAATGTCTGTAAAACTTTTCTAAAAGCACAGAAACGTTTGATTTGACGAGAATTCTCACCTGAAGATGATCAGATAGACGGCGCTTTTTGTCTTCTTCCAAAATATAGGTCACGTTGGGTTTGTTGGGTCCTCCTGTGGGGCCTTCAGCGGGTCCCACTCTGGGGCCTTCAGCGGGCCCCACTCCGGGGCCCTGCTGCATGCCGCTCCCTCCGTTTCTCTCTCTGTAGGTAAATTTCCCTGAAATGAAGTGAAACCAACAAACTGTGAACAGGAAGTCTCTGTCAGGTTGCAGAGAGTTCGGGCCCCTGAGGCAGCTCTCTGTTCAGTTAAATGTTTTATTTGACGTTTTTCACCTGAAGAGGCGAACTGCTGCTTTTATTTTATACGTTTTTCTTTTGTCTTTTTAAAGTTTGAATTAGTTTCCGGTGGGGGGGGGGGGGGGGGGGTTGACGGAGACGTTTTTCAGCCGTGCGTTGGATCGTCTGTTTCTTGTTTCATCTGAGCAGCGACAGTGTTGGTTCAGGAGCTCGTCAGTATTTCTGTGTGGAGTTTTCCTCGCAGCAGGAAGTGGACTGAATGTTGACTGAACTTTCATTCTTCTTGTGTCCCATGATTCTCTCCTTCTTCTCTGTAACTGCTCAAACATTAAAGATGGATTTTGTTCCCAGAAGACTAAAGAAATAAAGTGTTGGTGTTTATCAGACGCTCCAAACAAACGTCTTCAGCAGAGTCCAGCTGCCCCTGATTTAACCCTCCACAGTTCAGCCAGCAGGCGGCGCTGCTGCTCTGATGGAAGCGTATGCAGCTGATTTATCAGCTTCCTCCGTGAAACCAAACTTCAAATCACAGGTGGAGCTCAGGCCGCCAGAGTTGGTCAGTGTTTCAGCCACAGCACAGACTTAATGGGCTTTGAGACTTTCCACAAATAGTCCCCTGTACACAAATTTTACATCGTATCCACAAATACGTGTGATCCTTTCAGGTGAAATGGATTTTTACACATTTGTGACTTCCCTTTTAAACATTTGTAGAATTATTTTGTCCGCAGAGATCTGTAAAGTATTTTTACATTTGTGGTAAAAACGATTCACCCTGCTCACACGCAGTGTAGTGAGATGTTTGTGGTGAAACCAGACGGGTCCGGCTGAGGAAGCAAAATGTTCCTGCAGCAGCTCCTCCCCTGCGTCCAAAGAACTGCTTTCATTTCTCAATTTGTTCTTAAAGGTTTTCTCAGCGGCTTTGGTGCATTTCTGGAATCATGCTTAACATTTCACAGCAAAGCAGTACAGCAAGAGAGCTGTTCTACTCTCACTAGCACGCACGGCATCCATGGGTTAAATATCCAGGGCAAGAAGAAGGAAACGGTGCCATCACTAAAGGAGAGCTGTGATGGGACAGAAGAAGAAGAGCACAGGACGTGCATGTCAGAGGTCAGACGAAGTGTTCTCTGCAGAGTGTTCAGGAGCTTCTTGAAGTCAGAGAGGGACGCCGCTGCTCTGACGGCGTGCGGCAGCTCGTTCCACCATCGTGGTGTCGCAGATGAGAACAGGGACTGAGATCGCTTTGTGTGATGGGATGGCGGAGCCAGGCGGCGTTCGTTGGAGGAGCGTAGAGGCCCAGAAGGAACGTAGGCTTGGATTATGGAGTTCAGGTAGATGGTGCAGACCCAGGAGTCGCTCTGTGTGCAGCATCAGGGACTTGGTCTGATTCTGGAGGCCCCCGGGGAGCCAGTGTCCCTGAGCACAAGCTGGAAGAGCTATGGCTACGGTTTGGAGGACATTGATGCACAAGGCTGCACATATTTCTGTGTCTGTGTTTGAGAGATTGTTTGCAAAAGATTCACAGTTCTGTTTGTACTGGAACGTGTTGACAGGGCAAAGAAAAAAGCTGTTTACTGTTCTGCACAGCACAACGAGGAAATGACAGAATCAGAAATGTAAACAGGGGAAACGGGTTGATGCTCGTGTCAGTCGGGCCTCAGATTCTCCTCCGCATCACAAAATCTTCATCAATTCAGAACACGTTTACAAAAACAGACGTGTAGGAAATCTGAAAATCAGAAAATAGTGAGAAATGACTTTTGTGATGGAGGCTGAACGAGCAGCAGTCTGAGAAAAGAACCAAAGCCGCTGAGACAAACTGGAATCGTGTGCTGTCGTCATCTGGACACTGATGAAGATGTTTTCACACAGGAACCGACTTCTTACATTATTTCACTCAAAGTTTTCTGCATGTTTATGGTTTTTAAATATGTTTTCTTTTGATTTAATGCAGCTTGGTAATCTTATTTCTCAGCTCACAATAAAGACTTCTCTCTGTCTGGACTTTGTCTCTTTGAATCATTAAAGGTCCGACTCTCGACCCAGCAGGCAGCTCAGAACCTGCAGGGGATGTTGGACCACTTCTAAATCCAGACCCGTCTCGCTCTTTTATTTTACTGCTTTGAGCACACTGACACTGAATCGGAGGATTTTACGGATTAATTTCACACGCTGAAACGTCCACCAATCAAAGAGCAGGGGCGGGGCCAGCTGCTGGGGGCGGGGGCGGTATATACACGTGGGCGGGGCCCTGCAGGGTCAGTGCAGTGATCAGATGTGTGTGAGGGAAGCTCAGAGTCTCAGTGTTGCTGTCTCTCGGCCATGGCCTGTCTGATGGCCGCCTGGTCCGTCCACAACCCCAGCGTCACCAACTCCATCATCATGGTGAGTACTGACCTCACGCTCACTATTAACCAACTTAAACTGCTTCCAAATGGCAGGGAGTTGGGTTGAATGATTAGTTCAGATGAACCTCAGGTATGAAATCAGCTGAGTTCAGTGAACTCTGAAGTTAAATCTTCTGCTGCTCCTCGTTTAACACGAAGAACTTCAAACTGCTGCGGAGTCAGTTCAAGGCCAACATGGCTGCAGGACTTTAAGTGGACTTAAGGACTGAATTTGGGTCATCATGGTTCACATGAACAGAAACAACCAGGACTTCATGTTACATTTAATAAATCCTGTTTTCTGAAGAGTCTGAACTCTCAAACAGTGCATGCTGGGAAATCTGCTGAGATGGTGAATCGTGTTTCTTTAAAAAAAAAACTTAACTGAGTCGAATCAACTGAAATTTATAAGATCTGAAGCCTGAAAGAACATTTTTAAGTTGAGTTGACTTGAAACTAATAAACTTTTATATATTTAGTGTTGAATTAAAGAGATTTAGTTGATTTCACTAAATTCCCGTCGCATGTTTTTTCCAGTGTGAAGAGACTCTGTGAACATGTGGTGAACGTGTGGTGAACTTGTGGTGAACGTGTGGTGAACATGTGGTGAACACGGCAGCTCGTTCCTCTCAGAGGTCACAGGTGTACCTGTTAATGTTAAGGGGCACCTGTTGGGCTTTTACACCACCGGGCCAAAGTTTTAGAGCACCGCCATGTTTGTAGTTCTTCACTAAATCTAAGTAGAAGTGAAAAACCTGAAATGTACCAAAGTTAAAAACGACGTTTACGACATTTTCAGATGTAAAACGAACATTTAATGAAGTTTGGTTCAATATTTCACAGTAGGATCAACTGATGACCAGCTGCTCCGTCTGCCCTCATTAATATCATATGGAATATTTATAATACAAGGTAGTTTATTAGTCATTATACAGCACAAGGCTGCATAACAAAACGAATTTTGTAGTTCCTTCGTGCTACACACACAATAATAACAATAATAATAATAAGTCCAAACAAAGCTTCTGTATTAACAGGCTGTTCCAAGGTGCTTACTGTAGAAATGTGTTTTTCTTCATTTACTTCCACTGCTGCACAATTTAAACAACACTTTAGTTAATTTTAGTTGTGTTTTTTGGACAATGCACATTTGTTTCTTCTATTTCTTTCTATGTAAATTGCATGTTTTCTTATTGTGCAAAAAAAAACTTTCTCAAAGCAAACTATTTTTCATAACATTTTTAACAAATACTTTCAGCATCCCAGTCCCCTGTATGTATGTATGTATGTATGTGTGTGTGTGTGTGTGTGTGTGTGTGTGTGATGTATATTAATGAACGAAGACGGAGCAGCTGGTCATCGGTTGATCCTACAGTGAAATAATGAACCAAATTCCTTCATTTAAATGTTAATTTTAGATCTGAAAATGTCGTTGTCTGTAAAGATTCTCCGTCATCCAGGTCATAGTTATCCAAAGAAGGTTAAAGTCAGCCGGACTTGGTTGAAGATACTGGAAGACGTTTCGTCCCTCATCCAAAGGACTTCTTCAGTTCTGACTGACTGGCAGGGAAACTCAGCTATTTAACCTCAGTGGGGTCGTTGGCCCGGGTCATCGATACCGCTGGTTCGTTAGTGTTCCTGGTTGCTGTGACGACAGTCGTTACAGTCGTTAAGACTACCTGTGGCCAAGACTGAACGACCATCGTTGGTATCTTCACCTGAGGCCAATAGGTTACGTTTGTTGAGTTTCCTGGGAAGTGATGAAAGGACAGCATTGTAAGTGGGGGATAAGTGGTGGCGTAGACCCCCTCCCCTGTTCAATGACGGCTTCTCCACCCTGGTGTAGATGCTTCCTTGACACCTCTTTCAAACCATCCATCTTCTCTGTCTAAAATGTGCACCTGGTGGTCCTCAAACGAGTGTCCTCTGTTCTTCAGATGTAAGTAGACTGCAGAGTCTTGACCTGAGGAGTTGGCCCTTCTGTGTTGAGCCATGCGTTTGTGTAGTGGTTGTTTAGTCTCCCCAATATACAGGTCTGTGCATTCCTCACTGCATTGGACCGCATACACTAGATTGCTTTTCTTGTGTTTGGGTGTGCGGTCTTTGGGGTGGACCAGCATCTGTCTTAGTGTGTTCTTGGGTTTAAAAAACACAGGGATGTTATGTTTGTTAAAAATCCTCCTGAGTTTCTCTGATACTCCAGACACGTATGGAATCACAATGTTGTTGCGTTTGACCTTCTTTTCCTCCCCTGTAGTTTTGTTCTTCTTGGATCTTGTGGCTGTTTTCACAAAGGTCCATTTAGGGTCTCCACAGGCTGTAAGTGCCCTTCAGGTGCTTCTGTTCCTTCTCTCTGGCTTGGGCGCTTGTTGGTATGTTTTGTTCTCTGTGTGGGGGTTTCCTCTCTCTCCAATTGGAAACGTTGTTTTTAACTTTGGTACATTTTAAGGTTTTTCACTGGACTTGAACTACATAGATTTACAGAAGAACTACAAACATGGCGGCTCTTCTAAAACGTTGGACTGGTAGCGTACATATGCTGCTTTCAAACTTTTCTCCGACTTCCCGAGTTGTTCAGGGGGCGTTTGCGTGAATTTTTTCGATTATTATGTGACGTTACAGTGTCGGATGTTCAGACTTTACGTTTCCACCTGCTCTCAGAGCGCTCTGCTCACAGGAGTAAAACAACTGTTGCCAATAAATTGAAAATCTGTGTGAGGCTGATCTTTACTGACATAATAAGAAGTAAACACTGTGACAATGACACAGCTGAACACCACCTGCTGCTGCCGGGAGGACTAACTAGTCAGTCAGAGAAGTTTAAACAGATGCAAACATCCAGCTTCCTCCAATCACAGTGCAGGAAGCACAAACAGACCTGCTGAGAAAAGGAAGCCAAACATCCTGAATGAAAACATTAAACAAATAACAGAAATAACTTTGAAAGAAGGCATGTGGGCAGGTGGTGTTGATGGAGGCGGTCTGGAGCTCCTCTGGCCGAGCTGTGGAGGACTGTCCTGCTTGCTTTTAGCTCAACCAGTAAAAGCCAGTCTGATGTTTACTCCTGCTCGGTCACTCTCTCTCTCTTTTTCTCTTCCTCCAACGTCGTCTTCTGTCTCTTCGTGGCCTCTGTCATGATGCCCACGCTGAGAACACCGAGCAGGCTTCTTCCACACAGCTCACGTTGTACATTATGTACTCGTTTCTTCTTCTTCTAGCTTTCTGAAGAGTCGTGTTGGTGCTGTAAAGCGTTACGTGGTTGTCGTGTGTGTGTGTGATGGCACATTGTAAAGCACTTTGAATAAGAAGCAGCCATTTCTACATGTTTTGTGTCGGACACCAAAATCTGTGCGAATTAACAGATAGTTTCTCTGCTGCACACAGAAACACAACATTTGAGCGTTTTATTGTGAAAAACAGAAGGAAAGCAGCATTTTTATTGTTGTGGGCGTGAGAATTTTCTCTGGACTGAACTTAAAAACATCAGCTTTTAAATCCTGTGAGCACATACAGCATTAAAACTGTGGACTTCTAAAGAAATCAGGGGTCTCTGATTTAACCCTCAGAACACCAACGGGCCCCCGGACCTGATGCTGGACCCCCGGATGGTGTGCGTTTGTATGGACGAGGGGCTCAACAAGCGGCCGGCGGGCAGCCAGCAGACGCCGCTGCTGCAGGGACACCTGAAGAAGGTGGACAACAACCTGACGGAGGCCCAGAGGTTCTCCTCGCTACCGCGGAGACCGGCGGTCAACATCGAGTTCAAAGACGTCTCGTACTCGGTCAGGGAGGGACCCTGGTGGAGGAAGAAAGGTACTGACACACACCTGATCCAGAATCTGCATCCCTTTGATCTGACAACACGAGATTTTAACCACAGCTGCAGCCAGTCATTATTATTTATCAATTTATTGGAGTTGACGGAGGAAAAAATGAAATGCCAGGAAGTAAAAGTACCTCAGAATTGTACTGTAACAACAGTACTTGAGTAAATGTACTTAGTTACCTTCGACTTGTTTTCTGTTCTATTTCAGTGGTCAGTGTTTCCTCCTAGAGCTTCGGTACACTATTCCCATCAGAGTGTGTGTGTTGGATTATCAGGCTGTAATCTCTTAATCCCAGTCAGGGTCTCCTGCTGTAAATAGCTGTAGGTCAGATTAGAAGCGCCGTGAGAAAGAAAATACAAACACCTGGTAATGTTTGTGACCGAAGACACGGCGCTCCTGTCAGTCTGAGCGAAGGGTTTACTGCTCCTCATGACCTACATGTCACCGTCCTGTACTGCTACTGTAATCTGTTAGATTATAAACCACATCACGACATCCTCCGCCAACACAAAGATCATGGACGAGGCTCAGTCAAAACTGTCACACTTCAAAGTTTCCATGTTTAATGTTTGAAACCACAGATCTGATTTATGCTCATAAATATATCTGTAAATTAAATATAGTTTACATTTATCTCACCACAAACTGTCTCAGGCCTGAATTAAAATAAGTATGATCTGCGTCTGTACTAAAACATGAAGCGGATGGTCTGTTCCGTAGTTACAGAAGATTTGGCCAAAGAATAAAATACTGCAGAAGAACAACCGCACCAGATGTTATTTTGCATGGACCAATAACGAGCTGGGACTGTGACTGAATGGGACACGGGAGTTAAAAGATGACTGAGAGTCTTTGCAAAGTAAATACGGTGACATGCGCAGTCCGAGTGTAGGCTGCAAGTGTTATTTACACAGAACAAAATATTTTAATAAAATACCAAATCAAAAACTTATAAGAGCCAATCAGAGAGCCAATCGTGAGCGTCTGCGTCATCGATTCTAAAGTCCTCAGTTTTTGCCCGTCGGCACTAAAATGCCAGCCAGAAATTTAAATTAAATTAAAACAAAAAATGGGGTTGGCAGCGTTTTCAAACTTCTCCTTTTTAGTCTGGACGGGAGGAGCAAACGTGACAAAAGTAACGTGGACGGGGCCCAACAGAAGTGGACGTTGGGTCGTGGACCGCTGTGACCAGACGTCCTCGTTGTCTGGAGCTGTCCCCAGAAATGTCCCCGTTTTTAACTGTGTTAATGTATTAAGATGTTAACAGACCTGATCGCCCGGTCTCTTTACGTCTACAGCTGCTTTTATCTGGATCAAACAGACATAACGTGCAAACAAACATCACTTTATGTCCGTAGTAACAGCTTTTAACAGAATAATCACAATTGTGGCCAAATAAGTGTTGTTTAAAACGTAACCGGGCCCGATATTTACGTGATTACAGGCAATAACTGAAGCCTGTTGTTGCCGACGGATTATGTGTTTGGTAGGTTTATGTCTAATATCCTAGTTTATATTTGGAAAATAAACTGTAGCCTTTTAATTAACACGACTTACTGCTGAGTTATAAATAAAGACATGATCTCTTTTTGCTAAGCCACGCCCCGAACACGCAGCTGGCCAATCACAGCACAGTATAGGTCTCGCTCTAACTGAGCTCCGACACTTTCATGGCTGCGCTCCATTGACTCTGATGCAACAAGAGTCATTTTCCAGCTTTTTCTGGCTGTATTTTTCTCAGATCTGGTCAAACGCTGTTGTAATAGTTACAGCAGCTACCAGAGAGGCTGAAAGGAGAAGGACGATTTATTCTCTTTCCAAAAACCTGAAAGGCTGTGGATTGTTCCTAACGTAATGTTAGTTACAGTCGTCAGAGAATACGGTGGTTCACTTTTACTCTGTGATCGATAGGCTTTGGCTTCTGTCTTTTTTTCATGTCAGTCTGACAGTCTGAATAAAAATTATCCAATATTTCTCCGGCAGCTACAGACAGTGGCGGCGCCGTGCTGAAAGTCAGACTGCGCCGACAGTTTGTCAGACTTAGCAACGGTAACTAAGGGGGGGCGTGGCTTAGCAAAGGTTCAGGTCAGTTATCCTTATGACTCTGCGTTATTTAACTTGCTGTGTACCAACAGATCCAGGCCTTTTTACCTCTTAAAATACCTTTAAACGGCCAAAACAACACATAACATGCAGCATTCTGCCTGAAAGTGACTGCAGCCTCTACTTTATTGACTGAAAGTTAGTTTCTGCCTCAAAATGACTTGATTTCCTTCAGAAGAGTTCAATTTGACATAAAACTGAAATCCTCCCCCGTTTTTAATTCATATATAATATTATATATATATTTTTTTAAACCTGTCCTGCCCAGCAGCCTGGTATAGAGTATAATGACCTGGATAGACAGACAGATTTTACTTTAACAAGAGTATTAAAATACTCCTTTGTCTGTTTTATTATTTATTTAATTATGTATTGATTTGTCATTGTCACATTATATTTTTTTAATGACGTGATGACCACCAAATCAAAATGTCCCCAGTTTTCATTTCAGAAATCTGTTCATGTTAGTTTGGCCGTCGCCATCTTGGTTTATTGGAACCAGACATGAGCATATTTTGACGAGAGGGAGGAGCTATCTAACTTTGTTAGCAAGGTGCATCAGTAATTTATGTTAACTGATTTTAACCAGGATGCTAGTTTTGGTTAGCGACAAACAGGCTTAAAACAAAACGTACCATAAACTCATCAGGAAAGAGTTTACTGAGGGAATAAATCAGCTGAGAATTTTCTCAGACTGCAGCCGCTGGAGTCGCCCCCTGCTGGCTGCAGGAGAGGACGCAGGTTTAAGGTGCTTCAGCGCTGGAAGTTCCTGCTTGTCTCTGAACATAAAGTTTATTTTAAAGGCGTTAATGTGTATTTTAAATACTTATGTATAAGGTGTTGTTCCTTTATATCAATTATACATTACGCTCATCTCATATGTGTAAAAAGTTTCATGGTTCACACGCTGGACTGTTAATCCACCATGTGCTAAGTCACATGTGAACTGTAGTTGTTGGAAAGACGAAACTAATTGTTTCTTATATCTTTTGTTAAAGTTTAGAAAAATAATTTAAGTGGAAATGTTTGAACTCAACAGACAAATAAGAAACACAAGTAAAAGAAAGGAAATTAAAACTTAACAACTTAAAAAATTAATATTTCAAAGCGCTTTTTAAAACCGTGCACTGATTTGTCTTTGAGCAGCTGTGACAATTAAACCACGTTTAGTGAATCGGGACTGAAAAGCTCGGATCACGTTTCAGCTTTTCAGGACAAAAGAAAGGAAAGAGTGAAGAACACAAAGAGTTCAGTCTGCAGACAGGAAACACGATGAGTTTGTGCTCAATTCTGCTGTTTATGTAACACGTTTCAAAAGAACCAGAACTGCATTCAGCCCTTCGTTCAACAGGAAAATGTCCTCAAACAAAAAGTCGAGTCATGTTTGCTGCACAGAATTAGAGCACACCGATTTGGCTCAGAAGAAATCTGTGTGTGTGTGTTTTTATAAGAAATGAAATATACTGTATGTATTCTTGAACAGTTTTACAAGCTAAGTAAATTTGATGTCTTTCCATCAGGCTTCGGATTCAGTAGTTAACATGTAGTATCTGGGCCGGCTGACCTCGTCCCTGAGGCGTTTGACTTGCAGTACATTAACTGCACTGTTAGTATTTGTACACGCTGTACTGCAGTGTATATACAGGATAATAATGAATGATACTTGAGTATGAATTTACATTCCAGACTAAGCTGCTGTTTTGTTGTTTGAAGTCTGTAATGAGACGCCGTGAGACTCTTTAACAGCTCAGGTTTCCTCAGAGTTTCACTGAGAACCTGCTCAGGTGGGACAAACGCTCGTCCTCACAATGATGATTACTAAAGTTTGAAACTCTGGAACGGCGTAAAATGATGGATGAGTTGATGTGATGGACAGGTAGTGGATCCCGATGCATCATGGGAATTCCTAGAGTGCAGGCTGACTGACTGTTACGGAGGTAACTGCAAGTCGTCGACACTAATCTGCTGCTAATCGTCCAAACTGAAGTTCAGTAAATGTTCCTGACCTGACAGTCACTACTGAGGGAGCAGAGCACAGCATCTTTGCTGTCACCTGTTCCCATGAGCCCGCAGGCTTCTCAACGGTTGATACTGCTGCTGTGAGGTCAGCTGAGTAAGAAGAAAACTATTGAGCTTGAAAGTTTATTGCTGACTCCGGAAACTGCGCTTTGACCACATTACCGGTCCGTTCTCACTCCTGATTCGTCGCACATGGACGCAGGTACCAAGGGCGTTAAAAAAAGCGATGCCACAGGTACTTCCACATGTGGCGAGTTGGGGGAGAGAACGTGTTGTCATTACACATCTAAACTCACGGTGCACTTACTGTGTTTATCCTCCTCAGTCCCCATATAAGACGCGTTATCACATGACCGAGGCTCCGTACTGCAGGGACGAGCCCTGATGCTCTGCTCGGGGCCACGCTTTGGGAGAAGCATCATGAATGAAGAAAAGACTTTACCAAATGAAAGAACTCACTTATCGCTGTAGATAAAATCAACATCTGGGCTGTAATCCCATTTGTCTGGTGCCCTGTTGCGGCTTCTGGTCATCAGGTCAGAAACTGTAGAGCACATTACGTAACGTTTGCTAACGGGCTCGGAGTTAATTTAGTGCGGGCGTATTACCGTTAAGCTAACGAACCGCTGTCACGTATGCGTAAGAAGCTTCAGTCAGTTATACATCTAGCATAACATGAACATAACTTGCAAGAAATTTTATTATTATTTCGAAATGTACCTTTATAAACACAAGATTACACCGGAGGCTCCATCACCCGTCCTCATGAACTATAAGTGGTCTGCACATTCAGCACCATTAGTCCATGGGCCAGGCCAGAGTTTGGTACCACCTAATGAGGCAAAATCTCTTTGGTACCGGCTTGTTTGTACTTTTAAAACACAATAACCACCAGTAGCTTCACTAATCGTCCAATCAGCCTGCAGTGTCTGCACAGTAGGTCTGTGTGAAGTCTGCTGAAAGAGGGAACCGTACACGCTACATGCTGATTTTTCCAGAACAGTTGGGGCTATCCAGATCTGCCATCATTTAACACGTAGGTCTCATTTACACTGGCGGCGCTGGGGACATGTCCTCAGCACTTTTTAAAGCATTAAAAAAAAAATTCTGAAATATAGCTTGCAGTTAGATAACAAATAAATGCTTTTAGAAAGGTTTAGTTGCACGTTAAGGAAACAGTCAGACTCGACAGTGATCCTTGCTGCTTACCAAAGAACCAGCAGCTCTTTCCCATTTTAGATGTGTCGTTTGTGTTTTAGCTGATTCAGGCTAACACTGCTGCTCGTCTTTCTGCCACTCGGTGAGCGTAACTGCGTTCTGTGACGTCACGTGCATACCCTTTGTTAAAAAAGACCTATAGAAGAAACAAATGTCCAAAAAAAGTAAACGAAACAAGCTACTGATAATAAAACAACCCCAAAACGTGCAGCACCGCTCAGTAACTTGGTTTCCTTTTGGGCCAAGTTTTCCGTTCTCTCGCTGTGAACGTGACAAAAGAGGAGCGAAGACTGAATCAGGCCTCCGCAGGGAGGATGTTACAGGAGAAAAGTTGATCTGCAGGAGAAACCGATCTGAAAGCAGCACAGAATAACTGAGAGCTGCACTCACTTAGATTCTGTTATACTTGCTACCTGAATTTCCTTTTTACATAAATAAAAACATTTCCACCCTAAATTGGTGCAGAGACTTTCACTAGAATGCAGGAAATGAACCCAGAGACCCCCCGCTCATATATGCTATCTCGACATAGATTAAAACAGTGTTTAAGGATCTTTTCGTCTCCTTCTGTGTTGTTGCGTATCGTGATGTCTTGCGAGCTAAGTGTCTCTTCACAGCCCTAATCTGAGCGCCTGTGTCCCCACCACTTTTCAACACAAAGTGACGCCCGTGATTTAACATATTACTTGTATACGTTTTATAGAAATCAGAAATCTTTCATTTGTTAATGCAGCTACTAACTCGCTAATGTTGGTAGTAATTTGTCAGTAATCGCGGCCATTCATGCAAAACAACAAGATGAACATTTCAACTTTTTCTTTGTAGGACACGTCCTGTTCAAATAAAGTGACATGATTTTTCAAGAAAGACCCCATGGTCCATCCCACAGTGACGTAATGACCCTTCATGGTTTTTTAGTTTCCTTCCCTAAAACCCATAAATTATTTATTAAAATTATTTTGCACTTTATCTTCCCTCGTCTCAAAGTCATTTTCCTTTTTGAATGTGTTTTTGGTCAGATGCCTGAGATGAGGTCTGCGGACAACAGAATCTTTCATGTGTTTTTAAAAGAGCCCAGCTTGAAGACAGGAAGTGCGGCATGTTTGATGGTTGAAATCCAGGGCAGCTGGACTTGGTTGAGCTGAAGAAGCCTCTTAGATGAGAGGCGAATGTCTTCAAGACCCCTCAACCAGGTCCAGTTGCCCTGGATTTCAACCCACCGTGGACATCTGTGACCTCGATGAGAATCTTCACAGACAACTTCTCCCTGTAGACTTACGTTGTGAAAGAAGCTGCTGTAAAATGGTGGATATTTATTTTCCCCCGCAACATGAGTTAATGCGTTCGGTCCGATATGGAAAGTCCAGAGGAGCAGCACGATTAAATCATTTCATCCCCTTCAAGTAAACTGAGAGCTAAACTGCGAGTTAGCTAGCTCGGTGGGCCGCCATCATGGGCGGGGGGGTAAAGGAAAGATCTGGGTAATTTTATGCCTGGAAGTCAGAACTTTTTGGCTTCGTGCTCCGCTGAGTAGCTTTATTGAGTCGGCCACAGAGTTTAAGTCCTGCAGAAATCCAGTGGAAAATGCCAGTAGGCTTTTTGTCGAGGGAACCGGGGAGATGCTAACATCTGACCGTTTCTGACACCTGACCTTTGACCTTTGACATGTGCTTGTAAGCTTTGGAAAAAGTTAGTAAGTTAATTTTGAAAATGAAGAAAAATACATGAACACTTTATTTCACAGGTCCATCATTTAAAATAACAAAATAATAATTCAGCTGTGTCACTTCAAATGATTTACTTCTCTCTGAAACCAGCGGATCAATAAAATATGTTAAATGCATGCAGAATAAAGGTTTTAAAGTTGAATGACGAATGAAAAATGAATATTTACAGAAAGAGAAATTCAGAAAATCTTAATAACTAAATTTTCTGTCAGAACTTTTCCTCCATTTTTCCTGAAATTACTGTTTGTTGGATAATTACAGGCCGCTAAATTTAAATAACTGCAGGATTCCCTCTGAGCTGATACGACCCAGCAGCCTAAATATTACTGACATTAATAAACTGGATACTATTTACTTCTAGACTCCAGTAGAGTGTGTATACAGGGGGTATTACTGCAGTATTTGTGTATACAGGGGGGTATTACTGCAGTATTTGTGTATACAGGGGGGTAGTACTGCAGTATTTGTGTATACAGGGTGTAGTACTGCAGTGTATTTGTGTATACAGGGGGTAGTACTGCAGTATTTGTGTATATGGGGGGTAGTACTGCAGTATTTGTGTATACGGGGGGTAGTACTGCAGTACTTGTGCATACAGGGGGTAGTACTGCAGTATATGTGCATACAGGGGGGTATTACTGCAGTATTTGTGTATACAGGGGGTATCCCTGCAGTATTTGTGTATACAGGGGGTAGTACTGCAGTGTATTTGTGTATACAGGGGGTAGTACTGCAGTATTTGTGTATACAGGGGGTAGTACTGCAGTATTTGTGTATACAGGGGGTAGTACTGCAGTATATGTGCATACAGGGGGTAGTACTGCAGTGTATTTGTGTATACAGGGGGGTAGTACTGCAGTGTATGTGTGTATATAGGGGGGTAGTACTGCAGTGTATGTGTGTATATAGGGGGGTAGTACTGCAGTGTATGTGTGTATATAGGGGGGTAGTACTGCAGTGTATGTGTGTATATAGGGGGTAGTACTGCAGTGTATGTGTGTATATAGGGGGGTAGTACTGCAGTGTATGTGTGTATACAGGGGGTAGTACTGCAGTGTATGTGTGGATACAGGGGGTAGTACTGCAGTGTATTTGTGGATACAGGGGGTAGTACTGCAGTGTATTTGTGGATACAGGGGGTAGTACTGCAGTGTATTTGTGGATACAGGGGGTAGTGGAGGTTACTGTCGGTCAGAGAAGATTAAATTGGATTCGATCAGATTAAAACTGATAATCTCATTAAAGCGCGTTCGGCCTCCATCAGCAGATAAACACTGCAGCGGTTACTGCAGGACATCATCTTCATCATCATCATCTTCATCATCATCAGACTCTCTGGTTCCCCCAGTTGTTGGGTCGGAGTTTTCTTACCCGGACCTGGTCCAGGTCTCTGAAACGTCGCAGTCTCAATCACTTGTTTTAATTTTGAAATAAATCTGTAAAAACATTGAATGAAAAGTTTGTCCTCTTGAATAAAGTTAGCTGAGTGAACATCCCAGAGTCCAGGTGAGTCCAGGTGAGTCCAGGTTTGTGAAATCGGGCGGGGGGGGGCTCTGAAACCTGACTCCTGGACTCAAGGACAAAGACCATTTCTCAGAGCGGCTGGGAACCTGCAGACTCATTGTTTCTGTTCTTTCTCAGGTTACAAAACTCTGCTCAAAGGGATCTCTGGGAAATTCACCAGCGGGGACCTGGTGGCCATCATGGGGCCCTCAGGAGCCGGAAAATCCACCCTCATGAATATCTTGGCCGGGTACAGGTGGGTGTTAGCAGTTTCTATCAGCTCATATAAATTTGAATTATGAAGAGCATGTGACACGACGAGGTCGTGATGTTTTTGACTGACAATCACAGCTCCTCAGTTTAGCAACAGGGATCGCTTTCTGAAACAAACAGGAAGTGGATGTCATTTTTACACAGTAGACCGTTTGTAGGAGTTTATTTGTACCAACTAATTACATTTTTTAATAAAATCAATAAGCTTTAATATAACTTTCAAATATAACACTTTTACAATTACAGGGGCAAAATATGTAATAAACCTGACAATGTTTTATTACAGTGAGTGGGATGTGGAAAATTATAATTAGGGGTGTGTGTGAATTTTCCCCTTATCGAATCTTAGCCTGGGATATTACATCATATTTTGAATTTGAAAAGTAACAAGTTACTAACATTTTACTTCAGTAAAGTACCTGAGTAAATGTACTTAGTTCTGTACAAAAAATAATATTTAAACAAGAAACAACAAATGGCTTTATCTTATATTATCTGACGTTCTCATTATAAAACAGAACAACATCTTGTTTATAACACAAAGTTGGATTGTTGTTGTAAAACTGTAACTGAATTTAAACAATGGCTGCTTTACACTGTTTGATTGTTGTTTGTAGTACTAACATGATAAATATCTTGTTATAACATGAAAATGCTTTTTGGCGCGGTGGCAGCAACACGCTGCTGTCTGCAGGTCCGTTCATTCTGTTGCTCCTGAAATCTTTTAATTTAAATATGAAGAAAAGTGAGTGGACTTCAGCAGAAAGACTGTGAAAACCATATGAGGTGTTAAAACACCCTCTAGAGGTAGAGTAGATAACTGACCCTGCTGCACAGTAAGGACACCACGGAGAAAAAGAACTGTGGATGACGGGCAGTAGTGAGAAGTAACTTAAGCACAATACTGAGGTACTTTGCTTGAGTATTTCCATTTTATGCTACTTTATACTACTACTCTACTACATGTATGAGATATCTAAAATTACTTTGCAGATTCAGATTCTATAAATGTTAATGCAGGACTTTTACTTGTAACAAAGTATTTTTATACTGTAGTATTGTTACTCTTAGTGAAGTAAATTACTTCTTTGTACCACTGAATACCACCGTGCAGTATCAGATGAGTCCAGTACCAGTCCAGTCTCAGAGTTCGTTTCTGTCTTTATGAACAGGGAGACGGGGATGAAGGGCGAGATCCTGATCAACAATCAGCCCAGAGACCTGCGCTCCTTCAGGAAGGTTTCTTGTTACATCATGCAGGACGACATGCTGCTTCCTCACCTCACCGTGCAGGAGGCCATGATGGTACTTTACTCTCACCACCATCATCATCATCATCACCACTAACAGCTGCAGAGTCACATGACTGTCATTAACACATCTGTCATGTGACACAGACAGCTAGATCACGCACTGACGCACCGAGTATTAAAGTCAGCAGTGGAAGAAGTATTGAGATTCTTTACTTTAGTAAACGTTCAGAAATATTAGGACATCGTATTTCAAGGATCAAGTGAAAGTACTCATTATGCAGTTAAATGTCCCTGGTGTGTTAAAGTATTATACATAATCCTATTATTACTGATTCATTCATGTTTAGATACACACATGCACATATAGTGTACTTTTTAAATCTAAGTACCTGAAGCTGTCAGATACATGTAGTAGATTTAAAAGTACAATATTTCCCTCTGAGATGTGGCGGAGTAGAAGTAGAAGGTAACATCAAATGGAAATGCATAAGTTACTTTCGATCCCCACCATATAAAAACATTTCACTGCTGGGACACCACAGAGGACGGTCTAGTCTGGACAGTGAGACAGCAGTCAGGTCTGATGCCCTGCAGTCTGCTGCAGGTCTGGACTCTGTAAACCAGGATCAGTGTCTCTCTGTGCTGCAGTGATGAATCTTGTTTCTGCAGGTTTCAGCCAACCTGAAGCTGCAGATGAAGGTGGAGGCTCGCAGAGAGATGGTGAGTTTGGACCCCTGGCTACTTCTTGGTCCTTTTAAAGAGTTCTGGTTTCTGGTCTCGGATGTTAAAGCATTCTGATTTTTGGTATGTGCGTGTGTGTTTTCAGGTCCGGGAGATCCTGATGGCTCTGGGTCTGCTGGACTGTGCTAAAACCAGGACGTCTCATCTGTCGGGGGGTCAGAGGAAGAGGCTGGCCATCGCTTTGGAGCTCGTCAATAATCCACCGGTCATGTTCTTCGATGAACCCACCAGGTCAGAACCAGCCTGTGGACCTCATGTTCATTCAGAGTTCGTTTTAGTCTTTTGACAACGATGCTTTACAGGTGAAAAGATCAAAGTAATTGGTTAAATAAGAAAAGGAAGGAAGTTACCTGGGGAATGCAGAATGAAAGATGGCAGGGTGTTTGACTGGAAGAGATGAGGGCATGGATGAGTATGCTGTTCTTGAGGTGGAAGAAGGCTGTTTTTGAGGCGCGAGAACGAGAGATGATTGTATGTTGTACAGATTGTAAAACCTTCTCTAGCTCCATAAATAATCCTGACTTGGCTGCTGTCTGAGCAGCTCACACTCAACAGGTGTGTCCTGAAGATCTCTTTTTTGTTATGGTTCTTGTTCAATTATCAGTCAAATAAGACTCAGGTCTTCTTCTGAGACACTAAAGGCTTCATACTACTATAAAACATATGCAGTAGGTTTCCCCAACACCTGGAAACACCTGGAGACACTCTGAGGTGAAAAGTCACTGCGGTTGAACTTTAAGCTTGAAACTGGAACAATGCCTGTGTTCTGTGTTCAAAAGCAACTGTGACACACAAAAACCCAACTTCCTGTGTGTCTCTGTGTCTCAGTGGTTTGGACAGCTCGTCTTGTTTCCAGGTGGTCTCTCTGTTGAAAGCTCTGGCTCAGGGAGGGCGGACCGTCATCTGCACCATCCACCAGCCCAGCGCCAAACTGTTCGAGCTGTTCGACAAGGTGATCACACTGCACTACATTACCCAGCAGCACCAGAGGGACAAACTCACTGATCTGATCAAATTTTTACTCAAGTACAAGTTTGAGGTACTTGTACTTGAGTATGTTCTTGTCATGCCACTTTACACTACATTTATCTGACAGATTTAGTGAGTTGTTACTTTACAAATTCAGAGTTCAAATAAAAAACATATGAGAAACTTTTAAAATACAACACGTGCTAGATTTACACCAGTTGCTCAAAACTGTTTTGACCTATGAAAATCAGGGACAATTCACGTCTCCTCGTCGTGTTTTAGATGACAGTATAGTTGTTAAAGAGCTAAAGTAATAAAATCCTTCAAACTAGCTAACTGTGTATAATTTAAAACCGAATCAGGGATAATGAGATATTTTACTGCAGAATACATTTGCTGCTGGTACTTTATTAACTCAGCCTGTTCTCACTGGAAAAACGACCGTATATGTTGTTTGTTCATCAGCTCATTACGACCATACAGTCTACGATTACGACTGATGGCTACGTTCGTTGTTAGTGGCCGTGTGGTGGTAGGAGCAAGTCAGGTGACGTAGCATAGAGAGTGAGAAAGTCTTAGGTGTTTGAGTCCCATGTGAAATCAAGCAAATGAGGATGAGTTCTTTAGAATTTTAAGTTAAATAGCGTTGCCGACTTTCGTCACGTGAAATAAGTCACTTGATTTTTGTGACGAAACCCAAATCATGGCCTTTTCATCAACCTAAACAAGTGGGTTTGTTGCATAAACGTAACCAAACTACCACCATTTCCAACACGTTCTCACTCCCGACTCGTCACACATTGACGCTTGGTCGAGACCCTTTGTTGTCGCCTTTTAACAACCTGGGTACCCCTCATGCATCATTTATTGAACTTTAGGACTCTGCGGTCAAGTTAGCAATGCTTAGCAACAACAAATATGCAATGTCTGGTAAAGTTAGCGACAATAAATATGCAACGTCCGGTTTGACTTTCAAAATAAAACGCAAACATTTCAAAACATTGCCATTTTAAACGGCGCATTATTAAAGTCGTGAAACGTTGCAGTTTGGTTAGGTTTAGGCAACAAAACTATTTGGTTATGGTTAGGAAAAGATCATGGTTTGGGTTAAAATAATTACGTACCGAAGTTAACTAATGTCACTTATGTTAAGTAACTTGCCTAAATAAAAATATTTAATGTTGACTATTTGTTTCACACGGGACACAGACCCGGTCTCCTGGTTCAAAGTCCGGGTTCTGGCCCTCCATCTACCCCAACCACCTCCTTACTCAGTCTTTTCTGTTAAATATCATGAACCTGCCTTTACCGTCAAAAACCGACGCTACAGGGTTTCCCCCACTGCGTTGAACTATGACGCTATAGGGATCCCCAGTGCGTAGAAACTGAAGCCAATGGGTCTTGACCATGTGTCCATATGTGACGACTTGGGAGTGAGAACGGGTTGCCATTTCACAATGTTAACCACGTGTTAAACGTCACCTGACTTACGTAAGGTCCGGTACGCCTGTCACTGGATTGGTACTTTCCAGTGGTTACATTTGTCCTTTTTGGAGGCTTTTACATAAGACCTATTTTGTCATAGATGAATCAGATAATACTTGTGTACTTCCAGTGCTGATACTTAACTCCTCTTCATCCTTTCAGTTTGGTGGTATTCAGTGTTGACTCGCTGCATTTGTGTGTTTCAGTTGTATGTGCTGAGTCAGGGTCAGTGTATCTACAGAGGGAAAGTCTCCAGTCTGGTTCCCTACCTGAGAGACCTCAGACTCAACTGCCCCACCTACCACAACCCTGCAGACTTCGGTAAGAACCTTATGTCCATGTGTCCAGGAAGGTTTCAGGAGCATGTTTAAGCCTTTGTTTTTACATTTATCTGCTGAACTCACATTAAATCTCGGTTTAACATCTGGACGTACCTGCAGGATTTATGACATCACAACTAGTCTGGAAGCAATCAGAGTCAAGTATGAAACCTCAGGTTCATCAAAGTAGGAGACCTCTTGTGAGCTTTTAAACATCTGAAATAGACAATGAAACATTTTTTCTATGAGGGAGAAAGGGGTGATGTTGTTTTAAATAATTTTTTACTTTAATTGTTTTGAAGAAAAATAACATTACATTTACTCATTTAGCTTTTATCCAAAGCGACTTACAATTGCAATATATGTGAGAGGTCGCACACCTCTAGGGATAAAGTGTCTTGCTCACGTGCACATTTTGTCGCCATGGGAATCAAACCAAAGACATGTGCCTTATCCACAGTCCCATTACCACCACAAGTATCAGTAAAGTAAGAGATCTACAAGTGACAAAATATACTAGTAATGGCAGTAATAGCCCTAACCCTACTAACACATTCGGCATCAATGGGGTAGTAAGTAAGCATTAACGAATAGTGCGTCAATACTAGATAATTGTGAGGGGACAGAAGAAGAAGAGCACAGGAAGTGCATTTGCTTCTTGAAGTCAGAGAGGGGCGCCCCTGCTCTGATGGCATGTGGTAGTCACAGATGAGAACAGGGACTGAGATTCCTTTGAGTGAAGAGATGGCAGAACCAGGCGGCGTTCGTCGGAGGAGCGCAGTGGCCCAGAAGGAACGTAAGCTTGTATTATGGAGTTTAGATGGTGCAGACCCAATAGTCTCTCGGTATGCAACATTACTGGAGGGACATGAGTCCTTTTGGGCTGATCAAAAACCAGACGCGCTGTTGTGTTCTGAACCATTTGTAGGGGTTTCACTGCACAAGCTGGAAGACCTACTAGGAGGGCAGAGAGATAACCATGGCCTCTAGCAGGAGCTGGGTGGCGTACTGAGTGACGTAGGGCTTGATTTTTCTTATGGTGTATAGACCACACCATACGGAGAGACAGCTGCAACATGGTCTGTGAAGGACAGCTGGTCATCAATCCATGGAGAGATGTTTGAGAGACAGTGGTGTTGTCTGGCGGGAAGGTAGAGTTGCGTATCGTCTGCATAGCAGTGTTAAGAGAAGCAATGCGAGTGATTGATCAGCCCCAGTGAGGTGGTGGTGCACATTGAGAAGAGAAGGGGCCTCAACACTGAGCCTTGCAGCACCTCTGTGGAGAGGCAGTGAGACGAGGACAATTGTCCAAGCATATAACATATAACACATGAAGTCGGGCCTGAAATTATTCATACCCCTGGTAAATTCGGACTTAAAGGTACTGTTATTCAACCAGCAAGTTGTTTCTTGATTAGAAATGACACAGGCGTCTCCCAGAAGATAATAAGACGATGTACAAGAGGCAACATTGTGGAAAAAATTATTACTGATCTTTTATTAACATTTGAACAATTTCGTGCTTGACTGTACATATTTATTATATATTAAAACCTGTCTGGAGGGGAGCTTTATGTACATTTTGAGGTACTTTTATGTCACATAAGTCTGTTACTTTATACTCTTCCACATTTTGGAGGGAAGTATTGCATTTTTTCACATTACATTTATCTGACAGCTTTGGCTACTTAAATTGTTAATAAATCAACGAATAATGATGAGCTATTATTACACATGAAGCTACCAAAGCTACCCAGCAGATTATAAATTCGGTAAAATGAGTTACATTTATTACCAGCTGCAACATTAAAGTAACAAACGCATTACTGCATCAATAATTAAAATTCAATAATAATATACTGAAATGATTAATTTTACTTTTGGTACTTTAAGTTTATTTTGAAGCTAATACTTTTGTAAATTTACATAAAGGTACAATGTGTATGACATGACCACAATTTTGGTTTAAATATTCAAAAATGAACCAACATGATCAACAGGATGTGAAGAAGTAACAGTTCTGATCTGGTATGCAATATACTGCCCCCTATTTTTTGGAGTATGAATTGGGGAGCTGTAACTGAGCGCTTCAATCCTGCCTCTTTGCATGGAGAACTGGTTTCTCTACGCTGCTGTCTGCTGGAATGGTACAGTGTGTAACCGCCTCTGCTTCTCACAGCAGCAGGTTTTATATTGTTTTGCAGTTTGTTTGTTTTTTTTCCCTCCTAGTGAATATAAGGTAGAGTCCAGTCTCTGTGCGCACCTGATGGATTGTGACCCATTAGTGAGGTGTGGGCTTGTTAGTGATTAGCATAGATCACATACTTCTTCACCCTTATCCCACTGGGATTGCCTTAGAGGATCTGCAGTTATGGTACACAAGGTTGGCGCCTATTCATTTTGAATGATAACAGCCAAAGGGGAAACTCCACCAGGCAGTCAAGAAGTCACAGACGTTGCTGCAGTTCAGTCAGAAAAGGATGTTTGTAGTCCCTCTCTTCTCCGGCTGCAGCATCTAGTGGACGCTAGAAGAACTGCAGCTGAACACACGGACTTCCTCTCATGTGTCTCTGGAAAAAACAGAGAACCGGAGTTGTCCTAATGTGTTCCTGTCCTGTCAGAGGAATGTGATCATGTGATCATGTGTCCTCAGTGATGGAGGTGGCGTCTGGAGAGCACGGCGATCAGATGGTCAGACTGGTGAAGGCCGTCCAGGACAGGAAGTCTGAGAAGGATAATCAGACTGAACTGAACGGAGACTCAAACCTCCACCCGCTCCTGTGGCAGCGCACAGAGGAGGTAAAAAACAAACGCACACCGTCAACACTCAGCTAACACACAGGAAACTTTCCTTTTACACGAGATCCAACTCTTCAGACCGCCCTCTGCTGTTCTATTAATCTGGGCAAGGCTTCTTTCCAAAGTGAATAAATTAATTAGACCTCCACTCCACTTAAACAAACCACTGAGTACATTAACATTAAAAATATAATACACCATATACATAAAAGTACTTGTAAGCACCAGTTTAATCAAATGGGGAAAAAAGAAATATCACATTTAGGGAATTTTCTTCTGATAATGCAAATATTTAGAATGTAGTGGCTGTGAACTGTCTACAATTTATATTTTAACAGTTTGAATTATATTAACATCAAACTGCACATCAGCCTTCAAAAACACTGGAACAAAGAACTTTTACATTTATGATAAAGACTATAAAAATAGACAGACATGGATCAACATCAAAGCACTTCATCACGTTCAGTCTTGACTATTGATTGGCTCACAGCAGAGATGCTAAAGTTCACCATCATGTTGTTCTACTCCTTGACTCGCTGTGTTTCTCAGGAGAGTTCGTCGTCTGAAGGTTGTCACAGCTTCTCTGCCAGCTGCATGACCCAGTTCTCCATCCTGTTCAGAAGGACTTTCCTCAGCATCCTCAGAGACTCGGTGAGAAACCACAGCGACGCCTGCTGGACACCTTCAGCAACTGCGGCCAAGAGAGACAACCAGTAACGCATCCGTGTTCTCATTGGTCGAGCAGGTGCTGACTCACCTGAGGATCTCCTCTCACATCGGGATTGGCGTTCTGATTGGTCTGCTGTACCTGGGCATCGGGAACGAGGCCAAGAAGGTTCTGAGTAACTCGGGGTTCCTGTTCTTCTCCATGTTGTTCCTGATGTTCGCCGCTCTGATGCCCACAGTGCTCACATGTGAGTCCACGCAGACCTCATGTCAGTTCCCCGTAAACGAACACCGAATAAAGACTCAGAAGAAGAAACATCACAACACACTGCACCATATGAGAGGCAGCGCAGTTATTTTACAGTAGGGAAGAAATGTGATCGTGTTCAGCCGTCATGAGATTCAAACCACAAGAGATGATTCCCACTGATTACTATTGCCACCATCAGAATAATAATATCATCATCAATTCATGCTACTTTCTACTTTTACATTTATCTGACATCTTTGGTTACTTTACACATTTTTTACACACAAAACATATGAAGAAGAGGTTATACAATATGTTTTGTTATAAATGAATCTCCCCAAAACTCCAGTAACATTTGAATTTATCAAGATATTAATAACGAATAAAAGCATAAACAATGAATAAAACTATACTGTGTTACTTTTCATTCTGGGGTCTGACGGTGTGTTTGTGCTTCAGTTCCTCTGGAGATGGGAGTTTTTCTCAGGGAACACCTGAACTACTGGTACAGTCTGAAGGCATACTACCTGGCCAAAACCATGGCTGACGTTCCTTTCCAGGTAACACTTGATCCATCCTGCCACACGGTCCTCATCAGGTTTACTGTGTCTGTGGTGGGTTGTTGTCCCAGAATGCACTTGGAAGCCTGAATCTTTGCCCTGAGCTGAAAAAGTTCAAATTAAATCAAACATCTTCAGAAAAACATTTCTTTCTCTTTGTAAAGTTTGATTGGCAGACAGCACACAGTATTACATCATTTCCTGTTACACTGCAAAGCAACATAGTGTGTATATAAATATTTGAATATATGTGTACAGCTAAACACGTGCATCTAAAGAAATATTGTAAAAAGCTCATTTTCTTCCGTAATATAATTTAAAAAATGAAACTTTCATATAATCTAGCTTCCTTACACACACAAAGTGAAATATTTCCACTTTTCATTTTAATCTTGATGATTTTCTGCATTGTCTTTTCGCCAGCTAGGATTCCTGCTGGTGTACTTCACTGTCCTGTACCATCTATCCTCTGTACAGGTAGTATTCCCGCTGGTGTACTGCAGTATTGTGTACTGGATGACCGCTCAGCCTCCAGATGCCGGGCGGTTCTTCCTGTTCCTGTCTCTGGGGGTTCTGACCTCTCTGGTGGCCCAGAGTCTGGGTCTGCTGATCGGAGCCGCCTCCACTTCCCTGCAGGTCAGCTTCTCTACCCTCACCTGTGTGAGCTCACAGACGGGTGTGTTCACCTGATGACTTCACTCAGGTATGTTTGTTTCCTGCAGGTGGCGACGTTTGTTGGTCCGGTCACAGCGATCCCTGTTCTGTTGTTCTCGGGGTTCTTCGTCAGTTTTGACACCATCCCCTGGTACCTGCAGTGGATGTCCTACATCTCCTACGTCAGGTGGGGGAGCTGTTTGATTATAAAACTACAACTCTGAAGGCGAGAGAAGACGACACTGTGGTTGTATATAAATATTATATACCTTATCTTTACTTAGTCACAAGGCCAACACTGAATTTCCTTGAAGAATTTGGTAATTTCAAGGTATCCTTCATAATAATCCAAAAAATTAAAGAGCTTGACTCCTTAAAATCCCCCAAAACCAAGACTAATTAAAATAGTCTGATGGCTTGTCAGGTTTGAGTTTTGTCCCTCTTCTGTAAACTAAACCAGCTGAATACAGGATGGGCTGCTGACTAGCTGGTTAGCTCAACATGTAAATCCTACACAAATCCTTATGTAAATCCTTTTTAAGCATAATTGCAGGTCAATGTCACGTTTTGTAATATAAGGAAGATGGTCAAGGAGGATGGTTGGGTCAAATAATACTACCGGTGTTTCCCGTGTGTAATAGTCAACATTGACTTCTTTTTAACTGTGTAACGTACAAGTAGATTTGGCAAACTGTAAGTGGTTCACATAGTTAACCATGTCTTTTATTTTGAAAATTCAACCGGACAAGCATATTTATTGTTGCGGAGCCCTGCACATCCAGAAATGATGCTAAAGAGGCATCCAGTGTGTTAAAAAGTGAAGCCAAGGGGTCCTAACAAAGGGTCTAATCTTTTTTATATACAGTCTATGGTCTAATGTGACGACTGAGGAGTGAGAACGTGTTGATCAGACTGACTTCGAATTGACTTACAGTTCAAAAGCTAACTTAAGCTTCTAAATATGAATCAGAGGTTGGAGCTGGTTCTAACTGCTTTATATAAAGTTAGCTTGTTTTAACCACTTAAATGAACAGTTTTGTAGTTTTAATTGATGTACAGCAAGCTTGTTTTATCTTTTACAGTTAGCTAGTTTTAAATGCTCTGTTACAGTAAGCTAGTTTAACGGCTTTTTGTCCAGAATGCTAGTTTTTTTTTTCCTTTTTTTATTTACAGTTTGCTTGTTTTAACTAACGTTACTTTATGTACAGTTTGCTACTTGTTTCCTTCTTTATATACAGTTAGGTAGTTTTAACTACTTTATGTACAGTTTTGTAGTTTTAATTGATGTACAGCAAGCTTGTTTTATCTTTTACAGTTGGGTAGTTTAGTCCACCGGTTCCCAACCTTGGTGTCGGGCCCTTCCAAAGCGTCAGCAGATAAATCTGAGAGTTGTGAGAGGAAAGAAGAAGAAACAAAGTTCTGTCACCCAAATCTGTTTTTCCTTTTCTGGACTTTTCTTTAAATATTTGAATTGAAAGAAACAGTTTCAGGTCCTTTATCCACCGGGTTAATGGAGAGTCTCATCTTTAGTTAAATTATTATCTCAGTTTAATTTGTATCATGGTGTTAAATAAATCTTCCTCAGCTGAGCACATCATAAATTCGTCCTGTGTTGTGTTTCAGGTACGGGTTTGAGGGCGTCATTCTGTCTATTTACGGTCTGGACCGAGAGGATCTGCACTGTGATGAAGACGACACCTGTCACTTCCAGAAGTCTGAGGCCATTTTGAAGGAGCTGGACATGCTGGATGCCAAACTCTATCTGGACTTCATCGTGCTCGCCATCTTCTTTTTCTCCCTGAGGCTCATTGCTTACTTTGTCCTCCGCTACAAGATCAGCGCTGAAAGGTAGACCAGGACCAGTGCCAGGAGGAGGACCAGGAGGATGATTTTACAGGAGGAAGGTCTGAGCTGCAGCGTCCAGTGTTTAGGACAAAACCTTTAGGCCAAAGTTAGCCTGTAGCTGTGGAGTTTGTCTACACATGGACACTGAATCTACTTACGACACAGAGACGAGACGACATGAGATTTGATTTGGACAAACGGAACAGCGGTTAAATTTCTCAGAGTGTCATTAGAGGACAAGGTGAGGACATATATATCAGGTCCTGCAGGGACGGGGAGCTGGTCTCCTAATTCCTGAAGGTTTTACTGTGCCCATCCTGATGGACCACAACAAACAAACACAACAGGAGCGCTCCTGATTTTTATTTACAGTTTCTCAAAGTAGAAGCCTCTGCTGACAGACTTTGGATGCTCATGATTCAGTATATTTTCAAAGAGTCCCCGGATGAAGACGACATTTCTGTTAATTTAGTTTATCTCTGAAGCAAGGAAACATGGGACTCTGCCCACACAAACAATATGTATCTCGGACTGTTTACGAATAAAGTAAAGACCAATTATTTCCTGAATAAAGACTTCATTTACTCCCACATTAATGAAAGGCTTTTTAACAACACTGAGCTGGTATGGAACCAGACTGAGTGTTTGCAGCCATGATTTTGATTTAGGTTACAGTTATAAGCACAAACTACATCCTCCAAAGTGATCAAACAGTTGACGTAAAGAGTGATGAGAGTGTCTCTTAATTTATTGGTCTACAATGTTTGGATTGAACTTGTATAACTTATATGAAGTAATATTGGTTTTCATTACCCGCATATACTGCAAACATATGAAGCTGGTATTAGTAGTTAAAACTTTTGACTGTAAACAAACAATTTTCATGCGGTTATTAATTCTTCTCCAATCTAAAAACAAAATTGCAACCCAGGTGTGATCAGTTGTTCGTACCTCAGAGAAAATTGGTTCTCTTAAATCACTTGTCGCTGCCACAGTAGTTCTTGGGGCAGATTGTCTCCATGTATAAAATGAGCTTCCAGATGCTGGACACTATGTAAAACATCTGAGTTATTATCTGGAGTAACGTTTAAAGATTAAACTATCTAACGGAGATGGCGTAGATCACCAGGTGAGGCTTGAACGCCTTTAGTGCCTTATTGGTTCTGCTGCTTTCAGACCCGTGGAAGCTTATGGTGGGGATCTTTATGTAACAGCTGAAAAGGCCAGACGACAACGGCACTGCAATACCATGATGTGAAAGACGAGTGAGGGATCTGCTGTCACCAGTGCTGGAAGTAAAGAGCCTGTTGTGAAGGAGCTGGAAAGCATCTCCCTCAACAAGGTGAAAAGGGATTCATGCTCATCGACTGTCAAGTCCGACCAAACAGATTAATGCAGGAAGTTCAATTTGTGTTATGTTTTTTTTATTTTTTATTTGGGAATTCCTACTAACCACTCTCTCTTTGAGGTCATCTCCCAGGGACGTGACGTCATGGAGTACACATCTGAGAACCAAGCGGGAACTTCCGGATCTGAAAGGTGATGCCAATGCAGAAGTCTGTGTTTCGTCTAAGAGCTTGGACCGGTTAAGTTTGTAACATTTTGGTCGCCTAAAAATGTCTTGTTACTAGTCAAAGTCACAGAACACAGCACTAGAAGACACAGACAGACTAAGAGATGCGCTGCACAGCTAACATTAGCAAGACAGACTAGAGAGAGAGGCACTGCACGCTGGCTCATCATCATCTTAATGTTACCGTTGTTTTCTGACATCAAACGTGAAGCGAACACACGATTACCTGATCATTTCTGCAGTTAACTCATGGTTGCTCCAGAAGCGTGCGACCTCTGACATGTATAGCAATTGTAAGTCGCTTTGGGAAAAAAAATGAATAAATGTAATATTATTCATTGGGAGTCCTATTATGCGATTAAATTTCAAGATCTCAGCATTTGTCAATCAATCAATGGCAACAAGCAAAGTCTGAAGTGCTTGTTATTGCAGACTTGCATAATGCTGACGAGCACTTCAGGGTCATCACAGTATGTTATGATCAGAGTCTGTGAGGGTCCAGGATTCAGCCCCGGATTTGAATCCTGGCAGTGAATCGTCAGTGAACAGCAGTGTGTGAGGTTGTTCTACCCGGTAGCCGCCTCTCACGGAGGCCACTTGAGGTGTGTTTGATTCATTGATTTTGTAGATTCAATCCCATTTTCAAAGACTGCAATTATTCTGATGACAAGAGGAAATATGTTACATTAACAAGCTGTACAAAAGGTTTGTGAACATTTACTCTGCATCCACCACCTTCAGCTGTAGAAGAAACTGTCTCAACGCAATTTTAGTAAGTTGTAGTAAATTAATCTGTGAGTTGTCCAAGATACCTTATTCTTCGTCCAGCCGTATCTGATTGTTAATGATTATTATTATTATTATTAGAGAATTGCAATTTTAATTCAATTCAATTTTATTTCTATAGCGCAAAATCACAACAACAGTTATCTCACAGCGCTTTTCATAAAAGAGCAGGTCTAGACCGAACTCTATGATGTTATTTACAGAAGCCCAACAGTTAATAATTTTCTAACTATTCATTTGTTCCCACAGTTCTGACAGGCAGACCATGTTTTGAGCAGCAGCTTGACCAGACATGACATGAGCTGGAGCCACAGCACCACAAGAGCTGACTCTACACTCTTGGTAAGTATAAATATACATTAAATGCGCCGTAAAACCCAAACTGGAGCTAAAAGAGCCTTAAAAGCTGCAGAATTGCTGAGAATTCTTTGTGGGTTCACAACATAACACACAGACAATTGATTGTTAATCATAAAATCATAACTAGAGCTTTAAAATTCTATCAAACAATAAAAAGTAATGCTCATAAATAAAAACTTTTGCACTAACTAACCCACCCTAACTAATGAAAACCTCTCAAAGGCTGCCGTGTCCTCGGGGAACGTGGGAGGTTAGATCACTGTAGCTCATTATGAAGTCCCTCAGGTCAAAGGTCATTCCAGCCTGTCAACATGTTTGTCCTAGAGACCTCTTTAGCCACAGTTTCCACGAATTCCCTCTGAAGCAAATTACAGTCAGAGCTGTTAACCAGTGAGACCAATCAGCCTGAGCAGACCTCAGCGCTGGTTCCACTGGTGCACAGAGGGCTGAGGACGATAATGACCTCCCCTCAGACTCTGTGACAACAGAATGGACAGACACACTGACGTTTTGTCTAACAATAGAAAATATTACTTTTACTGGGCAGTAAAACAATGTTGGGTATGATGGTGTGTAGAGTTTGAGGACACAGAGCCAGTGGCGTGAGGTAGTAACAATGGGCCCCAGTGCAGTCTGTTATGAACCCTATATTTCTGTGCCTTGTTTTTCTACGGTTTAACAACTGATGAGATTAGATGCGTAAATACCTCATTTAAAGCTCCTTAAATTGATTTCTTTCCATATTAACATATTAAATTCAGTCTCTCTCCAACACACAGACACGCTGCTGCAGCAGCTGTGTTGCTGCGCCTGGACGCAGCAGACTAAAGTACCATCGTGTAATGGATTTTAGAGTCGGACTGTGTCACCTTGACTTTTGTATTTGCAAAGTACAGAAATCAAAGAGAAAGGTATAAGGAGCGCATGGCCGGTTGCCGTCACTGTCAAAACCCTTGAAACGTCACTACAAACAGCTGAGTGCAGGTGGTGTCCACTGCGGTGCTTAAATGACGCAGACTTTTTCGGGCAATTTCAGTATAATAACCTCCTGAATCACAACAACCACGTTCCTCTTCAACAGAGAGGAAAGACATTATGGTGAATAAGAAAAGTGGCCTACTCATAACACAACACCATGTTCTGAAAACGGACCGTTACGGCAGATTAATACCCACAAACACGTCCTCACAATTAAACGGGTAGGCCTACTCAGCGGCGAGCTGACCCCGAAATGACGCACCAAATCCACTGAAAAAGCACTTGTAAAGTTACTTCAGTATTTGAAAGGCACCGACGAGCCTGCTTTGAGGGAAATCTTTGACAATGTCCTCAGTAATCCAAAACAATCTTATCTGGGAGCTTTGCGACCCTCTGGAACTACTTTTTTGTGTGAATGAATGACTGCTAGCCTGCACGTGTGCTCCGCTAGGCTACTGGTCAGATTTTGCATTTCACCTGATTTCTGGAGTCTTGTCATCTTGTCACATGATCAAATAGAAACTTAAGATTGGGCATTCATTTACATATTACCCAGCAATCACCACTGCATTTGTGGGCAATGTGTCACGAATAGCAAAGAAAATAAGGCTGTTGAATCTGTGGAATAAATTTTTTTTATATCTCACCATATACCTGATAGCCTACTGCTTGCAACAGACTTTTCAAAACACTCTGGTGTCTGACACCACAGCGAAAGGGGGAAATGCACATATGAGTGTGTGTATATACCACCTGATCGCCATAAAACAAAATACAAGATGAAACAGGTGTTTAATATTGATTGACAAGATATGATGCATTTTTACTATGTAACTGACAAAGACCAGCCCCGTCAAGGGCCCCCAGTACAGTGCGGGCCCCAGTGCAGCTGCACTGTCTATACCTACGCCCCTACAAAGAGAAGAAAACAAAGACAAAACACATCCCACAAACCCAAACCCGTGACAGTACCCCCCCCCTCAAACAACGACACCCGGCGTTCCAAAAACAACCCTATCCCAACAACAGAAACTAACACCCCACCCAAAAGACAAACCAGGCTGAGGGAGGACAGGAGGAGGGCCAGAGTCCATGAGCAGGAAAAAAAACAAAACCATCCCCCAAACCGAAACAAAACACCACACCCCCAAAACACAAGTCCGAACCAGGGTGGGAGGAGGGATCCCTGGAACACAGAAACCAAAAAAGTCTCTGGTGGACGGCCAGAGAACTCTGGTTCAACAGGAAACCTCAGGCAGGCGGCCTGAAGGCGGGGCAACGGGGAAACCAGAGAGTTCAGGGGGACGACCCGGAGGTCGACCCAACAGGCCGAGCAGGTCAGGAGGCCTACGCGGAGGTAGGCCCTTCAAACTGAGGTGGTCAGGAGGTCGGCTGAGGGGCCGGGGACGAGGGGGAGACCTCTCCGGAGGCGTCGGGATCCGCGAGACGCCACTTGAGGTTTGTTTGATTGAAAACTCCTGTTATAGCGAGCCTGTTTCCAGGCCAGGGATCTATATCTACAACCTGATGGTAGCAGAGTGAAGAAGGTGTTGAGAGGATGACTATTATGTGTGCTTTCCATAAAATGGCTTTCCTATTAAGGTCAGCGAGGTTGGGGGTGGGGAGACCAATTATTTGGAGGCATTATTTGTGATGTGTGTAAGTTTGTTCCTATTGGACACAGTGAGTATGTTGAAATAACAGGTTGAACAGTAAAGAAGGTTGGGTGCTACTGAAAGGGATTTGAAGTCTTTGTCGGCAACGTTTGAAAGTGTCTGTAGTATGTTGATTTAATTCAGTTTATTGGCCAGAGTAAGTCCAAGGTATCTGAAGCTCTCCACCCTTTCAACAGCTTCGTTACTGATGCATTTATATGTAGTATTAACATGCTAGGCTAACAGTCTGTCAAACACCGTAAACACATCTTTGCCTTTAATGGGCAGCTAATAGTGAAGAGGCAGACTAGAAACTAGGGAGAGAAAGGAGTATGATTCCATCTGTAGTCTTTATTCCCCGTCAAACTGGTCTGTTTCCAACCACAGAACCTGTGTGGGCTTTGTCCTCAACAAACCGTTGGGATAATTATTGACTCAGGGAAACATTTAACCAGGGGGAAGACATTGCTGAGAACATTAAAGCCTTTAAAAAGGTCTCCTTAATGTGTGATATTAGGAGAATATTGAGCTGGGGACAGTATGCTCCCATCTGGGACCACCTTTTTACCTTTTTGACTTGTGACTCTTTAGAGCCAGTGAATGCCTGCTGGAAACCTCGTCACAGGTTGTCCATAAACTGTTACCAAAGACTGATGTTTCCTTTCAGACTATTTATTTTTTGTAGTGTTTAAGGCCCTTTTCAAGATCTTAAACTCTAGTATTTGACAGAGATGGGGAAAAAAATTATGTATGTATAAGTGTTTAATAATCACATGTTCACCCCCCCCCCCCCCACCCCCCACCAAATCAAACCATACTCTTAATTAAGTGTCACATTTAACATATTAAGAAGTTTTGTTTTGAAAGTAACCATGAAATGAAGCGGTGTTGCTAACAATAATGACGTAGGACTGGCCTGTTGCTCTGTTAAGGTATAAGTCAGAAGAAGTTTCTGCACCTGACAGTTAGAGGTGACCACAGCAGTCTGGCGGGGTAAGTTTAGGCTGCCTGTGATACTGTAAATTATTTATTCTAGGATAAGTAATGAGAAGAAACTCTTTCAGTATTTGCACACTTTGTAGTTTGTAGTTTTGTCGCTTAAAACAAGAATGATGATAAATTCAACTTTATCAAGTTTATCTTATTTTATTCTTGGAGCTTATTTGCATGTTGGAAACTTAAGATACTTTTATTTCCTGATAACTGCTTTGCTTTACATTGTAATTGTTGCAGTCAACACGTCTCTCATTGTGGTTATCTGTATGAACAGAAGCTTACATGAACCTATGTACCTTTTTCTGTGCAGCCTGTTTGTAAATGAGCTGTATGGTAGTACAGGGTTGTTTCCATTCCTTCTGCTTCAGATTCTCTCTGACATTCACACTGTTTCTGCTCCCTTTTGTTTCCTGCAGATTTTCTGTTTATATACTTATGGAAGTATAGAATTTAGTAACTTAGCCATCATGTCTTACGACAGATATCTTGCTATCTGTTGTCCTCTACAATATAACACACACATGACTTTGAACAAGGTGTTTATCCTTATTTTTGGGGTATGGTTGTACTCTTTTGTGAAATTTCTAATGACTTTGTCCTTAAACATCCGGTTGACACAGTGTAGAAACATCATTAACAGTTTATATTGTCAGAACTACCTAGTAGTTAAGTTGGCGTGCTCTGACACAAGACTGAATGACATTTATGGACTTGTTGGTATTGTTTTCTCTGTTGTAATCCCCCTGCTTCTAATCTTTTGTTCTTACATAAAAATTCTTAAGGTTTGTTTTGCTGCTTCCAAACAGACCAGACAGAAAGCTGTCAGTACCTGCACACCTCAGCTTGTGTCTCTGTTGAACTTTTCTTTTGGCAGCAGCTTTGAGATGATTCAGAGCAGATTTGATATGACCGGTGTTCCCAGTGTGCTGCGTATCTTTCTCTCTCTGTATTTTCTCACCATACAACCACTTTTGAATCCTATCATGTATGGAATGCAAATGTCCAAAATCCGAAGAACATTTAAGCATCTGTTCTGTTTTAAACTGTTCACTGGTCAGATTGATACCATGTAAGTGCAATAAAAAAGTGTCAGTAAATTATTCATAACATCTCGCATTGAAATGTGCTGACTGAAAACATGAAACTGAATGGGGGGAAAATGTGAAGAGAATTCTTGTGAGCTTGTCAGACCTCATTACTGGTTTAGATATGTGTAACCACTGTATTGGATATTGAACTCTAATGCTAACCTATGTCATGTTGTAATTTGTCACATGTAATACTTTCTAAAGTTTCTAAACTTTCTGTCTGTCTGAAACAAGCTAATCATGACCTTGGGTTGCCTTGGAGAAAGTTTAAGTTAAATTTATTACTTTGGAAAGTTACAAGCTGTGACCTTTTTTTGCTCTGTAATGACTCTAATGTGATCTAGAGAGACCCTGTGTGAAACTTACATGCCCTTTCTCATTAAGTATTTCTTCACAGACCAATAGAGATCAACATCAAAGAGAGAACAATATTGCCATGTTAGGTCATACACCAAATCATTCCAAAGCTATGAAAGGAGTAAATACTGATTAAACTTGAGTGCAACAATTAGTTAAAACAGTCTATTAAGCACTTCACGTTAATATCTCAAAGACTAATCTAACCAAATTTGATCAAAACACTGGCAAAGCAATAAAATGTCGTGAAAATTAATAGCAACATAAAAAACTGAAAACAGTAACTTGGAACTCATAAAGGATTCATCAAAAGTCCATTGGTACATCTTTCTCAAACAGCACATTATTGTTGTGCAATTTAAATGTATAAAAATCTGTAAGGGGCACCACACATCAGTAATTAGGTCTCTCTTTCAGGATTTTCTATCGATCAAACACTGTGTTTTAGATTAGTTTATAAAAAGACTGTAATTGTTAACAACTCAACTAGGTGAGAACCCTCGCTAGCAAAACTTGAATCATCAAAGAACGAATAAAGAAGTTACAATAAAATGTTTGTCTTTGTCTATTTATTAAAAAGAGGAACAGGGCACGTTAATTCAGCTGAAGGAAAGAGCTCTAAACACCGTGGTGTGTTCAGAGAGTCTGACCAAGACATAAGATAACTGGTATCATTTAGTGCTATTACATAGACACGGAGTCTGGGGAAGAAGGTCTCTTTCTCAGTCCTGAGGGAAACTGAACCGGAATGGAATCCTTCTGATTCTCAATGAGACAAAACAATCTTAAAGGAATTTGTTGTACGAGAACACATGGGCCCTTGAGGGGAAATAAAGCTCAACTAAGCAGAAGAAGTCTAGAGCATTATAAGAATATAAGTACACATAGGACAATGGTTAATTTTGCCCTTACAATTAGTAATCTTTAACAGCGAATACTCATCATTTCTGCTCGTATAATTGTCCCAAAAATAAAACAAATACTAGAGGATTCTGAAGACCCCAATAATACTATAGGTCCCCTATTGGATCAAATGTATGTACTTTATGGAATTCAGCATACTAAATCGGCCACTGTCCATCCATCGTAGGGGCTGAATCCAATCCGGGGCGGGGTACACCATGGACAGGTCGCCAGGCCACACATAGACAAACAACCGGTCAAACTCACAAATAATTTAGGGCAGTCACACTCACCGAAGGACAATTTAGGGGCACCAATTAACCTGTCTCTGGCAGCCAGAGTACATTATATCAGAAAAAATAAAGATATTCATAGATGGACAACTAAGAAGTTGGTGATTATTATTATTATTAGTAAATTATTTTGGTGGTACTAGAACAATTATAATTTCCTAAATTCTATTTAGTCTATTCTACTATGCATGAGCCATGTAGGAATCATTCAACAGAAAGATATAATTTATGATCACACAAAATGGTGTTGAAATCTTAAGCTATCAGGAGAACATATCAGATCTACATGTTAATATGGCTTAATTGCACACTTAAGGAATACTGTCTAGACTATACGGGTTGTTCAAGTGGGAGATGGCATCTTCTGGGTTATCAAATGGGCACCCTCTTTCCTCGATGTTTCGCTGATAGGCCCACGACACCTCCAGTGGGTCCAGCAGTGATTCCCGGTGTCCCAGGCTCACCCCCTAGATACCATCTCCTCACTTGAGGGGCCCAAGTTGAGTCTTTTCTCTTCACCAAAGCCACTGACAGCCATTTTCAGCAGCTCTGGGGAGCTCAATTTTGGGGGCCTAAACATACTCAAACTCACCAAACTTTGCAAACATGTCAGAACTGGTGAAAAATTCCGTATTTTATGGGTTTCGCGCATGGGTGTGGCAAAATGACTCGCTAGCCCCACCTAGAATATTGGAAAAGATTAGCCCCTTGTTCACGTTCAACCTACATGTACGAAATTTTCTGGGGACATGTATCATATCAAGACGCACAAAAAAGCCTCAAGAACCCATAGCCTAAACTCAACAGGAAGTCGGCCATTTTGAATTTTACGGCCATTTTTGGATGATTTACACACTCTGTACTTAAAGAACTCCTCCTAGGGATTTAGTCGGACCGACTTCAGATTTGTGCTGTGCCTTCTAAAGGCATTGACGATGAAAATTTGTGCTATCTGTGAGTTTTCGTCGATGGGCGTGTCCGTGGCGTCAATGATCAACTCTTCGCCATGACACAGGAAGTTGTTGTAACTTCAGTGTACATGCTCACATCTGAACAAATCTTTACGTGCTTGATAACTGTCCCGCCCCAATCTATACGCCTATATTCATTTCTAGTCATAGCGCCAAGTGCTATGTAACGCCACAAAGGGGACACAGGAAGTGACGTATGACGCCTTCATGCAGCGTCCGAATCGTGTAGCAAATTCACTGCCACACCGGTGGAGCTCCAGAATATGCAGCGTGGCAGCCTCACACCCCGACGCACTACAGGTGCGAGGGCCCGGCCAACGCTGCCTGCAGCTTTAATTCTCATCTGTAACTTATGGAAGCCTCTCAAAGGCTGCCATGTCCTCAAGGAACATGGAAAGTTAGGTCACTGTAACTGTATTAATTAAGTCTCTCAGGTGAAAGGTCATTCCAGCCTTTTTTGTCCTGTCTCAGTCGTTTGTCTATCTGTATCTATAAATGTCTCACCCATATGTTTATGTAGTATTAGCATGCAAGGCTAACAGTGTGTTAACTGTTACTTTAAATACACGCTGTGACATCTTTTGGAGCACAAAGACACTGTAAACACACCTTTTATCTGCCCAGCATGAAGCTGTTAAACCTAAGCACTGCACCTTTTGTGACGTCAAACGTGAGACATCAGAACCTGGCCCTGAACCTAGGAGCATAGATACACTTCCATCTGGGAACACTAATCATTGGTCCTCGTTGGCAGCTTAATCAAGGCTGATATTCCCTTTCAGATTGTTTAATTTTTGTAGTTGTTGAAGTACTGAGATGCTGGTTAGCTCACATGGTAGAGCATGTGCATCGTGTAGAAGGTTAAAGTCCTTTCTGCAGGGCCCTTGGCTTGATTGGGATTCTTTGCTGCACGTCATCCTCTCCCTCTCAGCTGTCTTCAGCAATAATGAATTTTTCAAGAATTTTAAAGACAAGGACAAAGCTAACAATTTGAGAAAAGCCCAAAGGAATTAACAAAATGTTACATTTTGTGTAGAAGTATTCTCCCTTATTAATCATCACCTGATCAGCAACATTCCCAAAAATCAAATCATACACTTAAATAGGTATAACATTAAACATATTAAGAAGTTTTGTTTTGAAAGTAGCCGTTCAAACGAGGCTTTACTTTCTCCAGTTGAGCTGGTGCTGCGAACAATAATGACATAGGACTGCCCTGTGGGACTTTTCTGTTCTGGAAACGTATAACACATCAGGTGTTTCTGCACCTGACAGAGGTGACTGCAGCAGTCTGGCTGGGTAATTTAAGGCTACCTGTGATACTGTTAATTAAACAAGTGAATTATTTATTCAGTGAAAAGTGATTAGACGAAACTTCTTCAATATTTGCTCACTGTCAACACGTCTCTCATTGTGGTTATCTGTATGAACAGAAGCTTACATGAACCTATGTACCTTTTTCTGTGCAGCCTGTTTGTAAATGAGCTGTATGGTAGTACAGGGTTGTTTCCATTCCTTCTGCTTCAGATTCTCTCTGACATTCACACTGTTTCTGCTCCCTTTTGTTTCCTGCAGATTTTGTGTTTGTACTCTTACGGAAGTATTGAATTTGCCTGTTTAGCAGTCATCTGTTGTCCTCTACAATATAACACACGCATGACTTTAAACAAGGTGTTCATCTTTATTTTTGGGGTATGGTTGTACACTTTTGTGACTTTTATGGACTTTTTATTGTTGTTCTCACCATTGTAGTCCCTCCGTTTTCAATAATTTTGTCTTACATGAAAATGCTTCCGAACGCTGTCAGTACCTGCACACCTCAGCTTGTGTCTCTGTTGAACTTTTCTTTTGGCTGCAAAACAACTCTTCGAAGTACAAGTTTATTGTCATAGTACAGCATAATAATTGTGCCCTGGCTCTCTCATCCTTGAGATAAATGCAGACTATCTATAACATAACAATTACAGGTAAGTTATACGATTCTACATGTCCTTTTGTCAAACTCAGAGAATATCTAATTATGGCTCTGTAAATGGGAAACACAGTGGTTACACAGCACTGTTCCAGCCATGATTTAAGAGTCTGTAACATTAAATGACTTGCCCACAGACATATAGGGTTAGGCGTTAAGGTTAAAAACGTCGGACTTGCCAGGAGGGTTGACTGTCTTTTAGTTAGTGAAGTTTCTAGACTCCAGGACTTCAGTTCATTTATTTTGTCTAAGAAAATATGAAGATGTAAAAGATGAGATCTCAGCTCCTGTAAATTGATCTAAACTGCCTCGGGTAGTCCTAACGACCAAAATGACTGTCATTACCACAGCCAGGAACACTAACGAACCAGCAATATCGACGATTCTGGCCAACGACCCCACTGAGGTTAAATAGCTGAGTTTCCCTGCCAGTCAGTCAGAACTGAAGAAGTCCTTTGAATGAGGGACGAAACGTCTTCTAGTATCTTCAACAAAGTCCAGTTGCTCTTGACTTTAACCTGCTTTGGATAATCTAAACTGCTGTAAAAATCTCTCTCAGTAAACCTGTAATTTCATCTACTCTCATCTGACACATGACCTGTGAGCAGGATTTCAATTTTAATGCTGAAGTCATACATTCATTAAATCAAACCAAAGTTACTGTGAATCTTTTTAGATTTTTAATGCAGCTGTAGAGGAAACCTGGAAAACTTTTCTTGCCAGGTGGAAGCACTTTTACAGTATTTGAGCTTTTCACCATCAGTCAGGCTCGCAAAAATACGACGGCAATGTAAAGTAGACGAGACAGCTGATCTGTTTACTGCAGGGGAGTAAGAATGGCGGGGCTGGAGAATTATAAAGTGCGGAGTGCAACCCCTATCTGATGTATGTAAACCTTTATATGTAGCCTAGGCTATCTAACCTATATTAAAATAACAGCACCACAAATAGCCTGATTAACAGTAGCGGGAGTAGGCCTAATAATGAAATAATAGCAGCATCTGAAATATGAGCCAGTTAAGGGAGCAGTCTAATAACAGTAGGCCATGTCAACATAAATGTGCCTATTTAGCAATAATACTAGGCTATATCAATATAGTAAATGCTCGGTTCAAAGTAAAATTCAATAAGCTGAGTGCAGCAGAGCGTAAACAGCCATGGCTCAAAAGTAACGGAAGGAGAAAAGAATTACGAGAGAATGCAAAACATATTGCGAGGGAATGCAAACGTTTTGTGAGGGACACAAAACATATTGCGAGGGAGCGTAAAACATATTGCGAGGGGATGCAAAAATATTGTGAGGGATGCAAAACATATTGCGAGGGAGCGTAAAACATATTGCGAATGAAAGAAAAAGTATTGCGAGGGACGCAAAACATATTGCGAATGAAAGAAAAAGTATTGTGAGGGACGCAAAATGCATTGCGAGGGGATGCAAAAGTATTGCGAGGGACGCAAAACGCATTGCGAGGGGATGCAAAAGTATTGTGAGGGACGCAAAACGCATTGCGAGGGGATGCAAAAGTATTGCGAGGGACGCAAAACGCATTGCGAGGGGATGCAAAAGTATTGTGAGGGACGCAAAAGTAGTCCTCAAAAAAACATACTCTTGTTAGCCTTCAGAGCCACCGTAGAGACTACATATTGCCCGTTTAAGTGTCACATTAAACATATTAAGAAGCTTTGTTTTGAAAGGAACCATTCAAAGGAAGCTTTACTTGAAATGAAGAATTGCTGCTAACAAAAATGACGTAGGACTGACCTGTTGGGAATTGTCTGTAAAGGTATAACACATCAGGTGTTTCTGTACCGAACAGTTAGAGGTGACCACAGCAGTCTGGCTGGGTAAGTTTAGGCTGCCTGTTATTCTGCATATTTAATTAAGCAAATTAATTGTTCTTGGATAAGTGATGAAAAGAAACCTTTTCAGTATTTCCACACAGTTTGTAATTTTGTCTGTTAAACAAAAATAATGATAAACTCAACATTATCAGGTGTATCTTATTTTATTCTTGGAGCTTATTTGTATGTAGGAAACTTAAGATACTTTTATTTCCTGATAACTGCTTTGCTTTACATTGTAATTGTTGCTGTCAACACGTCTCTCATTGTGGTTATCTGTCTGAACAGAAGCTTACATGAACCTATGTACCTTTTTCTGTGCAGCCTGTTTGTAAATGAGCTGTATGGTAGTACAGGGTTGTTTCCATTCCTTCTGCTTCAGATTCTCTCTGACATTCACACTGTTTCTGTTCCCTTTTGTTTCCTGCAGATTTTCTCTTTGTATTCGTACGGAAGCATAGAGTTTTGTAACTTAGCCATCATGTCGTATGACAGATATCTTGCTATCTGTTATCCTTTACAATATAACACACGCATGACTTTGAAAAAGGTGTTTATCTTAATTATAATGGTATGGTTGTACTCTTTTGTGAAATTTCTGATGACTTTAACCCTAAACATCCAGTTGACTCTGTGTGGAAACATCCTCAACAGTTTGTATTGTCAGAACTATTTAGTAGTTAAGTTGGCATGTTCTGACACAACGGCGTATAACGTTTATGGACTTTTTCTTGTTGTTCTCACCATTGTTGTCCCTCTGCTTCCAATCCTTTACTCTTACATGAAAATTCTCAAACTTTGTTTTGCTGCTTCCAAACAGACCAGACAGAAAGCTGTCAGTACCTGCACACCTCAGCTTGTGTCTCTGTTGAACTTTTCTTTTGGCAGCACCTTTGAGATGATTCAGAGCAGATTTGATATGACCGGTGTTCCCAGTGTGCTGCGTATCTTTCTCTCTCTGTATTGTCTCACCATACAACCACTTTTGAATCCTATTATGTATGGAATGCAAATGTCCAAAATCCGAAAAATATTTAAGCATCTGTTCTGTTATAAGCTGTTGACTGGTCAGAGAGATACCATGTAAGTGCAATAAAAAGGTGTCTGTAAATTATTCATATCTTGCATCTCACCATCATCACCTTTCACCGTTAATGTGGACATCTGTGTACATTTAAAATATTATTATTATTAAATATTGAGAAGTTAACATAGGGTATTGTAATTTTAAATTATCTTATTGACTAACCCTGTTGTAAAATGACAAATAAACCTACCTTTTTTATCGACATGCTGCCCAGTACTCATGACCAAGAAAGAAAATTTGTGTTTACGCAGAGCAACACACACCTATATAATAAAAAAGTTAAAATGTTCATTTAGATTTTAAAGCAGAAATAACTAGTGGCTATGTAGTTAAAGTGGCAAAACAACTCTTCAAAGTTCAAGTTTATTGTCCCAGTACAGGGAAATGTTTGTGCCTTGGCTCTCTCATACTTCTGTACATAAATACATAGACCATCCATAACATATCAACTAAAGGTGGGTTATATGATTCTACACGTTGGTTTTTTTTGTCAAACTCAGTAAACATCTAACAATCTGGTGTTTGTACACATCAGGAAAAAAAAGAAAAAACACAGTGCAGAGCATGCAGGGTCAAAATGGCGGGTTGTCAGGGACAGAAAAGAAACGGGGAAACTTAAAGCAGGTTGCCTGAAGGCCGGGCAGAGAGGGAACAGGACAGTTCAGGGGGACGACCAGCAGGATGACCCGACAAAAAATGCCTCGTTGATGTCAGAGGACAGAGGAGAATGGGCAGACTGGTTCAAGATGACAGAAAGGCAACAGTAACTCAAATAACCACTCGTTACAACCAAGGTCTGCAGAACACCATCTCTGAACGCACAACATGTCGAACCTTGAAGCAGATGGGCTACAGCAGCAGAAGACCACACCGGGTGCCTCTCCTGTCAGCTAAGAACAGGAAACTGAGGTTACAATTGACACAGGGTCACCAAAACTGGACAATAGAAGATTGGAAAAACGTTGCCTGGTCTGATGAGTCTCAATTTCAGCTGCAACATTTAGATGGTAGAGTCAGAATTTGGTGTAAAAAACACAAAAGCATGGATCCACCCTGCCTCATATCAGTGGTTCAGGCTGGTGGTGATAGTGTAATGGTGTGGGGAAGTTTTTCTTGGCACACTTCGGGCCCCTTTGGGCCAATTGAGCATCGTTTAAATACGACAGTCTACCTGAGTATTGTTGCAGATCATGTCCATCTCTTTATGACCACAGTGTACCCATCTTCTAGCAAGGTGTACATAATAAACTGTCCAGTAGGATACGCCAGGGTTTGAGTGTGTATGAACATATTTTAAATTGTTGTCTTCTATTTGCCAGTGCAGTCTTTCACAGAGTGGTGAACCCTTCCCCATCTTTACTGCAGAAAGACGATTTTCAAATCCAATCATGTGACTGACTTGTTGCAAGTTAACCTAATTAATTATGAGATGTTCCACCGGGTGTTTTCTTTTAGCATTTCAAAAATTTTAGGCAAATAAACAGATTTCTCAGTTTCACTATTTGAAAAGCTGTCTTTGTGCTATAATTATGAGGTTTCTATTTAGATTTTTCACAGAGTGCCAACCTTTTTTGAAACTGGATTGTGGTATTTCACAAGGACAAAGCAAAAGAATTGAGAAAAGCCAGAAAGAAATTAAATAATTTACTGTAGAAATAATGGTCTTCCTCTTTCCTTTCTTCACGAGATCACCCCCCCCAAACATGAAACCATACTCTTAATTATCACATTAAACATAGTAAGAAGCTTTGTTTTGAAAGTAGCCATTCAAATGAAGCTTTACTTGCTTCAGACACATCTTCTGACTGTTGTCAAGCTGGTGCTGCTAACAATAATGACGTAGGACTGGCCTGTTGGGACTTTTCTGTTCTGGAAAGGTATAACACAGTAGATATTTCTGCATTCCACAGTTAGAGGTGACCACAGCAGTCTGGCTGGGTAAGTTTAGGCTGCCTGTGATGCTGTATATTTAAACAAGCAAATTATTTATTCTAGGATAAGTAATGAGAAGAAACTCTTTCAGTATTTGCACACTTTGTAGTTTGAAGTTTTGTCGCTTAAAACAAGAATGATGATAAATTCAACTTTATCCAGTTTATCGTATTTTATTCTTGGAACTTATTTGTATGTTGGAAACTTAAGATACTTTTATTTCCTGATAACTGCTTTGCTTTACATTGTAATTGTTGCAGTCAACACGTCTCTCATTGTGGTTATCTGTATGAACAGAAGCTTACATGAACCTATGTACCTTTTTCTGTGCAGCCTGTTTGTAAATGAGCTGTATGGTAGTACAGGGTTGTTTCCATTCCTTCTGCTTCAGATTCTCTCTGACATTCACACTGTTTCTGCTCCCTTTTGTTTCCTGCAGATTTTCTCTTTGTACTCTTATGGAAGTATAGAATTTGCCAATTTAGCCGCCATGTCTTACGACAGATATCTTGCTATCTGTTGTCCTCTACAATATAACACACGCATGACTTTAAACAAGGTATTTATATTTATTATTGTGGTATGGTTGTACTCTTTTGTGAATATTCTAATTATTTTATCTTTAAATATTCGGTTGACTCTGTGTGGACACATATTAACAGTTTGTATTGTCATAACTACCTAGTAGTTAAGTTGGCGTGCTCTGACACCAGACTGAATGACCGCCCCGAGCAGTTGGGGGTTCAGGCCCAGGAGGTGAACTGGCGCAACTACTCTGGTCCGAGTGGACTCGAACCGGCGACCCTCGGGTTCCAAACTAATCTTACGGACTGTACTACTGCTACCTCAGGGGAGTTCTGGCTGAGGTTTCCTTTGTTGTGAATGACTGTTCAGTCAGAGTTAACCTCCCGTAGGTCGTAGATGAACGTAGATGGCCAATGCTGAGCTAAACATGTTTACTAACCTCAGGTTTCTAACCTATTTTGCATTCCACACTTCTTTGTTTGGGCCTTGTTGTATGAAGTTTTAAAGCCAAAGTGTATGATGAATGGCACAGCTACTGCTGGTGTTTGTTGTCCTCTCTCACGTGTGGCCGCGCACAGCAGATATGTACTATGTGTTACGTAGGTAATATAGATAACGCAGGGAGGGGACAACAGCAATCTCATCAGACATTTCCTAAAAATAATCCTTGTTCACGAGTCCGAATCAAGTCTGAAGTCTTTTGAGAACAAGTCTAAAGTCAAGTCTGAAGTCACTGTGTGTGTGACTTAAGTCAGATTCCTCAGTAGAGGTCAACAGCCTCCCATCCTTACTGTACGCATCTTGGATGGTTCCCCTTTCTTCCACATGAGGTGGCGGACGGTTTTCCAGAAGCACCTTGGTGCTAGTCCTTCTCCATTGCTTCTCTGAAATTCTTCCCATACCCACTGCTTTGCCACTTTCACGACAGAGGCTGAAGCCTTTTGGGCCTGTCAGTACCTTGCAACCGACTCCTTCTTCAGTCAGACAGCTACCCCAACCACCGGTGTTCCACCACAAGGTTTGAGGATTACTGCCCCCTGAGGCATCGAAGACCTTGAGACCACAGCTCCCTGCTGCAACTTCAGCAATGGAAGCTTTGGACATTGACCACTCAGTATCATCACCATCACCGAGCTGGCCTTCTTTGCCAGCTTGCCCAGTTTGTTGGCTCCACAAGATCCAATGCCACCTCCCCAGCACACAGTAGCAAAGAAGATGACACTGGCCACTACAGACTGTTAGAACATCTGTAGCAGCCTGTTTTTGGTACCATCCGACCACACTTGTCTAGTCAGAATGACCTTCCAATGTCGTTGCTGTAGATTCTGGTAGTGTAGATCACTCGATGTCTTGTTCACTCCTGGCATATAGCTTGTTGTCATCCATGTAGAGGCTGTGACTGATGGTGGTTCCACTTTGGAACTACTATCCATAGTCAGTCTTTGTGATGATCTGGCTGAGGGGTTCAGGCCTATGCAGAACAGCAGCGGGGATAATCACATTGGTATATGGTGACTTGTTCAATTGGCTTTGTGTTGGCTTCCAGACTTGTTTTCCACAACCCCATTGAGTTCTTGATGAAGGCTATTAGTGTCCTGTTGATCTTGTACATTTCCAAGCATTCCAGTATCCATGTATGTGGCAGTGAGTTGTAGGCTTGTACCTTATCAATCTCTAGTTGTGATAGGAGATGTCCGAGCCGGTATGGCTCTTGTATTTGTGGTTTCACTCATAACTGAGGTAGACAAGTAGCATTAAGGACCTTGCCTAGTTCAAAGTGAGCATCAGAATGGGGAAGAAAGGCGATTTAAGTGAGTCTGAACGTGGCATGGTTGTTAGTGCCAGTCAGGCTGGTCTCAGTATTTCAGAAACCTAGTGATCTACCGGGATTTTAATAACCATCTCTAGGTTTTACAGAGAATGGTCCGGAAAAGACAAAATATCCAGTGAGCAGTTGTGTGGACGAAGATGCCTTGACGTCAGAGGAGATTGGGCAGACTGGTTCGAGATGACAGAAAGTCAACAGTAACTCGAATCACTCGTTACAACCGTACGCACAACATGTCGAACCTTGAAGCAGATGGGCTACAGCAGCAGAAGACCACACCGGGTGCCTCTCCTGTCAGCTAAGAACAGGAAACTGAGGTTACAATTGACACAGGGTCACCAAAACTGGACAATAGAAGATTGGAAAAACGTTGCCTGGTCTGATGAGTCTCAATTTCAGCTGCAACATTTAGATGGTAGAGTCAGAATTTGGTGTAAAAAACACAAAAGCATGGATCCACCCTGCCTCATATCAGTGGTTCAGGCTGGTGGTGATAGTGTAATGGTGTGGGGAAGTTTTTCTTGGCACACTTCGGGCCCCTTTGGGCCAACTGAGCATCGTTTAAATACGACAGTCTACCTGAGCATTGTTGCAGATCATGTCCATCTCTTTATGACCACAGTGTACCCATCTTCTAGCAAGGTGTACATAATAAACTGTCCAGTAGGATACGCCAGGGTTTGAGTGTGTATGAACATATTTTAAATTGTTGTCTTCTGCCTCTCCGTTCCCATTGGAAGTGGAGGTTTGAAGGCCACTGTATGAGGGAGCATTCTCCCAGCTTTACATGTTATGTTTGTCCTCTGATACTGCCCTAGGTAGCGCACGTCTGAATCCTTTTTGCACATCCTTGTTTCATTCTTCCTTTAATAAATACTGAAAGACAACAGTTTGATATAATCCATTTTTTTGTTTAATTCTGCTCCGGGAAATATACAATTTCCAAGACATCCCCTACAGAATCCTGTCTGTTTTTTAAGCAGTGCCATCTGAGGGCCGGAAGGTCACGGCTATCCAGTATTGGTTTTGGCCTTGACCCTTGCGTACAGAGATTTCCTCTGATTGTTTGGATCTAGTGTTAATTTTGTGAGCCTTTTTAAAATTTAGTCTTAGTCCTGTGTCAAATGTCCTTGTTAGTTTTTGTCATATTTAGTCCACTGTTTACTTTTTTTTTTTAATCAAGTTTTAGTTGACTAAAAGTCCAGGTATTTTAGTCATTAACCATCATTTTAGTCTCTTCTAACTCATTAGTAAAATTTTGATTAGTAAAAAAAAATGGTTGTTGACGAACATATTTAATTTGGTTTCGTCTGACGAAAGTAACACTATTGGAATCTTTATGATGTAATGTAGACAATGAAATCCCCAGATTCTTTGCATTTTCTTTGAGAAACATTATTCTTAAATTGTTGAACTATTTGCCAGTGCAGTCTTTCACAGAGTGGTGAACCCTTCCCCATCTTTACTGCAGAAAGACGATTTTCAAATCCAATCATGTGACTGACTTGTTGCAAGTTAACCTAATTAATTGAGATGTTCCACCGGGTGTTTTCTTTTAGCATTTCAAAAATTTTAGGCAAATAAACAGATTTCTCAGTTTCACTATTTGAAAAGCTGTCTTTGTGCTATAATTATGAGGTTTCTATTTAGATTTTTCACAGAGTGCCAACCTTTTTTGAAACTGGATTGTGGTATTTCACAAGGACAAAGCAAAAGAATTGAGAAAAGCCAGAAAGAAATTAAATAATTTACTGTAGAAATAATGGTCTTCCTCTTTCCTTTCTTCACGAGATCACCCCCCCCAAACATGAAACCATACTCTTAATTATCACATTAAACATAGTAAGAAGCTTTGTTTTGAAAGTAGCCATTCAAATGAAGCTTTACTTGCTTCAGACACATCTTCTGACTGTTGTCAAGCTGGTGCTGCTAACAATAATGACGTAGGACTGGCCTGTTGGGACTTTTCTGTTCTGGAAAGGTATAACACAGTAGATATTTCTGCATTCCACAGTTAGAGGTGACCACAGCAGTCTGGCTGGGTAAGTTTAGGCTGCCTGTGATGCTGTATATTTAAACAAGCAAATTATTTATTCTAGGATAAGTAATGAGAAGAAACTCTTTCAGTATTTGCACACTTTGTAGTTTGTAGTTTTGTCGCTAAAACAAGAAAGATGATAATTCAACTTTATCAATTTATCTATTTTATTCTTGGAGCTTATTTGCATGTTGGAAACTTAAGATACTTTTATTTCCTGATAACTGCTTTGCTTTACATTGTAATTGTTGCAGTCAACATGTCTCTCATTGTGGTTATCTGTATGAACAGAAGCTTACATGAACCTATGTACCTTTTTCTGTGCAGCCTGTTTGTAAATGAGCTGTATGGTAGTACAGGGTTGTTTCCATTCCTTCTGCTTCAGATTCTCTCTGACATTCACACTGTTTCTGCTCCCTTTTGTTACCTGCAGATTTTCTCTTTGTACTCTTATGGAAGTATAGAATTTGCCAATTTAGCCGTCATGTCTTACGACAGATATCTTGCTATCTGTTGTCCTCTACAATATAACACACGCATGACTTTAAACAAGGTATTTATATTTATCATTGTGATATGGTTGTACTCTTTGTGAATATTCTAATTCCTTTAACCCTAAACATCGGTTGACTCTGTGTGGACACATCATTAACAGTTTGTATTGTCATAACTACCTAGTAGTTAAGTTGGCGTGCTCTGACACCAGACTGAATGACATTTATGGACTTTTTGTTGTTGTTCTCTCCATCGTAGTCCCTCTGCTGCCAATAATTTTCTCTTACATAAAATTCTTAAGGTTTGTTTTGCTGCTTCCAAACAGACCAGACAGAAAGCTGTCAGTACCTGCACACCTCAGCTTGTGTCTCTGTTGAACTTTTCCTTTGGCTGCAGCTTTGAGATACTTCAGAGCAGATTTGATATGACCGGTGTTCCCAGTGTGCTGCGTATCATTCTCTCTCTGTATTTTCTCATCATACAACCACTTTTGAATCCTATCATGTATGGAATGCAAATGTCCAAAATCAGAAGAACATTTAAGCATCTGTTCTGTTTTAAACTGTTCACTGGTCAGATTGATACCATGTAAGTGCAATAAAAAAGTGTCAGTAAATAATTTTTAATATCTCGCAATGAAATGTTCTGGTTGAAAACATGAATGGAATGGAAACAAATGTCTTTCTATTAATGTTAATGTGAAGTGTGGTACATTTAAAATAACAAAGTAGAACAACATTAAAATGTTAACATAAGGTATTTATTGTGGCCATTATGAAATATTTATCCACATGCATCCCAGTACTTATGACCCAGAGAGAAAGTGTTTGTCACCTCATGTTTACCCAGAGCAATACACACCTATATATTAATAGAAGTAAAGACTTTCGGTTAGACAATGTGTGTGTGAATGATTTTAAAGCAATTTACTATTAACTATGTAGTTAATGTGGCAAAACAACTCTTCGAAGTTTATTGTCATAGTACAGCATAATAATTGTGCCCTGGCTCTCTCATCCTTGAGATAAATACAGACTATCTATAACATAACAATTACAGGTAAGGTATACGATTCTACATGTACTTTTTGTCAAACGCAGTGAATATCTAATTATGGCTCTATAAATGGGAAACATGGTGGCCACACAGCACTGTTCCAGCCATGATTTGAGAGTCAGTAACATTAAATGACTTGCCCACAGACGAAAGTAAATAGAAAAGGATGAAACAATCCACATGTTATATATCATTTTAGTATTGTTTTATCAATGGGGTTTTTGCAGCGCATTGATACTGTGAAGTCAAGATCACTGTAATCAGTTTAACACATTGCTCGCTTCAACGTTACATCTACTTGACTAAGTCCCCCTCCTTAAAGGTTAAATTATTTATATTTAATTATATCATAACAATTTAATAATGCATTGCATACAAACAGCACTTTTAACACCAAAAAAGCAATATCAGAAGCCTACTGGTCCTACCAGGCTGGACATGTAGTCTGCCAAAATACGTATCCCCATCCAAAATGCACAGATGATGGCCTACTATCAAGTATTTAATTTTGGACTAATAAAAAGGATGAATATGGAGACGTTTGTTGTTTCCTAGCAAAAGTTACAGTGGGATACAAAATATAAACTGGGATCCAGTGAATTTCTAGTACACTAGAACTTAATTCTGTTCATTAAGCCTTAAGAAGTGTTGCATGTACTGTAACTTGAGCTAAATAATATAATTTAACAAAACTATAACTAAGTTATTGAAACATACTAAAACATTGCCTTATATACTAAACAAGAAATTTTGAAAGCTTGAACATTGCCTTTGTGTCCATTGGCCCAGATTGAATGTGCCCCTCTGAAAAAACAACTGGCCCCAACGTGGCCTCCTCAATTAAATTGGTCTAGAAAAACCATTGCAGTCAGCTGATATTAAAGTTTATCTGTTAGTCAGACACATAGACGGAAGTGTGTCCAGGTTACACTTTTAGACTGTGGACTAGTCCACGTGGACCTGCTCTCAGTAGATCTTATTTACCAAATAAAATATTTTAAGTGGTTACTGGACTGGATCAGAATCAGGATTATTGCCAGGTACATTTTCACATACGAGGAATTTGCCTTGGTATATATTGGTGCTCACAGTACACATGCACATAAATATATAAAAAGTAAGGAGATCAAAACATACAGGAGATACAAAAATTACAATAATACTATAATACAATGCTGACATCCATCCATTCATCCGCTTATCCAGGGTCGGGTCGCGGGGGCACCAGCTCCAGCAGGGCACCCCAAACTTCTCTTTACCGAGCCACATTAACCAGCTCTGACTGTTGGATCCCGAGGCGTTCCCAGGTTAGTGTGGAGATATAATCTCTCCACCTATTCCTGGGCCTCCCCAGAGGCCTCCTCCCAGCTGGACATGCCTGGAACACCTCCCTAGGGAGGCGTCCAGGAAGCATCCTTACCAGATGCCCAAACCACCTCAACTGGCTCCTTTCAACGCAAAGCAGCAGCGGCTCTACTCTGAGCTCCTCGCGGATGGCCGAGCTTCTCACCCTTGTCTCTAAGGGAGACACCAGCCACCCACATGAGGAAACCCATTTCGGCCGCTTGTACCCGCAATTTCGTTCTTTCGGTCATGACCCAGCCTGACCGTAGGTGAGGGTAGGAACGAAAATTGACCGGTATAAATTGACACGGACATACACCTTCTCCAGATCTACAAAGCGCATGTAGACTGGATGGGCATACTCCCAAGCCCACTCTAGGATCCTTGAAAGAGTAAAGAGCTGGTCAGTTGTTCCACGACTGGGATGAAAACAGCGTTGTTCCTCTTCGATCTGAGGTTCGACTATCGGCCGAACCCTTCATTCCAGCACCTTGGAGTAGACTTTGGACGGGTCCCCGCTTCCCCCTCCTGAGATGGTGGACAGTTCTCCACAAACACTTTGGTGCAGACCGAAAGTCCTTCTCCATGTCTTCTCCGAACGTCTCCCACACCTGCTGCTTTGCTTCTGCCACAGCAGAGGCTGCAGTCCTTCGGGCCTGTCAGTACCTTGCAAACGCCTACGGAGTCCTCTGAGGCAACAAATCCAGGAAGGCCTCTTTCTTCAGTCCGACGGCTTCCCTGACCACCGGTGTCCACCATGGTGTTCGAGGGTTACCGCGCCTTGAGGCACCCAAGACCTTGAGATCACAGCTTTCCGCTGCAGCTTCAGCAATAGAGGCTTTGAACATTGCTCACTCATGTTCAATGTCCCCAACCTCCACAGGAAGGCCAGAAAAACTCCGCTGGAGGTTTGAGTTGAAGATCTCAGAGACAGGGGCCTCCTCCAGACATTCCCAGTTCACCCGCACTACCCGTTTGGGCTTACCAGGCCCCCACCCCCTGACCCAATGCTGACAAGTATGTGTAAAAGTTCACAACATGAGCATAAAGTTGTGTTGTTGTAAAGTGTGGGGACAGGTGTGTGTGTGTGTGTGTGTGTGTGTGTGTGTTTAGAGAGGGGGGCATGAGAGTCAGTGATAGTGGGGACCCGGGCCTTGTTGGGGAAGCCCACTGCCATCGGAAAGAAACAGTTTCTGTGGTGAGAGGTCTTGGTCCTGATGGACCGTAGCCTCCTGCCAAAGGGGAGTGTCTGAAACAGTTTATTTCTGGGATGGGAGGGGTCCGCCACAATCTTTCCTCCACACCTCAGAGTCTTGGAGGTGTACAGGTCCTGAAGAGATGGAAGGTGACAACCAATCACCTTCTCTCTGAAGAGCGAATGATAGACTGCAGTCTGCCCTTGTCCCTGGCGGTGTCAGCAGCGTACCAGATGGTGACGAAGGAGGTGAGGATGAACTCCATGAGTGTTCGCAGGCCGAACTTCTTCTGTACATCCTCGGCTGGACCTTCTTAGTGAGAGAGGTGATGTTTAGCTCCCACTTGCGGTCCTGGGAGATGATGGTGCCCAGGAAACGGAAGAAGAAGAAGACATACTTTATTAATCCCACAAGGGGAAATTCATTGTTCTTACTCTGGTGTTATTATTGTTATTAGTATGCACACAGTCTGAAATACACACACGCAACAACACACAGAGATGTCAGAGTGACGAGTCGGCCGCTCAGTGCCGCCCCGAGCAGTTGGGGGTTCAGGGCCCAGGAGGTGAACTGGCGCAACTACTCTGGTCCGAGCTGGACTCGAACCGGCGACCCTCGGGTTCCCATCCTAATCTTACGGACTGTACTACTGCTACTGGGGAGTTCATGGCTGAGGTTTCCTTTGTTGTGAATGACTGTTCAGTCGGAGTTAACCTCCCGTAGGTCGTAGATGAACGTTAGATGGCCAATGCTGAGCTAAACATGTTTACTAACCTCAGGTTTCTAACCTATTTTGCATTCCACACTTCTTTTGTTTGGGCCTTGTTGTATGAAGTTTTAAAGCCAAAGTGTATGATGAATGGCACAGCTACTGCTGGTGTTTGTTGTCCTCTCTCACGTGTGGCCGCGCACAGCAGATATGTACTATGTGTTACGTAGGTAAGTTATAGATAACGCAGGGAGGGGACAACAGCAATCTCATCAGACATTTCCTAAAAATAATCCTTGTTCACGAGTCCGAATCAAGTCTGAAGTCTTTTGAGAACAAGTCTAAAGTCAAGTCTGAAGTCACTGTGTGTGTGACTTAAGTCAGATTCCTCAGTAGAGGTCAACAGCCTCCCATCCTTACTGTACGCATCTTGGATGGTTCCCCTTTCTTCCACATGAGGTGGCGGACGGTTTTCCAGAAGCACCTTGGTGCTAGTCCTTCTCCATTGCTTCTCTGAAATTCTTCCCATACCCACTGCTTTGCCACTTTCACGACAGAGGCTGAAGCCTTTTGGGCCTGTCAGTACCTTGCAACCGACTCCTTCTTCAGTCAGACAGCTACCCCAACCACCGGTGTTCCACCACAAGGTTTGAGGATTACTGCCCCCTGAGGCATCGAAGACCTTGAGACCACAGCTCCCTGCTGCAACTTCAGCAATGGAAGCTTTGGACATTGACCACTCAGTATCATCACCATCACCGAGCTGGCCTTCTTTGCCAGCTTGCCCAGTTTGTTGGCTCCACAAGATCCAATGCCACCTCCCCAGCACACAGTAGCAAAGAAGATGACACTGGCCACTACAGACTGTTAGAACATCTGTAGCAGCCTGTTTTTGGTACCATCCGACCACACTTGTCTAGTCAGAATGACCTTCCAATGTCGTTGCTGTAGATTCTGGTAGTGTAGATCACTCGATGTCTTGTTCACTCCTGGCATATAGCTTGTTGTCATCCATGTAGAGGCTGTGACTGATGGTGGTTCCACTTTGGAACTACTATCCATAGTCAGTCTTTGTGATGATCTGGCTGAGGGGTTCAGGCCTATGCAGAACAGCAGCGGGGATAATCACATTGGTATATGGTGACTTGTTCAATTGGCTTTGTGTTGGCTTCCAGACTTGTTTTCCACAACCCCATTGAGTTCTTGATGAAGGCTATTAGTGTCCTGTTGATCTTGTACATTTCCAAGCATTCCAGTATCCATGTATGTGGCAGTGAGTTGTAGGCTTGTACCTTATCAATCTCTAGTTGTGATAGGAGATGTCCGAGCCGGTATGGCTCTTGTATTTGTGGTTTCACTCATAACTGAGGTAGACAAGTAGCATTAAGGACCTTGCCTAGTTCAAAGTGAGCATCAGAATGGGGAAGAAAGGCGATTTAAGTGAGTCTGAACGTGGCATGGTTGTTAGTGCCAGTCAGGCTGGTCTCAGTATTTCAGAAACCTAGTGATCTACCGGGATTTTAATAACCATCTCTAGGTTTTACAGAGAATGGTCCGGAAAAGACAAAATATCCAGTGAGCAGTTGTGTGGACGAAGATGCCTTGACGTCAGAGGAGATTGGGCAGACTGGTTCGAGATGACAGAAAGTCAACAGTAACTCGAATCACTCGTTACAACCGTACGCACAACATGTCGAACCTTGAAGCAGATGGGCTACAGCAGCAGAAGACCACACCGGGTGCCTCTCCTGTCAGCTAAGAACAGGAAACTGAGGTTACAATTGACACAGGGTCACCAAAACTGGACAATAGAAGATTGGAAAAACGTTGCCTGGTCTGATGAGTCTCAATTTCAGCTGCAACATTTAGATGGTAGAGTCAGAATTTGGTGTAAAAAACACAAAAGCATGGATCCACCCTGCCTCATATCAGTGGTTCAGGCTGGTGGTGATAGTGTAATGGTGTGGGGAAGTTTTTCTTGGCACACTTCGGGCCCCTTTGGGCCAACTGAGCATCGTTTAAATACGACAGTCTACCTGAGCATTGTTGCAGATCATGTCCATCTCTTTATGACCACAGTGTACCCATCTTCTAGCAAGGTGTACATAATAAACTGTCCAGTAGGATACGCCAGGGTTTGAGTGTGTATGAACATATTTTAAATTGTTGTCTTCTGCCTCTCCGTTCCCATTGGAAGTGGAGGTTTGAAGGCCACTGTATGAGGGAGCATTCTCCCAGCTTTACATGTTATGTTTGTCCTCTGATACTGCCCTAGGTAGCGCACGTCTGAATCCTTTTTGCACATCCTTGTTTCATTCTTCCTTTAATAAATACTGAAAGACAACAGTTTGATATAATCCATTTTTTTGTTTAATTCTGCTCCGGGAAATATACAATTTCCAAGACATCCCCTACAGAATCCTGTCTGTTTTTTAAGCAGTGCCATCTGAGGGCCGGAAGGTCACGGCTATCCAGTATTGGTTTTTGGCCTTGACCCTTGCGTACAGAGATTTCCTCTGATTGTTTGGATCTAGTGTTAATTTTGTGAGCCTTTTTAAAATTTAGTCTTAGTCCTGTGTCAAATGTCCTTGTTAGTTTTTGTCATATTTAGTCCACTGTTTACTTTTTTTTTTTAATCAAGTTTTAGTTGACTAAAAGTCCAGGTATTTTAGTCATTAACCATCATTTTAGTCTCTTCTAACTCATTAGTAAAATTTTGATTAGTAAAAAAAAATGGTTGTTGACGAACATATTTAATTTGGTTTCGTCTGACGAAAGTAACACTATTGGAATCTTTTATGATGTAATGTAGACAATGAAATCCCCAGATTCTTTGCATTTTCTTTGAGAAACATTATTCTTAAATTGTTGAACTATTTGCCAGTGCAGTCTTTCACAGAGTGGTGAACCCTTCCCCATCTTTACTGCAGAAAGACGATTTTCAAATCCAATCATGTGACTGACTTGTTGCAAGTTAACCTAATTAATTGAGATGTTCCACCGGGTGTTTTCTTTTAGCATTTCAAAAATTTTAGGCAAATAAACAGATTTCTCAGTTTCACTATTTGAAAAGCTGTCTTTGTGCTATAATTATGAGGTTTCTATTTAGATTTTTCACAGAGTGCCAACCTTTTTTGAAACTGGATTGTGGTATTTCACAAGGACAAAGCAAAAGAATTGAGAAAAGCCAGAAAGAAATTAAATAATTTACTGTAGAAATAATGGTCTTCCTCTTTCCTTTCTTCACGAGATCACCCCCCCCAAACATGAAACCATACTCTTAATTATCACATTAAACATAGTAAGAAGCTTTGTTTTGAAAGTAGCCATTCAAATGAAGCTTTACTTGCTTCAGACACATCTTCTGACTGTTGTCAAGCTGGTGCTGCTAACAATAATGACGTAGGACTGGCCTGTTGGGACTTTTCTGTTCTGGAAAGGTATAACACAGTAGATATTTCTGCATTCCACAGTTAGAGGTGACCACAGCAGTCTGGCTGGGTAAGTTTAGGCTGCCTGTGATGCTGTATATTTAAACAAGCAAATTATTTATTCTAGGATAAGTAATGAGAAGAAACTCTTTCAGTATTTGCACACTTTGTAGTTTGTAGTTTTGTCGCCTAAAACAAGAAAGATGATTAATTCAACTTTATCAAATTTATCTTATTTTATTCTTGGAGCTTATTTGCATGTTGGAAACTTAAGATACTTTTATTTCCTGATAACTGCTTTGCTTTACATTGTAATTGTTGCAGTCAACATGTCTCTCATTGTGGTTATCTGTATGAACAGAAGCTTACATGAACCTATGTACCTTTTTCTGTGCAGCCTGTTTGTAAATGAGCTGTATGGTAGTACAGGGTTGTTTCCATTCCTTCTGCTTCAGATTCTCTCTGACATTCACACTGTTTCTGCTCCCTTTTGTTACCTGCAGATTTTCTCTTTGTACTCTTATGGAAGTATAGAATTTGCCAATTTAGCCGTCATGTCTTACGACAGATATCTTGCTATCTGTTGTCCTCTACAATATAACACACGCATGACTTTAAACAAGGTATTTATATTTATCATTGTGATATGGTTGTACTCTTGTGTGAATATTCTAATTCCTTTAACCCTAAACATCCGGTTGACTCTGTGTGGACACATCATTAACAGTTTGTATTGTCATAACTACCTAGTAGTTAAGTTGGCGTGCTCTGACACCAGACTGAATGACATTTATGGACTTTTTGTTGTTGTTCTCTCCATCGTAGTCCCTCTGCTGCCAATAATTTTCTCTTACATAAAAATTCTTAAGGTTTGTTTTGCTGCTTCCAAACAGACCAGACAGAAAGCTGTCAGTACCTGCACACCTCAGCTTGTGTCTCTGTTGAACTTTTCCTTTGGCTGCAGCTTTGAGATACTTCAGAGCAGATTTGATATGACCGGTGTTCCCAGTGTGCTGCGTATCATTCTCTCTCTGTATTTTCTCATCATACAACCACTTTTGAATCCTATCATGTATGGAATGCAAATGTCCAAAATCAGAAGAACATTTAAGCATCTGTTCTGTTTTAAACTGTTCACTGGTCAGATTGATACCATGTAAGTGCAATAAAAAAGTGTCAGTAAATAATTTTTAATATCTCGCAATGAAATGTTCTGGTTGAAAACATGAATGGAATGGAAACAAATGTCTTTCTATTAATGTTAATGTGAAGTGTGGTACATTTAAAATAACAAAGTAGAACAACATTAAAATGTTAACATAAGGTATTTATTGTGGCCATTATGAAATATTTATCCACATGCATCCCAGTACTTATGACCCAGAGAGAAAGTGTTTGTCACCTCATGTTTACCCAGAGCAATACACACCTATATATTAATAGAAGTAAAGACTTTCGGTTAGACAATGTGTGTGTGAATGATTTTAAAGCAATTTACTATTAACTATGTAGTTAATGTGGCAAAACAACTCTTCGAAGTTTATTGTCATAGTACAGCATAATAATTGTGCCCTGGCTCTCTCATCCTTGAGATAAATACAGACTATCTATAACATAACAATTACAGGTAAGGTATACGATTCTACATGTACTTTTTGTCAAACGCAGTGAATATCTAATTATGGCTCTATAAATGGGAAACATGGTGGCCACACAGCACTGTTCCAGCCATGATTTGAGAGTCAGTAACATTAAATGACTTGCCCACAGACGAAAGTAAATAGAAAAGGATGAAACAATCCACATGTTATATATCATTTTAGTATTGTTTTATCAATGGGGTTTTTGCAGCGCATTGATACTGTGAAGTCAAGATCACTGTAATCAGTTTAACACATTGCTCGCTTCAACGTTACATCTACTTGACTAAGTCCCCCTCCTTAAAGGTTAAATTATTTATATTTAATTATATCATAACAATTTAATAATGCATTGCATACAAACAGCACTTTTAACACCAAAAAAGCAATATCAGAAGCCTACTGGTCCTACCAGGCTGGACATGTAGTCTGCCAAAATACGTATCCCCATCCAAAATGCACAGATGATGGCCTACTATCAAGTATTTAATTTTGGACTAATAAAAAGGATGAATATGGAGACGTTTGTTGTTTCCTAGCAAAAGTTACAGTGGGATACAAAATATAAACTGGGATCCAGTGAATTTCTAGTACACTAGAACTTAATTCTGTTCATTAAGCCTTAAGAAGTGTTGCATGTACTGTAACTTGAGCTAAATAATATAATTTAACAAAACTATAACTAAGTTACTGAAACATACTAAAACATTGCCTTATATACTAAACAAGAAATTTTGAAAGCTTGAACATTGCCTTTGTGTCCATTGGCCCAGATTGAATGTGCCCCTCTGAAAAAACAACTGGCCCCAACGTGGCCTCCTCAATTAAATTGGTCTAGAAAAACCATTGCAGTCAGCTGATACTAAAGTTAAAGTTTATCTGTTAGTCAGACACATAGACGGAAGTGTGTCCAGGTTACACTTTTAGACTGTGGACTAGTCCACGTGGACCTGCTCTCAGTAGATCTTATTTACCAAATAAAATATTTTAAGTGGTTACTGGACTGGATCAGAATCAGGATTATTGCCAGGTACATTTTCACATACGAGGAATTTGCCTTGGTATATATTGGTGCTCACAGTACACATGCACATAAATATATAAAAAGTAAGGAGATCAAAACATACAGGAGATACAAAAATTACAATAATACTATAATACAATGCTGACAGCCATCCATTCATCCGCTTATCCAGGGTCGGGTCGCGGGGGCACCAGCTCCAGCAGGGCACCCCAAACTTCTCTTTACCGAGCCACATTAACCAGCTCTGACTGTTGGATCCCGAGGCGTTCCCAGGTTAGTGTGGAGATATAATCTCTCCACCTATTCCTGGGCCTCCCCAGAGGCCTCCTCCCAGCTGGACATGCCTGGAACACCTCCCTAGGGAGGCGTCCAGGAAGCATCCTTACCAGATGCCCAAACCACCTCAACTGGCTCCTTTCAACGCAAAGCAGCAGCGGCTCTACTCTGAGCTCCTCGCGGATGGCCGAGCTTCTCACCCTTGTCTCTAAGGGAGACACCAGCCACCCACATGAGGAAACCCATTTCGGCCGCTTGTACCCGCAATTTCGTTCTTTCGGTCATGACCCAGCCTGACCGTAGGTGAGGGTAGGAACGAAAATTGACCGGTATAAATTGACACGGACATACACCTTCTCCAGATCTACAAAGCGCATGTAGACTGGATGGGCATACTCCCAAGCCCACTCTAGGATCCTTGAAAGAGTAAAGAGCTGGTCAGTTGTTCCACGACTGGGATGAAAACAGCGTTGTTCCTCTTCGATCTGAGGTTCGACTATCGGCCGAACCCTTCATTCCAGCACCTTGGAGTAGACTTTGGACGGGTCCCCGCTTCCCCCTCCTGAGATGGCGGACAGTTCTCCACAAACACTTTGGTGCAGACCGAAAGTCCTTCTCCATGTCTTCTCCGAACGTCTCCCACACCTGCTGCTTTGCTTCTGCCACAGCAGAGGCTGCAGTCCTTCGGGCCTGTCAGTACCTTGCAAACGCCTATGGAGTCCTCTGAGGCAACAAATCCAGGAAGGCCTCTTTCTTCAGTCCGACGGCTTCCCTGACCACCGGTGTCCACCATGGTGTTCGAGGGTTACCGCGCCTTGAGGCACCCAAGACCTTGAGATCACAGCTTTCCGCTGCAGCTTCAGCAATAGAGGCTTTGAACATTGCTCACTCATGTTCAATGTCCCCAACCTCCACAGGAAGGCCAGAAAAACTCCGCTGGAGGTTTGAGTTGAAGATCTCAGAGACAGGGGCCTCCTCCAGACATTCCCAGTTCACCCGCACTACCCGTTTGGGCTTACCAGGCCCCCACCCCCTGACCCAATGCTGACAAGTATGTGTAAAAGTTCACAACATGAGCATAAAGTTGTGTTGTTGTAAAGTGTGGGGACAGGTGTGTGTGTGTGTGTGTGTGTGTGTGTGTTTAGAGAGGGGGGCATGAGAGTCAGTGATAGTGGGGACCCGGGCCTTGTTGGGGAAGCCCACTGCCATCGGAAAGAAACAGTTTCTGTGGTGAGAGGTCTTGGTCCTGATGGACCGTAGCCTCCTGCCAAAGGGGAGTGTCTGAAACAGTTTATTTCTGGGATGGGAGGGGTCCGCCACAATCTTTCCTCCACACCTCAGAGTCTTGGAGGTGTACAGGTCCTGAAGAGACGGAAGGTGACAACCAATCACCTTCTCTCTGAAGAGCGAATGATAGACTGCAGTCTGCCCTTGTCCCTGGCGGTGTCAGCAGCGTACCAGATGGTGACGAAGGAGGTGAGGATGAACTCCATGAGTGTTCGCAGGCCGAACTTCTTCTGTACATCCTCGGCTGGACCTTCTTAGTGAGAAGGTGATGTTTAGCTCCCACTTGCGGTCCTGGGAGATGATGGTGCCCAGGAAACGGAAGAAGAAGAAGACATACTTTATTAATCCCACAAGGGGAAATTCATTGTTCTTACTCTGGTGTTATTATTGTTATTAGTATGCACACAGTCTGAAATACACACACGCAACAACACACAGAGATGTCAGAGTGACGAGTCGGCCGCTCAGTGCCGCCCCGAGCAGTTGGGGGTTCAGGGCCCAGGAGGTGAACTGGCGCAACTACTCTGGTCCGAGCTGGACTCGAACCGGCGACCCTCGGGTTCCCATCCTAATCTTACGGACTGTACTACTGCTACTGGGGAGTTCATGGCTGAGGTTTCCTTTGTTGTGAATGACTGTTCAGTCGGAGTTAACCTCCCGTAGGTCGTAGATGAACGTTAGATGGCCAATGCTGAGCTAAACATGTTTACTAACCTCAGGTTTCTAACCTATTTTGCATTCCACACTTCTTTTGTTTGGGCCTTGTTGTATGAAGTTTTAAAGCCAAAGTGTATGATGAATGGCACAGCTACTGCTGGTGTTTGTTGTCCTCTCTCACGTGTGGCCGCGCACAGCAGATATGTACTATGTGTTACGTAGGTAAGTTATAAATAACGCAGGGAGGGGACAACAGCAATCTCATCAGACATTTCCTAAAAATAATCCTTGTTCACGAGTCCGAATCAAGTCTGAAGTCTTTTGAGAACAAGTCTAAAGTCAAGTCTGAAGTCACTGTGTGTGTGACTTAAGTCAGATTCGAATCCTAGTCTCAAACTCGAGTCCCCATCTCTGCCACCTCAGTAGAGGTCAACAGCCTCCCATCCTTACTGTACGCATCTTGGATGGTTCCCCTTTCTTCCACATGAGGTGGCGGACGGTTTTCCAGAAGCACCTTGGTGCTAGTCCTTCTCCATTGCTTCTCTGAAATTCTTCCCATACCCACTGCTTTGCCACTTTCACGACAGAGGCTGCAGCCTTTTGGGCCTGTCAGTGCCTTGCAACCGACTCCTTCTTCAGTCAGACAGCTACCCCAACCACCGGTGTTCCACCACAATCCTCCTGTTTTTTATTAACCCTGTTACAACGTTTTTGATACGTGTGGCTGGCATCAAAAATTTAAATCATTTTCCAAAAATATCAGCTTTCTCAGTTTCTACATTTTGAAAAGCTTTCTATTATTATTAAACCTTTATTTAACCAGGAAAATCCCATTGAGATTACTAATCTCTTTTTCAAGGGAGTCCTGGCCAAGACAGCGGCACAGATCACAACAATTCAGTACATTTCAGACAATTTCATAACAATTTCATAAGACTATTTAAAAACATTTACAAACCATAGATTTCATTTCCAAACCTTTGAGCAAGAGTTTAAATTGGCCTATTGAAACCAGTTCCTTTAATTTCCAGAATTTTTGTAAATTGTTCCATGTTGTGGGGGCAGAAAAGTGAAATGCCACCTTACCAGCTTCTGTGCTTGGTACAGACAGTAGCAGTGAGTCTTGTGAGCGTAAAGAATACAGTCCAGCCCCTTTTGGTTGAATATATTCACACAGATATGAGGGGAGCAGACGCAGAATACCCTTATAAATAAACATATACCAATGACTGAGTCTACGATTTTCCAGTGCTGGCCAGTGTTATTTTAAATTAATTATGGGGTTTCAAAGTTTTGCACATCACATTTTGTTTCTATTAACATTTTTCACAGAGTGCCAACCTTTTTTGAAACTGGGTTGTGGTATTTCACAAGGACAAAGCAAAAAAAATGAGAAAAGCCAGAAAGAAATTAATTAAATGTTTGATTTACTGCAGCAGTAATGGTCTTCCTCTTCCCTTGCTTATTAATTATCAAGAAAGTGTCACTTACAAACGTTAAGAAGCTTTGTTTTGAAAGTAGCCATTCAAATGAAGCTTTACTTGCTTCAGACACATCTTCTGACTGTTGTCAAGCTGGTGCTGCTAACAATAATGACGTAGGACTGGCCTGTTGGGACTTTTCTGTTCTGGAAAGGTATAACACAGTAGATATTTCTGCATTCCACAGTTAGAGGTGACCACAGCAGTCTGGCTGGGTAAGTTTAGGCTGCCTGTGATGCTGTATATTTAAACAAGCAAATTATTTATTCTAGGATAAGTAATGAGAAGAAACTCTTTCAGTATTTGCACACTTTGTAGTTTGTAGTTTTGTCGCTTAAAACAAGAATGATGATAAATTCAACTTTATCAAGTTTATCTTATTTTATTCTTGGCGCTTATTTGCATGTTGGAAACTTAAGATACTTTTATTTCCTGATAACTGCTTTGCTTTACATTGTAATTGTTGCTGTCAACACGTCTCTCATTGTGGTTATCTGTATGAACAGAAGCTTACATGAACCTATGTACCTTTTTCTGTGCAGCCTGTTTGTAAATGAGCTGTATGGTAGTACAGGGTTGTTTCCATTCCTTCTGCTTCAGATTCTCTCTGACATTCACACTGTTTCTGCTCCCTTTTGTTTTATACAGATTTTCTGTTTGTATACATATGGACATGTACAATTTAGTAACTTAGCCGTCATGTCTTATGACAGATATCTTGCTATCTGTTGTCCTCTACAATATAACACACTTATGACTTTGAATAAGGTGTGTATCCTTATTTTTGTGGCATGGTTGTACTCTTTTGTGACTTTTCTAATTGTTTTATCCTTAAACATCCGTTTGGCACTATGTGGAAACATCATTAGTAGTTTGTATTGTCAGAACTACATAGTAGTTAAGTTGGCATGTTCTGATACAAAAGTGAATAACATTTATGGACTTGTTGGTATTGTTTTCTCTGTTGTAATCCCCCTGCTTCTAATCTTTTATTCTTACATAAAAATTCTTAAGGTTTGTTTTGCTGCTTCCAAACAGACCAGACAGAAAGCTGTCAGTACCTGCACACCTCAGCTTGTGTCTCTGTTGAACTTTTCTTTTGGGGGCTGCTTTGAGATACTTCAGAGCAGATTTGATATGACGAGTTTTCCCAGTGTGCTGCGTATCTTTCTGTCTCTGTATTTTCTCCTCATACAACCACTTTTGAATCCTATCATGTATGGAATGCAAATGTCCAAAATCCGAAGAACATTTAAGCATCTGTTCTGTTTTAAACTGTTGATGGGACAGAGAGATACCATGTAAGTGTAATAAAAGGTGTCCGTAAATAATTACTAATATCTCGTTGAAATAAGATGATTGCAAACATGAAACTGAATGGAAACAAAGATGTCTTTCTATTATTGTTGATGTGGTGTGTACTATATTTAAAATAACATAACAATATTGACATTTTGTGTTTATTGTTGTGATTTTAATATATTGTATATCCACATCTATCCCAGTACTCAAAACCCAGAGAGAATTTGTGTCTCCTAAATGTTCACACAGAGCACGACACCTAGTACTTGTTAGAACTTTAATTTAAATAACATACATAGAAATGATTTTAAAGCAGAAATAACTAGTGACTTTGTAGTTCAGGTTTGTTGTGACAGTACGGTGAAATGTTTGGTCCTGGTTCTCTCTGTAAATGCACAATCCACCCATGATTTGTGTGTAAGGTAATGTTAAATGACTTGCCCACAAACATTCAGCTTTCTTTCTAGTTTAGAGACATGCTACTGTTATGATGTAAGTATAAACATAAATACTGTTCATTCTTACGTAAGTCTTTCCTAATTGTGATGCTGCATGTCTGAAACAAAGGCAAATAGTCTGTGTTTGACAGAAGCAGAATGTATTTAGGACTTGGAATGAGGGTTGAATGTCTTTTAGTTAGTGAAGTTTAGTTTTAAAGACTTGAGGACTGCAGTTGATTTATTTTGTCTTAGATAATATGAAGATGTAAAACAAACAAACTGTAAAACTGCTCTAAACTGCTGACCTTTTACCAAATTTCAGTCCAAAATAATAAATCAAACTGATGTTTTGTGGAAGTACGTGACACTATAGGCCTGTTTTCCTGCTGCGATTACAAACACGTAAAGAAACTTCAGCAAAACACTTTTCTGTGCTTTGACCTTTTATTATATTCTGGATTACAGATTAAGATTCTTTTCCCCTCTCATGCACGTGATGTTGAATTTACACGGTTTGATTTAACTGTAATTTTTGCTAAGAAGATTGCCTCCCATTTTGTCGGTTCATATTTTTAACATTCAACTGATACTGAAGCTAAAGTTTATCTGTTAGTCAGACACATGGATAACACATGGATAAGGCCAGACTTTTAGACTCTGGACTGGCCTATGTGGACCTGCTCTCAGTAGATCTTAAATATAGAATAAAATAGCTTCAGTGGTTGCTGGACTGAAGTATGGAGTGACTCAAAGATCTTTTCTCTGCCCTTTCTTTTATGCATCTTCTTTTTTATACCACAGGGTATTTTAATTTGACATTTTAACATAGAGTAAACATAGAAGTAAAACACTATCTTTTATATGAGTATTTATCTTTGAGAGACCAGGTGTAGTAGAATTTTCTCAAATTCATTGAATACAAATCGGAGATCCTTCGAACAGACCTTTAGGTAAAATCTGGGATGGGCTCCACCCCTGCGTTGCCAGAATCTTATGGCTCTTGATATAAACTAACGCTGTAAGAGAGAAAGAACTCAAAGAACTTAACGTAGATGGACATTTCAAATACATTTTAAATGGTTAAAATCCGTTCAGTCCCTGTGTTGCCCAAAAATTTGAAGGCGTGGGTTTTGAGGTGTGTAACATCAACAGGAGACTGTATAAGCTTACCTGGGGGAGAACAAAACTGATGGGGATGGTATTGGGGTTAGTTTGTAGTAGCGTTGACAGCGCCACCTAGGGGATTTTCACCCCGAGCAAATTCTTAGGAAATGTAACCACTTAGGTACTCGGAGAGGTTCAACAACACTTGACCAGAAATTTATTTTATTAACAATATTTCTTTTTAACAAAAAAGGGAAGGTAGGTGACCCAAATCCCAACAACATCCCCGTCTAGAGCTCATTCATGTTTCCAACAGTTAACACCCACAATTTCAATAATCCAATCACAATCCCCCAAAAACCTGACATACGGCACTTACCCGAGGCATCTGGTCTTGTTTCTCTGGAGTCTGTCAGGAGGAAGGGTAACCCACTGGATGTGTTTCCCAGTTTTAGGACCTCCAGGAGTTGCCGATCTTGGCAGAATTAAGGCCGACGCTGCAAACCAGACCGATCTATGGTACCGTGAGTAACATTGTAAATAACCTGGTCACTGTTATTGAACTGCGATAACACACGCTGAACTGTTGTGATCTTTCTTTGCTGTTTTGGCTTTGTGGGGACCCACAGTAAAAATACGGGTCAGAGTTTGGAGTTGTCATATTTGTGGTGATTGTGAACTGGATTGGACTGAACTGTGTTAGGGTTGTGAGAGACACCCAACAGACTTTATGTGGATTGAACTCACTCTCTCACACACACACACACACACATACACACACACACACACACACACACACACACACACTGCTGTGTTAGATTTATGAAAACATGCACACGGAAAATGGGCTGAGTTGTGGTCTATTTAGTTTTGTGCAGTAATTGTTTTGGTGATGTTTATTTGTTGGCTATTTGCTATTAGTTAATTGTTTTGTATAGTTTGACTAAGCTATTTTTGTTCCATGCAACTGGTTTAGTTTCTGGTTTGCAACCCATACTTGTTTATTACAGCAGTGTGTAACATCACTATGCTTGCCGTAGCCTGGTTTATTCACTCCAAACCAGCTGATTGAAAAGCAATCTAATTGAACACACCTTTGTGGGAGATAATCCACAAACCACCCCATTGCCTGGTCAGATAAACCAATACTGTTCAACCTCTGTTTCAAAATAAGATGGTCAACAGTATCAAAAGCTTTTTGGCTGAATTGGCGGCCGCTGGCAACATCCGCCTGAAGCAACCTCCATGTGGTCCAGCATATAATCTAATATTTAACAACAAAAGTAAACTACATGTATAGTGAATGGAAGTTGCTAAAGAGTGAGTTTAATAAGCATAAACACGCAAAACATTATGTTTTAATCTGCTCAGTCTCTCATCCACCGCAGCTGTGTTTTGGTTTTACACAAGCACAGTGCTAGTTCAGATAAGAGCTTATTGTTACAAACAAGCTAAAGTGAAAGCTGTCTGTCTTTAGTAACTGTTCAGCTTAGTTTGCCACTTACATTAAAATATGGCACATTATAAACTCAGCTGGTGGCTGAGACAGACCCTCCTCTCTTCCAGCAGAAGCAGAGGGACTGAGCTGTTCATTCTTTCTAAACTTCACTCAGGATGTTGATGTCAGGAATAGGATTTATTTTACTGACCTGTTAGATTTATTTCCAGTGAGCTATAAGTGATTAAAACATTACATTATATACTAAAGAAGACATTTTGAGAGCTTGAACATTGCCTTTGTCTCTTTTGTCCTGGATTGAATGGGCCCCTCTGACAAAACAACTGGCCCCAGCCTGGCCCCATTAATAAAATTGGTCTAGAACCGCCACTGGACTTTCCTCTTTGATAAAGCTTATAGTTAGGGCTGGCTCAGGTGAGTCCTGAACCCTTAGTTCCCTTAGTTATCCTGCTATAGGCCTAGACTGCCGGGGGATTTCCCATGATGCACCGAGCTCCTCTCTCCACCTCACTAGCTTGTTACTAGCTCGACTTCTTCTCTTTCCTGTATTGGGCTTTTTTGTCCCTCTCCTCTCTCCACAGAATTTAATGGTGCTGCCCAGTTCCCAGTAGTCCTAGTGACAATTTAGTGTGCAGGAAGAAAGGAGAAAACCTAATCTGCCACGCTGAGAACATAAAATCTTCAGTAATGTGTCATATTAAGAGGATATTGTGCTTGTGAACATACATACCCTAACATTTGGGACCACTTTTTAATCACTGGTTCCTAATCTTTTTGGCTTGTGACCTTTTAGAGCCAGTTAATGCCTGCTGGTAACCTCGTCACAGGTTGTCTATAAACTGTTAGCAACTTCACCAAAGTATGATGTTTCCTTTCAGATTGTTTTTTTTCCCCCCAACACGTTAAACTCTAGTGTTTAACTAGGACAAAGCAAACAATTTAAGAAAAGCCACCAAAAATTAACGACACCTTCCAAAATAAAACATTGTCTTGGTTAAATGTCACATTAAATTTAAAAAAAATTTCATTGCCTTACTGTCAGTGGGCTCAAAACTCACTTGAAATGAAGCACACGCCTGTTTCCTCCGTTGCTTCCATCAGCCACTATTCTGCTTTTAATGTGAGGTCTCCGGGTGGGATTCAGCCCTGTGCGCTCCCGAGCCTCTCAGACTACAGCGACAACACGGCAGCTCACGACATGCAGTCCACTAACAGCATAAAACAACCGGCTCCCAGCAAAACACAGGCTCCACGTAAGGATCCAAAACTACAATAAAGGTTCAGATGATGTCCAGTTAGAGCAAAGTGAGCATTAGTAAAGCTGCAGAAACACAGAGAAAGTCACGTTAGCTCATCGGCTAACGCTGAGCAGGTGCAAAGTTCTATCGCTTTCCACATTACTTCACCAACTAACACCACCAGTGTTACTATCCTGTGTACCACTGTTGATTTAGCCTGAAAGGATGTAACGGTGAAAAGCAAATGTGGAGCGATTTGTTTAGTAACGTTAGCTTATAGTGATGCAGCCAGCTAACGCTACAGCAGCTCGACCTGCCGCTGTTTGCTCCGTAACATTCAGTTTGTTTATTGTGGTTTTACCGATACTCAGGTACACAGCTGCTCCACCTCTCCGTTGCTGTAACTAACGTGACATAACATAAAACACTGCAACAAAACGGCCACAATAACACAGAGAAAGAGCCATCCGCTAACACTACTTACAGTAAAGTTACTGACTGCAGTCTGACTTTTATAAAGTGTGATGCAATCTCGTTAAAATATCCAGTCAAGCTCACTGTTTCATTATCATCCAGTACATGTAGCTGTACTGACAGTGCTGAGCCAGATTCACAGATAGTAAAGATGGTTACTGAAAGCAGCCGGTGAGCTAACGATGTAGCAAGTCAGCTAAATGCAGTAAATGTACCGTGATCATGTAACGAGCACGGATTATTACTGGAACGTTGCAGTGGGAGTTTCCCTGAGTTTCCAGCTCTGTCTGTTCTCCCTGTCTGTCTATAGCCGCTGTCACTCTGCCTTTTTCCGGGAGTATTGAGCCAATATGTGCACTGAATGAAAAGGTACGGCGCCGGTGATGATCTGCCTCTGAGATGATCGAAGTAACAGAGCCTGAACATGTCTGGTGAAAAGCCACAGCCTGCATGCTGGTGTTCCTGCGTTTATTGTGGTATTTCTGTAAGAAAGTGGTTTGTGTTTCGGATTATGCTCGCTCATGAGTTCAAGCGAGCACACGTACGAGCACACACCTGGTTGCAATATTAGACCCGCACCGCTAGTGGCCGCTGGAAACTCCATAATGCCCCTTTAAAGTTATTAAGAAGCTATGTTGTGAAAATAGCCATTCAAATCAAGCTTCACTTGAAGGAGCTCTGCTAACAATAATGATGTAGGACTGGCCTGTTGGGATGTTTCTGCTCTCTAAAGGTATATATCAGCATGTCTGACAGTTAGAGGTGACCACAGCAGTCTGGCTGGGTAAGTTTAGGCTGCCTGTGATACTGTACATTTAGACAAACTAGTTATTCTGGGATGATTGATGAAAACAAACTTTTTCAGTATTTGCACACCCTGTTTGTAGTTGTTTTGTCTTTTAAAAGGAGAAAGATGATTAATTCAACTTTATCAAATTTATCTTATTTTATTCTTGGAGCTTATTTGCATGTTGGAAACTTAAGATACTTTTATTTCCTGATAACTGCTTTGCTTTACATTGTAATTGTTGCAGTCAACATGTCTCTCATTGTGGTTATCTGTATGGACAGAAGCTTACATGAACCTATGTACCTTTTTCTGTGCAGCCTGTTTGTAAATGAGCTGTATGGTAGTACAGGGTTGTTTCCATTCCTTCTGCTTCAGATTCTCTCTGACATTCACACTGTTTCTGCTCCCTTTTGTTACCTGCAGATTTTCTGTTTATATACATATGGAAGTATAGAAATTAGTAACTTAGCCATCATGTCTTACGACAGATATCTTGCTATCTGTTGTCCTCTACAGTATAACACACACATGACTTTGAACAAGGTATTCATCTTTATCATTGTGGTATGGTTGTACTCTTTTGTGAAATTTGTAATTATTTTATCTTTAAACATCCGGTTGACTCTGTGTGGACACATCATTAACAGTTTGTATTGTCAGAACTACCTAGTAGTTAAATTAGCATGTTCTGACACCAAACTGAATAACATTTATGGACTTTTTAGTATTGTTCTCTCCATCGTAGTCCCTCTGCTGCCAATAATTTTCTCTTACATAAAAATTCTTAAGGTTTGTTTTGCTGCTTCCAAACAGACCAGACAGAAAGCTGTCAGTATCTGCACACCTCAGCTTGTGTCTCTGTTGAACTTTTCTTTTGGCAGCAGCTTTGAGATACTTCAGAGCAGATTTGATATGACCGGTGTTCCCAGTGTGCTGCGTATTATTCTCTCTCTGTATTTTCTCATCATACAACCACTTTTGAATCCTATCATGTATGGAATGCAAATGTCCAAAATCCGAAGAACATTTAAGCATCTGTTCTGTTATAAACTGTTGACTGGTCAGAGAGATACCATGTAAGTGCAACTAAATAATTCTCAATATCGTCACATATTGTTGAAATGTGCTAACTGAAAACATGAAACTGGATGGAAACAAATGTCTTTCTGTCACTGTTTATGTGGAGTGTACTACATTTAAAATTACAATATAACAACAATATTGAGAAGTTTAACGTAAGGTATATGTTGTGGTCATTATAATATATTTGAATAATCTCAGTGTATAACACTGTTGTAAAATGACAGATAAATCTATCTTATACTTTGTACCTTATGTCTACAAGCATCCCAGTACTCCCAGACAGAAATTGTGTCAACTTCATGTTTACACAGAACAATACACACCTGTGTGTGTGTGTGTATGTGTATGTGTGTGTGTGTGTGTGTGTGTGTGTGTGTGTAAAAAGGTAAATCTTTAATTTAGACTATAAACTATATATAAATTCAGAGCAGAATTAACTATTGCCTATGTCATTAAAGTGGGAAAACAAGTTAAAAGTTCAAGTTTATTGTGACAGGACAGTGAAATGTGCCCTGTCTCTCTCATACTTCTGTACATAAATATATACAGACCATTCATAACATGATAACTAAAGGGGGGTTATATGATTCTACACATCATTTTGTCAACATCTCCTCACAGTCCACTAGCTGTCTGCTCTGTGTGTGCACAGAAATCAGTCCAATGATTGTCTTGAAGAAGAATGTGAAGAAGAAGAATACAATCTCTGCTACTGTAAACCGTTCTAAACTGCTGTAAAAAGAATCGCATTGTGGTATATTTCATAATTGTATATTTCCTTGTGGGTAAATGAACAAATAAAGAGGTAAAATTTATTAAAGTGAGAAAAGCAGACAGTTACACCAGCAGGGGCAGAGACCTCACACACCTAAAGACGAGGGTCTGACTCAGAGAAACAGAAAACTAAAACATTTAACGGTGGGAGATAATTGTGGAGTCTACAAGAAAAGCCTTGAGCAACAGTGGAAGTTCCTTTCTCCCAGGAAAGGGGTCTTCCTAAGATAAAACAGTCTCCCAGATGCTCATTCTATCCCACACACTGATACAGTGTCATTATAATAAGGGGCAAAGTACATAAGTTAATGATACAGAAGTATATACATGTAAAATCACATTTTTGCACAGCACACCTGTAATTTCATCTATACTAATCTGACACATTACCTATGAGCATGATTTCTTGAGGTATAAATCACACACATCTTTAACTTTATTTAGGAGCACATACTGAATAATAATAAGAAGAAGATACTTTTACACATGTTGCGAAATTCATTCCCTGCACTTTAACCTTGAGGCACTTTAACAACAAACTGGATATTTGACTATGATTAGAGTTAAGCATTCGCTGATATAAAGTGATAACAATAATACTTGTTTGTGTTTTCAAACAGAAATAAGCATTCACCCGTGAGATTTAACTGTAATGTTTGCTAAGAGATGCCTCCAATCCAGTCAGTTTATACTTTTAACATTCAACTGATACTGAAGTTGGAGTTTATCTGTTAGTCAGACACATGGACGACTCAAGTGTGTCCAGGTTTGTCAGGTGGGGGTATGGTGAGCAGGTTGGTGGACCCAAATACAGGACACAGAGCGGAGCAGGTACTGTTCAAAAGGTTTTATTGTGGCAACACAAAGCGAGCACTCTTACAAACATAGTGGCTGAGTCCAAGTAATAGCAGGGAAAACAGAGACAGGCAGGCAGGGACAACAGGGGGCAACAGAGAGGCAGGCAGGCAGGCAGAGTGATAATTGGTGGAACAGATGGAACACTTGACAGGCAGACATGGGGAAAAATTAATAACCAGCACAGACAGAACACGTTACAAAATACCAGACAAGAATCTAACTTCAGACAATAACAGAAACCCATGTAAACAGACAAACACCGACCAACTAGAACACAGTACAGTACTGAGCAGACTAAACCAAAATGATGCAGAGAAAGAACTAGAAGCAAATACTACAGCATGAACTAAGGCACAGGACCATGAATAAAGACATGGAACTAAAAACCAAACTCCTCAACAAGACACACAGACAGGATCATGACCTCCCACAAGGTCCCCTGACGTCCCTAAACCAAAAACCCACCCAAAAAAACAAAAAGTCCAAGACCCAACCAGGGTGGCCAGAGGGAGGACTGGAGGAGGGCCAGAACAAACAAAAAAAACTGCCGGTCCAGGGCGCAAACAGGGGGGCCAGACAGGGAATTCTCAGGTGGATGGCCTGTGGGCAGAGCAGGGCAAGGGAACAGTTTGGGGGAACGAGCCAACAGGCATATCAGCACCAGGGAACGGGACAGGTTAGGCCCTCGGCAGTCAGACTTCACCTGGAAGCTCCCTAAAGCTATGAAGACAAAGACAGATAGCCTCTATCACAGACAGATGCAGCCATTCAACTAGATTATTGAGCACTCTCAGATCTGATTGGCAGACAGCTCAGTATCATTATAACATAATAGTGTGTTGCAGTACTGGGGGAACAAATTACATGTTATCAGCCTTGTGAAATGGGCAGTAAGCAAAAAGGCTGTTTGAATTGAAATGGAGTGATCAGGCTTGTTGAACATGCACATGTTGAGCTTGTTTATTATAATTTGTAGGTGTGATGTTTAGTTTTGAATAAGAAATGCTTTGCAATGGGGAATACATATAGTAATTGAGTGGGGAAAATTATATTTCCTGTGTTACGAAAGGATTGAAAAGTGAATGACATGCTGGAATCATTTGTGTCGACAGAGGAGGTTGGATATTGGTTGTAGTAGGGTGAATGCTTGATAATGGCTTACAAAATAGTTTACAAAAGGATGAGCACTAAGGTATGCGGCATTCAGACCAAACACAAATTTAATCCACGCAACGCTTTCCTTGCGGGGGTTTTATCGCTGAACAACTGCTGAGTGTTCACACACAACGCGATAATGCGAATAAACACAGCCCGCGATTACTCCAGCTGTATGAACCCAAAGTAAACATTTTGCTGTGATTAAATAACAATAAATAGATCAAACTGATGCTGAAATAACTACAATATGATGCAGATTTGTTAAACATATCAATTCATGCTTTGTCAGGTCTGTCAGCAGGACCGAAACTTCTAAAATGTTTGTTTTCTGAAAGGAGTTCGGATCGATCAGGGCTATGCTAACCTGTTCACAGTAAAATACAACAATAGAATCAGAATCAGACATACTTTATTCCCTGATGGGAAATTCTTTTGTCACAATTTGTCACACTTGTCAAAAGTAGATAAATAAAGAGTATATAAATGATACGTAGAGTATAAATATAAAATATAAAGACAAATATAAAATAAATATACATTATTAAGAGTTATTATTGTGAACCAAAAAGTGCTAATGAATAAATAGCAGCAGAGAACATTGCACATTAATTATTAAACCGATAATATTGCACAAAAATAGATAATACAGTCCAGTTTAAAAACTAAGTATCCAAGTGTCTGATACGGATGTCAGTGTCCGTTTGATGGCCACAGGCAAGAATGACTTCCTGTGGCGCTCTGTGGTGCATTTTGGGGGAATGAGTTTTGCACTGAAAGTTATCCAGTGTTTGAGCAACACGTCATGGAGTGGGTGGGAGACATTGTCCAAGATGACATGTAGTTTGGACAGCATTCTCCTCTCTGACACCACCGAAAGAGTCCAGCTCCACGTTACTGGCCTTGTGGATCAATTTGTTGAGTCTGTTAGCGTCCGCTAACCTCAACTTGCTGCCCCAGCATGCAACAGCAAACAGGACAGCACTGGCCACCACAGACTCATAAAACATCCTCAGCATCGTCCTGGAGATGTTGAAGGACCTCAGCCTCCTCTGAAAATAGAGACGGCTTTGGCCCTTCATGTAGAGGTCTTGCAGTCCAGTTTATTGTCCAAGTGCACTCCCAGGTATTTGTAATCCTCCACAATGTCCACAGGGACCCCCTGGATGGAAACAGGGGTCACTGGTGCCTTTGCTCTCCTTACATCCACAACCAGCTCTTTAGTCTTTGTCACGTTGAGCTGCAGATGGTTCTGTTCTGTGACAAAGTCCCCCACCACAGCCTCGTCACCCTGCTGATACATCCAACCACAGCAGAGTCATCAGAAAACTTCTGAAGATGCAGGACTCTGTGGTAGTTGAAGTCCATGCTGTAGATGGTGAAGAGGAAGGGAGAGAGGACCGTCCCCTGCGTGGCCCCGTTGTTGGTGACCACGCTGTGTGACACACAGTGTTGCAGGCGCACATACTGTGGTCTGCCAGTCAAGTAGTCAACAATCCAGGACACGAGGGGGGCATCCACCTGCATCGTTGTCAGTTTCTCACCCAGCGGGGCCGGCCGGATGGTGTTGAAAGCACTGGAGAAGTCAAAAAACATGACCCTCACAGTGCTCGCTGGCTTGTCCAGGGGGGCGTAGGTGCAGTTGAGCAGGAAGATGATGGCGTCCTCAACTCCCAGTCGGGGCTGGTAGTCGAACTGGATGGGATCCAGAAGAGGGCTGACCATGGGCTGCAGCTGATCCAGAACCAGTCTCTCCTGGGTCTTAATAATGTGGGAAGTCAGTGCCACAGGTCTGTAGTCCTTTGAGCCACTAGGAAGTGGCGTCTTTGGTACAGGAACGAGGCAATATGTCTTCCACAGCACAGGGACCCTTTGGAGACTCAGGCAGGTTGAAGACATGGTGAAGGACTCCACATAGCTGGGGGGCACACGCTTTGAGCACCCCGGGACGGACACCATCAGAGCCTGCCGACTTATTAAGCTTGATACTCCTACTGCGTAGGGTCTATGTGCGTACCCTACAGCGTAGCTACGCACATAGCCATGCATTTATACTTGTGCGTCCGTCAATCTGCAATTACACCCCCAAACGCTAGTTGGCAGTAGCGCTCCAACGTCCACTGTATTGACTTTTTGACATTTTGGGGTTGGAGGTGTTTGAGGGCAGACAGCAGCTGAGTTAGTGGGGGGATGGGCAGGAGCACAGTATCAAATCTGTTAAAGAACAGATGAAGTTGGCCCTGTCCAAGCTGCCTTCAGCACCTCTGCTGCCAGTCGGTCTGAAGCCAGTGATGTTCCTCATGCCGCTCCAGACCTCCCTTGTGTTGTTCTGTTGGAGTTTACGATCCAGCTTCCTCCTGTACTTCTCCTTACCCTCCCTGATCTTCACCTTCAGCTCCCCCTGAATGGCCCTCACCTCCTCCCTATTAGTATCTCTGAAAGCCCTCCTCATAGCATTCAGGATGTCCTTGATGTCCTTTGTTATCCACGGTTTGTTGTTTGGGTAACAATGGACAGTTTTTGCTGGGACCGTGCAGTCCACACAGAAGTTGATGTAGTCTGAGATACACTCAGTAAGCCCATCTACGCCCTCTCCATGTGGCTCACAGAGTGCATCCCAGTCTGTCACCTCAAAACATCCCTGAAGTGTCTCATAGGCCTCCTCCGACCATCTCTTCACTGTCCTTGACTGGCTGCCTTTTCACCAGAGACACATAGCAGGGATTGATGTGAACCAGGCTGTGGTCTGACCTGCCCAGTGGGGGGGGGGCTGTATGCATCCTTAACGTTAGCATACAGCAGGTCCAGGGTCCTCTCCTCTCTAGTATGGCAGCTCACATACTGGGTGAAGTTGGCAATACATTTGCTGGAATAAAGTTACATACACGTTTTCTGAACTCACCAGGTAGTTCTACCTCCTCGCTTTCTTTTCTCCAAATAATGTCCAGTTTTGTCTGGTTTTTATATAAATATGAAGTGTTTATTTGTCCAAAAGCAGCAGCGCTGCTCCTCTCCTCAAAGTTTAGCAGCTTTCAATCGCCCGCTCTTCTTGGCCCTCTCCACACAACTGCCAAAAGCCATCGGTGACGTACGGACTATCGCAACGCTGATAGGCTATCGACTATCATGCGACTTTCTCGCTTTAGTAGAAAATATTCAACTTGCGAATTCCTTTGCGTCGCCGGCAGCGCCCCCTTCGCGACGTCTCGCGCTGCCAACAGGAAATCACGGCTCTACGTGTCTTTGAATTGACTTTGTATGTAAACTCACCAACCCTTGACCCACGCTTTGCTTTTGGTCTGAAAGCACCTTTATAGTACCATGTTTAAACCACTATGCAGCACATCCCCAAAGCGTTGTCCACAATTCCATTTTATTATTATCTTTACATCTTTGTCATTTTTAGTTTTTCAAATCCTTTTCAAGAGGTTAAACTTTTTAGTATTTCACAAGGAGAAAGCAAAAAATCTGAGAAGAGCCAGAAAAAATTGTTAACAATGTTACATTTTGTGAAGCAGTAATGATGACCTTCTCTCCTGTCTTGCTAATCATCACATAACCCCCCAAAATCAAACTATACTCTTATGTAAGTGTCACATTAAACACATAAAGAAGCTTTGTTTTGAAACCAGCCATTCAAATGAAGTTTAACTTGCTTCAGTCACATCTGACTGTTGTCAAGCCTTTACTGCTAACAATAATGACGTAGGACTGGCCTGTTGGGACTTTTCTAGTCTGTAAAGGTATAACACAGCAAGTGTTTCCGACAGTTAGAGGTGACTGTTTCACAGACAGTCTGGCTGGGTAAGTTTACGCTGCCTGTGATACTGTACATTTAGACAAACTAATTATTTATTCTGGGATAATTGATGAAAACAAACTTTTTCAATATTTGCACACCCTGTTTGTAGTTGTTTTGTCTTTTAAAAGGAGAAAGATGATTAATTCAACTTTATCAAATTTATCTTATTTTATTCTTGGAGCTTATTTGCATGTTGGAAACTTAAGATACTTTTATTTCCTGATAACTGCTTTGCTTTACATTGTAATTGTTGCTGTCAACACGTCTCTCATTGTGGTTATCTGTATGAACAGAAGCTTACATGAACCTATGTACCTTTTTCTGTGCAGCCTGTTTGTAAATGAGCTGTATGGTAGTACAGGGTTGTTTCCATTCCTTCTGCTTCAGATTCTCTCTGACATTCACACTGTTTCTGCTCCCTTTTGTTTCCTGCAGATTTTCTGTTTATATACATATGGAAGTATAGAGTTTTGTAACTTAGCCATCATGTCGTATGACAGATATCTTGCTATCTGTTGTCCTCTATATTATAACACACGCATGCCTTTGAATAAGGTGTTCATCTTTATTTTTGTGGTATGGTTGTACTCTTTTGTGAAATGTCTGATTGCTTTATTCTTAAACATCAGTTTGACTCTGTGTGGAAACTTTATTAACAGTTTGTATTGTCAGAACTACCTAGTTGTTAAGTTGGCATGTTCTGACACCAAAGGGTATAACATTTATGGACTGTTGGTGGTTGTTCTCACCATCTTAGTCCCTCTTCTTCCGATCCTTTTTTCTTACCTGAAAATTCTTAAGGTTTGTTTTGCTGCTTCCAAACAGACCAGACAGAAAGCTGTCAGTACCTGCACACCTCAGCTTGTGTCTTTGTTGAACTTTTCCTTTGGCTGCAGCTTTGAGATACTTCAGAGCAGATTTGATATGACCGGTGTTCCCAGTGTGCTGCGTATCATTCTCTCTCTGTATTTTCTCATCGTACAACCACTTTTGAATCCTATCATGTATGGAATGCAAATGTCCAAAATCAGAAGAACATTTAAGCATCTGTTCTGTTATAAACTGTTGACTGGTCAGAGAGATACCATGTAAGTGCAATAAAAGTGTATCTCGTGTTGAAATGTGCTGATTGAAAAAAATTGAATGAAAACAAATGTTTCGGTCACTGGTAATATGGAGTGTACTGCATTTAAAATAAAAAATTATAATATAGAAAAGTTAATCATTTATATATCTATTGTGGTGATTATAATAAATTAGATATCCACATGTATCCCAGTACTCAAGAGCCCAGTGACAAATTGTTTCCAAGCTAAATGTTTACACACAGCAATATAAACCCATATAATAATTAAAAGTATAAACTTTCATTTAGACTATACTTTAAAATAATATATCATTTTAAAGTAGAATTAACTGTTGTCTAGTTGTGTCGTTGTAAGTGGCAAAACAACTCTTCTAAGTTCAAGTTGATCGTCATAGTACAGTGAAATGTCTGTGCCCTGGCTCTCTGATAAATAAATAAAGGTAGGATCCTACACATTTTTTTGTGTTAAATGGGAAACAAACAAAGTGGCCACACAGCACTATTCCAGCCATGATTTCTGTCAATAATGTTAAATGACTTCTCTATGGACATTCAACTTACTTTTTATTTTGCCAAGACATGTGGTTGTTGGGATGTTAGCAAAAATAAATTAATAGTATTCACTTTTAAGTAAGTCTTTCCTAATTTAAGGACTGCATGTCTGAAACAAATGCAAATATTGTGTGTTTGACTGAAGAGGTTTGAATCCAGAAAGGCAGGGTTAGGGTTCAAATGTAGGACTTGCAATGAGGGTTGTCTTTTTGTTAGTGAAGTTTAGTTGCAAGGCTTATTCTGTCAAAATATGAAGATGTAGTAAAAGCTTAGATCTCACCTACTGTAAACTGATGTAAAACAGAAGGCCATCTCTCACTGCAGACAACAGTTAATTCTACTTTAAAATGATTTATTTATATATATATATATATATATATATATAATTTAATGCCATTGAAAAAGCTTATTAGGAGTCGGCTGTTCACTTTCTCTGTTGAGTACATTTAATTTTAAGACTGTTGTTCTCTAGACAAAGTTATCAGCCCTGTTAAAATGACAGTGAATGTGAATTACAGACGCACCTAGCTAAGCTAGCTAGCTCCACACATGGCTGTTAGCTCCACTGTCTCGTCCAAACATGGTCACGTCCGGTGCCACTGGTTGTAAAAACTCAACATGGCGGCGCCCTCTGGGCCAAACTGGAGGCTTCACAAACCAACGGGTGACATCACCATGACTACGTCCACTTCTTCTATACAGTATATGCACATGACCTGTGAGCAGGATTTCATGCACCTTATTTCAAGGATCAGTTCTGGGTCCTTTGCTTTTTATCCTCTATATAAACAATGTCTGCAGTAAGTTTAAACACTCACAGTATCATTTGTACAGGTGCTGGTCATATAATTAGAATATCATCAAAATGGTGATTTATTTCAGTAATTCCATTCAAAAAGTGAAACTTGTATAATGTATACATTCATTCCACACAGACTGATATATTTCAAGTGTTCATTCCTTTTAATTTTGATGATTATAACTGACAACTAGTGAAAACCCCAAAATCAGTATCTCAGAAAATTAGAATATTGTGAAAATGTTCAATATTGAAGACACCTGGTGCCACACTCTAATCAGCTAATTAACTCAAAACACCTGCAAAGGCCTTTAAATGGTCTCTCAGTCTAGTTCTGTAGGCTACACAATCATGGGGAAGACTGCTGACTTCACAGCTGTCCAAAAGACGACCATTGACACCTTGTACAAGGAGGGCAAGACACAAAAGGTCATTGCTAAAGAGGCTGGCTGTTCACAGAGCTCTGTGTCCAAGCACATTAATAGAGTGGCGAAGGGAAGGAAAAGATGTGGTAGAAAAAAGTGTACAAGCAATAGGGATAACCGCACCCTGGAGAGGATTGTGAAACAAAACCCATTCAAAAATGTGGGGGAGATTCACAAAGAGTGGACTGCAGCTGGAGTCGGTGCTTCAAGAACCATCACGCACAGACGTATGCAAGACATGGGTTTCAGCTGTCGCATTCCTTGTGTCAAGCCACTCTTGAACAAGACACAGCGTCAGAAGCGTCTCGTCTGGGCTAAAGACAAAAAGGACTGGACTGCTGCTGAGTGGTCCAAAGTTCTGTTCTCTGATGAAAGTAAATTTTGCATTTCCTTTGGAAATCAAGGTCCCAGAGTCTGGAGGAAGAGAGGAGAGGCACAGAATCCACGTTGCTTGAAGTCTAGTGTGAAGTTTCCACAGTCAGTGATGGTTTGGGGTGCCATGTCATCTGCTGGTGTTGGTCCACTGTGTTTTCTGAGGTCCAAGGTCAACGCAGCCGTCTACCAGGAAGTTTTAGAGCACTTCATGCTTCCTGCTGCTGACCAACTTTATGGAGATGCAGATTTCATTTTCCAACAGGACTTGGCACCTGCACACAGTGCCAAAGCTACCAGTACCTGGTTTAAGGACCATGGTATCCCTGTTCTTAATTGGCCAGCAAACCGGCCTGACCTTAACCCTATAGAAAATCTATGGGGTATTGTGAAGAGGAAGATGCGATACGCCAGACCCAACAATGCAGAAGAGCTGAAGGCCACTATCAGAGCAACCTGGGCTCTCATAACACCTGAGCAGTGCCACAGACTGATGGACTCCATGCCACGCCACATTGCTGCAGTAATTCAGGCAAAAGGAGCCCCAACTAACTATTGAGTGCTGTACATGCTCATACTTTTCATGTTCAAACATACTCAGTTGGCCAACATTTCTAAAAAACCTTTTTTTGTATCGGTTTTCAGTAATATTGTAATTGTCGGAGATACTGAATTTGGGATTTTCATTAGTTGTCAGTTTTAATCATCACAATTAAATGAAATAAACATTTGAAATATATCAGTCTGTGTGTAATGAATAAATATAATATCCAAGTTTCACTTTTTGAATGGAATTACTGAAATAAATCAACTTTTTGATGATATTCTAAATATATGACCAGCACCTGTATGCGGATGATACAATTATGTATTCTTGTGCTCCTTTACCCGAGACTGCCTGTGCAAAAGTTGTCATTACAAGGCAATCATTACAATCTGCCTTGTTTGATTTGAAGCTACTTCTAAATACAAAAAAGACAAAGGCGATGATATTTGCACCTATATATATATACTGAAAGTCCCAGCTCTTGCTGTAAGATGAAGCCATTGAACTTGTTGATACTTATAAATACTTGGGTATCTGGCTGGACAAAGGTTTTACCTTTTTAAAAACATATTGAAACTCTTGCTACAACAGTTAAATTTACTCATTCTTATATAGATTAAAATCTTACTTTTTAGGACCACAAAGAAAAAACAGGTTGCAGGATTATTCCTGTCTCAGCTAGATTATGGTGATGATATCAATTTGCATGTACATGTACTCTGTCAAAAGCTTGACCCTCTATCATGCGGCTCTCAGGTTCATCACAAATCAATGCATCTTATACAGTAGGGTAAATTGGCCATCACTCAAACTGCACAGGATGCTACATTGGTACATTTTTATTTATAAAACTATTTTAGGTCTTTTGTCTGTTTTAAAATTTGTTCATATGCGAAGTACATATCATTTAGATCTAGTGACGGACTACCAAGAATGAGGACCGGAGCAGGAAAGAGAAGTCTGTCTTACTATGGCCCTTCGTCCTGGAATGAACTACAGTCGAAGCTATCCTTAGTTGCTTTTAAAAAAGAATATCAGACATTCTGACAGACATATGCACTTGTTTGTTGCACGGTAGGTAGATCTCTAAATTTAGTCCTTATTTCATTTGTTTATATATTTTAAACTCGTTGCATTTTTGTCTATGTAAATATTTTTTAAACTTTGTGTAAATCTGTATTGTATTTTAATTTACATAATGTATTGTTTTTCAGTTCATGGTTGAAAAATCGTGTTTTATTTGTGCTATACAGGAATCCCTTGTAAAAGAGACTGTGTCTCAATGGGACATTTCCTGTTTAAATATTTTTATTATATATATACTACAATCACCAACTGATTGAGGTCTTGATTCAAAATCACACCCAAAAAAAGAAATAAAAAAAAACTTACTGTGACCGCCCAGGGGCACAATGTGGCGCAACTTGATGCCATCAAATGCACTGATATATAACGTCCCAGAGGATCTCAAATGGATTGGGGAGGCCTGCAGAATAGACCTCCCCAATCCATTTTGCATCAGTGCCTTTATCATCAAGGAACTGCCTAAGCACTCTGGCCACATGAGGTCAGGCATTGTCCTGCATTTACATTTAGCTTTTATCCAAAGTGACTTACAATTGCCATATACACTCACCTAAAGGATTATTAGGAACACCTGTTCAATTTCTCATTAATGCAATTATCTAATCAACCAATCACTTGGCAGTTGCTTCAATGCATTTAGGGGTGTGGTCCTGGTCAAGACAATCTCCTGAACTCCAAACTGAATGTCAGAATGGGAAAGAAAGGTGATTTAAGCAATTTTGAGCCTGGCATGGTTGTTGGTGCCAGACGGGCCGGTCTGAGTATTTCACAATCTGCTCAGTTACTGGGATTGTCACGCACAACCATTTCTAGGGTTTACAAAGAATGGTGTGAAAAGGGAAAAACATCCAGTATGCGGCAGTCCTGTGGGCGAAAATGCCTTGTTGATGCTAGAGGTCAGAGGAGAATGGGCCGACTGATTCAAGCTGATAGAAGAGCAACTTTGACTGAAATAACCACTCGTTACAACCGAGGTATGCAGCAAAGCATTTGTGAAGCCACAACACGCACAACCTTGAGGCGGATGGGCTACAACAGCAGAAGACCCCACCGGGTACCCTTCATCTCCACTACAAATAGGAAAAAGAGGCTACAATTTGCAAGAGCTCACCAAAATTGGACAGTTGAAGACTGGAAAAATGTTGCCTTGTCTGATGAGTCTCGATTTCTGTTGAGGCATTCAGATGGTAGAGTCAGAATTTGGCGTAAACAGAATGAGAACATGGATCCATCATGCCTTGTTACCACTGTGCAGGCTGGTGGTGGTGGTGTAATGGTGTGGGGGATGTTTTCTTGGCACACTTTAGGCCCCTTAGTGCCAATTGGGCATCGTTTAAATGCCACGGCCTACCTGAGCATTGTTTCTGACCATGTCCATCCCTTTATGGCCACCATGTACCCATCCTCTGATGGCTACTTCCAGCAGGATAATGCACCATGTCACAAAGCTCGAATCATTTCAAATTGGTTTCTTGAACATGACAATGAGTTCACTGTACTAAAATGGCCCCCACAGTCACCAGATCTCAACCCAATAGAGCATCTTTGGGATGTGGTGGAACGGGAGCTTCGTGCCCTGGATGTGCAGCCCACAAATCTCCATCAACTGCAAGATGCTATCCTATCAATGTGGGCCAACATTTCTAAAGAATGCTTTCAGCACCTTGTTGAATCAATGCCACGTAGAATTAAGGCAGTCCTGAAGGCGAAAGGGGGTCAAACACAGTATTAGTATGGTGTTCCTAATAATCCTTTAGGTGAGTGTATGTCAGAGGTTGCACGCCTCTGGAGCAACCAGGGGTTAAGTGTCTTGCTTATGGGAATTTAACCCGGGTCTCTCACACCATAGGCATCCATCACCACCCTAGCTGCACCAGGAGGAACGCACCAGGAGGAACCCAGGGCCCACTGTACCAGTGTAATGGCTGACAATGGCTATGAAGATTTCATCCTGGTACATAATAGCAGTCAGGGTACAGTTAGCTAGCAAGTGGTGGTCTTTGCGACCCTCCAAAAATATGCCTCCTGCCTACCATCACCGACCTACTGCCAAACTGGTCATGGTGGATGATGTTGCAGGCAGCATAACATTCACCACGGCATCTCCAGACTCTTTCACGTCTGTCACATGTGCTCAGTGTGAACCTGTTCTCATCTGTGAAGAAAAAAGGCACCAACGGCGGACCTGCCAATTCTAGTGTTCTCTGGTGAACGCCAATTGAGCTGCATGGTGCTGGGCTGTGACCACAAATCCTACAAGAGGATGTTGGGCCCTCAGGGCAAAGTTTGGTCAGAAACATCCACACCAATATCTCCGCCGAAGGTCATTTTGTAGAGCTCTGGCAGTGCTCCTCCTACTCCTCCTCGCATAACGTAGCAGATACCGGTCCTGCTGCTCGGTTGATGCCTTTCTACAGCTCTGTCCAGCTCTCCTCATGTAACAGCCCACATCCTGGTATCTCCTCCATGCTCTTGAGTCTGGTGGGAGACGCAGCTTGAAACCTGGGTCTGCAGTTGGGTCACTTGGTGGAGCATATGTCACATATGCAGGGCTGGGTCCTTATTGTGGCGGCCCGGATTCAGGTCCAGCCTGCGGCCCTTTGCTGCATTTCGCCCCCTCTCTTTCTCCTGCATTTGCTGTCTCTCTTCAGCTGTTCTTTACAAATAAAGGCAAAAGTCGACAAACATATCTTGAAACAGCAACACTTTTTGTAATGGCACGTATGGAAGAGCTGGACTACCTGTGCAACCTGAATGGGTTGCAGGTACCGCCTCATACTACCAAGCAGTTACAAAGATACTATCAACACGCAAAACTAAAGAACAGTCAGTCAGGAAGGATATGGAGAGAGCAACTGTCTGTGGCCACCATCTGCCAAATGTGGAGCCACTTACCCTACGCTGTAGTCTGATGTGCACCTTCCCAAAAATGACTACGTCGGGCGATGCAGCCTGGAAAAATTGTGATTGGTTGGCTTGGTAGCATTCCCTCAGGAAGGGATGGCTGCTGGGGAGTGCAGATACGCCCCATCTGGGACTACATTTTAATAACTGGTTTCCAACCTTTTGGCTTGTGACCTAACCATTCAAATAAAGCTTTGCTTGCTTCAGTCACATCTTCTGACTATTTTCAAGCCAGTGCTGCCACCACTAATGACGTAGGACTGGCCTGTTGGGATTTTCTGTTCTGTAACGGTATAACAAGTCAGGTGTTTCTGCACCCGACAGTTATACCAAAAGTCCACTATTTTGTTCCGTCATCTGCCCTACATCAACTTCCACTGGAAGCACCTCAGACACATTAGCCTGCCCCAGGTTATTGAGTTGTTGTTAATTTGTAATTTTTGTGCTTCTACTACCTTCTTTACACCTTTACCTTCTCTGACCCCGTTTTGTTCCATCTTCTGCATGGCTGCATATCCCACAGGGAGCATTTCAGAATGAGAGCATTTTGCCTGCCTGATTTTGCTGACCTGTTTAGATTTTGTTGATTTGGTAATCAGTAGGCAATGTAGTTAAGCCATTGATGTTTTATGATCGGAAATCTGCAATGGGTGTTTAATTTCGAAAATTCTGTGTCGGGAAACCTGGGCGATGTTGTGGAACTGCTAATCCACATGCTGAATTACTGCAAGCTTTATTTCCTACTTTGTTTTGGGATCCAAGGTAAAAACCTGGAGTGGACTTTTGAGTTGTCTTTGTTGGTGATTGTGAACTGAATTGGACTGAAGTGAGTTGGGGTATTGGGAGAAGACTGAACCGACATTTAGTCGGAGGACTAACAACCAACAAACCTTAATCACTATAAATAACAATTTTATTTATATAGCACACTTAAAACAACCAAGGTTGACCAAGGTACTTCACTGGTTAAAATACAACAAGACACTACTTACACAGTAAAAGTACAGCAATAAAACATTATAATATACAGTATACGGTATATAGTGATATTAAAATTGCCAGGAATAACAACAGACTTAACTCGAAGGAAATGTCAAAGAAAAGAGATGTGTTTGAGAGCTGGGCCGTTCTGATATGGACTGGCAGGTTGTTCCACAGGTTAGGGGCAGCTACACTAAAGGCTTGATCGCCTCTGGTTTTAAGTCTGCTTCTGGGTACATCCAGGAGGAGGAGATGGGTGGATCTCAGCACTCTAGATACAGTATGAACATGAAGAAGCTCTGTTAAGTACAATGGAACCAATCCATTTAGGCATTTAAAAGTTAAAAGTAAGATTTTAAAATCAGTCCTGTAATGAACAGGAAGCCAGTGGAGGGAGCGCAACACAGGTGTGATGTGGTCCCTCTTCTTCTTTCCTGGCAGGAAGAGGACAGCAGCATTTTGGACTAACTACAGGTGCTGAAAAGATGACTTGTCTAAGCCCACATATAAGGATTTGCAATAATCAAGGCGGGAAGTTATAAAGGCATTAATCACCCTCTCTATATCTTTAGGAGGGAGATAGGCCTATACCTTGGCTATAGTTCTCAACCATAAGCGGAGGTAGCGTGGGTGCATGGGGGCGGCCGACCCGGGGCCAACACCGGTAGGGCACCCATTACGTGGACTATGAAGTTTAGCTCAGCTGATTATAGTGGACACAAACAATCAACAACAATATGCGATGATATACTTGACCAGGAGAATTCAGCAGCTCTTATCAAATGAAAGTCTCTTCACTCATGGTTTCAATGGCAAACCACCACAAGAACGACAATCACCAACAAACACACTAGATTATAAGGAGACATGTTTTAATAAACATAAATCATAAAGTAACATTTGCATTTCAAACAAATGACAAACTTATTAGCACATTTTAACAAAACTCCCGTCACCCTCATGCATCATGGGAATTCTGAAGGAGGGGCGTAGGCTGCTTGTGCGCAGTGGTGTTTATTTACGGCGTCAAAGTCCACTGGAAGCCTCTCAGAAGCATTTTAGCAGCGCAGCGTGCAGCCTGCCCCACGTTCATGACTTGTTTTTAATTGTCCTTTTTGTGCTTCTACTACAAGTTTTCGTTTCTTGTCTTGACTGGTGCATCTAGCAACTACCACAGGGAGCATTTCAGAATAAGAGCGTTTTACCTGCCGGACTTTGCCGACATGTTAAGATTTTGTTGATGTGGTGATTAGTGCTTGCTTTTTGTGCTTCTACTATGATTAAGTAGCTATGTAGTAAAAATGTTAATTTTTTGTCTGATTTAACTGTGTTTATTGTTGATATACGATCGGAAGTCTGTAACAGGTATTTTACTTTGAAAATTGACCGTTTCTCTGACATTTCTGTGTCTGACTTCCTGCCCGGTTCATCTGCGTTGTGCTGCTCGACACTGCTTGACGCTGGGACGATTACTGGACGCACTCAGTCTATGGACGCACTGAAATGTGAGCATTTAATGGGATTGAAACCACCTAAGTGCAGTACCTTTGATTCCCACACAATTTTCCAACCGTGACAAGAGGATTGAGTGGTCAACAGTGTCAAAGGCAGCAGTGAGGTCTAAGCACTAGGATGGCAGAGACTCCTGAGTCAACAGTTAAAATCAAGTCATTAAAAACTCTTAAAAGTGCCATTTCAGTGCTGTGACGGGGTTTGAAGCCAGACTGGAACTTTTCATTAACATTATTATTAATTAAAAAGGTTTGCAGCTGGGTAAAAACTACTTTCTCCAGGACTTTAGATAAGAAAGACAATTTAGAGATGGGCCTGAAGTTAGAGAGAACAGAGGGGTCGAGCGGACGGAACATAACCAGAGACAAGACAGGTACTTATCAGTGACAAAATACATGATCCAACAGTATCAAAGAGTTGTGTAATCAGACGAGAGGGAATGCTGTCTGAGGGACAATTTGTGGGCCGCAGATGATGGACCACCTCAGTTAGGGAGGAGATTGATATGGACTCAAATTGATCTAGGACTGCAAGGCACTTAGGAGGAACAGAGGGATCATGGTCAGAGGATGTGGTTACACAAGATCGAAGAGCAAAAATCTTCAGAACAAAGAATTTTAGGAAAGAGTCACAGAGGTCCAATGTAGGTGTAATAGAAAAGTAAATTAAAAAGAACTTGTGGCCTGTGACAGTTGTTGGCTACCAGCTTAGAAATAAAATCAGATTTTGCAGATTTTACAGCTCTCTAGTCCAGATGTTTGTGCAGGTTAAATGAAAAAGAGTAATAAGCTCCATCAGCTCCAGTAGCATCACCTCCATCCAAGTTATAGAGCACAGTCTTTGAAAGCAGCAGAGAACTGTGCTGGGGTTTGACTGTTAATTACACGACAGCAGCATGCAAAAGGAGATTTGACCACAGAACATGGGACTGTAAATCCAAACTCTCTGGTTTTGAGGCCCGCTGCAGTGTGCGCAGATTAGCCATATTCACACCACATCGACAGTCTGGCCGAAGTTTCTTCACCGACGTCGGGTTTCCCAGCCCGGTGTCGGCCTTCCCAGCCCGCGTGTCAGGCCGGGAGGAAGGTGGAACAGCGTCGGAGGAACAGCACCCGAACCAGACGCTGTCACCAAGGCAGCAGATGCTTGACCTATCGACAGATGTTGTGAAGCCAAGTCGGCAAGAAGCCCACAACAGGCAATGACACAACAGCAGTCGGGCGTGGGAAGACAAGTCGAATCCATCCTCTGAACACCGGCAGCTACAGACAGCGGGGTGAGGCAAATCCAAGGACCTCAGGTAAGCCTTGAGGCGAACAAGCACTCCGGCACGCTTTCCACGTCTCCTGTGGCGCTTTTTCCGGGGAGGATCACACGGGACACAGCGCAGGTAGTCTGGGATGTTGGACAACCATGGGGGAGGCCTCCAGCCTGTTCTCCCAGACCATCTCTAGACAGCCCCAAAGCCTCACAGGACGCTAGGATGTCAAACAAAGTTTGGCGATCATAAACGAGAAGGCTAGTTTCATCCCGGCAGCAAAAACACAGAAATAAAGCAGCAGCAAACAAAAGGCAGATGCAGCGTGATGCTGACAGACGGCTTGCCTTACACACTGGCGCCATCTGATTAAAGGGATAGTTAAGGTTTTTTGAAGTGGGGTTGTAAGAGGTACTTATCCACAGTCGGTGTATTATGTGCAGTAGATGGCGGTCGGCTCCAGTTTGGAAAAGCAGAGAGTTGTACCAGCACAGAAGCAAAGCAATGTACTGCTGTGGAGAGGGTCAGCAGCAAAACATATTTTAGCCACCTATAAGAAGGCCCGCTGAAAAAAAACAATCAGTTCAAGTGTAGGCTGCGTGTTTAATACTTTCAGCCATTATTTTTGGAACCACATTTTCTCAACCGTAGAACTTCAGTATTCCTATGCGTAAGCTAAACTTGACTCGCAAGGTCAGCTGTTTGGGTTGGACTTTCAGCAGTTTATAAAACAGACAACAAAAGAAAATGAGTGCCTATGACATCAACAACAAAATGCTGTTCACTATTGAGACAAGGGGATACCTTTTCAAACCAGAGTATACAGAAGAAGAACTTGGAGACTGAAAGAGAGAGAGAGAGGGGAAACATTTCTTTACTAGTTGTTTACTAAGTGTGGTCATATCTTAAAAAGCTCATAGTACCTTACTACTCGACCAGAACACTGCACTCCCGGAATGCACCTGTGGTTCCTATGGTCTCCAAAAGTAGACTAGGAGCCAGAGCATTCTGCTATCAAGCTTCTCTCCTGTGGAACCAGGTTCTACTTTGGGTTCAGGAGGCAGACACCGTCTCCACATTTAAGAGTAGGCTAAAGACTTTTCTCTTTGATAAAGCTTATAGTTAGGGCTGGCTCAGGTGAGTCCTGAACCATCCCTTAGTTATGGCTCTGTAAATAAAACACAAAGAATGTGGCTCAGTGTGAGCCCCAGAACATTGTTCCAGCCAATCAGCAACAGGTGGAATAAGTGATTGTGCATATTAGTAGTGGGAGAGAGAGTTCAATACACTGGCGCATTGGAACATGCTGATACTCATTATGTGACACTAGGCACTGACAAGAAGGAGAAATGGCTGAGAAACAGCCAAAGAAGAGAAGTTGTGAAGAGTACAAATTAAGTTATTATAACCAAGCAAAGGGAAGACCCATGTTAACATTGGTGAGGCATTTCAGTGCTGGGGAACCCTCCAAGATTTGAAAGGAATGAAAACCAACGTGGAGCTCGCTCCGTTTCTGTGAGTAACGTTAAGCCTGATTTATACTTCTGTGTCAAGTCTACACCGTAGCCTACAGCTAAGTTACGCATGTAGCCATGCATTTATACTTGTGCGTTTATGTCTGCGTTGTTCTGCCATTACATCACAGCACTATAGCACCCACTGTGTTGACTTTTGCTTGCTGAGCTAGCTAACTTCAGGTTTAGCCCTCTGCTAACTTGAAAGGGGTTAAAATGAAAATTACCATACACATTTTAATTACCATGATAACCTGGTATGGTTAACCGCGCTGTTATAATCTCACGGCAAACACTGTCCAGCGTCTCCCAGTAGCAGGTGCCCATGTGCAGAATGCAACGTGGGTTTGTTTGGGTCAATGAAGGTGGAAGACAACGCTGCAGAGGTTTTTCAGTCAATCTGAAGTCTGGTCGTATTTTAGTTTTTATGAGAGCGCTGAGGGAAACTAGATTGAAGAAAATAACCCTATAGTGAACGCAGGGTGAGCTAACTTTTAGCTTTGGTTTGTCTCTCTGACTTGCTAACAGCGTGTAAACTGAAGCTCTCAGTGTTGCTGCTCTTGTAAAAACGTGCGTCGTGTGTCGGCAGAGTCTATTCGTCCACTGCACATGAGAACACGTTACGCAGTTCAGTCAACCAACCAGCATATATAGAAACGCTACAGACTCCTCTGTATTTATGGCTCATTACAGTTACTATCACTGTCTTCTGAAGACTTGTTTTCATGTAATTGTGCACAGGGTCATTGTATTACCTATAGAATATAAAATATAAAGTCTTGATAATGCACACAGATGATTTTCATGTGTTTACAAAAGGTATTTGATGTTATTTTATTTTTTATGCAAACAAAATGGCAATTGTATTTGTAGTTTTCAATATAAAACTTGTTGAAATGGTGTCAGTGTGTGTATCAGTACATTTTAATCTTTTTTGGCACATTTGTACAATACAGTGATAATACTGATAACCGTGATAATTTTGGTCACTATAATCGTGATATGAAATTTTAATACCGTTTCATCCCTACAAACGATAGGTCAGTACTGTCTTGTCTATTTGATAATGTCTGTGATGGCTGATCCCAACAGGTTAGCTTTGTTAGCTTTGCCACAGCAGTAACCGAGCTAAAAGTAGTTACATTACTTGGCGTGTTTGTTGTTATATGATAGTATTTGTCCGTAAAATGTTTTATGGCAATGAAGACCTAAAAATACAAGTTTTGCTATGACAGTGGGATTCTGTGGATTGGTTCATAATACAAAAGGCTATGCTAGGTAACATAATCTTGAGGACTTGGAGCTATGTCTAGATTTTTGGAGTTTGAGCTTGTTAATAATCAATCATTGAACTTGTCAGTGAATAAACAGACCTTAAAGATAAGAGGCTTGTCTGTATTATTTTGTTTATAGAGTATATATAGCGACAGATGTTGCTGCAGCAGCCAGTCGTCTGTGTGATGTTATTGTTAGGATAGAACCAAACTTTTAAGAAAAAATTTCTTTACCTTTTTAAAGAATGATGTTGAATTTAATTTTATTAACTTAATCTTATTTAATGCTTATGCTAATGCATTTAGGTATTTTGACATATTGTTATTTTATAACAATATGACTGCTTTGCTTTACATTGTAATTATTGCTGTCAACACATTTCTCATTGTAGTTATCTGTATGAACCTATGTACCTTTTTCTGTCTTTTTCTCTTCCATGAGAAACATCCTCAAGTGTGTGTTGCCCTTTTCCAGGTGGGAGAGAGAGCAGTGTGTTCGTCAGTTTGATGGCCTCATTTGTAGATCTGTTGGGTCAGTATGCAAATTGGAGGGGGTCCAAGGTAGCAGGAAGAATGGAGCAGATGTGGGTTCTGACTGGCTGCTCAAAGCACTTCATGGTGACGGAGGTGCTACAGGGCGGTAGTCATTCAAGATCTTCTTCAGTACAGGAACAATGTTGGGTAGTTTGATACAGGTGGTAGCTTCAGACTCGTTCCTGGTCGGCACACCCCCTAAGGACATGGCCTGGAATGCCATCAAGCTCTTTTGACGTCTGCGTGTCCACCTTTTGACAACTTCTCCTCACTTCGGCCATGCTTAGGGACAAAGTGCGGTTGTTCGGGTCCTCAAAAAGCCTATCAGAAGGAATGGTGATGGTTTCCTCAAACCATGCATAGAAAGTGTTAAGCTCATCAGGGAGAAAGGCAGCAGGCTGCACATTATAGCTGTTTCTCCCTTTATAGTCTGGGATGGACAGGCAGCCTGTCCAGGGAGTACCTCGCCTCTCGCCTATCAGCCTCGATTGGCTCAGCTGAATAATTTGGTTCCCTGCGATACCGCCTTTCGCCTGGTATCAGCTGGGATTGGCTCCAGCCCCCCGTGACCCTGTACGCAGGATAAGCCGCTGACGATGGACGGATGGATAATTTGTTGGATCTAATTTTGTAAGTGCATGTCATAAAACATGCAAATTTCGATATTTTTAATGTTGTAGTACTTGAGACTTTGGTCTTCAGACAACTTTTTGATGGTCTTGATCTCATCTTGGACTTGTCCGCATTTATACTCGGTCTTGTCTCGGTCTCGGACATTGAAGACCAGTCAAGAATATCATAAAATTGCTTGTGCATTTTCTGATTTATTTGTTAACATTTAGGATGGAGATCATTAATTTTTATTGATACTGATACCCTTATTGAGACTACTTAACGATCCAATTCTTTATTAATACCACTATCGATACTTTACTATTATTTAGTGATGGTTATTTGGTAAGACCAGACGGGCATGAGGTAGGCTGCACGGTATGAGGAAAATATTCAATGTGCGATAATATATATTGAGATGACATATCACTTGCGATAAATAAAAATATATTAACTGCCTGGTTGTTTTTAAATTTTATATTTTAAATACAGCTAAATGTCGTGTGATTGCACAAGCTTTGTGGTGTGCTGCTCAAAATGTAAATTATTATCTAACCAGATGCAAAGATTCCTTGCAACAGGCTTTAAATAAAATTACTTTGACTTTGATATGATCCACTAGAAAACCAGCAGATGGCAGAAATTGTTTATCAAGTGCTGGGACACAAGGATGTTTTCTCAGAGTGTAGCCAAAGGAATTGTTTTGACACAACTGACAACATTAAAATTGATGGATGGTTGACTGATAAATCTCCATTGATTATCTAACTACCATCATATACACTGGACAAAATTATAAATGCAAAACTTTAGTTTTTGCCCGCATTCATCATGTTCTAAGATCTAAGACTTTCTCTATGTACACAAAAGGCCTATTTCTCTCAAATATTGTTCACAAATCTGTCAAAATCTGTGTTAGTGAGCACTTCTCCTTTGCCGAGATAATCCATCCACCTCACAGGTGTGGCATATCAAGATGCTGATCAGACGGGTAATGCACAGGTGTGCCTTAGGCTGGCCACAATAAAAGGCCACTGGAAATGTGCAGTTGCATCACACAGCACAAAGCCACAGATGTCGCAAGTTTTGAGGGAGCGTGCAGTTGGCATGCTGACTGCAGGAATGTCCACCAGAGCTGTTGCCCGTGAATTGAATGTTCATTTCTCTACCATAAGCCGTCTCCAAAGGTGTTTCAGAGAATTTGGCAGTACATCCAATTGGCCTCACAACCGCAGACCACGTGTAACCACACCAGCCCAGGACCTCCACATCCAGCATCTTCACCTCCAAGATCATCTGAGACCAGCCACCCGGACAGCTGCTGCAACAATCGGTTTGAAAGAATTTCTGCACAAATTGTCAGGAACCGTCTCAGGGAAGCTCATCTGCATGCTCGTCGTCCTCATTGGGGTCATCGGCCTGACTACAACTTCACACAGCCATTGAAGAGGAGTGGACCAAAACTCCACGGGCCACAATCAACAACCTGATCAACTCTATGCGAAGGAGTTTCACTGTGTGAGGCAAATGGTGGTCACACTAGATACTGACTGGTTTCTGGACCCCCCCAAGACAGTGAAACTGCACATTTTGGGGTGGCCTTTTATTGTGGCCAGCCTAAGGCCTTTTATTGTGGCCAGCCTAAGGCACCTGTGAGGTGGATGGATTATCCCACCTGTGAGGTGGATGGATTATCTCAGCAAAGAAGAAGTGCTCACTAACACAGATTTTGACAGATTTGTGAACAATATTTGAGAAAAACAGGCCTTTTGTGTACAAAGAAAGTCTTTGAGAGTTGAACTTATCGATCTAAGAATGGGGGCAAAAACAAAAGAGTTTCCTTTATAATTTTATTCAGTATATGATCATATGTTAAGTTCAATTTCCCAGTAAATGCAAGACTAATTTTGGCCAAGGGGAAAAATGTAAATAGAGAAAATGTACTTTACTTTATTTTTTCTTAAGCTGTCTTACCAATATTTCAACCTCTTAAAAGTTAGTTTTTCCGTCACTTAGAAATCAGTATCAATATTGTTGTTGAAGTACTCCTTTAGTAACCTTGACAATATTTTAAGTATTTGATAATGAGGTCAGCCTGCTTCTGTGGGCGTCTCCTGACTTGAAAGGTTTAAGAAGCAGAAATCAGAGTTTGAGTTCAGTTGGGAGAGACTCAGTCTGTCTGTGTGTTTAGTTTCTTATCTACACATTCTTTTGACTTAAATACGAGAATGGTGAGTGTAAGGTATTTGCTCATTGCTCCTGAAAATTAATTAATTTTAGTTTAGATTACTTCAATATTTGTGGAAATGTAATTTGATTTGTGTATTTGTTTTTTTGTTTTACGAGCCAAAAACAGCATCATGGTAAACTCAACTCAGATTCCATACTTCATATTCAATGCCTATTTTTACAGTGACAATTTAAAATATTTATATTTTGTGATTGTCATGTCTTTATATATGTTAATTCTTTGTGCCAATCTTCTGCTCATTGTGGTTATCTGTATGAACAGAAGCTTACATGAACCTATGTACCTTTTTCTGTGCAGCCTGTTTGTAAATGAGCTGTATGGTAGTACAGGGTTGTTTCCATTCCTTCTGCTTCAGATTCTCTCTGACATTCACACTGTTTCTGTTCCCTTTTGTCACCTGCAGATTTTCTGTTTGTATACATATGCAGGTGTAGAATTTGCCAACTTAGCCATCATGTCTTATGACAGATATCTTGCTATCTGTTATCCTTTACAATATAACACATGTATGACATTTAAGAAGGTTGTTGTGCTTATTGGTGTATCATGGTTATGCCCATTTCTTATAAATGTTGTCACAGCATCTTTGCGAGTCCCTTTACAGCTGTGTGGAAACATCATTAACAAAGTGTTCTGTGACAACTACTCTGTTGTTAAACTGGCCTGCTCTGACACCACAGTCAATAACATTTATGGACTCATTTCTGCTTCTCTTTCTATCGTAGGTCCTGTATCTCTAATCCTTTACACTTACGTGAAGATTCTTAAAGTGTGTTTTTCTGGCTCTAAACAGACCAGACAAAAAGCTGTCAGTACCTGCACTCCTCACCTTGCTTCTCTCTTGAACTTTTCTTTTGGTTGTTTCTTTGAAGTATTACAGAGTAGGTTTAACATGAACAGTGTACCAAACATGTTGCGAATATTTTTATCATTATATTTCCTTACATGTCAGCCCCTTTTCAACCCTGTGATGTATGGACTGAATATGTCTAAAATCCGTATCATATGTAAAAGTCTGGTATTTGCTGAAATGTAGGATGTCTAAGATTTTGAAAGCTTGACTAGTGAGGGGGGAGCACAAATGTGCATAATCTTTGTGGTCAAGTTTAAATAATTAATAATATGAAGAAGGCGTGCTTATGGTGCAGTGGATAAGACACATGCCTTTGGTGTGAGAGACCCGGGTTTGAATCCTCTGTCAGACACCTATGTGTCCCTGATCAAGACCCCTAGTTGCTCCAGAGGCGTGCGACCTCTGACATATAAAGCAATTGTAAGTCACTTTGGATAAAAGCGTCATCTAAATGAATGAATGTAAATGTAAGACAAATCTTCATGTCATTCTCAATACATAGTCAATTGTAATTTTTGGAGCAGTAAACCAAAGTAACTGATCATTTGTAACTGATGATTTCTGCTGGTGAACACTTGTTTTTGATACTGCCTGTGCTACAAAGTGGACATTTGAAGCAATCAAAGTGTGCACACTGTCACACATGGATTAAAGCCACTGGTGTTTATTCTTGACAATAATGAATGCTTTAAAGCCACAGATAGTAATTTCACCATATACTGGGCGTCACTGGTGTACAAAGATCTTAACTACTTAACAACACACAAAATATGTATTTTAATTTTTAACAGATTTTAACTGAATATATTAATAATAATAATAATCTTTATTTATAGAGCACTTTTCAAAAACAAGTGACAAAGTGCTTTAACAAGTGCAAAGGCAATAAAACACATAAAAACAAATACATGATAAAAGCAAGAAAACACTTAAGAAACTAAAATACATGTTAAAAGTAAATATAAAATATATATAAAAATAAATAGAATAAAATCAAATCATAAATAGAATAAGATAAAACGCTCTCCTATAAAAGAATGTTTTAAGAAGGGACTCAAAAGAGTTCACTAACTCAGCCAATATTAAGAGATGCAAACAGTATTTGAAAATATAAAGAACGGAGATTTGGTAGTTTTTAGTGATAATCCTTGTTTTATATGGAGGACAGAGTCTGCCACAATTGAAAATGAATACAGAAATCAAAAAATGGTCAATAAACAAAAAAATACATAAAAAATAACTGTAGGCATTTATTAAATTATACAATGAGACATAAATTGATATCACTTTGCTTACCTTTTTAATTTATTTTCCTTTATAATTTTCAATTTTATTGATTAATTAGTCCTTTTTAAAATATATTTATGTATCCCTGGTGTAAAATCTAGGGATTAAAATAAGTTAGTTCCTAGTAAAAGCAGAATAAAATAATTCAATACAGAAATTAACCTAAAAAGAAATTTAGTTTAATAAGGAAAGAGAAATGCTTAGCTCAGAGAGTAAGATAATTTAGTCATAAATGTGATAAAAATGTAAATATTTGCAAAATAAACCGTTATGTGTGTCATTGAAATAAAACAGTAAGGTAAACTGAGGGGGGAAAATACAGATTGTTCCTTTATTTTCAGCTGTGATTGTTAATGTTGACATTATTTGATTGGTTGCTGTGGGTGTCAGTCAGTGTCACTTGTGATTGTGACTTGGCTGTAACTAAGAAAATGAGTTGGATTGGGTGGGAAAGAAAAAACGGAAGAGACGACGAAAAAAGAAGATGCGAGGGAGAGACACGAAGTAGGAGAGATAACCACGGAGCTGGAGAAAAGTTGAGAAACTTTCAAATATGCAGTTTGTTGAATGTTTACATAATAGAGTGTTAGAGCGCAAATTTAGTGCAAGTGGGGCTGGGCTAACTGGGCTAACGCCGGCGAGCCACTGGAGCGGCGGATGCCATTGCTGATCTTGGACTGTTTGGTGTTTTCGCACGAGGACCTAACAAGGACTTCGCCTACGCTGCTGTTTGGATTCATCTTTTAATCACTTCCTGCACTGTTTCTTCTGGACGGACGCTGAACTGTGAGTTTGACCGTGTGTAATGTTACTATGTTGAGAGAGAGGAAAAAAGGATTTTGTCAGCCGCACTGCACTCGAGCTACACACAGGCCTGCAACATTTTTTTTATTTCTGCGCGCAATTGAGAGAGAGTGTGTGTGTGTGCATGCTGGCCCGATGTGTGTTTGCCTTGTAACTGATGAAGTACATGAAAATATTTGGAGTTTGAAAAATAGTATTAGCCTATTAATGTTTTAAAGGGTAAAACAGGGTAAAAATAAGGAGTTTTGCTGAAGATATAAGACAAAAGGTGTTGCATTGCCTGCTTTTGCATCCTGGCGGAAACGGGAGGTAATGCTGTCCTGGTCTTTCTCCAGATTTTAAAGCAGCACTGCATGTGGGCTTAAATTGGTGTTGTCAACTGAGAACACTCTAGACAGGGCGTCAGGCTTGGTATTACAAGAACCGCGGCAAAATGACAGGGTGACATTAAATCTATCAAAGAATAGAACACACCTGGCCTGCCTTGTTTGAGCTCCTGGAGCACGGCCTGGACACGGATCTTGGCTGTGTCCATTCTCCTCTCTCCCAGCGCAATAACAAAAACCAGAAAGGAAATATTAGTTACGTGAAAGTCACATTTCCCAGCTTTCAGGCCACAGGCCATTGCAGGACTTGGCGCACATGCTGCTCATGCTCAGACAGGGACTTAGAGTAGATCAGGATGTCGTCTACACTGAAAGAAATGATTTTGTGGTATAGTAATATTTATTAGGTTAACTGTCACAGTTTTCTAATTGTAAGAATCAGTGAGGGCGGCACAGTGGTGCAGTGGTTAGCGCTGTCGCTTCACAGCAAGAAGGTCCCGGGTTTAAATTATTCAAGTAAAACTATATATGTCATTCATGTAATAAATAAACTGTGTGGGAAGAGTAAGTTTTATTGTGTATTTTCACATAATATTCAAAGGTTTCATAGTCATTGTACATAAACCAAGTACGTTTTAATAGTGTTGAGTATTTTGAATCTGTGCATGCGCCTTGCGCTTCGTTGTCCGCCAAAACACAAGAAGACAACGACGGCACTCAGGTTTAAAGGAGGCAGTAGCAGCTAAATCATCTTTGAAGGTAAGTCAAAACAGATAAAACCGCTACCCCCGCTGCGCTGTCCACCAATTACTCTTTCACCCACACCAGGGTGGGACAGCGCTCTTAATTTCCAACAAATGGAAATATACACAGCTGCTACCCCCGAATCAATATGCCTCCTTTGCAATACCATGCTGTCTTTGTGTCCGCTCCGGTAAAGGACTCTGTTATTGTCATATACCGTCCACCAGGACAAATGGGTAACTTCGTGGACGAGCTACTCACACTGCTGTCTTCAATACCAGAGCATGGCTGTCCCCTACTTGTCCTCGGTGACATGAACATCCACTTTGATAATTTGAACTCAGCAGACTTCCTGTCTCTGATTCAGTCCATTGATCTAACACGGGTTCTGAGCCCCCCGACCCACAAAGCTGGCAAGGTGCTTGACCCTCAAAACTTTTTCATTCAGTTCATGGTATGCCGACAGGAACAGCCCATTGTTCCAACACTGTTGGTCTCACACCGCCGCAACCTCCGTAGCCTGGCTCATACTCACTTTGCCTCAGTGGCAGCTTCCGCTCTACCTTCCCTCAACACATTTTCCTCACTTGAGGTTAATGATGCCACACAATCTCTGTGCTCTACACTAAGCTCGTGCCTGGATAGCCTGTGTCCTCTATCTACCAAGTCTGCTCGCCCAAACCAGTCCCACCCGTGGCTAACTGATACCATCCGTGGGCTCTGTACTGATCTCAGAGCCGCTGAAAGAAAATGGCGAAAAACCAAAGACCCCGCCGACCTTAAGGGCTACCAATTGCTCCTATCCTCCTTCTCAACAAGCATCAGTGCTGCCACAACTGCGTTCTATAATGACAGAATAAGCAGTGCCACTGACTCAAGGAAATTATTTTCCACTTTTAAAGCGCTACTAAATCCTCCTCCACCTCCACCACCCACAAACTTGTCTGCTGATACCTTTGTTGCCTTCTTCACAGGCAAAGTGGCGGCTATAACTAGCCAATTCTCTAAAACACTCAAACTCAACCATTGTAGCAGTCCTACTACATCTGTTCCTCTGCCCTCCCAGGTCAGTGGTTCTTCACTCTCCTCGTTTACTCCTCTCACAGAGAGTGAAGTATCAGAACTCCTGACCCGTAGCCGTCCCACTACATGCCCACTGGACCCGATTCCTACGAATCTCCTCCAAGCCATATCTCCTACTGTGGCTACATGTGATAAATACTTCTCTGGCTTCAGGAACCTTTCCAACCACTTTCAAAAGGGCTCGGGTGACACCCTTGCTCAAAAAGCCCTCACTTGACCCAAGTCAAGTTCAGAACTATCGGCCAGTGTCTCTTCTACCATTTTTATCCAAAACTATCGAACAGGCAGTATTCAAACAGGTCTCAGAATTCCTCTCAGGGACTGACCTCCTAGATCCATATCAGTCTGGTTTTAAGAGTGCCAACTCTGAAACGGATCTTCTGTCTATAATAGAAGCCCTAAGGTCAGCTAAAGCTGCAACCCAATCCTCTGTTCTTATCCTGCTTGACCTGATCAGCTGCCTTTGACACAGTCAACCACAGGATCCTGCTATCCGCTCTCTCAGCAACGGGTATCTCGAGTAAAGCACTCCTGTGGTTTGAATCCTACTTCACTGGGGCCGATCATTCGCTGTCATGGCTTCTCTTACCACTGCTATGCAGACGATACGCAACTCTACCTATCCTTCCCGCCAGACGACCCCACCGTCTTGGCGCGGATCACGGACTGTCTCTCGGACATATCTGCATGGATGAAGGCTTGCCACCTTCACCCAAACCTCTCTAAGACTGAACTCTTGGTCATTCCAGCCAAGCAATCTATCCATCATAACATCAAACTACAAATGGGCTCCTCTACCATCACTCCAACCAGGGTGGAAACTTGGGTGTCATGATTGATGACCAGCTGTCCTTTTCAGACCATGTTGCTGCTGTCTCTCAGTCATGCTGCTTTGCTCTATACAACATAAGGAAAATCAGGCCCTACCTCACTCAGTATGCCACCCAGCTTCTGGTACAGGCCATGGTTATCTCTCGCTTTGACTATTGCAATGCCCTCCTAGCAGGTCTTCCAGCTTGTGCGGTGAAACCCTTACAAATGGTTCAGAATGCAGCAGTGCGTCTGGTTTTTGATCAGCCCAAAAGGACTCATGTCACTATTAATCAGTGACCTCCGCTATCCCCGTGGCCTCCAGAATCAGATTCAAGTCACTAATGCTTGCATACAGAGTGACTACTGGGTCTGCACCCATCTACCTAAACTCCATAATACAAACTTATGTTCCTTCTCGGCCGCTACGCTCCTGGCTAAGGTCCCGGCTGTTCTCATCTGTCACACCACGATGGTGGAACAAGCTACCTCTCTGACTTCAAAAAGCTCTTGAAAACTCATCTCTTCCGAGAACACTTCCTCTTATAACACCTCTAACTCCTAACCTCTAACATGCACTTCCTGTGCTCTTCTTCTTCTATCCCCTTACAATCATCTTGTATTGATTGCACTTTTTTGTTCGGATTGCACTTTTTGCGAACTCTTACTTCCTTCCCTAGGTATTTACCCCATTGGTGTGAAATGAACTATGAGCTCTTACTAGTATTTATTGCTGCTCTTACTAGAATGTATTATCAGTTGTATCTGTATTTGATGCTCTGTTGATGATTAGATGTTGTTCCTCAAATGTAAGTCGCTTTGGATAAAAGCTTCTGCCAAATGAGCAAATGTAAATGTCATTCAGGGTTTTTCCAGCATATGTAACGGAGTTAAAATATAATATGACCCCACTTGCCATTATCACACATCACGTATCACTATAGCTTAATTTTACTATGTTCACTAAATGCAACGTACCTGTGGACTTGGGTCGTGCCGCCCAGGGGTACAGCAATGCACAAGTTATGAGCTCCACCAACGTTTTTATTATTTATCTTAATTTTATACAAAACGAGTTTATGGTTTATTTTGTTTATGAAAGTATAGCTCCCGAACAGTCGAGCACGTTCTTTTAAAGTAAAGTTGACGGTGGTTTTCTTTATTTATTAATATAATGAATGAACCCTGAAGAACCCTGTTATTTATACATAGCCTAAGGGTGCGGTCTTTTTTATCCACAAAAAGATGATGATGATTATACCTGAGCCAGAGTCCTGTATATACTTGTCTATTGTTTTGTGCTCTGGGCAGGAAAGATTGTACAACCTGCTGATGGGGAGTGGAGCTCGGGTTGCATGCACTACCTGTGTGCAAGATGAACCGCCACTCCAAATCTTCTATCCCTTTGGTGATCAGATCCTTAAACTCCCTGTAGAGCCCTTTATGGGGTTTCAAATGTGCACATACTGGCTGCTTGTATGTTGTAAATGTTGTGTGATACGTAAGCTACTGTTACAAATGGCTCCCAAAAGTGGGCAGCCAAAGCCAGAGAAGTGGAGGCTTGTGGGCAGGAGGTGGGGCTAATGCAGGGGTTGCTGGATTTAAATGAGTGGAAAGTGCAGCGATCTGATTGGTAAGAACCTGTACTTGATTAAGCAGTAGTTGGCTGTTGTCGGACTATGTTTTAAACTGCTGGTTAGAATTCCTTAATTTGCTACAGCTTTATGAAGCTGAGAGATCTCAGGGAAGCCACTGGGGCAGTGTTTGAGTCAGAGTCTGCAGAGTCCACGTTACTGGCCAGATCGTTAGGCTCAGTAGGTTTTAGACTCGAATGCAGAGCTCAGACTCAGAGACAAGAGCTGGGTGGAGCGAAACCAGGTTTATTTGGCAGAAAACTCAAATGTGCAAGGCAGAGTTCATGGAGTGGATCCAGGTTAGAATTTGGCATGTTCCAGTAATCCACATGGGAAGGTTGTCCAAAGGTCTGTGGGATGATCCACTGACCATGGCGTGCGTGGGCAGCAGTGGAGCAGTAGCAGAAGTCAGACCAGGTGAGGAAAGGTCTTGTCAAAACTGTCTTGAACGTGACTGACTAGGAACGTGAGTCTACGATCTGGTGCTGAGTGGAGGCAGGACCCGGTATATGAGGCTGAGCATGGGGAGACTGAAGGTTGGTAACCAGCTCCTGCACACCTGAAAGATGGCCGCCCACCCTGAGCCATGGTTCTGCTCGAAGTTTCTGCCTCTTAAAAGAAAGTTTTTCCTTGCCTCTGTCGCCTAGTTTCTGCTCTTGGTGGGAGTTGTTGGGTTTCTACGTACAGTCTAGACCTGCTCTTTTATGAAAAACGCTATGAGATAGCTGTTGTTGTGATTTGGCGCTATATAAATAAAACTGAATTGAATTGAACTGACTCCACTCCTGCAATGAAGCACACAGGGGAAGGGGTGAATGGAGAGAGAGAGAGAGGGACATACGTAGAATTGCCTCCATCCCTCACTGTACACCTGAACACACTGCTAACTCAAAAGCATTTGGAGTTTAGCAGTCAACACCAGCTAACAACTAAACCCGACATTAAACAACAACAAAGTTTTCTGAACAAGTTATGTTGTTTGAATCATATGTCGATCACACTTTGGTTACACGAGGACCAGATGGCTCGTAGCAATGGCGGTGGTACTCCACAGTACCCCTACAAGATTCCCCAGGGGACATAGTTGTAAGCCTTCTCCAAGTCCATAAAGCACATGTTGACTGGATGGACAAACTCCCATGATCTCCCCAACAGCCGTGCAAGAGTAAAGAGCTGGTTCTCAGCCAGGCCGGAATCTGTATTGCTCCTCCTAAACCTGCGGTTTGCAGCACTCTTGAATAAACTTTCCCAGCGAGGCTGTACAGTATGATATCTCAATAATTGGAGCACTCCCTCCGGTTCACCTTATCGAAAATGGAAACCACCACCCAGCCTGTCACTTCACAAATACTGTCGCCTGACCTCCATGTGAGATTGTAGAGCCGTGTCAGCCAAGACAGCCAAATGATGTCCAAAGCCTTTAGCTTCTTAGGGAAAATCTCACCCATAACCGGCATCTTGCAAGAGAAGAGCTTCTTGATTGCCTCTGTGGCTAACCCCAAGTCGTCAGACTCTGCCTCCTCCACTGAGGACATGTTTATCAGGTTCAGGAGCTCGTCAAAGTGTTTTTTCCAGTGCTCGACAATATCCTCAATCTGGGTCAGCAGTTCTCCGCACCGGCAAAGCAAAGTCACTATCTGCAGTTAGTCCATAAAAAACAATCCTCTTAAACTCAAACAAAGTGCTGTTAAGTCTAGGAGTGATGATTATCCTCAAACTTGCCTGCTCCATATCCACGAATTTGGTTCTAGGGCCAGTGTTGTGTGTAGAGCTGCGCCAAACAACTGTTGCTCAACGTCCTCCACTAGTTCAGGCTACTTTTCTACCAAAGAGAAGACCAACAACGAGGTTATTTTTTAACTCAGACTATTTGGAAGTCCTCCAGCTGCTGACCTTAAAAACAACCCAGCTTTTTAGGGAGATGGGAACAGGTAAACCCTTTCACTTTGACAATCAAGGAGAAGAAGATATACTTTATTAATCCCACAAGGGGAAATTCAATGTTTTCACTCTGTTATTATTGTTAGTACACAATGTGTGGCTGCCAGAAATGAATTCTGATGGATAAATGATAACACAAAATGGACGCACATATGATTGATCAATCTCTCGACTGGTATATAAACCTCTGAGGAAGAAGGGCTGATGCCCACAGCTAGACAGTGGCTGGAGGGGAAGTCCAAAGCCTAAAATCTAACTACCATAAAACATATGATCATCTACTAAATATAATATACCTTTCTTTTTTATTAAAGCCCCCCTCCAGCCAGTTTTAACTGCCATTTTTGGTGAACGTTCTTTCTCAAACAGAGAATGGGGGTGTGGTTAATAATCGGACGTAATACATTACCATGACAACCAAAAACTGACCGGCTGGAGTGTCTGATAACGATATGCTGTGTTAACATCACTACACTGTAAAGTTTAGTAACGTTACACTTTACTGTCTGGCAGGAGTAGCTATTATTTACCCATAATAGAAACTAATGTGCATGTATCAGCTGTTATCAATCATACAGTTGATGGTTCTGTCACGCACTACACACAATAACTACCACTACTTTTTATGGTGCGTTTACTTTACCGCAGGGGTGGTGGGTGCCTCCGCCGATGCATTGGTAAAACGGCCGTCAGTAAAATGCATGTTACAGACTGTGTAGAAGACGGTGGCAGGTGAAAGTGCAACGCGTTTTCTGTCATCTGTCCTCCAACACCGCACGCACAAATGTCATGATGAAAATGAACAGCACACTAAACCAAGAGGAGGAAACTAAAAAATAAATGAAGATCCTCTGTTAGCTAACTTTCTGTAATAACTATGCTAGCTTAGTTAACTTGGCTAACTAAACTAGAAAGACAAACCAACAATCAGACACAGAGAGACACACCTACTGTAAGTTCTAAGTAAATGACATGATAAATTGGTTAGCTAGCTCACAACGATGTTTATCGGTTTGACGCGCTGACTTAACGAGGCGTGAAGGCGTGACTCAGAAAAATATAAAATATCATAGAAATGTCAAAATACACTGGAGGGGGGCTTTAAGCTATCTTGCCAATATTTTAACCAGTTAGAAATCAGTAAGAATATTTGAGTTCTTTGATAATGAGGTCAGCCTGCTTCTGTGGGCGTCTCTGACTTGAAAGCTTTAAGATGCAGAAGCAGAGTTTCAGTTCAGTCTGTCTACAGCAGGACAGCAGATGAATGTAAAGATTCATACAAGGTCATAAACTGTTTAGTTTCTTACATTCTGTTGACTTAAATCCGAGAATGGTGAGTGTAAGGTATTTGCTCATTGCTCCTGAAAATTCACTTATTTTAGTTTAGATTGCTACAATATTTGTGGAAATGTAATATGATTGGTGCAATTAGTTCTTGTTGTTTTTTTATATTTTTTTTTTACAAGCCCAAAACAGCATCATGGTAACCTCAACAAATTATTCATACTTTGTATTCAGTGCCTACTTTTACAGCAACAATTTTAAATATTTATTTTTTGTGATTATTATGTTCTTATATATTTTTATTCTCACTGCCAATCTTCTGCTCATTGTGGTTATCTGTATGAACAGAAGCTTACATGAACCTATGTACCTTTTTCTGTGCAGCCTGTTTGTAAATGAGCTGTATGGTAGTACAGGGTTGTTTCCATTCCTTCTGCTTCAGATTCTCTCTGACATTCACACTGTTTCTGCTCCCTTTTGCTTCCTGCAGATTTTGTGTTTATTTACATATGGAAGTATAGAATTTGCCAATTTAGCCATCATGTCTTATGACAGATATCTTGCTATCTGTTATCCTTTACAATATAACACACATATGACATTTAAGAAGGTTGTCTTGCTTATTGGTGTATCATGGTTATACTCATTTCTTACAAATGCTGTCACATTATCTTTAAGTATCCCTTTACAGCTGTGTGGGAACATCATTAACAAAGTGTACTGTGACAACTACTCTGTTGTTAAACTGGCCTGCTCTGACACCACAGCCAATAACATTTATGGACTCATTTCCATTTCTGTCTCAGTTTTATGTCCTGTATCTCTAATCCTTTACACGTACATGAGGATTCTTAAAGTGTGTTTTTCTGGTTCTAAACAGACCAGACAAAAAGCTGTCAGTACCTGCACTCCTCACCTTGCTTCTCTCTTGAACTTTTCTTTTGGTTGTTTCTTTGAAATATTACAGAGTAGGTTTAACATGAACAGTGTACCAAACATGTTGCGAATATTTTTATCTTTATATTTCCTTACATGTCAGCCCCTTTTCAACCCTGTGATGTATGGACTGAATTTGACCAAAATCCGTATCATATGTAAAAGTCTAATCTTTGCTAAAATGTAAGATGTCTAACAGATTTTAATCTTGACCAGTGAGGAAAGGTATGCACTCTGCATCATCTTTGTGGTCAAGTTTAAATAATCATTAATAATAATAATAAGAATGTTCATCTAATTCTCAATACAAAGATCTAAAAACAGGCAAAGTCAATACAAATAAATGTTGTAATTGTTGGAGGAGTAAACCAAAGTAAATTGAAGATAAGGTATCTTCAACCAAGTCCAGTTGCCCTTGATTTTAACCTTCGTTGGATAATAAATATTTAATGAATGCATAATGTTTTTGTATTCTTTTTTAGGGGGATTAGGAAATTTGCTTTCCACAGGTGAACACTTGTTTTTGATACTGCATGTGCTACTTTGAATCAAAGTGGGCATTTGAAGCAATCAAATAAAGTGTGCAGAACAGGTGGATTAAAGGCACCAGTAATTGAATTGAGTTTTTATTTTTGAATAATGAAAGATTTAAAGCCACAGATAATAATTTCACCATATGCTTTACATCACTGGTATACAAAGAGCTTAACTACTTAACCACCAAACAAAACTTATTTTATTGTTTGCAAAAAGTTTTGATCACTTTAAATTAGGCACTATATATCTTATGTATCCAACGAAGGTTAAAGTCAAGGGCAACTGGACTTGGTTGGAGATACTGGAAGACGTTTCGTCCCTCATCCAAAGGACTTCTTCAGTTCTGACTGACTGGCAGGGAAACTCAGCTATTTAACCTCAGCAGAGTCTTGACCTGAGGAGTTGGCCCTTCTGTGTTGAGCCATGCGTTTGTGTAGTGGTTGTTTAGTCTCCCCAGTATACAGGTCTGTGCATTCCTCACTGCATTGGACCGCATCTTATGTATGGATTTTATTGTACAGTGTTTTATTATTGAGTTTTATGTGGCATTTGCTTGTCTGTTTTATGTTATGTCTTTTTATGTGGTGACATTGCACTTTGAGCTTCTTGCAAATTCTTTTCTAATGTGGTTTTATACTGCAAATGGCTAATAAAGTGAATCTGAATCTAAACCTAGTGCTAATCCTTGTAACATAGGGAGGCCCGAAGCTGCCACAAATGCTCAATAAATAAATAAAAATTACTTTAAATGCACCAAAAGTACATAAAAAATACATTGTGGCATTAATTAAATTATACAATGCAAAAATTTATATATCTCTTTTGATTTGCTTCGTTATATATTCATCATTAATTACCTTATTTTTTTGTTTTTATGTTTATATGGTTTTTAATTGATTAGTCCTTTTTAAGTGCATTCATTTGTACTGTTTTAGGCAGCTTAAATGCACTGGTACTTAAAAGTGAATTTTTATTCCTGACAATAATGAATGCTTTAAAGCCAAAAGATCAAAATCAAAAAATGCTCAATAAATTAAAAACCTTCTATTAAATGCACCAAAAATACCTTTAAAATACTTTAGACGGCGCTGTGCACGGCTGCCTTGTGTTTGGTGTGTTTTGTTTGTTAGGTTAATTACCCGGTGTCATCTCTACTCAATCCTCAGGAATTGTTTATAAAGTTCAGCGGCCAGTCAAGTCGATAATCATGGTCCATAATGAAGAAGTGTGATCAGCCTCCACATCATAGCCTAAATTGGGAACCAAAACTGATCTGGGAATGTGTCCACCTGTAAACTGTGTGTCAACCCAGATACTATTTTCTTGCATTGTGGTAAATTTATGGGGTAATTTTCCTGAAATGCAAAGCATTGGTTTAGTTTCAACGGTGGAGGGGACTAATGAAGAGGAAGAAATTTTAAGCATTAAAGACTTAATTTTATGCATTCTGGTGAAAATGTCTGCACCAATTTATGGTTTATCTTTATCTATATAATGGGAAACTATTCAAGCGGTAGGTGACAATTCAAAATATAAAAAATTAATAGAATATAATACAGTAAGGCTTTCGGGCATTCTGTAGCTATTGCTATTATCTACCCTGGGTAGAGAAGGGGGATGAGAGGGAGGGCTCAGAGGACTGGAGGACACAGGTTTCATCTGGGATACATGGAAGGTGGGGTGGATACGGAGAGAGGCAGGGTGTTTAAAGCTGGATTAATGATTGATAGGATCTGCAAGAAACCAATGAAACGAGGGCCCAATTTCTTGGACTCGACTTTAAAGGGGAGACTCTTTGCATTGAGCCATGATCTATGATCTGGAGTTTAGCTAGGGGCTGGTTTGCGGTGTTGGATTGCCTGCTTTTGCATCCTGGTGGAAGCGGGAGGTAAGGCCGTCCTGGTCTTTCTCCAGATTTGAAAGCAGTGCCGCATGTGGGCTTGAACTAGTGTTGTCAACTGAGAACACTATAGACAGGGCATCAGGCTTGGTTTTGCGAACCGCTGCGATATGACAGGGTGAAATTAAATCTATCAAAGAATAGAGCCCACCTGGCCTGTCTTGTTTGAGCTCCTGAAAGGCGGCTTCCGCCTCCTTGGTCCAGGAAAAAGGGACAGAGGATGAGGTTAGAGCAGTGAGGGTAGCAGCAATGCGACTGAAGCTCTAAATACACCTTCTATAGAAGTTTGAAAACCCTAATAGACATGGGGCCAGATTTACTAACATCCCGATTAAAGAGTACTAAATTGCATGTGCATTCTAAAATGTTGCACATGCAATTGTTGTACCTGTTATGGGTGATCAACTAAGAATTATTGCGTAGATGACAACAGGCGCAAACACAATGGAGGTGGCAGTATTTAAGGGTCTGATCACCAAAGGGATAGAAGATTTGGAGTGGCGGTTCATCTTGCACACAGGTAGTGCATGCAACCGAAGCTCCACTCCCCAGCAGCAGGTTGTCCAATCTTTCCTGCCCAGAGCACAAAACAATAGACAAGTATATACAGGACTCTGGCAGCAGGTATAATCATCATCGTCAGTAGGGTCCGGTTTCTTTTTGTGGATAAAAAAGACGGCACACTCACGCCATGTATAGATAACAGAGGTCTTCACAGTCAAAAATAAGTATCCCTATCCCTTATTCAAATCTGCCTTTGCCTCGCTGCACGGAGCCACCATATTCACAAAACTAGACCTGTTCAATGCTTATCACCTGGTCCGCATTCCTAAAGGAGATGAATGGAAAACCTCATTCAACAGCCTGCTGGGACATTTTGAATATTTGGTTATGCCATTTGGTCTGTCAAATGACCCTGCCATTTTCCAGGTCCTAGTTAATGATGTCCTCACACTGTTTGTGTACCTAGACGACATCCTGATCTACTCTAAGGGCCAGATTTACTAAAGGTTTGCACGAGTAAAAACGTGTGCAAACCTGATATCGCCAGCAGTAATCTGATCTACGAACGGTGTGCACGGAGAATGACGTCTTTCAAAAGTGCAAGATAGCACCTGTGGTTCATTTGGTACTTTTGCCTTAATGAATATGCAATTTGGGGCGTTTCAGTTTTATTGTGCAAAGTAATGGGAGGGTAACATGCAAATACATTCATTTACTACATGCAATGTGATCTAACAGCCTAAAGGCAATTTCATGTGAGTGCAACAGCATCTGTATTTAATACGTTTGAAAGGAAGGTGCAAAAGTGTTGCTGAGATGGCTGCTGTTATCGTTGTGAGAAGGAGACACAGCCGTGTTGAAAGAAGACGTAGAGAAATTAATAATATTAGATGATAATATTCTATATCCATATATAGACATAAAATTATTTTATTTTATTTATTCGATGAACTATATGAAAGCAATTTTCGTTTCAACCTGACTTTTTTTCTCTGTGAGATGGAAGAATTTAGAAAGTTGCGTGGCGATGCGGAGAGCCCCCAGCTGCAGTAGTGCACAGATCAGGCGTAAAATCCATCCAGCCAGAGGGAAGGATCACCCACTGTTCACAGCGCACCGGTCATATTAGCGACACAACCCACTGTATGTATCGCAGAGGGAATGGGGCGTTGGGGCGTACAGGGCCAGGGACAGGAGATTGCGGGACGACCGGGCACGCTGCGGACGGTCGGTGATTGTTCCCTCTGGATGGATGAAGCTGGCATTTCCTCGCGTCGGGGTCATTCTAGCATGCTGTAGCTGTTTCTGCTGGGGTTTCCCAAAGCAGTTTTTCAGGGATGCTGTCCCAAGCACCAGGATGGGCAGGTACAGACAATTTCCACATACTCGGGACGCACTAAATGAAACAAACCAAGGTTTTTACGTGGTAGCTGATTTCTTCCCTCCCGACTCTCCTTGGCGGAAACCATTAAAACACTCAAAACACTCATTTAAATGTGCACATACTGGCTGCTTGTATGTTGTGAATGTTGTGTGTTTTGTGTTACGTAGGCTACTGTTGCAAACATGCTGCTCTTAACTAATTGCCCCTAGTGTATTAATAAAGTTGATTAAATTGAATTGTTACAAACGGCTCCCAAAAGTGGGCAGCCGAAGCCAGAGAAGTGGAGGCTTGTGGGTAGGAGGTGGGGCTAATGCAGCGGTTGCCGGTTTTAAATGAGTGGAAAGTGCAGCGATCTGATTGGTAAGAACCTGTACTTGATTAAGCAGTAGTTGGCTGTTGTCGGACTATGTTTTAAACTGCTGGTTATGTTGTCCAAAAAGAACGCCTTAAATTACTGTGTGGAGGCAGGGACCCGGTATATGAGGCTGAGCATGGGGAGACTGACGGCTGGCAGCTGGTAACTGGCTCCTGCAAACCTGACTGCACTCCTGCATTGAGGCCCACAGGGGAAGGTGAGAGATAGTGAGAGACATACGTAGAATGCCCTACACAGGAAGAGCACTTTCACTACAGGAGAGCTCATGAACATCATGGAAACAATGCCAGCGGATTTATTTCCCACTTTTGTTGATTAAGGCATCTTTTAAATGATTTTGTAGCTCAGGTGGTGTTGGTCAGTAATTGTAGGGTCCCATCCCTCGCTGTAAACCCGAACACACTACTAACTCAAAAGCATTTGGAGTTCAGCAATCAACACCAGCTAATAAGTAAACCCAACACCAAACAACTAAGTTTTCTTAACGAGTGAATGTTGTTTGAATCATATGTCAATCATTGTTTTTGAGTGAATATTGATTATTTTGAATTATTTGAGATTATGTGGACTTCATGAATGTTATACTGCATAGATTTGAAAGACTTGAGTTAAGGTGTTTAAATGAACACACCAGCATAATTTGGTCATACTAGGATGTTTCATTATTAAAAGAAAATGAAGTGTTTCTTCTTCCCTCAGTGGTAATGGTTAGGAATGTGGTTTGTGTTCATGTTTTCCTGTTTAAGTCTGTTTTTGGTTCTGTGTTCCTCTGTGTAGGCTTGTTTATTATTTTATTCATTTGCATGTTTTAGTTTAATATCTGTCTTGTCTCTTAGTTCTTAGTCCTGTGTTTTAGTTCATTGCCTCAGTTCTTAGTCTAATGTTTGTCTTGTTTAGGGTTTTGTAGCTGAGTTTATTTTTATGTTTTATTTGCATGATTTTTACATGTTTGAGTCCTTAGTCCTATGTCTCCATGTTTTAGTGTAGTCCTGTCTCCTGTTTGGTCCTGGCTCTGTTCCCTGCCCTGATTTGTGGTCTTTCCATGTTTATTAGTAGATCTGTCTGGTGTGTTCTCGTGTGCATTACTTCCTGTTTTACTTTGTAGTATTCAGTTCTCATGAGTCCTTGTCTAGCTTTGTTTCTGTGCTCTGGATTATTACTGCCTTTTGGATTTTCCTCAGTTTTGGACTTTACCTTGTGATCCCACCTAAGCTTGTCTCAGTCAGGTTTATGAGTTAATAAATATTTTGAACTGCACCTTCCTTGTGTATTGTCTGCATTTGGGTCCACGCCTCTACTACCTGCAGCTGCACTCAGCCTTATCCCATGACAGGTAACAACATGAATCTACATACAACTTTGTGATTGTGTTTGCATGTCTGCAGGAGTTCCATCGTCACCATTACTTCTGTTGAACCTACAGAGTCAATTCAACTGCGAGCTTGACACTGCAGCTGATTACCCTGTACAGGTGGATGGCCTCACTGACAGGCACAGTGGAGAGCCCAAGGATTCATGAGCTCCAGGTAAGTTTAAGATTAATTTTGCCATAGCCACAATGTTGATCACATAATGTGCAGTCATTTATATTGTTCCATTGCATCACCTGCTTATTTTAAACAATTGCCATAAGTTAGGGAGTAATATTATGCATGTTAACTTTTGGCTGTTTTGTTTTTTTCAATATAAAATAAAGTGCAGGTAGTAAAAGTAAAGTTTGTTCAGCTCTAAGGGCGCTGCTATTTTCTAAACCCCAAGGTAATGTCTTCAGATAGCTTGTTTTATTTGACCGACAGTCCAAAAATCGCAAGAGATGCATTGTACTATCCCTTAACACAAAGAAATCTCATAAATAATTTGGGAATAGAGTGTTCAAAATTGTTGTCTAAAAAATTAAAACAAAGTAATTACCAATTGTTGCTGGTTATTGTGACAGTACATGTGAAACTGGTTTTGCACATCTGTGGATTGCATCCTGTCAACTTGTGGGTCACGTGTGCACAGTGTGAGTAAAGACTACAACCTACCATAACCCATCACCCCCACTGCTAATCATTCAAAACATAGTCAGACATGACGTTGCAGAGATGTGGGGCAGCCCTTACTCTGAAAGGAAGATTTGACATAGGTCTATAGTTGTCTAACACAGAGGTATCCAGAGTACCTGCTCTATATGAGAAGTGAAATTGAATTGAAACAATTCTTTTAAAATGTGTATAAAATGACTGTACTTTGTTATGAAATTGCACTGAAATATTCAAATTTGCTGAGTGTAATGTTAGGTTTCTCACGACACGTTGTGTCACAGCTTGCACAGACGGCTGCCCTCGGTAGCCGAACAGCACGTGTAATGTAATCCTTCTAAAAAAGCATTTGGGACCATTTGACTGTTTTTTAGTAATTATGTTTTAGAATTTGTAATTAGAATTTAATTCTGTGTTGTTGAGTGGGCTATTAACCAGTTTAGGCTACTAAAGCTGTGGACAATTGACTTGATTGTGGGGAGGAGTTAACCCTGAATGGGCTGTGTCTCTGCACTTAAGAGTAAGTCACTACAGCTGCAAGTCAGGCCCGGCAAGCGAAGACCCTGTTGAACAAAGACAAAGGGGGTCTCTCTGCGGGAGTCCAGAAGTTACATCGCATTCTGCTGATCGTAGCAATGTGTCTTACCGCCATCACTGTCAGGACATCTGACTGGAGAAGTCTTGGACCACATAGGACCCTCTGCACGACATTCCAACCTATCCAATCTACTCTACACGAAGCTCTCTACCAACTCAGACCATGAAGTGATGTGGGGACTCTGGAGCTGCCAGTCGGCAGTCAAAAAGGCAGGCACTATTTCATCCTATGCCTTCCTCCAGACTCTCCACTTTCTGGCCCTTACAGAGACTTGGATCACCCCTGAGAACACCACCTCTCCAGCTACCCTTGCAGCGGCCTACTCGTTGTCACACATTCCAAGAAGGCAGGGAGGGGGGCTGGACTCTTGCCAAAGTGGTCCTACCAGGTCCTTCCCCTGGAGCACTTGACCAGATACGCATTCAACACTGTCTCTGTCATCTGTCCAATTAAGCATAACTTTGCTGTGATTTATCATCCATGCCCTCCTCGGCTGCTTTAATGAAGATGGCACACAAACCGTAGTCCTGGGTGACTTCTAGCCAGAGAGGTTGCACTCACCTGAATTTAAAGATTTTTTGACAGACCCAGTGCGTGCTGGAGGTCACATTCTGATGAAGCCATCAGAACCACGTCATCTGCAAAAAGCAGAGATTCTACTGGACACCTCACCTCGGTGGCGCCTTAAGATCCTGTCTGTGAATATCACAAACTGGGTCGGAGATGTCGAGCAACAATGGTGGAGTCCAACACCCTCTGCAAACGTGTTTGACTTTCTGCCAAGAATACTGACACAGCTCTCACTTTGGTTATATGAGGACCAGATGGCTCGTAGAAATGGCCCCGGTACCCCAACAAGATCCCCACCCCCAACACCCTGCAAGGGTCATAATCCGTATCGCTCCTCCTGAATCTGTGGTTCGACTATCAGTCAGAGCCTCCTTTCCAGCACCCTTAAATAAACATGCCCAGCAAGGCTGTCCATTGTGAAACCTCAATAATTGGAACCCCTTGGGGGGAAATGAGAACCACCACCCGGTCTGCCACTCCACAAGTACTGTCCCCCGATGTCCACGTGAGATTGAAGATGTGTCAGCCAGGCCTTTTCCTTCCTGAGTTGTCCAATGGTTGCCGGAACGTCCTTGAGGCCAACTTAAAGTCCTTCTCCATAGTCTCCCCAAACTCCTTCCACACCCAGGTTTTTGCTTCGAAAGTATGTCCTGCTATTTGGGCCATAAGCACAGACAACGCTGACAGCCTTCCTCTAGCTGAAGTTAGTCCATAAAAAAACAATCCTCTTAAACTCCAACAAAGTGCTGCTCAGTCTAGGAGTGATTATCCTCACACTTGCCTGCTCCATATCCAAGAGTTTGGTTCTAGGGCCAGTGTTGTGCGCACAGTTTAGTCAAACTACTGTATGTCCAGTTGGTGTTACTCAACCTCCTCCACTAGTTCAGGCTGCTTCTCTACCAAAGAGAAGACAAACAATGAGGCCAAAGCCTGGTTGCATGAGAGTACCCCAGTAGTGGTCTTCATTTGGTCTTCAAATTGCTTGTAGTCTGGCTTTAGTTTTTATTTTTAACTCAGACTATTTGGCCACGAGAAATCCTTCCAGAAGCTTCTGAACCAAAAAACAACACAGCTTTTTAGGGAGAGGGGAACAGGTAAACCCTTTCACAAATGTGTGGCTGCCAGATTCATTCTGATGGATAAATGATAACACAAAAATGGACGCACATATGATCAATCTCTTTTGACTGGTATATAAACCTCTGAGGAAGAAGGGCTGATGCCCACAGCTAGACAGTGGCTGGAGGGGAAGTCCAAAGCCTAAAATCTAACTACCATAAAACATATGATCTACAAAATATACCTTTCTTTTTTATTAAGCTATCTTGTCAATATTTTAACCTCTTAACAGTATTTCTGTCAGTTAGGAGTCAGTAAGAACATTTGAGTTCTTTGATAATGAGGTCAGCCTGCTTCTGTGGGCGTCTCTGACTTGAAAGCTTTAAGACGCAGAAGCAGAGTTTCAGTTCAGTCTGTCTACAGCAGGACAGCAGATGAATGTAAAGATTCATACAAGGTCATAAACTATTTAGTTTCTTACATTCTGTTGACTTAAATCCGAGAATGGTGAGTGTAAGGTATTTGCTCATTGCTCCTGAAAATTCACTTATTTTTGTTTAGATTGCTACAATATTTGTGGAAATGTAATATGATTGGTGCAACTAGTTCTACCTGTAAACAGTGTTTATTTTTTTGTTTTACGAGTCAAAAACAGCATCATGGTAAACTCAACTCAGATTTCATACTTTGTATTGAGTGCCTACTTTTACAGCGACAATTTTAAATATTTATATTTTGTGATTGTCATGTCTTTATATATGTTAATTGTTGCTGTCAACACGTCTCTCATTGTGGTTATCTGTATGAACAGAAGCTTACATGAACCTATGTACCTTTTTCTGTGCAGCCTGTTTGTAAATGAGCTGTATGGTAGTACAGGGTTGTTTCCATTCCTTCTGCTTCAGATTCTCTCTGACATTCACACTGTTTCTGCTCCCTTTTGTTTCCTGCTGATTTTCTGTTTATACTCTTATGCAAGTGTAGAATTTAATAACTTAGCCATCATGTCTTATGACAGATATCTTGCTATCTGTTATCCTTTACAATATAACACACGTATGACATTTAAGAAGGTTGTCTTGCTTATTGGTGTATCATGGTTATACTCATTTTTCATAACTGTTGTCATGGCATCTTTAAGTTCCTCTTTACAGCTGTGTGGGAACATCATTAACAAAGTGTACTGTGACAACTACTCTGTTGTTAAACTGGCCTGCTCTGACACCACAGCCAATAACATTTATGGACTTATTGTCACATCTTTCTCAATTTTATGTCCTGTATCTCTAATCTTTTACACGTACATGAGGATTCTTAAAGTGTGTTTTTCTGGTTCTAAACAGACCAGACAAAAAGCTGTCAGTACCTGCACTCCTCACCTTGCTTCTCTCTTGAACTTTTGTTTTGGTTGTTTCTTTGAAGTATTTCAGAGTAGGTTTAACATGAACAGTGTACCAAACATGTTGCGAATATTTTTATCATTATATTTCCTTACATGTCAGCCCCTTTTCAACCCTGTGATGTATGGACTGAATTTGACCAAAATCCGTAACATGTGTAAAAGTCTGGTCTTTGCTAAAATGTAAGATGTCTAACAGATTTTGTAAGCTTGACCAGTGAGGGGTGGGGGGGGGGGGAGCACAAATATGCATAATCTTTGTGGTCAAATTTAAATAATTCACAATAAGAATATTCATGTCATTCTTAATACAAAGATAAAAACCATGCAAAGTCAACAGAGATAAATATTGTAATTTTTTGAGTTAACCAAAGTAACTTTGCTAATTTGGGTCATTTGTAAAGTGTTAAAAACTAACCCAAACCAGCTGGAGAAACCATGACTCACTTTCACTGGAGACATAATAAATATTTGATGCATAATGTGTGTTATTTTTTTGTGAGGGGTAAGGAAATTTGCTTTCCACTGGTGAACACTTCAATCAGAATCAAATACTTTATGGATCCCTGAGGGGAAATCCTTTGTTACAATTGCTCACTTGCATATCAAGGTATAAATGAATAGTACTAATAAGAGAAAGTAGGTAAGTAGAAAATAATACGAAAAATACCAGTGGGGGGGGGGATATAAAGTTGTTGGGTTTTTTTTTAGTAACAGAATCGTAGTGATAAATAGTAGTAGTGAATTAAAAAGTCATAGTAATAAGTACTGGTAAAGTTGACTTGGAATGGATCAGATTAACCAGAAACAGATAATATTGCACAATATGTCAGGTATTGCACTACAAGGTCTGTTACTGACTAATAGGTTGGTCTCTGACACTTTGAGGGAGGAGTTAAAGAGTTTGATGGAATGACTTCCTGTGGCCTTGTGTGGTGCATTTAAGACGGATGAGTCTCTCACTGAAAGTTCTCCTGTTTTTGAGCAGCACATTATGAAGTGGGTGGGAATTTGCCTTGGTATATATGGGTGCTTAGCAGTTCACATAAACCTAAATGTAGAAATATAAGAAAGTAAAAAGAAGATACAAGAAAAACGTAGCGCAGAGTCCGATATCGATCCCCACCAGTAGCTGAAGTTTATCCAGTTTGTTGCACAGTGAGCGCACGAGAGAAAAATTCCTGGTAGCGGCGTGCAATGTCCTCTTCAGTGTAATCTCACCAGCGCACCGGACCTCCTCTTTCTCCAGCGTTTTATCTCTGGAACAAAGGACAGTAAAGCCTTGAATGTCTAATAGTTCCACTGACGACGCGAGAAAGGTGAGAAATAAATCCGCTGGTGTTGTTTCCCTGATGTTCATGAGCTTTTCTCTGGTCAAAGAACTGCGGGTGTCACAGCAGAAAACTAAGTTTACAAAGAAAAACAAAGAGAGCGCACCAAGATACACATCACTGTCCTGAGCGTCGCCATTTTCCCTTATGTCAAGACAGTCTGTTCCTGTGATCCTTAGGGTTTTTTTCAGTGTCCCAGGCAGTGGTCCAGAATAGTTAAGAAATATGAAAACGATCTGCAAACGATCTCATCTTACTAGAATCATTGATAGGTTTGTTTTCATGGCCTTGTAAGGAAATCAGGAAGTCCTTGCTAATTTGTGTCACAATTTATATTCAACTGTTTTTTGTCGACGTGGCCAATCAGATTTCACTTGCCTTTATTAGTGGGACATCGGGGAGGGGATTTTGGTCTAACTCTGCTACTCGGGACAGTGTCCCTATGTGGCACCCTCTTTAGGCCCCCACTCAGAGATTCCAAGATGGCCAGCTATTCTTAACTGTTGTTGACAGACAACGGTCAACCTTCCTCCCAGTTGGTGTTACTCAACCTCCTCCACTAGTTCAGACTATTTCTCTACCAAAGAGAAGACCACCAATGAGGCCAAAGCCTGGTTACATGAGGGGATTTCCACTCCATTCTTAAAATTGCTTATAGTCTGGCTTTTTGCCTCAGACTAGTTTCCCACACAAGAACCTGCCAGATGCTGCTAACCCTAAAAACAACTCAGGGTTCAGGGTGATGGGAACAGGTAAACCCTTTCACTCTGACAATGTGTTGAATCTGGGAGGGGCTCCCCGGGGATTCATTCTGACGGAGAAGCGATAACACAATTTGGATGGAGGAATGATTCATTTATCTCCCTTGATTGGCAGATAAACCTCTGAGGAAGTTTGTGTTTGGGGAGGGGGGCATTAGAGTGAGTGACAGTGCCCTGTTGAGGAAGCTGTGCTCTTTCAAAAATCTTCAACCATCTCCACTGTCTTCTGAGGGTTGAGCTCTAGACTTTTCTGGCTGCGCTATGTCAACAGATGGTCCATCTGCCACCTGTAGGTAGACTCATTCCCACCAGAGATGAGCCCAATGAGGGTGGTGTCGTCCGCAAACTTCAGGAGCTTGATGGACTGGTGACTGGATGTGCAGCTCTTTGTGTACAGGGAGAGAAGCAGCTTCACGTGCTGTTTCCTGTCTGTGTGTGCTGGCCTGTCTGCAGCTGGAGTCAGCTGGGAGAGCTTGTCCTGCAGCAGGGCCGGGATGATGGTGTTGAAAGCAGAGCTGAAATTCACAAACGGGATCCTGGCGTAGGTTCCTGGGGAGTCCAGGTGCTGGAGGATGTAGTGAAGGGCCGTGTTCACTGCATCATCTACAGACCTGTTGGCTCTGTAGGGAAACTGCAGGGGGTCCAGGAGTGGGTCTGTAATGGACTGAAGGTGGGACAACACAAGGCGCTCAAAAGACTTCATTACCACAGAGGTCAGAGCGACGGGTCTGTAGTCATTTAGTCCTGTGGTCCTTGTTTTTTGGGGGACAGGGATGATGGTGGAGACTTTGAAACAGGCTGGCACGTGGCATGTTTCCAGTGAGGTGTTAAAAATGTCTGTGAACACCAGCACACAACAGGGCTCGGGTCTCCACTGTCACTGACTCTAATGCCCCCCCTCCCCAAACATAAACACACTCATACACACTCCTGACCCCACACTTTACAACAATGCTCAACTGTGCTTTATGCTGAAGTTGTGTCATGTTTTGCACATACTTGTCAGCACTGTATTATCCTATTATTGTAATTTTTGTATACTTGTAATTTTTTTTACCTCCTTACGTTTTATATATTCCTATTTATGTTCATGCGTTCTGGAAGCACCAATTTATACCAAGGCAAATTCCTAGCATGTGAAAATGTACCTGGCAATAAAATTGATTCAGATTCTGATTAACATTTCCCAGTAAAGGCAAAACTTATTTTAAAAGCAAATATACTGCACCTTTATTTTTACTAAGCTAGCTTAGCAATATTAAACCTCCTAAAAGTTAGCTTTTACATCAATTAGAAATCAGTGTCAATATTTGAGTTCTTTGATAATGAGGTCAGCCTGCTTCTGTGGGCGTCTCCTGACTTGAAAGTTTTAAGAAGCAGAAGCAGAGTTTCAGTTCAGTTGGGAGAGACTCAATCTGTCTGTGTTTAGTTTCTTATCTACACATTCTGTTGTCTTAAATACAAGAATGATGGTGGAAGGTATTTGTTGATTGCGCCTGAAAAATAATTTTAGTTTAGATTACTTCAGTATTTGTGGAAATGTAATTTGATTTGTGTAGTGTTTATTTTTTTTGTTTTACGAGTCAAAAACAGCATCATGGTAAACTCAACTCAGATTTCATACTTCATATTCAATGCCTATTTTTACAGTGACAATTTAAAATATTTATATTTTGTGATTGTCATGTCTTTATATATGTTAATTGTTGGTGCCAATCTTTTGCTCATTGTGGTTATCTGTATGAACAGAAGCTTACATGAACCTATGTACCTTTTTCTGTGCAGCCTGTTTGTAAATGAGCTGTATGGTAGTACAGGGATTGTTTCCATTCCTTCTGCTTCAGATTCTCTCTGACATTCACACTGTTTCTGCTCCCTTTTGTTTCCTGCAGATTTTCTGTTTATATTCTTATGGAAGTATAGAATTTGCCAACTTAGCCATCATGTCTTATGACAGATATCTTGCTATCTGTTATCCTTTACAATATAACACACGTATGACATTTAAGAAGGTTGTTGTGCTTATTGGTGTATCATGGTTATACCCATTTCTTATAAATGTTGTCACAGCATCTTTGCGTTCCCCTTTACAGCTGTGTGGGAACATTATCAATAAACTATACTGCGACAACTACTCTGTTGTTAAACTGGCCTGCTCTGACACCACAGCCAATAACATTTATGGATTCATTGTCACTTCTCTCACAATCTTATGTCCTGTATCTCTAATCCTTTACACTTACATGAGGATTCTTAAAGTGTGTTTTTCTGGTTCTAAACAGACCAGACAAAAAGCTGTCAGTACCTGCACTCCTCACCTTGCTTCTCTGCTCAACTTTTCTTTTGGTTGTTTCTTTGAAGTATTTCAGAGTAGGTTTAACATGAACAGTGTACCAAACATGTTGCGAATATTTTTATCATTATATTTCCTTACATGTCAGCCCCTTTTCAACCCTGTGATGTATGGACTGAATTTGTCCAAAATCCGTATCATATGTAAGAGTCTGAAATGTAGGATGTCCAACAGATTTTGTTAGCTTGAGCAGTAAATAATAATAATGTTCATCTCATTCTCATTACAAACATCTAAAAACATGCAAAGTCAATACAGATAAATATTGTAAGTTTGGTGCAGTCGTTTGAGTCATTTGCAAAGTGTTCAGTCTCACTTTCATAACTAACCCAAACCAGCTGGAAAAAACTAAACTCACGTCTCAATTTCTGAATACGTCATAAATAATTAATGCATGGATAATGTGTTTTTGTATTATTTTTTAGGGGGGTTAGGAAACTTACTTTCCTTTGGTGATCACTTGTTTTGATACTGCCTGTGCTACTTTCATTCATAGTCGGGCATTTGTCGGCAAATAAGGATGAAGTATACAATTTGTCATTAACAAAGGTGTAAAGTAACAAAGTGCATTCATATGTAATGTTTTAGGTGGTTTAAAGGCACTGGTAATTGAATTGAGTATTTAAAGTTGTGGTAATTTCACAATATATTTTACATCACTGGTATACGAAGAGCTTAACTTACACAACACACAATATGTATATTTTAATGTTTGTTCACAGACTGTAATGGAAAATATTAAGAGATACAAACAGTATTTGACAATATAAGTACGGAGACTTGTTACTAGTACTAATCCTTGTTTTTATATGGAGGACAGTCTGCCACAATCAAAAATGAGTACAGAAATCAAAAAATGGTCAATAAATAAAGATTACATAAAAAAATAAATGTAGGCATTAATTAAATAATACAGTAAGACATAAATTGATATCTCTTTTGATTTATTTATTTATTCACATTTGTAGTTGTAATTACCTTATTTATTTTCTTTTACAATTTTCAATTTAGGTTATCAATTAGTCCTTTTTCAAAATGTATTTATGCATTTATTTTAATATTTTTGTCTATGCCACACACCATTGTGTCCCTGAGCAAGACACTCCAGAGCAATTGTAAGTCGCTTTGGATAAAAGCGTCAGCTAAATGTATGTTTTTTCCTTTGCATGTTTTACCCTATTTATTTCCGCTAAGTTGTTTTTGATATTGTTTGTGCTACTGTGAATCACAGTGGGGAATTAAAGCACTCAAATAAGGGTGAAGTGTGCACATTGTCATAAACAAAGGTGTAAGGTAACAAAGTGCATTCATCTGTACTGTTTTAGGTGGTTTAAAGGCACTGGTACTTGAAGTGAGTATTTATTCTTGAGAATAATAAATGCTTAAAGCTGCAGACAGTAACTTCACCATATTACATCAGTGATTTACAAAGAGCTTAACTTAAACAACACACAAAATGTGTATTTTGATGTGTGTAAACATTCTAATTTTAAATGTAGATAATAATATATTACATATACACTGAATAAAATTATAAACCCAACATTTTTGTTTTTGCCCCCATTCATCATCAGTTGAACTCAAAGATCTAAGACTTTCTCTATGTGCACAAAAGGCCTGTTTCTCTCAAATATTGTTCACAAATCTGTCAAAATCTGTGTCAGTGAGCACTTCTCCTTTCCCGAGATAATCCATCCACCTCACAGGTGTGGCATATCAAGATCCTGATCAGACAGCATGGGTATTGCACAGGTGTGCCTTAGGCTGGCCACAATAAAAGGCCTTAAGCTTGATTTACACTCCTGCGTAGGGTCTTCGTGCGTAGCTGCGCCATAGGCTACACACGTAGCCAGGCATTTATACTTGGTTGTCCGTGTGTCCGTCAATCTGCAATTACACCCCCAAATGCTAGTCGGCAGTAGCGCTACAGCGTCCACTGCGATGACTTTTGCCGGCTGATCAGGCTAACTTCCGGTTTAGCCACCGTGTTAAAATCGCTGTTTTGGCTGCTAGTAAAAGTTACTTCAAAGCACGGGCACTTCCTGTCGGCTCGGAGGAATTGCAAGGCTACCCAGCCGACCAATCACAGAGCTTATGGTCTACGTTGACTCGACGTGTAGTTACATTTTTGAGGAGGTGCACATCAGGCTACGCCGTGGGTGACGCCGTAGGGTAGGGGGCTACACAGAGGCTACGCTGTCGATTTGACGCAGAAGTATAAATTGCACTTTAGGCTGGCCACAATAAAAGACAGAACGACCATCATTGGCATCTTTACCTGAGCGAAGATGCCAACGATGGTTGTTCAATCTTGGCTTCGGGTAGTCGAAATGACCATAACGACTGTCGTTACAACAGCCAGGAACACTAACGAACTAGCGGCATCGACGATCCTGGCAAACGACCGAAGTTAAAATAGCTGAGTTTCCCTGCCAGTCAGTCAGAACTGAAGAAGTCCTTTGGATGAGGGACAAAACGTCTTCTAGTATCTTCAACAAAGTCCAGCTGCCCCTGACTTTAACCTTCTTTGGATAACCAAGACCTGGACGACTGATAATCCTCACAGACATAGTGTACATTGGTGGTGGAGCAATGGATAAGATACATACCTTTGCTGTTAGAGACCCAGGTTCAATTCCCACTCTGACTCATCTACCAATGTGTCCCTGAGCAAAACACTTGATGCTCCAGAGGCATGTGACCTCTGACATGTATAACAATTGTAAGTTGCTTTGGATAAAAGTGTCAGCTAAAAATTGAATAAATAAAAATGTATTTTTTATTAAGCTGTCTAACCAATCCAACGAAGGTTAAAATGAAGGGCAACTGGACTTGGTTGAAGCTACTGGAAGACGTTTCGTCCCTTATCCAAAGGACTTCTTCAGTTCTGACTGACTGGCAGGGAAACTCAGCTATTTAACCTATTTCCCTGCCAGTCAGCCAGAACTGAAGAAGTCCTTTGGATAAGGGACGAAACGTCTTCCAGTAGCTTCAACCAAGTCCAGTTGCCCTTCATTTTAACCTTCGTTGGATAACTATGACCTGGATGACTGAGAATCTTCATAGACATCTGTCTAACCAATATTTCAGCCTCTTAAAAGTTAGTTTTTCCATCACTTAGAAATCAGTACACCTTGAGTAACCTTGACAATGTTGGAGTTCTTCGATGATGAAGAGGTCAGTCTGCTTCTGTGGGCGTCTCCTGACTTGAAAGGTTTAAGAAGCAGAGTTTCAGTTCAGTGAGGCTCAGTCTGTCTGTGTGTTTTGTTTCTTGGACACAATGGTGGACGTGTCACAGTGACAATTGAACCCGGGTCTCCCACACTAAGGGAATGAGTCTCATCCACTGCGAAATACAAGAATGATGGTGGAAGGTATTTGTTGATTGCTAGTTAGTTTAGATTACTTGAGTATTTGTGCAAATGTAATTTGATTTGTGTAGTGTTTATTTTTTTGTTTTACAAATCAAAAACAGCATCATGGTAAACTCAACTCAGATTTCATACTTCATATTCAATGCCTATTTTTACAGTGACAATTTAAAATATTTTTATTTTGTGATTGTCATGTCTTTATATATGTTAATTGTTGCTGTCAACACGTCTCTCATTGTGGTTATCTGTATGAACAGAAGCTTACATGAACCTATGTACCTTTTTCTGTGCAGCCTGTTTGTAAATGAGCTGTATGGTAGTACAGGGTTGTTTCCATTCCTTCTGCTTCAGATTCTCTCTGACATTCACACTGTTTCTGCTCCCTTTTGTTTCCTGCAGATTTTCTGTTTATATTCTTATGGAAGTGTTGAATTGAATAACTTAGCCGTCATGTCTTATGACAGATATCTTGCTATCTGTTATCCTTTACAATATAACACACGTATGACATTTAAGAAGGTTGTCTTGCTTATTGGTGTATCATGGTTATACTCATTTTTTATAAATGTTGTCATGGCATCTTTAAGTTCCTCTTTACAGCTGTGTGGGAACATCATTAACAAAGTGTACTGTGACAACTACTCTGTTGTTAAACTGGCCTGCTCTGACACCACAGCCAATAACATTTATGGACTCATTGTCACTTCTCTCACAATCTTATGTCCTGTATCTCTAATCCTTTACACTTATGTGAAGATTCTTAAAGTGTGTTTTTCTGGTTCTAAACAGACCAGACAAAAAGCTGTCAGTACCTGCACTCCTCACCTTGCTTCTCTCTTGAACTTTTCTTTTGGTTGTTTCTTTGAAGTATTTCAGAGTAGGTTTAACATGAACAGTGTACCAAACATGTTGCGAATATTTTTATCATTATATTTCCTTACATGTCAGCCCCTTTTCAACCCTGTGATGTATGGACTGAATTTGTCCAAAATCCGTATCATATGTAAGAGTCTGAAATGTAGGATGTCCAACAGATTTTGTTAGCTTGAGCAGTAAATAATAATAATGTTCATCTCATTCTCATTACAAACATCTAAAAACATGCAAAGTCAATACAGATAAATATTGTAAGTTTGGTGCAGTCGTTTGAGTCATTTGCAAAGTGTTCAGTCTCACTTTCATAACTAACCCAAACCAGCTGGAAAAAACTAAACTCACGTCTCAATTTCTGAATACGTCATAAATAATTAATGCATGGATAATGTGTTTTTGTATTATTTTTTAGGGGGGTTAGGAAATTTGCTTTCCTTTGGTGATCACTTGTTTTGATACTGCCTGTGCTACTTTCATTCATAGTCGGGCATTTGTCGGCAAATAAGGATGAAGTATACAATTTGTCATTAACAAAGGTGTAAAGTAACAACTGCAACGTTCCAGTAATAGTTTTATCAGCTGCAGGCTGAACTAATCCATGCTTATTACATGATCACGGTACATTTACTGCAAATAAAATGATAAAACTGCAAATACATGATAAAAGCAATAAAACACGAGACTAAGATAAAATAAAATCCATTTTCAACCGCTTATCCTGCGTAGAGGGTCGCAGGGGGCTGAAGCCAATCCCAGCTGACATTGGGCGAAAGGCAGGGTACACCCTGGACAGGTCGCCAGTCCATCGCAGGGCCCCGATCAAAAATGAATAGAGAAATCAAAACTGGTACTTTAAGTGAGTATTTATTCTTGACAATAATAAATGCTTAAAGCTGCAGACAGTAAATTCACCATATTACATCAGTGATTTACAAAGAGCTTAACTTAAACAACACACAAAATGTGTATTCTGATGTGTGTAAACATTCTAATTTTAAATGTAGATAATATATTATAAATACACAGAACAAAATTATAAACGCAACACTTTAGTTTTTGCCCCCATTCATCATCAGTTGAACTCAAAGATCTAAGACTTTCTCTATGTGCACAAAAGGCCTGTTTCTCTCAAATATTGTTCACAAATCTGTCAAAATCTGTGTCAGTGAGCATTTCTCCTTTGCCGAGATAATCCATCCACCTCACAGATATGGCATATCAAGATCCTGATCAGACAGCATGGGTATTGCGCAGGTATGCTGGCAACAGTAAAAGGCCTCAGGCCGGCCACAAGCTCCCTTCTCAGGTTTGGCTTCAGGATGGTCCCAGTCTACCTAATCAATGCACGAGGTAGCTTGCTTTCAGAGTTTCCCTCCCTTCTCACAAATTGATCTAGAGCTGCTCTTGGTCTGACCCATGGGATCACTTTGTGTGACCCTACAAGGATCTATAGCCCCTTCGAACAGAGCTCCCAGGGTCACAGGGATGCTAAATACCCTATCACATTTGGGCCAACACACTACAGATCCAAGTTATAGAATGAATAGCTTTACCTACACAACACAACATCACACTAATAATCATCCTAAATATTATGATTCTTTAATTGAATTCATGTATTATGTATGTTTAGTGATGCAAGGACTGTTTAAGACTTTTTACAAATGAATTGGTTGACAGACGTTTCAAAGATTACACCATATGAGATTCCCGATCAGTATATCATGCTTTTATTGTGGTAGTTGAAAGAATACAAAAGAGAACTGTGTAAAGAGAATGTGAAATCATCAAAAGTTCACTGAATGCACACAGGTGACAGCAATGCACCCAAACAATGAAGACAACTGTAGGCCATATCTTTTATGATGACAATGTTATTTGGTAGACAAGAAACACTTGTTGAAAAGAACATTTTTATTGTCAGACCAATGTGTTGCTGGAATTTCAACCTCTTCATGACATCTTCCTTTGTCCATGCACATTAGAAGTCGGTGAGAAATCCCACGTCTGTTTGTACAGTGTTATAAATTAGGAAATCAAATCGTTTAGCACAGCGATTCCCAAAGTATGGTGCGCAACAGGAAAAATGTAATGGTGGTGTAGTAGTGTAATAACTACAACAATAATTTTTTGGTGGAATATTTCATGAAATAAATTGAAACTGAATTGAAAACTTTCCTTTGTAAATTAAAATTTAAAACATTATTATTAAAGGGGCTATATGTAAGTTTTTGACTTTAATAAATCAAAATTTCATTGCTTTATTGTCAATGGGCTCAAAACTCACTCAGAAATGAATCACACGCCTGTTTTCTTCGTTGCTTGCATCAGCCACTATTCTGCTTTTAATGTAAGGTCTCCAGGTGAAGTTTGACACAATCTCGTTATAATATTGAGCTGTGCTGAAATTGCTGAGAAATTGCTGAGCCTCCGGTGAAAGATTCACCGATAGTAAAGACAGTTACTGAAAGCAGCAGGCGAGCTAACGATGTAGCGTGTTGGCTAAATGCAGTATTACCTTTTCATGTAACAAGCATGGGTTAGTTAAACATCAAGCTGATAAAAATACTGCTGTAACATTTCAGTGGGAGTTTACCTGAGTTTCCACCATATTGTGTGAAGCTGGCTCCCTGCCTGTCTATAGCCGCTCTCACTTTGCCTTTTTTTTCGGGAGTACTGTGCAGTGTCTCGCTGCGCTGGATGAAAGGTACGATCTGCCTCTGAGATGGGAACGTTGAAGTAACAGAGCCTGACCATGTCTGAGTGAAAAGCCACATGCATGCTGGTGTTCCTGCCTTTATTGCAGGATTTCTGTATGATGGCGTATTATACTCGCTCATGAGTTCAAGCGAGCACGTATCTTCATTGTCGTCGTCATCAGAGGAAGGTGAGGAGGGGGGCAGCTCTTGGGCCGCCAGAGCAACACCGGCCAGAGCAACACACCAAGGAGGAGGTTGGTGAGCCCATCTTCCTTTCGAGGTGAGGACATGGGTGAAGGAGCATGAGCCAGTGGACGGCCTTACGGCGGCCAAGCTGGCTTTACAGTACCTCAACGCCAGGAGAGGAGGACCAGCTACTCGCTCCACCGGTGCAGCACATCGACCCACATTCCAGCCATCCCAGCCTAGGTCTGTAAAGAGAGAGAATAGCCAGGAGCTTCTGGGTAATTCCAGCACTGCCCCAAACCAATGAGCATCTGGTAAGGAACTTGCAAGTCAGACAGAGCCTTCCTGCAACCACTTCCGGTTATTGCCACTCCATTCCGCAGAATTGCCATGGACATTGTGGGCCCTCTGGTGAAAAGCAGCGGGAGTCATCAGTAGATTTTGGTTGTGTGTGACTATGCTACTCGTTTCCCTGAGGCCTTCCCCCTGCGCACCATTACTGCTCCCACTGTTCTGCGTGTGTTGGTACAACTGTTTTCCAGGGTGGGGATACCGGATGAGATTCTGACGGACCAGGGAACTAATTTCACCTCCAAGTTGATGCAGCTCTTCCATAAACAACTGGGCATCTCGGCAATCAGAGCCACACCGTACCATCCACAGATGGATGGTCTGGTTGAAAGGTTCAAACAGACACTGAAGAAGATGCTGAAGAAGTTTGTGGATGACACTGGCAAAGATTGGGACCGTTGGGTGCCGTTTCTGCTCTTTGCCTACTGTGAAGTCTCCCAGGCGTTTACAGGGTTCTCCCCATTTCAGCTACTATATGGCTGGGATGTGCAGGGACCATTGGATCTGCTCCGCAAGGGTTGGGAGGCCCCATCCACCACTTCAAGTGACAGAGGGGTGGTGCAGTTTGTGTTAGAGATGAGGGGTCGGCTAGCAAGATACCGGGAGGAGGCAGAGGTGTGTGCGGCCAAAAAGTCCTGTTGCGTCTCCCTTCTTCCAACAGCAAACTCCTGGCAAAATGGCAAGGGCCATACATCATCCTCCGCAAGATGGGTCCAGTCACTTATGAGGTCCATCACCCTGATAAGAAGAAACCCAAACAGACCTACCATGTTAACTTACTGAAAGAGTGGAAGGAATCCAAGCTCCAATCCCAGCTCCAGAGCAATCTCTGATGGTGAGGGAGGTGGACATGGAAGTGGAAGAGGAGGTTGGACTGGAACCTGTCACTGCAACTACCCCTCCCCTTCTCACTCATCTGGCAGCAGTGCACTGTCACTGGTAATGGAAAGGATCAAGAAGGCGTGGTTGACACTCAACCCCTCCAAATGTGAGTGGGCACGGCAGGAGACACGGTACCTGGGTTACCAGCTAGGGTGAGGAGAGGTGCGTCCACAAGTGGAAAAGGTGGAAGCTATCCAGAACAGCCCTCGTCCCCGCACCAAGAAGGAAGTACGGTCCTTCAGGCGATTTGTACCTCAGTTTGCAACTATTGCTGCACCCCTCACCGCCCTTACCATGAAGGTCCAGAGGAACCCAGTAACCTGGACAGATGACTGTGAAACCGCCTTCAGTACACTGAAAGTTTTGCCTGTGCTCTTCCCCTGTCCTCAAGAGTCCAGATTTCAACAGAAGATTTCTGCTACAGGTGGATGCATCCGCAGTCGGCCTTGGAACAGTTTTGGCCCAAAGAGACCCTGGCAATGAACACCCCATTCTGTACCTGAGCCAAAAACTGCACACACACATACGCACATACTCACTCACTCCCCGCTCCCTTCCAGCCTCAATTAAGCCGGTCACAAACCTCACTATTATGCATATTTCTTCTACTATTTAAGTAGCGCGATCAAGGGTGAACACTTGGTAGTTCTACTCTTCTTTAAACAAACATCAAACACTTGCTATGTATGTAAAATAAACTACATGACACTCAACATTAGAACTGTATGTTAAATTTTACCAAAGAAAAGACTTTTGCATATCATGCGGACCTTTTTTAAATTCAGTCCATATAGTAGAGGGTTAAAGAGCGGTTGACAAGTGAGAAAGTATAAAGATAAAATAACTCGCAACACTATGGGCACACTGCTCATATTAAACCTGCTCTGTAATACTTCAAAGAAACAACCAAAAGCAAAGTTGAGCAGAGAAGCAAGGTGAGGAGTGCAGGTACTGACAGCTTTTTGTCTGGTCTGTTTAGAACCACAAAAACAAACTTTAAGAATCCTCATGTAAGTGTAAAAGATTAATATTGTAAGAACAATTAATACAGTGAAAGTGTAAGCGAGTCCATACACATTATTGACTGTAGTGGAATAGCATGCCAATTTCACAATAGAGTAATTGTCACAGTATAATCTGTCTATAATGTTACTGCACAGCTGCAAAGAAGTGTTCAATGATATCATGACAACAACATGTAGAAGAGGGAATAACCACGTTACAGCAATAAGCATGGAAACCTTGTTAGATGTCATACGTGTGTTATATTGTAGAGGATAACAGATAGCTAGATATCTGTCATAAGACATGATGGCTAAGTTATAGAACTGTACATTAGCATATGTATACAAACAGAAAATCTGCAGGTAGCAAAAGGGAGCAGAAACAGTGTGAATGTCAGAGAGAATCTGAAGCAGAAGGAATGGAAACAACCCTGTACTACCACACAGCTCATTTACAAACAGGCTGCACAGAAAAAGGTACATAGGTTCATGTAAGCTTCTGTTCAGACAGATAACCACAATGAGCAGAAGATTGGCACAAAGAATTACAATATAAAAACACATAATAATCATGAAAAATAAGTATTTAAAAAGTCCTAAATCAAAATAGGCAGTAAAAGTGAAATATGAAACTCGTGTAGAGTTTGTCATCATCATCTGTTGGTTCACAACACAATTGAAGTTTGCACAAAATAAAAGACTTGCAACGTTACATTTTTAGTAGATTTGTAGAAATCAAACTAGTTCAAATGTCATATTTGGGCAAATTTTGAACTCAATACATTAACATACCTTATTCAGTCGAAACAGTAAAAAATAGTTTCTTACAAAAACGTGACAGATTCTTCAAAATTACCATTCCCTTATTTAAAGTCAATATAATGTTAAGATAGAAACTACAGAATGGATTTATCTGCTGTCTCCTCTCTAACTGAGATGAAAGTCTGCCTTTTCTTCTCTTAAACCTTTCAAGTCACGTGATTTGGGAGGAAAGGACATAGCTGATGTCTGGAAAAACACCCATCTCTCCCTCCGCCACACTCTTAGCATTAAAAACATTACATTCATTTTTAGCTGACGCTTTTATCCAAAGTGACTTACAAATGCTATATATGAGAGGTCGCACGCCTCTGGAGCAACTAGGGGTCAAGTGTCTTGCTCAGAGACACAATGGTGTCTCACAGTGGATTCTAACCCTGATTGCTCAGACCAAAGGCAAGTGTCTTATCCACTGCACCATCACCACCACCAAAAACACAAGTTTGTAAAAACAAAAATAAGAAAACATAGTGGTCAGTCAGTCAATGAATCCAACACATCCTTATACCTAAATGACAATATACGTAGATATTCGAGTTGCCCAAAACTAAAAACTTTGCTAAAAACTTAAACATGTGTCATAATGAGGAGTATAATAATTGACCTGTACATTCGTATTTCAGGTGAGGACAAGCTGATTAATCAGCATTTTCAGCATGCTGTGTCACGATCCTGTCCTGAGGTTGTCTGTGTTATATGATTTTGGCCTTGATTTCTCTGTTTCTGGGTTTTGGGTTCTTGATTCTGTGGTGTAGGTTTTGCATCTTCATTTTTTGTCGAGGTGGAGGAGGCTTTGTAGATCATTGGCAGACTTTCTGGGGAAGACCTGGTCTGATTCGGAGAGACGGCATCCATCCCACTTGGGAAGGAGCAGCTCTCATTTCTAGAAATCTGGCCAAGTTTATTAGTGGACCAAATCCATGACAACCCAGAGTTGAGACCAGGAGGCAGAGTCGCAGTCTAACACACTTCTCTGCCCTTCTAATTCAGCAGTTACTTAGTGAAAATCCTATAGTGACGGTGTCTGCCCCCCGACCATCGAAATTATTTAAATCAAAGGTAAACAGAAGAGGAGCTGTACATAAAAACCTCAACAATAGGAAAATTAAATGTGGACTCTTAAACATCAGATCTCTCTCTTCTAAAGGTGTACTAGTAAATGAACTAATATCAGATTATGATATTGATTTATTTGGTCTTACTGAAACCTGGCTGGGTGATGGAGAATATGATAGCCTAAATGAATCCACCCCTCCCAGTCATATTAATACTCACATTCCTCGAGGCACAGGCCGAGGAGGTGGAGTTGCAGCTATCTTCAACTCTAGCCTACTAATCAGCTCTAAACCTAAACTAAACTATAACTCATTTGAAAGTCTTGTTCTTGGTCTTTCACACCCAAATTGGAAATCACTGCAACCAATTCTTTTTGTTATAGTGTACCGAGCACCTGGCCCTTATTCTGAATTCTTATCTGAATTTGCAGAGTTTTTGACAACTTTAGTCCTTAAAACGGACAAAGTTATTATTGTAGGGGATTTTAATATTCACGTATAATAATAAATATTTCTATACAAGATGTCTCCCTGATAGTGCTGTAGCTAAATTTAAGGATGCGATTCCATCAGCTCTAAATTCATTATCAAGTCACAAAGTAACGGAGGACTCCTATGTAAATGCTCCACATTTGTATAGCGCCTTTCTAGTCTTTTTGACCACTCAAAGCGGGTGGTCAGCTTTTACACTACATCTGCATTCACCAGTCACACATTCATACACTGGCGGAACAGCCACCAGGGGCAATTTGGGGGCACTTCAACACGCAACCAGGGAGCCAGGGATTGAACCGCCAACCTTCCGATTAACGGCCAACCCGCTCTAACTCCTGAGCCACAGCCGCCCCTATGCTAATTTCAGTCCCTCCCAAATCGATCATCTTGTTGATAGTGCTGCAGGCTCGCTGCGAATGACACTCGACTCTGTAGCCCCTCTAAAAAAGAAAATACTAAAACAAAGACGGTTAGCTCCATAGTATAATACTGAAACTCGCAAATTATAGCAAATATCGCGGAAACTTGAGAGGAATTGGCGTTCCACCAAAGTGGAAAATTCTCGTTTAATTTGGCAAGATAGTCTTAAAACTTATAGGAAGGCCCTCCGTAATGCCAGAGCAGCGTACTACTCGTCATTAGTAGAGGAAAATAGGAACAACCCAAAGTTTCTTTTCAGCACTGTAGCCAGGCTGACAGAGAGTCACAGCTCTATTGAGCCAAGTATTCCCATAGCTCTCAGTAGTTACGACTTCATGAGCTTCTTTAATGATAAAATTCTAGCTATTAGAGACAAAATTCACAAAGACCTGCCCTCAGCTGGCACAGACTTTTCTCTAAACTCCTTAGAAACAGCCGTAGAACCAGATATATGTTTAGACTGTTTTGCTTCCCTCAATCTTTACCAACTAACTTCAATAATTTCTTCATCTAAATCAACCTGCCTCTTAGACCCCATCCCGACTAGGTTGCTTAAGGATGTTTTACCCTTAGTCAGCACTTCTATACTAGATATGATAAATCTATCCCCCCCCCCCCCTCCCTCTCTCTCCTTCACCCCAACCGGTGGAGGCAGATGGTCGCCCACCCTGAGTCATGGTTCTGCTCGAGGTTTCTGCCTCTTAAAAGGAAGTTTTTCCTTGCCTCTGTCTCCTAGTGCTGCTCTTGGTGGGAACTGTTGGGCTTCTGTAAATATCATCATAGAGTACGGTCTAGACCTGCTCTTTATGAAAAGTGCTGTGAGATAACTGTTGTTGATTTGGCGCTATATAAATAAAATTTAATTGAATTAACACCACAAAATAATGTACATCACCGGTATACAAAGAGCTTAACTTTTTTGTGTGCGTAAACATCTTCTGCAAAAAAATATTAAGAGATAGTATTTGACAATATAAAGAAGGGAGATTTAGTTGTTACTAGTGCTAATCCTTGTATTATGTGGAGGAGCAAGTCTGCCACAATCGAAAATGAATACAGAAATCAAAAAATGGTCAATAAATAAAAAATACATAAAATATATATGTAGGCATGGATTAAATTATACAATGAGACATAAATTGACATATCTTTTGATTTGCTTCTTTATTTATTCACCTTTCTATTAATTATCTTAATTATTTATTTTCCTTTAAGATTTTTAAAAAATTAATTTGTTCTTTTTAAGTGCATTTATCTGTACTGTTTTAGGTGGTTTAAAGGCACTGGTACTTGAAATGAGTATTTATTCTTGACAATAATAAATGCTTAAAGCTGCAGACAGTAACTTCACCATATTACATCAGTGATTTACAAAGAGCTTAACTTAAACAACACACAAAATGTGTATTTTGATGTGTGTAAACATTCTAATTTTAAATGTAGATAATAATATATTACATATACACTGAATAAAATTATAAACGTAACACTTTAGTTTTTGCCCCCAATCATCATGAGTTGAACTCAAAGATCTAAGACTAAGTTTGCCTTTGGTGTGGGAGACCTGGGTTCGATTCCCACTGTGAGACATCCACCATTGTGTCTAGTTGCTCCAGAGGCGTGCGACCTTTGACATGTACAGCAATTGTAAGTCACTTTGCGACAAGCGTCAGCTAAATGTAAAAAATGTAATGTACACAAAAGGCCTATTTCTCTCAAATATTGTTCACAAATCTGTCAATCTGTGTTAGTGAAGAAGGTGAAGAAGCACTTCACCTTTGCAGAGATAATCCATCCACCTCACAGGTGTGGCATATCAAGATGTTGATCAGACAGCATGGGGATTGCACAGGTGTGCCTTAGGCTGGCCACAATAAAATGCCTTAGGCTGTCCAGAATAAAAGCCCTTAAGCTTGATTTACACTCCTGCGTAGGGTCTTTGTGCGTAGCTATGCCGTAGGCTACTGCGATGACTTTTGCCGTCCGAGCAAGCTGACTTCTGGTTTAGCCCTCTGCTAACGTGAATGGGGGTAAAATTGTATACGTGGGGCTTGTTTAGCCTTTTCAAATGTTATCAACCGAGTGGATCACATTCTCATAGTGAAACGAATTTCACTCGGGTTTGGACGGTCAAATATATTGAGCCACCGTGTTAAAACCGCTGTTTTGGCCACTAGTAAAAGTTACTTCAAAGCACGGGCACTTGGAGGCATTGCAAGGCTACCCAGCCGACCAATCACAAGGCTTATGGTCTACGTTGACTCGACGTGTAGTTACATTTCTGAGGAGGTGCACATCAGGCTACGCTGTAGATGACGCCGTAGGGTAGGGGGCTACACAGAGGCTACGCTGTCGATTTAACGCAGAAGTATAAATTGCACTTTAGGCTGGCCACAATAAAAGACAGAGCGATGGTCGTTCAGTCTTGGCCTCGAGTATTCCTAATGAAAATAACGACTGTCGTTACAACAGCCAGGAACACTAACGAACCAGTGGCATCGACAATCCTGGCAAACGACCTCACCGAAGTTAAAATAGCTGGGTTTCCCTACCAGTCAGTCAGAACTGAAGAAGTCCTTTGGCTGAGGGACGAAACGTCTTCTAGTATCTTCAACAAAGTCCATCTGCCCCTGACTTTAACCTTCTTTGGATAACCAAGACCTGGATGACTGAGAATCCTCACAGACACAGTGTACATTGACACCAATGTGTCCCTGAGCAAAACACTTAACCCCTAGATGCTCCAGAGGCGTGCGACTTCTGACATGTACAGCAATTGTAAGTTGCAGTGTCAAAATTGAATAAATAAAAATAAATTTTTTATTAAGCTGTCTAACCAATATTTCAGCCTCTTAAAAGTTAGTTTTTCCATCACTTAGAAATCAGTACACCTTGAGTAACCTTGACAATATTGGAGTTCTTCGATGATGAAGAGGTCAGTCTGCTTCTGTGGGCGTCTCCTGACTTGAAAGGTTTAAGAAGCAGAGTTTCAGTTCAGTGAGGCTCAGTCTGTCTGTGTGTTTAGTTTCTTGGACACAATGGTGGACGTGTCACAGTGGCAATTGAACCCGGGTCTCCCACACTAAGGGAATGAGTCTCATCCACTGCGAAATACAAGAATGATGGTGGAAGGTATTTGTTGATTGCCTCTGAAAAATTATTTATTTTAGTTTAGATTACTTCAGTATTTGTGCAAATGTAATTTGATTTGTGTAGTGTTTATTTTTTTGTTTTACGAGTCAAAAACAGCATCATGGTAAACTCAACTCAGATTTCATACTTCATATTCAATGCCTATTTTTACAGTGACAATTTAAAATATATTTATTTTGTGATTGTCATGTCTTTATATATGTTAATTGTTGCTGTCAACACATTTCTCATTGTGGTTATCTGTATGAACAGAAGCTTACATGAACCTATGTACCTTTTTCTGTGCAGCCTGTTTGTAAATGAGCTGTATGGTAGTACAGGCTTGTTTCCATTCCTTCTGCTTCAGATTCTCTCTGACATTCACACTGTTTCTGTTCCCTTTTGTTTCCTGCAGATTTTCTGTTTATACTCTTATGGAACTGTTGAATTTAATAACTTAGCCGTCATGTCTTATGACAGATATCTTGCTATCTGTTATCCTTTACAATATAACACACGTATGGCATTTAAGAAGGTTGTTGTGCTTATTGGTGTATCATGGTTATACTCATTTCTTATAAATGTTGTCACAGCATCTATGCGTTCCCCTTTACAGCTGTGTGGGAACATCATTAACAAAGTGTTCTGTGACAACTACTCTGTTGTTAAACTGGCCTGCTCTGACACCACAGCCAATAACATTTATGGACTCATTGTCACTTCTCTCACAATCTTATGTCCTGTATCTCTAATCCTTTACACTTATGTGAAGATTCTTAAAGTGTGTTTTTCTGGTTCTAAACAGACCAGACAAAAAGCTGTCAGTACCTGCACTCCTCACCTTGCTTCTCTCTTGAACTTTTCTTTTGGTTGTTTCTTTGAAGTATTTCAGAGTAGGTTTAACATGAACAGTGTACCAAACATGTTGCGAATATTTTTATCATTATATTTCCTTACATGTCAGCCCCTTTTCAACCCTGTGATGTATGGACTGAATTTGTCCAAAATCCGTATCATATGTAAGAGTCTGAAATGTAGGATGTCCAACAGATTTTGTTAGCTTGAGCAGTAAATAATAATAATGTTCATCTCATTCTCAATACAAACATCTAAAAACATGCAAAGTCAATACAGATAAATATTGTAATTTTGGTGCAGTCGTTTGAGTCATTTGCAAAGTGTTCAGTCTCACTTTCATAACTAACCCAAACCAGCTGGAAAAAACTAAACTCATGTCTCAATTTCTGAATACGTCATAAATATTTAATGCATGGATAATGTGTTTTTGTATTATTTTTTAGGGGGGTTAGGAAATTTGCATGATCTTTGTGGTCAAGTTTAAAAAAATAATAATATGAAGAAGGGGTGGTGATGGTGCAGTGGATAAGACACATGCCTTTGGTGCAAGTGACCCGGGTTAAAATCCACTGTGAGGCACCAATGTGTCCCTGATGAAGACACTTAAAACCTATTTGCTCCAGAGGTGGGTTGGATAAAAGCGTCAGCTAAATTAATGAATGTAAATGTAAGACAAATCTTCATGTCATTCTCTATACATAGACAATACAAATGAATGTAATTTTTGGAGCAGTTAACCAAGTAATCATTTTTGTCATTTAAAAATTAACCCAAACCAGCTGGAGAAACAATAAATATTTAATGCATGCATAATGTATTTGTATTCTTTTTTAGGGGGGATAAGGAATTTGATTTCTGCTGGTGAACACTTGTTTTTGATACTGCATGTGCTACTTTGAATAAAAGTGGGCATTCGTAGCAATCAAATAAAGGTGAAGTGTGCACATTGTCAACAGGTGGATTAAAGACACTGGTACTTGAATTGAGTATTTATTCTTGACAATAATGAAGAATAATAATATAATAATAACAATAATTTAAAGCCGCAGATAGTAATTTTCATATACTGGACGTCACTGGTATACAAAGAGTTTTACCACTTAACAACACACAAAATTGTTTATTTTAATGTTTGTTAAAGAGGCAGATCATCACCGGCGCCGTACCTTTCATTCAGCGCACATATGGGCTCAATACTCCCAAAAAAAGGCAGAGTGACAGCGGCTATAGACAGACAGGGAGAACAGACAGAGCTGGAAACTCAGGGAAACTCCCACTGCAACGTTCCAGTAATAATCCGTGCTCATTACATGATCACGGTACATTTACTGCATTTAGCTGACGTGCTACATCGTTAGCTCACCTGCTCTTTTCAGTAACCATCTTTACTATCTGTGAATCTGGCTCAGCACTGTCAGCACAGCTACATGTACTGCATGATAATTGAAAGGTCAGTGAGCTGGACTGAATATTAGAGATTGTGTCACACTTTATAATAAGACCGCAGTAAGTAACTTTACTGTAACTAGTGATAGTGGATGGCTCTCTGTTGTATATTATGTGGGTCACGTTAGTTACAGCGACAGAGAGGTGGAGAAGCTGTGTACCTGAGTATTTGTAAAACCACAATAAACATAAACTGAATGTTACGAAGCAAACAGCGGCAGGTCGAGCTGCTGTAGCGTCAACGTTAGCTGGCTGCTCCCGGATGCATCACTAACGTTATAGGCTAACGTTAGTATACAGGCTTGCAGGCTAAATCAACAGTGGTACACAGCATAGTAACACGGTTGTTGGTGAAGTAATGTGGAAAGTGAAATAACTTTGCACCGGATAACATTAGCAACTGCTTGGCGTTAGCCGATGAGCTAACGTGACTTTCTCTGTGTTTTTTCCAGCTTTACTAATGCTTTGTTCTTACTCAACATCATCTGAACCCGTTTGGTCTGATGGGCTTCAGCACATAAACCTTTATTGTAGTTTTGGATCCTTACGTGGAGCCTGTGTTTTGCTGGGAGCCGGTTGTTTTATGCTGTTAGTGGACTGCATGTCGTGAGCTGCCGTGTTGTCGCTGTAGTCTGAGAGGCTCGGGAGCGCACAGGGCTGAATCCCACCCGGAGACCTCACATTAAAAGCTCTATAAATCTTTATTTATATATACCACTGTAGGTAAACGGACGAACTGGCGACAAGTGGAGAACCAGAGTGAACCAGAGCTTAAGACTGCAGGCGCTGATGAGTTGATGAGTCCCAGGTGCGGAGTGCTGCAGGTGGAGAGAGGCCAGGCTCGGACACACCCAATCACACACAGACATGGGACAAGACACACATGAAGAGGAAACGAGGGGAGAGAGACCAACCCATGACAACGAGACTAAGATACCATCCATCCATTTACAACCGCTTATCCTGCGTAGAGGGTTGCGGGGGGCTGAAGCCAATCCCAGCTGACATTGGGTGAAAGGCGGGGTCCACCCTGGACAGGTCGCCAGTCCATCGCAGGGCCCCGATCAAAAATGAATAGAGAAATCAAAAAATGGTCAATAAATAAAAAATACATAAAAAATAAATGTAAGCATTAATTCAATTATACAATGAGACATAAATTGACATATCTTTTGAGTTGCTTCTGTATTTATTAAACTTTGTGTTAATTACCTTAAGTATTTATGATTTTTTTTTAATGAATTTGTTCTTTTTAAGTGCATTTATCTGTACTGTTTTAGGTGGTTTAAAGGCACTGGTACTTTAAGTGAGTATTTATTCTTGAGAATAATAAATGCTTAAAGCTGCAGACAGTAACTTCACCATATTACATCAGTGATTTACAAAGAGCTTAACTTAAACAACACGCAAAATGTGTATTTTGATGTGTGTGTGTAAACATTCTAATTTTAAATGTAGATAATAATATATTACATATACACTGACAAAGCAACACTTTCTCTATGTACAAGACTAGAAAGGCGCTATACAAGTACGGAGCATTTACATTTACACAAAAGGCCTATTTCTCTCAAATATTGTTCACAAATCTGTCAAAATCTGTGTCAGTGAGCATTTCTCCTTTGCCGAGATAATCCATCCACCTCACAGATATGGCATATCAAGATGCTGATCAGACAGCATGGGTATTGCGCAGGTATGCTGGCAACAGTAAAAGGCCTCAGGCCGGCCACAAGCTCCCTTCTCAGGTTTGGCTTCAGGATGGTCCCAGTCTACCTAATCAATGCACGAGGTAGCTTGCTTTCAGAGTTTCCCTCCCTTCTCACAAATTGATCTAGAGCTGCTCTTGGTCTGACCCATGGGATCACTTGTGTGACCCTACAAGGATCTATAGCCCCTTCGAACAGAGCTCCCAGGGTCACAGGGATGCTAAATACCCTATCACATTTGGGCCAACACACTACAGATCCAAGTTATAGAATGAATAGCTTTACCTACACAACACAACATCACACAAATAATCATCCTAAATATTATGATTCTTTAATTGAATTCATGTATTATGTATGTTTAGTGATGCAAGGACTGTTTAAGACTTTTAACAATTCAAAGATTACACCATATCAGATTCCCGATCAGTATATCATGCTTTTATTGTGGTAGTTGAAAGAATACAAAAGAGAACTGTGTAAAGAGAACATGAAATCATCAAAAGTTCACTGAATGCACACAGGTGACAGCAATGCACCCAAACAATGAAGACAACTGTAGGCCATATCTTTTATGATGACAATGTTATTTGGTAGACAAGAAACACTTGTTGAAAAGAACATTTTTATTGTCAGACCAATGTGTTGCTGGAATTTCAACCTCTTCATGACATCTTCCTTTGTCCATGCACATTAGAAGTCGGTAAGAAATCCCACGTCTGTTTGTACAGTGTTATAAATTAGGAAATCAATTCGTTTAGCACAGCGATTCCCAAAGTATGGTGCGCAACAGGAAAAATGTAATGGTGGTGTAGTAGTGTAATAACTACAACAATTATTGTTTGTTTGAATATTTTATGAAATAAATTGAAACTGAATTGAAAACTTTCCTTTGTAAATTAAAATTTAGATTTTGATGTTTATTGCACCTTCATTAATATCGGCTGCCTTCTCTTCAACACTCCTCAACAAAGTGCTGATAGGCTATTATTCACGACGTGTAACCAAACAGATAAAATAAGTAAATAAATAAGTAAATTATATATGGGCAGACCTAGACAGAGAATGGGTTTGGTGGTGCAGATGTAGAAGGGGTGCGTTACCTAAAAAGTTTTGGAACCGCTGGTCTAGCATCTCTTAAATGAACATTATAAACATAATATACACATGCGGAGATGAGATTGTTTCTTGTACAATGTAAACACTAAAAGACTTATTTGTCATGATGCACTTTACTTAATTTATATTAACATTGTCCTTCTCCATGATGTAATACTCCTTCTGGTCCAGCCCTCGACAATGTAGAGGTGACATCTATTACCTGTAAGGAACTGAATTCTGCACTTTATCAAGTGTTTCAGCACAGGACGTTCATCACAATGTACAATTACTACTACTACTGACAAAGCAGAGACTGCACACGCTTGCTTACAAATCCTTAGCATTAACAATTAGGACAGGATTTTAAATATTTTAATTAACTAAAAGGCCTCTGAACATACTTCCGTTGAATATTGTATGATTTTTTATTGAAATTACTGACATTTTTACATGTCTTACATTATTAGTAGAATTGTTTTCACCTTTTTAATAATGTTCACTTAATATCTTTTGCTGCCTTGTGTGACAGATTTTCTGTTTAGAAGTTTTGAAAGGTGCCCTGTGTAAATAAATATAATGCACTATAATGTGTTAGACACATCTTTCTCTTTATGTTTTTTAGATTCAAATCTTCAAACCAATCTGTTGAGATATTTTTTTTTCCTACATTGTGTGCACATGCTATTGTCAATGCATCAATTATTATTTTCATGTTAGCTGAGAAAATAAACTACATGACACTCAACATTAGAACTGTACGTTAAATTTTACCAAAGAAAAGACTTTTGCATATCATGCGGACCTTTTTTAAATTCAGTCCATATAGTAGAGGGTTAAAGAGCGGTTGACAAGTGAGAAAGTATAAAGATAAAATAACTCGCAACACTATGGGCACACTGCTCATATTAAACCTGCTCTGTAATACTTCAAAGAAACAACCAAAAGCAAAGTTGAGCAGAGAAGCAAGGTGAGGAGTGCAGGTACTGACAGCTTTTTGTCTGGTCTGTTTAGAACCACAAAAACAAACTTTAAGAATCCTCATGTACGTGTAAAAGATTAATATTGTAAGACCAATTAATACAGTGAAAGTGTAAGCGAGTCCATACACATTATTGACTGTAGTGGAATAGCATGCCAATTTCACAATAGAGTAATTGTCACAGTATAATCTGTCTATAATGTTACTGCACAGCTGCAAAGAAGCGTTCAATGATATCATGACAACAATGTTGAGAAGAGGGAATGACCACGTTACAGCAATAAGCATGGAAACCTTGTTAGATGTCATACGTGTGTTATATTGTAGAGGATAACAGATAGCTAGATATCTGTCATAAGACATGATGGCTAAGTTATAGAACTGTACATTAGCATATGTATACAAACAGAAAATCTGCAGGTAGCAAAAGGGAGCAGAAACAGTGTGAATGTCAGAGAGAATCTGAAGCAGAAGGAATGGAAACAACCCTGTACTACCATACAGCTCATTTACAAACAGGCTGCACAGAAAAAGGTACATAGGTTCATGTAAGCTTCTGTTCAGACATATAACCACAATGAGCAGAAGATTGGCACAAAGAATTAACATATATAAAGACATAATAATCATGAAAAATAAGTATTTAAAAAGTCCTAAATCAAAATAGGCAGTAAAAGTGAAATATGAAACTCGTGTAGAGTTTGTCATCATCATCTGTTGGTTCACAACACAATTGAAGTTTGCACAAAATAAAAGACTTGCAACGTTACATTTTTTAGTAGATTTGTAGAAATCAAACTAGTTCAAATGTCATATTTGGGCAAATTTTGAACTCAATACATTAACATACCTTATTCAGTCGAAACAGTAAAAAATAGTTTCTTACAAAAACGTGACAGATTCTTCAAAATTACCATTCCCTTATTTAAAGTCAATATAATGTTAAGATAGAAACTACAGAATGGATTTATCTGCTGTCTCCTCTCTAACTGAGATGAAAGTCTGCCTTTCTTCTCTTAAACCTTTCAAGTCACGTGATTTGGGAGGAAAGGACATAGCTGATGTCTGGAAAAACACCCATCTCTCCCTCCGCCACACTCTTAGCATTAAAAACATTACATTCATTTTTAGCTGACGCTTTTATCCAAAGTGACTTACAAATGCAATACATGAGAGGTCGCACGCCTCTGGAGCAACTAGGGGTCAAGTGTCTTGCTCAGAGACACAATGGTGTCTCACAGTGGATACTAACCCTGATTGCTCAGACCAAAGGCAAGTGTCTTATCCACTGCACCATCACCACCACCAAAAACACAAGTTTTTAAAAACAAAAATAAGAAAACATAGTGGTCAGTCAGTCAATGAATCCAACACATCCTTATACCTAAATGACAATATACGTAGATATTCGAGTTGCCCAAAACTAAAAACTTTGCTAAAAACTTAAACATGTGTCATAATGAGGAGTATAATAATTGACCTGTACATTCGTATTTCAGGTGAGGACAAGCTGATTAATCAGCATTTTCAGCATGCTGTGTCACGATCCTGTCCTGAGGTTGTCTGTGTTATATGATTTTGGCCTTGACTTCTCTGTGTTTTTATTGTGGTTTCTCTGTTTCTGGGTTTTGGGTTTGTGATTCTTGATAGTGGTGTGGGTTTTGCATCTTCATTTTAGTTCTGTCATCTGTTCTGTTGAGTCTAGTTCACTGTGTGTTTACTTATTGATCAGTTCGGCATCTGTTATTTAGTCTGGGTTATTATTTATTTGGTTATTATCTATCAGCTAGTGTTTAGTGGTGTGAAATTGCATTTAGGCTTGGCAGATCACATTGTGTGTAGTAACCAAGTGCATTTGCATGTTACCCTCCCATTACTTAAAATTACATAAAATTGAACCCCCCCAAATTGCATATACATTAAGGCAAAAGTACCAAATGAACCACAGGTGCTAACTTGCACTTTTGAAAGACGTCATTCTCCGTGCACACCTAGTAGATCAGATTACTGCTGGTGATATCAAGTTTGCACATGTTTTTACTCACACAAACCTTTAGTAAATCGGCCCATGGTTTCTGCCAAAAAAGCAGCTGTAAAGCAGCGTTTTTTTTAATATACACGTAAGAGTACAAATCCAGAAACAGGTTGTGTTAAGTCATGCATCCATTTAAAATGTATAATCATGTTTGACAAACTGAACTAAGAACAAAGACAAGTATGACACTTTCATAGTAGCTTTAAACATGTGAAAGACTGTCAATACTGTGTGTAATAATACAAGTGTGCTTGCATGAATTTATTATAGGAAATAATAATTACAATAATGTCACACAATTCTTCAAAATTCTTCTGGTTCAGATTCTCTCTGACATTCACACTGTTTCTACTCCATTTTATTTCCTGCAGATTTGCTGTTTGTATTCTTATTGACGTGTAGAATTTCCCTTCTTAGACGTCATGTCTTATGACAGATATCTTGCTGTCTGTTCTACAATATAACACACGTATGACATTTTACAAGGTTACTGTGCTTATTGCTATAACATGGTTATCCCCTTTGCTTGCATGTGTTGTCAAAATGTATTTGAATTCCCATTCACATCTGTGTGGAAACGTCATTTACAAAGTTAACTGTGATGGCCACTTAACTGTTATGCTCAGATGCCCATGCATTTAATATATATGGGCTTATTGCATCTTTTTGCACAATCTTTAATATGAACAGTGCACCCAATATGATGCAAAAAATGTTATCATCAAAAACGTTATCATCATAATTGCAAATGTTACAATCCTAGGGTCATAAGTTTGTTTTGGTGTATGGTTTCTTTTCTTTCTCTGCTTTTTCAAGTAGTGGCCCTTCCCCCAAGGGAATCCCCAAATGATCCACTTTGGGACCCCTCCTTTTTCTATTTTCATTAATGATTTATCTAAAATCTGTAAAGAATTGCTCAGTGCATCTGTATGCTGATGATACAGTTATTTACACCTTGGGCTCCTACATATTGGAATCAGATTTTGAAAATACAGAACTCACTACATGCAGATTGCATTGTGGTCCAGAACTGGCTTCACATTAATAAATTGGTATTAAATAAAAAGAAGTCCTGTAGCATGGTGTTCGGAACTAGACATACTTTACATTTGGATATTAACTTTGAGGATAGGTCTCATGGATGAAGTGGATTCTTTTAAATATCTAGGCTTTAGAAAAATCCACTCATTATGCAGATATAATTAGTTCTGCTGTAGGAAACACCGGAGTCCTGTTCTCCATGGTCATTAACATACTACGACTACCTGATTCTCTTACATTTACTCATTTGGCAGACGCTTTTATGCAAAGTGACTTACATTTGAGAAACACCATACAAGCATCAACAGAGCATCAAATACACACTGTTAAAAGGGATTTGGGCTTTAAGCTAGAGGGACTATTGTTGTCAAGCTGAGAGAAGTTATTGCCCATTACAACAAAGTAATTAGAGTTACAACAACTTCAACTTGAAAAAAGCACGGAAAGTCATTAAAAGCTTATAATAATCCGTTCAATTCACTTCCGAAAATAGGTCAAGGTGGGCATTTCAACCAACACACATGCGCCCGCAGTGACGTCACGCGCAGTGTTGAACTCCGAAAATCCGAGCCAACCGCAATCTTTTTTCCTCGGAGCCGAGCCGTCCATGTAAGTACATTTAAAATTGTTTTAGCTTAGTTCATCTGTTGGTAATGTGCATTGGTCTTCTAATGTCTCTCTGTCTCAAAATATCCGTCAACATAACCTGTGATGAATACTTCATGTTCGTTCGTTTTTTGGAAATACGTTAGCATGTAGCTAGCGCTAGCTGGCTAGCGCTGCCAAAGTGTCACAACAAGTATTTAATGTAGCTAGGGTTGAGCCTCATATTCGACTGTAACAAGTATTCGACACGATAATATATTCTTATACGAGTACCTCATTATTATGGAAAAATGTGTGAACAGTGGGAACATCGTTCCGCCAATTTACGTGATGTCGTGACTTGTACAAGAAGCTTTGCTCGCACTCAATCAACCTGGCACAGCATTGACAAGACAGGGCAACTCATGGTCCGTGGAAAAAAGAGGAGTGGAAAAAACACTGACCACTGCCGTAATGTATAAATAATATATATATTTTATGTAGAGATAGATGCTGTCAGGGCCGTTAAATAAGAGAGTTGTGACACTCCCGTTGACTTCTGTTGAAACTGCAGAATGCGGAAGTAACGCACGTCATGGGGCAGCCGATAGTTCCAAACACTGGATAGTTCCAGCGCTGAGCTCCGTTCATTTCAGTGTTTCTGAAGTACACTGCTGAAGTAAGTTGATGAAATTACTGCATTTGTTGACATTTTAAACTCATTAGCTGTCCTCTCATGAATCTAGTCAATAGTAGTATTTTATGTAGCCAGATTTAGTCAAGGTTTATTGGAAGATATTAACTGTTAGATTATATAATTGCAGCTAGCTAATGTTAACGTGAGTAACGTTAACACTTAACCAGCTAACGTTACCATACCAAGATTTCAGTTTGCCAATATTTACCTCAAATGTAAAGTTATTTGTTAGTTAGCATACATCGTTTATCTTTGGTTATTAGATTTGTTCTAACTTGGTATAGCAGCACTTAGTTGCCGCTGTAGTAGTAACGTTACAGGTGATTACAATTAACGGTAAGTTAGCTATCTCAGCTAGATAAAATGGCCAGCTTGTATCTAGCGAGGTTGTTCCTTGGTTAATACAGTCATTACAAACAATGTTTGTTAGACAGTGCATCGGTGGCATATGATGACCGAGGTCATATTTTGGACATCTGTTAGAGGGAATACAATGATTTCTTTTGCACACAACTCTTCATGTTAATGGCTCCCTGTGACTAATAAAGGTAAAAATGTGATACTGTAGTCATTCAGAATTATGATGAAAGTAGCACATGTACACTGCTGGTGACACATTGAACTTTAAATTAACAGTACCTTGTGTGTAAAGGAATGTATGAATAGGCATTTGTTTCAGGTGTATGATACCTAGATAACGTAAGCCTAACTTCCATCTATCAAACAGCTGAGATTTAATTTGCAAGGCCGTCCAGAATCAACTATATGTGTTTGTTGTTGTTTTGTTTGTTTTCAGCAGGACGGATTTAGAGTGGAGAGTGGAGCGATGACCAGGCTGATGGAGCTTGCAGAAATGTCTGTCCACCAACCAGGTCACTCTTCAAGTTCTGAACCAGATGTGGGACATCTGGCATGAAATATAGCCTCCTGTCTGGTCTTGCAGGATGTGAGAATTATAAAAAAAGTGTTTGTTTGAAGACATCACATTCAAGGAAAACTAACCTATCCTCCCTGGATATAAAATATAATAAAATGTATTGTTGAATGCAATTGGTTGCCTTGTATATTTTGCACTGTTTACCAAAACTTCTTTCTTGACTTAAACTAAACAGCTTCTGGCATTCATTGATATTTACTTGTTTTGCATGTGTATGTGAATGTGTCTTAAAATAACATGAGAATGTCAGTAATTATGACAATTGAAACATGAGATAAAATATATCCATACTGTGATGTATTATACTTTATGGGAGCCCCTTCCCTTCAATATTAAACAAAAAAATGTAATTTAAATTTAAAGGGCTTTATTGGCAGAAGGTTTTAAGAACACCAAAGAAGGTTAAAGTCAAGGGCAACTGAACTTGGTTGAAGATACTGGAAGACATTTCGTCCCATCCAAAGGACTTCTTCAGTTCTGACTGACTGGCAGGGAAACTCAGTGGGGTCGTTGGCCCGGGTCATCGATACCGCTGGTTCGTTAGTGTTCCTTGTTGCTGTGACGACAGTCGTTACAGTCATTAAGACTACCTGTGGCCAAGTCTGAATGACCATCGTTGGTATCTTCACCTGAGGCCAATAGGTTACGTTTGTTGAGTTTCCTGGGAAGTGATGAAAGGACAGCATTGTAAGTGGGGGATAAGTGGTGGCGTACACCCCCTCCCCTGTTCAATGACGGCCTCTCGACCCTGGTGTAGATGCTTCCTTGACACCTCTTTCAAACCATCCATCTTCTCTGTCTAAAATGTGCACCTGGTGGTCCTCAAACGAGTGTCCTCTGTCCTTCAGATGTAAGTAGACTGCAGAGTCTTGACCTGAGGAGTTGGCCCTTCTGTGTTGAGCCATGTGTTTGTGTAGTGGTTGTTTAGTCTTGTTTCTCAATTCACACAGTATACAGTAAGTTAAAAATGGACATGTTATTAGTTATAAAACAAAATACAAAGTTAATGAACAGAAGAAAAATTTAAGTTTGGTGGAACTCGTGGATTTTGTAAAGCATATCATCAGGTGATAAAACAAACAAAACAGGTGCTAATGATCATACATTCAATATGTAGGTGGAAACAGGATGATTGAGTGAAACAGCCTAACTCAGTTTACAAGGTAAGAGAAGACAGTTTACTGTCAAGAGAAAGCACAGCAGCCAGACACAAGGTAGAGCTACTGCATCAGCAAGGTCTCTCCCAGGAAGCAGGTGGTGTGGACTGATCTCTCTAAATGTGTCTGTGTTCTGGTTAATAGTTTAGCCTATGTCTGGGGAAGGGTGAAAGGGTACATTACCCATACTGTGTTGCAATTTCTCCTCGCCGAACCAACGCACACTAATTGTCCATTATAAGCTGCAGCACTGTCATCAGGCAAGGAACTGTCCTCTTCCCTGTGTCAATGCAGACTGTGTGTGCACAAAGTTGCATCTCTCTTACTGCGTATGCAAACAAATTTGGATGTGTCTAGAACAACTCAGGAAATTATGATGAGCTTTGTAGTATTAGCTCAGTTGTAGAAGAGTGCACACCAAAAATAATTGAAGTGTACTGATCAAGCATAATTGTGCAGTAAACAGTGCAGTCACTGCTGCTATAACAGAGTTAAAAAAGTAGAAAAAAGCTTCTTGTTGAAAGACAGGCCTTTTGGCTCTGAATGTAAATGCTCTGTATTTGTATAGCGCCTTTCTAGTCTTTTCAACCACTCAAAGCGCTTTTACACTACATCTGCATTCACCATTCACACACTGAGCCTAAGTGCTCAAATAGAAACTAACATTCACACACTGGCAGAACAGCCGCCAGGGGCAATTCAGGGTTCAGTATCTTGCCCAAGGATATTTCGACATGCAGCTTGGGGGAGCTGGGATTTAACTGCCGACCTTCCGATTAACGGCCAACCCGCGCTACCTCCTGAGCCACAGCCGCCATGGAATACAAAAGAGAAACTTGTTACATGAAAATTTTTTAAGTGATTGAGCAGATTGAATATGTTTTAGATGCATCTTCAAGACGGAAATTTGTTTATATTCCGGTTTTGAAAGTCCTGACAGAGCTGGTAAATCGTAATGATGTGTTAGATAAAGTCTTGGAGACAGGACATATTGAAACAGTTGAACACTTGTCTCCGTACAAAACATACAGAGACGGTCTATATTACCAAGAAAATATTTAGCTCTCGTCAGAAGATTTTAGCCTTGCCCTTTTACTGTATATAGACGACTTTTAAGTTTGCAACCCACTAGGAACATCAAAAAAAAGCACAAGGTCTGTGCAGTCTCTTGGGTGATTTCAAATTTACCAATACAATATAGATCATCTGTACAGTCAATCTACCTCGCATGTCTGTGTCATAGCAATGATGTGAAGAAATATGGGTTGATGACTTCTGATGTGACCCAGAATATACAAACATGGAACTATTTCATCTTTTTTAATCAACAGACGCAAGCAGTAACTTGCTCTATGTTATGACTAACACAATATTTGACACATAAATTGATCTTTCCTGTAGGCTACTCCTATATATTACGATATTAAATAATGCTTGTTACTTAGCATGTATGAATTGACATGACAATATAACAAAGCACTGACATATCAGTCTGATGTAAACATTAATAAAACAACCTCAATAACCACACAAGCCAATCTGCCAGTCTGAGGACACAGATCATTGAGGTTGAAGTTAATATTAATGAAATATGCACCTTGAGACAGGTCGCCGCTGTACGTCACATGTCTGACAACATGTCAGTTGTAGTGCTGAAATGTGACTTTTAACTTGAACTAAATCTGTAACGTTACTTCTTGACATAGATCGTCAAGGAATTCACCAGGCTCACGTCAATGGACATAATAAGTTCTATGAGTGTCTGGACAGCCATCTACATAAACTTCTTCAGTTATTCCTGTTGAAGCGCTTCGAGGAAGTTCGAGAAATGACATCCTTAATGGAGAGTATCAACAAGGATGTAGGTGCATATTTGTTGTAGTTGTGGTCCACAATAGTTGTGCAACCCCACTGAGGAGAAGGGCCAGAATGTAGAATATGACAGACTGTAAACCTCCTCTAATTAATGCACTTTGATACAGACTGAATGAATAAGAAAATGGCTCTGTAAGATGGAGGAGATTCTGGGTTTGTTGAAAAGAGTTTAAGTCACCTCTTTGAACTGAAAGCTCAGTTTCCATCGTTTGAAGGTTGACAAAAATCAGAGTTCTGATATCAACTGAATTCATGTACCGTGTTTTTGCAGGCATCAAACCAAAGGAAGGGAACAGCAGCTTTGCAGGGACTGCCATGGTACCATGGTACTGCCAACAGATCCTGGGGAGTTTTTTGACGTCTCGACATCCATTGACACTTATTTTGAAGCAAGGCTGGTTGAAGTTGGACTTTTTGGGGTTTTAATAAAGGTCCTTATTGAATTGTCTTTTCAGCTATTTTTTCATGTGTTAATATTTAAGTTTACTGGCCAATTCTCATGTAGATTCTTTGTAGATATTAGTTTGCTTAAATTTTTGAAATCTAGCCATTTCTGTAAACTCAAGTAACTTGGCAATGTTGCCCTAACTTGATAAAATAAGTTCAACCAACATCTTTTTTAGTTCCCTTTAGTAATGTTTTCCAGTCAACCTCACTTGATACGGAAAGTTGAGTCAGCAAATCGCGAGTTGTATCAATTATGTATTCCATGTTGAGCCAACTTGATTCACAGTTGTAGGAACTTCATAAAATAAATTCAACCAACATCTCTTAAAGTTATCTCAAATAATATTTTCAAGTCCAACCTACTTGATACAGGAAGTTGAGTCAACAGACTGCATGTTGCATCAACTCGTGTTTTGAAGTGTAACAACCTTGACACTATAAGTTGACTCAAATTAACTCAGTCAAAGCAATAAGATGACTTGACTTTTAAGTTAAGTTGAGTCAACTAATCTTTGTTTACAGTGCAGCACAAGATCTACAACTGACAATACATACTAGTAAGAGCAGCAATAAATACTAGTAAGAGCTAATAGCACATATCGCATCAATTGGGTAAATACCTAGGGAAAGAAGTGAGAGTTAACAAAAATGTGCAATCAATACAAGATAACTGTATTGTAAAACAGGAAGTGCATGTTAGAGGTTAGTAGTTAGAGGTGTTATAAGAGGAAGTGTTCTCGGAAGAGATGAGTTTTCAATAGCTTCTTGAAGCTATTGAAAACAGAGAGGGACGCCCCTGCTCTGATGGCATGTGGTAGCTCGTTCCACCATCGTGGTGTCACAGATGAGAATAGCCGGGACTGGGATTGCTTTGTGTGAAGGGATGGCAGAGCCAGGCAGCGTTTGTTGGTAGTGGCGTAGTGGCCAAGAAGGAACGTAAACTTCTTTTATGGAGTTTAGGTAGATTGAATCTGATTCTGGAGGCCACGGGGAGCCAGTGGAGGTCACTGAGTAATGGAGTGACATGAGTCCTTTTGAGCTGATCAAAAACCAGACGCACTGCTGCATTCTGAACCATTTGTAAGGGTTTCACCACACAAGCTGGAAGACCTGCAGGAGGGTATTGCAGTAGTCGAGGTGAGAGATAACCATGGCCTGTACCAGAAGCTGGGTGGCATACTGAGTGATGTAGGGCCTGATTTTCCTTATGTTGTATAGAGCAAAGCAGCATGACCGAGAGACAGCAGCAACACGGTCTGAAAAGGACAGCTGGTCATCAATCATGAAACCCAAGTTTCTCACCACCTTGGTTGGAGTGATGGTTGAGGAGTCAATTTATAGTTTGATGTTATGGTGGATAGATTGCTTGGCTGGAATGACCAAATTCAGTCTTAGAGAGGTTTAGTTGAAGGTGACAAGCCTTCATCCATGCAGATATGTCTGATAGACAGTCCGTGATCTGCGCCGAGACGTCGGGATCACCTGGCGGGAAGGATAGGTAGAGTTGCGTATCGTTTGCGTAGCGAATGATCTGCCCCAGTGAGGTGGTGTAAATTGAGAAGAGAAGGGGCCCTAGCACTGAGCCTTGGGGCACCCCTGTGGAGAGGCAATGGAAGGAGGATAATTGTCCTTGACACAAAACATTATAGGAACGCCCCGAGAGGTAGGATTCAAACCACTGCGAGTGCTTTACTCGAGATGCCCATTGCTGAGAGAGCGGATAGCAGTATCCTGTGGTTGACTGTGCACCTTGCCAGCTTTGTGGTTCAAATTGTCAAAGTGGATGTTCATGTCACCGAGGACAAGTAGGGGACAGTCATGCTCTGGTATTGAAGACAGCAGTGTGTCTAGCTCGTCCACGAAGTTACCCATTTGTCCTGATGGACGGTATATGACAATAACAGAGTCCTTTACCGGAGTGGACACAAAGACAGCATGGTATGCAAAGGAGGCATATTGATTCGGGGGTAGCAGCTGTGTAGATTTTCATTTGTTGGAAATTAAGCGCAGCGGGGCTAGCAGTTTTCTGGTATGATCCAGGTCTCAGTGAGCACCAGTAGCCCAAGAGATAATGTGTTAGCATAAGCAGTGATAAAGTCAGCTTTGTTGACTGCCGACTGGCAGTTCCAAGACTCAACAGACAAGTAAACAGATGTGGGTGGTGCCTGTTTTAAATGCTTGAGGAGTGCCTGATTTCTGTGCCTGATGGCATGATACCTCTTGCGTGAACCGGAGATAGGAATAGTATAGTAGCAAATGGCCTGAGTGTTCTCCTAATCTGGAATTTTTAATCATAAACTGTAAACCGTTTTACTCCCCCCTGTGAATTTGCTTCATTCATTCTGGTCGGTGTTTACATTCTGCCGCACGCCAACGTGCACGAAGCACAGCGAATGCTGGCCAACCGGATGCTGTGTGTGTAGCAGACAAACCCGGACTCACTTTTTATTGTTCTTGGTGACTTTAACAAATTAAACCTCTGCCAAGAACTCACCAAATTCAGACAGTTTATAAAGTGTCCAACCAGAGAGGGGAACACACCACAGTTAGCAGTGCCTATCACGCCGTCACACACGCTCCACTGGGACACTCTGATCATGTCATGGTCCACCTGATTCCTGCTTACATACACACAATTAAAACTCTATAAACCTGTAGTCAGGACATCAAAGAAGTGGACCATTGAAGCTGGAGAGGATCTTCAGGCATGCTTGGACTGCACTGACTGGGATGTTTTCAGGACTGCTACCAACAATCTGGATGAGTTTACAGAGGCTGTGACGTCCTACTAAGCTTCGGTGAGGACAGCTGCATTCCAACACGCACCAGGTTGAGTTATAACCCTGGTTTACAGCTAAACTCAGACAGCTGAGGTTGGAAAAGGAAGAGGCATTTAGGAGTGGAGACCGAGCCGGGTTTAAGGAGTCAAAGTACAGGTTTAGCAAGGTGGTGCGAGATGCTAAACAGATGTACGCAGAGAGACTACAACACCAGTTCTCAAGAAATGACTCTGCTTCTGTCTGGAAAGGATTCAGACAGATCACCAGCTACAAACCTAAATCCCCCCACTCCATGAACGACTCACGCCTTGCCAACAAGTTGAACCAGTTCTACTGCCGCTTTGAAAGACAATGGGACAGACCTGACACCATCCCCCGTCACACCACTGCCCGGCCACAGTCCACCATCTCATCCCCCACCTCCTCCCCCTCTCTTACCATCCTAGAGAGGGACGTCAGCAGACTGTTCAGGAGGCAGAATCATCGCAAAGCAGCTGGCCGGACTCTGTCTCCCCATCCACCCTGAAGACCTGTGCTGATCAGCTGTCTCCGGTGTTTACAGACATTTTTCACACCTCACTGGAGTCATGCCATGTGCCAGGCTGTTTCAAAGCCTCCACCATCATCCCTGTCCCCAAAAAACCAAGGACAAGGACCGCAGAACTAAACGACTCCCCAGGAACCTACGACAGGATCCTGTTTGTGGACTATTGCTCTGCTTTAATCACAATCATCCCAGCTGAATGTGCCTGACTCCACCTGCAGGTGGATCACAGACTTCCTACAGACAGGAAGCAGCACATCAAGATGGGAAAACATGTCTCTGACTCCAGGACCAAAAGCACCAGTTCACCTCAAGGCTGCGTTCTTTCCCCTCTGCTCTTCTCCCTGTGCACCAACAGCTGCACCTCCAGTTACCAGTCTGTCAAGCTCCTGAAGTTTGCGGACGACACCACCCTCATTGGATTCATCTCAGGTGGGGATGAGTCCGCCTACAGGTGGGAGATCGACCATCTGGTGACCTGATGCAGCCAGAACAGTCTGGAGCTCAACGCTCTTCTGAAGACAGTGGAGATGGTCGTGGACTTCAGGAAGAGCCAAGCCCTACCCTCCCCCATCATCCTGAGTGACTCCCCAGTCACCACTGTGGACTCCTTCCGCTTTCTGGGAACCATCATCTCCCAGGACCTCAAGTGGAAGCTGAACTTCACCTCCCTCTCCAAGAAGGCCCAGCAGAGGATGTACTTCCTGCGGCAGCTGAAGAAGTTCAGCCTGCCAAAGACAATGATGGTGCACTTCTACACCGCCATCATTGAGTCCATCCTCACCTCCTCCATCACCATCTGGTTCGCTGCTGCCACTGCCAGGGACAAGGGCAGGCTGCAGCGCATCATTCGCTCTGCAGAGAAGGTGATTGGCTGCAATCTTCCATCACTTCAGAAACTATACGCCTCCAGGACTCTGAGGCGAGCAGGAAAGATTGCTGCTGACCCCTCCCATCCCGGTCACAAACTGTTTCAGACTCTCCCCTCTGGCAGGAGGCTGCGGTCCATCAGGACCAAAACAAGCCACAAAACCAGCTTCTACCCGTCTGCAGCCTCATCAACAAGACCCGGACCACCCACTGACATTCCCCCCTTTCAAATAATACAATCCTCTCTGCACATGTAAATATCACTTCATGTCATATAATGCACGAACCTGGCACATTGCACATATTTGTTAATTTGTTGTTAATTGTAAATTGTTGTTGTTCCATTGTTATTAAATCATATATTATTTTAATTTTTTTATATTGTCAGTTGTATTATTTTTCTCTGTTCTTCTGTTATTCTTATATAACTTGCAATTGTTTGTTACATATTTATATTTCTACATCATATGTAAGCTGTATGTCTGTCTACGTGTAGCACCTTATCACCAACGCAAATTCGTTGTATGTGTGAAACACTACTTGGCAATAAATCTCCTTCTGATTCTGATTCTGAGTGGCTGTGTTAGTGGGGAGTTGGTCATTTGTCATGTTAATTACATGTCTTAAATTATAATAAATACAGCACTTTTCTCCTTCATGACTTGCTAACCCTCATGTGTTTTCACTGCACTCTCCCGGCTTCCTCCCAGCTCACAGTAGCATGTTTAATGATACGGTAGTTAAGAGTTAGAGGCTACGCTGCTGACAGACGTGATTGTAGATTTATTTCTGAAACAGTGTAGCAGTTCGTTGTAGCTTTGGTTAGAATTACAGAGTGCTGGTATAGGGATGTGAATATGCTACATTGAAATTATGGTAGATTGTGTGTAAAGTGAAATACACATGCTTATTCTCTCTCACTCTCTGTGTTTACAGATGGCTGAAAAAGTTCCACCTTCCAGCTGCAAATATTTATTGATGTGTAATTGTTTACATGTTAAGTTGTTGAGACTGTAGTCTATTTTGTTAACATAATTCGTTTAGAAGAAGGTTTTATAGCCCACATACAGAACAGCTTTCAATATCAGCCTGTTCTAAGTGTAGTTTATACAGGAAAGGTGTCTATTATCCAAATCATTCTCAAAATCTAAATATCAGCTCATAAAGCGGCTCTTTTTTCATTTAATATAATATATAATTTAATAGAATCTCGGCATCGGCCCCCAAAAACCCATATCGGTAGGGCTCTAATTATTCCTTAATTATTATGATTAATATTACAAAAAAATGACTATATTAAGTGTAATAAGTTGTCCATGGTCAGCAGGAAATGACACTCGGGTAAATGTAGTGTTGATATCATATATCCATATTTATTTATCTTTATGTATTGTAATCTGACTAAAAGAGAAATCTGGCATAGGCTTTTAGATACCTGGGTACATAGGTGTTTAGCACTGCCTGGCTTCATCTGTGCTTCTGCCTGACATGCATGAAAATTGAAAGAGATCTGACCTCTCTCTCAACCTGTTGCAGTTGAATCAAAATGTTTTCAAATTATTAATTTGCAAATAAAGTCAAGCCAACTCGTAGTAATCATATTTATTTACTTTGCTTGCTGCTCCCACACTGTCTTAGTAAAATGCTACTCTATGACTATAAAGTGCTTTTGATTTTCGTTCTGCTATTAAATATAGTGAGCTCATTTCTCAAATCTGACACAACATGGTGCACAAAACTGTTTCTAAAACTGTTTTGCTTTAGCATTATGTAAATGTCATGTCTCTATTTGCAAAAGCAAATAAAGGTAAATGTACTTTACGTTTAAAGCTGTAACACAAAGCATGGTTAGAATAATACAAAGCTCCAATACCATAAAAGAAAATAGGTCTCCTTTAGGTGACTGCTAATACTAATAGCGTAAATTTGATATCAGATTTTTACATGCGACACGTATTTTAGACATATTTAGGCCATACATTACAGGGTTGAAGAGTGGCGGGCATGTTAGAAAGTATAACGATAAAAAAATCCGCAACATATTGGGTACATTGTTCATGTTAAACCTGCTCTGTAATATTTCAAAGCAAGCCCCAAAAGAAAAGTTCAGAAGGGAAGCAAGGTGAGGAGTGCAGGTACTGACAGCTTTTTGTCTCGTCTGTTTAGAACCAGAAAAGCAAACTTTAAAGATCTTCATATAAGTGTAAACGATTAAAATAAGTGGACCAAAGACTGAAAGGGCACTAACAAAGAGTCCATAGATGTTATTGACCGTGGTGTCATAACAGGCCAGTTTTACAATAGAGTGGTTGTCACAATACACTTTGTTAATAATGTTCCCACACCGCTGTAAAGGAACAATCAAAGGAAGTGTAAAGAAATTCACAAGAATTGGGGATAACCATATTACAGCAATAAGGATGACTACTTTGTTGATAGGCATACATGTATTGTATTGTAGAGGACAGCAGATCGCAAGGTATCTGTCATAAGACATGATGGCTAAGTTTAAAAATTCTATACTCCCATAAGAGTACACACAGAAAATCTGCAGGAAGCAAAAGGGAGCAGAAACAGTGTGAATGTCAGAGAGAATCTGAACCAGAAGGGATGGAAACAACCCTGTACTACCATATAATCCATTTACAAACAGGCTGCACAGAAAAAGGTACATAGGTTCATGTAAGCTTCTGTTCATACAGATAGTTGCAATGAGCAAAACATTGGCAAAAACAATCAAAATATATAGAGACAAAGCAATCATGAAATATAAGTATTTAAACAGCCCTGTGTCAAAGTAGGCAGAAAGAGTGAAATATGAAATCTGTGTCGCGTTTGTCATGAGCCTCTTTCTGGTTCCTAACACTGTGCACCAAAACAACACCTTTTTTTACACTGAAGATTTAACTGGTAGTTATAATATAACAGTTTTAAACATCAGCTTCATCTGAAACATCACACACATAAAGACAGCATAATAATACTAAACAGATTCATTATCATACAATTTTAACAAACTACCCCAAATGTACCATTTAATTTTTAAAGTCACTGCTTAGGTTAGAACTCACTGAGAAAACATCTGTGACTGTGTGTTAATTTGAGCATTCACCTGCTGTCCTGCGGAGTCCCAACTAACTGAGCTCAACTTCTGTTTGCTCTTCATATAAACTTTTCAGGACAGAGGATACCCATATCAGCGGAGTGACCTCATTATGAAAGGTCCCAATGAAGTTTAATTAATTACTTCATTTTATACTAAATATGAATTACTTCCTCCTATACCATATAAAAAAACATTTATTCTTTTACCATCCATCATCTTTACCCATTTATCCTGTTCAGGCTTATGGGGTGAGATGCTGGGTAAACCCTGGACAGGTTTTGTCACAGGGATTACATAATAGCTACACAGTCACACACACACATTGACGCCTATGGGCAACTTCAGGTCACCTATATGTCTTTGGGCTGTTGGAGGGAACTGTAGTACCCAGAGGAAAAACATGCAGTGGAACATGGTGGAAAACATGTCAGTACCTATCAGAAGTGGTCCAAGGAAGGAAAAGCTGTGAACCAGTGACAGGGTCATAAAGGCTGGCCCATGTGGTCCGACGAGCAACTGTAGGTCAAAATGCTGAAAAAGTTGATGCTGGTTCTGATAGAAGGTGTCATCGCAGTTTTTTTGCTTATGTAACTGCATAGCTACAGACTAGTCAGGGTATCCATGCTGATCCTTGTCCACTGCCAAAAACACCTACAATGGGCCTGTTCTGATAATTCGCGTATACTTTTACATCACATAGATGGTAAGGTGGCTGTGCGTTGCTTACCTGGGGAACACATGGCACCAGGATGCACCATGGGAAGAAGGCAAGCCGGCGGATGCAGTGCGATGCTTTGGGGATGTTCTGCTTGGAAACCTTGGGTCCAGCCATTCATGTGATGTTACTTTGACACGCACCACCTGCCTAAGCAATGTTGCAGATGAAAACGGTATTCCCTGATGGCAGTGGCCTCTTTCAGCAGGATAATGCGCCCTACCACAAAGTCAAAGTGGTTCAGGAATGGTTTGAGGAACACAACGAGTTCAAAGTGGCCTCCAAATTCCCCAGATCTCAGAGCAAGGGAGCATCTGTCATGGAGGCCCCACCTCGCAACTTACAAGACTTAAAGGATCTGCTGCTAACGTCTTGGTGCAAGATACCACAGCACACCTTCAGAAGTATAGTGGAGTCCATGCCTCAACGGGTCTGGTCTGTGGTGGCAAAAGCGATCCCTACACAATATTAGACATGTGGTCATAATGTTATGGCTGATCGGTGTTATTAGTGTATATATCTTGTTGTCGGTCCAAGCATTTCTGTTCACCATTGCTGTTTATTGTTCATAGTATTTTCTGCAACTAAGCAACCAACACGGCCGGATTACTGCAATTCCTTATTATCAGGCTGCTCGAAAAAGTCCGTTAAGACTCTTCAGCTGATCCAGAATGCTGCTGCACGTGTTCTGACAGGAACCAGGAAAAGAGATCATATTTCTCCTGTTTTAGCTTCTTTGCATTGGCTTCCAGTAAAATCCAGAATAGAATTTAAAATCATTCTTCTTACCTACAAAGCTCTTAATGGTCAGGCACCATCTTATCTTAAAGAGCTCATAGTACCTTACTACCCCACCAGAGCACTGCGCTCCCAGAATGCAGGGTTACTTGTGGTTCCTAGAGTCTCCAAAAGTAGACTAGGAGCCAGAGCGTTCAGCTATCAAGCTCCTCTCCTGTGGAACCAGGTTCCAGTTTGGGTTCAGGAGGCAGACACCATCTCCACATTTAAGAGTAGGCTTAAGACTTTCCTCTTTGATAAAGCTTATAGTTAGGGCTGGCTCAGGTAGTCCTGAACCATCCCTTAGTTATGCTGCTATAGGCCTAGACTGCCGGGGGACTCCTCTTTTTTGAGTACGGTCTAGACCTGCTCTTTTATGAAAAGCACAATGCGATAACTGCTGTTGTGATTTGGCGCTATATAAATAAAACTGAATTTAAGTGAATTAAACAACAGAATTGACAGTCTGTGTTACTCTGGAAAGACATTTCTGAAATAGTGCTAAAACGCTTGTATGTACTGTGACCGTTTTAAAATAAAACATAGTGTGCATGTAACTTTAAACACTTTGCCTCTTAGCCATTAGGCAGTTTAGAACCATGTTGTACTCAGTGTGGAGGGCAACATATTCTTCGGCATTTAGTCCAGAAAACTGACAGAGTTTCTACTTAGCAATGGTTACATCCAACACCCTATTCAGGATTCTTCGTTGTTTGTAACACAAAGGAATAGTCACCCAGCTTATTAGGTAGGGCCATGATAGCAAAGGCAATCTGCTGATACTTTGGCTCAACCTGGCCAATGTCCACAGCTCCTCAGTGGCAAAAGAAAAGAACGGCAAATCTCTGGTGTTGAAGAGGGGCAAAGTTACCAGTTTAACCTTTAGATCAGCGAAAGCCAATTTCCTTAGGGGCAGAGAAACCAGCAAGACAAGGGGCCCTATCTTGCATCCTGTGCAAAGTGCAGCACAAGTGTCATTGCTGGTTTCCAACCGCCGCTGTTTATTGTTATTTTAGGGGCTCATTACTCTGATGGTAAGAGAGACGCTGTGCGCATTTACACACGAGCCACAGCAGCATAACTTCATTGATTACTAAAATCTCGCGACACGCCGACAGAATCTGTCAGGATCTGTGCTGTGAGGATCCAGATGTTTCATAGAGGAGCCAGGCAACGTGGGCAACTGCTCTGTGACCCCAGACCATTACAGGCCCTGAAGACACAAGTGTGAGACTCATTCAATGCACCAGCAGATTGACATTTTCTAAACCGTCCCTGTTTACAGCTGCACTACCATAAGATATCATAGTTTTACTTTAAATCACCAAAGTATCTAAACTTAATGAGTTTCCGCCATTCTTGTCACTTTCTAGTCTTTCTAATCTCCAAGTAACACGTGTGTGTTGGCTGACGCCAAAGTCCTTCTGCAGAAACAACAAAACAAACATTATCTATGCGGTGGTCACTACACAGGAGCATAACCACACAAAGCGGAGGCCTGAAGCTGCTCTGTGTTTCAGCAGTAACCATGGCGACAGCAAAGCGTCTTCCCATAATTCCCTGTGATGCAGGGTGAGCTAATTGGCCTGTTAGTGAAGCAGGTTAGAGCCTCCAGAGTGTCCGAGTGTCCACACAGACGCCCCTGGGGTCCGGCCTTGTGTTGTGTTGCAGATGGAAATAGCTGCTGATGATGAAGGGGACGAAGAGAGGCGATCTGCCGGGACTCATTACTGTGAACTGATACAGTAAACATGAGTCCCCAGGGCCCACCCTCTGTCCACCATACACCACACCCAAACTAAGAGAGTTAAACATTTAATTCATTTAAATGTGCAATATCTATGACCTGCAGAGGAAATAAAGTTATCGCTGACCTTCAAAGGTTTACGTAATGCGTTACCAGTGTGGTACACTACAGGTTGTTTTTACCTGTGAATTTGGAAAGTACCAGTCCAGCGTCAGACATACCGGACCCTCTTAAACACAGACACCTATTTCCAGGAAAAACGCCTAAAATAACATACCCAAAATGAATCAGTAATAACTCTTTAACCATTTGGCCTCGATGCATAATTCTCCTTTGATAGGTCATCAGCTAAAGAATATGAGTCAACTGTAAATGAACCTATTGATTTTGCTATTAAAGAATAAATGGAGATGCAATAAAGGAAAATATGATATTTTCGTCTTCACCTGGTATAAAATCTATATTTTAATAGCAATATCACCATCAAAACCATCATCTGTAGATTATAATGCAACTGGATATCTTCTAATACAACTGGAATACAAATGTAACTGATATTACACAATTATTATTATTACACAATTTTCCATGTTTTTTCATCAATTCTATTTCTGTTCAAAACATAAATATTCAACATTCCCCTGACCGAAAGAACTCCCATGCTTTACAGGACCATAACTTGAGAACAGAACATCCTACAGGCCTGGTCTCTTGCTCTTTCACCTGAGCAGACGAACCATTGGACGTATGCTACTATGGGTCGGTCTTTAAACAATATCCTAGATGGGGCCTGGAGCTATTTTTACACACAAAACAGCAAAAATGGCAAAAGTAAGTCGGCGGATTTAACAGTAAATGTATATTAGTGCGTTTGTTGTTGTTATTATCCAGCTAATAAGTGTGAGTTTTGTGATTTCAGCGATGTGAGTTGCACAGCTGATCAGAGCTGGAGTTGAGCTTTCGTTAGAGGTGTAGGATGAGATGAGAGATATCTGGAAGGCCATAACTGCAGCCATGTACAGTGATTACAGAGCAATTTATGTTGTGATATAAGTTCATTTAGATGCTTGGTGTTTGATGGTTGGTTTGACGTTCTGGCTGAGCCTCCTAGCTTCACGCAGGTGTGTGGCATGTATAGGGTGATAAAATACTAGGATCAGACATGGATTTCTCATATGCATTTTGAGCGAAGATCGAGCTACGTCCCCGGAACCCGGAGACTTTGGGGCTTAATTAAGTATGGACGGATGAGACAAATGTCACGGTTTGGTTGGGTTAAGGTAACAAAACTACTTGGTTAGGTTTAGGAAAAGTAGTTCTGAGGAGGAGGATTGCACCTATGTAACGTTATTTAACTTTAAATAAGTCAACCTTGACTTGGTTTCACATACAACCCATGACCCTTGGGTGAAAGTCCTGTGTTTGACTTTCTTGCTCTTTATACCACGTCACCTGACTTCTTCCTTTGCTACTGTCAGACCACCACTAGAGGTTGTGGCCTAACAATAAACAATAAAGCATGCACATCATAAGCAGTGTTGCTAGAAAAGGGCTAGGTTGAAAAGATAGGTGCCATTTTAAAAAAGGTCAACAGCACCTGCCTCTTGATATCTTTGGGTAGGCTGGTCCACTAGTTGGGAGCATGGCTGCAGAAAGCTGAGAAAGTTTTTAATTAGTTTTAAAGTACGGAGGGAGGGTATTTAAGCACTGAGTCAGCGTTCAGCAGGGACAGATGGATGAAGGAGAGTCAGCGGCTGACACCAACAACCTGCAGAGGGAACATGACAACTGACAAACTCCCAAACACCAACAAGTAAAACCTGCTGATTTCCATTTTCTACAGAGCTGAATCTTTTGATTAATTCCATTATGTTTTCAGTGTGTTTTCAGCTCTCTCTTCAAGACAACAAGTAGCTGAACCAAACACCCTGAGGAGAGGTATGGTAGCTGAAATGTTTCATGGTGTTGATGTGTTGTTTTCTTCGGCATACATTTGCTGTTGAACCCTCTCAAAGTTCCCATGCAGCCTAAAGACATATTTCCTGTTATGCTGTACATTAATGAGATAAATGTTATTGTGTGTCTGCTTTAGTTTATATATGTAGCTCAAAATCACGTTTTCCTCATGAATCTTGGCAACAAGCTTTTTATTTCTGTTAATAATAACAGGTAATGCTTAGTAGTTTTAACAGCTACGTTTCAGTTGACCTTTGGGCTAGATAAAGGCTTTTGGTTATTAATGGTGAGGAGTGACAATGTGAGGAAGAATTTGTACATGTGAACACTGCATGTTTCACGTGTAAAGAGATTTAAATTTACAATAACTCTCAAACTACACAACTCACTTTAATCCAGTCTTAAAATCTGTTTCTTACGGACAATAATTGAATAATAGCTATTAAATCAGCATTATGTGATTGTCAACTGATCATGTTTTTCCACTGTATTGTCAAACACTGGTCATGCAAAACATCAGTGTCTTTGTTCAACTCATAAGACTTGTTTTTTGTTTCTCCATAATGTAATTTAATGTCTGGTTCAGCTTTCTACTCTTCAAAGATGACATTAATGTTTTTGGCGGGCGCAGACTAAAGAGTGCTGTATGTTGTACACAAGTCCTCTGAGGCAGTGCTTGAAGTGGAAAAAAAGGTGCCAGTACTCTCCATTCACATGTCGCCCCCCCACCCCACCCCAGTATAAATTAGTGTATTTGTAAATAACATAACATTAAATACAAAGTATAATGTTAGTATAATATTAATATATTTACAGGTCAGACGAGAATTTGTAACATTTCACTAGTTGAGATTCAAGAATTCAACTGTCTCACAAATAAAACTGTTTTTTCATATTACACCCCTGTGGTTCAGGTTTGACTGAGCTAATATTAGTGCATTCATTATAATTTCAGAAAATAGTATAGACTACTAATACAGTTTACCACTAGTAGGCCTCAATATCAGTGTCAGTTGGACAAAACAGCTGATTCATTTTGGCTGTTGTTACTCATTAAATTATTGTGCAAGGAAAATGCTCAACATGGTAGTTAGTTTCTGATTTGTTAATGCTAAGCGCTAACTTGTCATAATCATAACCATTCATGCAGAACAACAAGTTCAACATTTCAAAAGTTTGCTGATTACTTTCAACGACTTCTCTTTGTGCTGTGTTGGGGACATAAGGGCTCAGATTAGGGGTGTGACGATACACTTGGGTCACGAGACCAAGACCAGATGATATTTTAACATTATTTTGATAAAAATTTGATGCTGAAATATATGAGCAGGGGGATCTGGGTGTTAATTTCCTGCATTCTAGAGACATTTTATGCACCAATTTATGGTTGAAATGTCTTGTATTTATATAAAGGCGAATTAAAAAGATACAAATATAATGGAATATAATGCATGAATATAATCAGTAACTTGTTCTTTTTTAGCTTAAGTTACTTGTTTTGGATAATGCACATTAGTTTCTTCTATATTCAAATTGCATTGCATGTTTTCTTATTGTGCAAAAAACCTTTCTTAAAACATTTATTATTTGTTATTTAACATTTCCAGTGTTGGGCAGCAGCGTCGCTACAAGTAGCGCCGTTACTAGTTTAACTACATTTCTCAGTAGCTTGATGGCAGCGGCGCTGTTTTCTGAATCAAATAGCTTTTCAGTAACGAAGCTCTTTTATTGACCGAGTAGCGCGGTAGCTTCCATACACGCTACATTTACAAGAGACGCCACCGCCACACACCTGTGGACCTGTATGTGACATCACGTACCGATAATTGGGCTGATGTCTGTGACTTTGCTGCAGGGTAATAAAGACACGCGCGACTGAGTTTACTTTCTATTATATTTATATATAGTGATAGTTACTGTAAGACCTCTTGTGAGAAGGATCAGGGTCCAGCCTGGACAGCTCTTCCTCTAGTGAGGAGGAAACTTTGATATGTAGTGGCAGAAACTTGTTTCCATGAGATGAGAGATCTCTGTCTCTCTCTCACTCTCGCCCATTGCCATGAATGTTTAGGTTGCAATGCTGCCAGAGCACAAATTCACATATAAACAATAAAAAATGTATAATTAATTAATAATTTGATAATTAAGTAACTTTACACAAACAACAATGGTTCTCCGTTTGTTGCATGAGGAAATACATTTAGCTGCAATGATATGACAGAAAGTAGGAGAGTTTCTGTCCATCTGATGTAGCTCTATCTCGCACACACACTCTGTTTGGAGCAGGTTTTTAGTCTTTCTTCTATTGCTACTGTGGAATGAAGTTAGTTCAATATAAACTAGGCCTTTACTCTGTGTGTGTGTGTGTGTGTGTGTGTGTGTGTGTGTGTGTGTGTGTGTGTGTGTGTGTACATAGACCTAACTATAAAATATTAAAACATTAAAAGTAGCTTAGATTTCACTAAGCTACTTTTGCCACATTGCTGTAACTTAACTTGCTATATTTCACGGGGGTAGCTTCTGTGTAGTGAAGCTTCATTTAATGTAGAGTAGCTAGTAGCTTAGCTCACTACATTTTCCAAGCAGCTCGCCCAACACTGGATATTTCTTGTTGCAAGCTATTTGTCAGACCATTTTTAACAAATGCTTTCAAAAACTGATGGGGACATTCTGATTTTGACATGTCCCCAGCAGTCCAAGTGTAAATGACACCTATGGCTGACACTTGTGACCTTTTTTTAAATGTCCTGCCCCATCCAGGCTGTGATTGGTTGGTTCACGAAAAGTGAAAGTGACGAGCTGCTTTCTGCACACGGCTGCATGAAAGACACCCGAGCTTCTCCCTCGTCCGTTTCTGCCGACAGAGATTAGCAAGGAAGAAGAGAACTGGAACAGGTGAGTGTCACACAGCGCCCAAAGAACCTGATCTGGAGAGGGCGGAGAAGAAGACCGGCAGCTTGTGAGAAGTGCCAGTACGCAAGAAAAAGTCCCAGGTACGCCAAAGAGTAACTGGCCCACTTCAAGCACTGCTCTGAAGAAACTGATGGATTTCAAGCTCCATAAAATAAGTTGATTTAGTAAATTAGATTTAGTTTTAGGGAAATACCTTCAAATCATTAGGTTTCTCTCTGTTTTCAGGCTGATCGAACTAAATCCCTGAACAAGGAGGTTTTGTGGTGAGGGGAAGATGGAGAACGTCTCCTCGCACAAACACTTCATCCTCAACGGCTTCAACGAACTCGGAGCGCTGAGGCCCGTCCTCTTCATCCCTTTCTTCTTCATGTTCGTTGTGTCGTTATTTGCCAACTCCCTGCTGCTGTACGTCATCATTACGCAGAGAAGCCTCCACTCACCGATGTACATCCTCATCGCTGCCATGGCAGGTGTGGACCTGAGCCTCCCGCTGTTCTTCGTCCCAAACATGCTGCTGAATTTCTTGTTTGACTGGAGGGGAATCTCTCTGATTGGCTGCCTGGCTCAGATGCACTTCATTCACTTCGTTGGAGCTTTTCAGTCCACATTGCTTGTATGGATGGCACTGGACCGCTACTTCGCCATCTGCACGCCACTTTATTACCGTGAACGCATGGCGTTACCGAAATTTTTCAACTTTATAATCCCGCTTGTGGTAAGAAATGCCCTCATGATCACACTGTTTGTGAGTCTGGCCGGATCGTTGTCGTTCTGTGCTGTAAATTTAATAAACCACTGCTTCTGTGAGCACATGGCCTTGGTGGAGCTGGCCTGTGGAAGTACAGCCATCAACAACCTGGTGGGGCTGCTGACTGTGTTACTCATCCCCGTGGCTGACTTCATCTTTATTGCTGCCTCTTATGTGGTGATATTCAGCTCTGTGCTCAAGTCCGGCAGGGCGGGGGTGAAAGCTCTCCACACCTGCATCACCCACATCATGGTCATCACTGTCAGCCTGACCATCGCGCTTGTTGCTTTTCTGTCATATCGGATCAGAAATGGTCTTCCTTCTGCCAGTCGGGTTTTCTTCAGCACCATGTACCTGCTGTTTCCGAGCTGTTTCAACCCGATCATCTACGGCATCAGAACCACCGAGATCCGACAGCACATTGTGAAGACACTGACGTGCTGTCGCTGTGACCAGACTGTGCCCGATTCTTAAGAAGCAATTAAAAATCTGTAAAATGTCCTTATCGTACGTTAGCCCGTTTCCATAAAGAAAACAAAAAAGTAGCTTAGAAGTTAGTAATAACGGTACAAGGCTGAGGCCTTTGCTGCATGACGCCCCCTCTCTCTCGCCCTCATTTGTTTTTCCACCTGTCCGATCAGAAATAAAGGCAAAAAAATAATAAGTAACAAGAAAAATTAAAAGGCTTTCACTAAGTAAAGTGTATATCCTTTTCAGGAGCTGCCCAGGATGAGTGGCACCAGGAAGGGGTGGGGATACTTACTCTGTGATAGGATCGAAATGTCCATAACAAACAGTGTCTGAGCGTACGGTAGTTGGTCTGTTCGAGCATAATTTGTACCAGAACAGCTTAGATCAAAAATCAATCATCATCAGATCTGCAGCTGTATGTCTCAACTGAAGAGAGGAGCAGAGCTGTCAACGGATCATCACCTTGTGGTGAGTTGGATCAGGTGGTGGGGAAGGCTGTCAGACAGACCTGGTAAACCTAAACATGTCATCTTTCCAGCATCCGAGGGAAGGCTGGGGATGTGGAACCACAGTGGGCAATGTTTAAAGCCTCAATTTTGGAGGCATCTGTCTGAAATTCACAAGAAATGTTCTCCAGACTTCTGAACTTGACTGGGGATATTGTGGGGTGGTGGAAGGAACACTTTAGGGGAACCAGACCAACGGAGGGCGAAGACTTGGAGGAGGAAGGGGAAGGCTTGCCCACCTTCTTACCAAAGATCAGTCAGGTAGCTGCAATTGCAAAGAGCCAAGTGTGGATGAGATGCTAAGATGCTGAAGGCTCTGGGTATTTTTGGGCTGTCTTAGGTGACTTACCCGGTTGTTATTTTTTATTTTCATTTGTATAACTTGGTTCAGCACTTTGGTCAACTCTGGTTGTCGTTAAATGTGCTTTATAAATAAAACTTGAGTTGACTTACCTCTTCAATGTTATGCGGAGGATGGGAACAGTAAAGGTGAACTTGAAGACAGGGACGGACGTCAGCATATATAAAACAGAAACGGAGGGTGTGCTTCAATTGTAGCATTACCATAAATTTTAAGGAGTCAAAACAGATTGTGGCCCTGATACTCTGAAAACAGATTGGCACTGAGTGAAGGAGTTCTTGTCCAGAGGTAAAGAAGCAGCTGAGTCTGAAGGGGAAGCTCTGAGTATATCGGTACATTCCATCCTTCACCTAATGAGTTTTGGGTAACGTCCAAAACACATTTCCTACACAAGGTGACCAGGCTCAACCTTAGAGATTGGTTAAGGAGCGCCAACATGTGAAGGAAACTTGGAAGAGAACTACTGCTCCTTCATGTTAAAAGGCATGAGTTCAGATGCCTCCTTTATGCCTCCTTTTCTGGACTTGACCTACTGGAACGAGAACCTGAGCAGACCCATCTCATAATTTTCACTTACAAAGTAATAATTTTGACTTTGTAAGTTAAATTAACATGTGACTTCTTACAAATTCTGACATGATTTTAAAAGTAAAATTTTGATGTTAAAGTCCTTACTCACATAAGGATGCTTGATAAGACCCCTAAGCATCACTTTTTTACATATTGGGAACCCGTTTAGCGCCAATTCTGGACATGCAGTTAACTTAACAACAATAAATCTGCTATATCCTGCTAGACTTTCACACAATTCCATTGTTTATTTTACCTAACCACAAACCTATGCAAACTGTCACTCTTTATACTGCATCACCTGACACTGACCTGACATAAAATGTTTGTAGTGTTGACAAAATATGCTAAACGGGTACCCAGTGTGTTAAAGGGTCTTGTCAATGTCATTCTGTTGAAGCCCATGTTTTCAGGAAACATTTATTCAGTTTGCAGATTGCACACATTAATGAATAATATTTGTATGCAGTGTTAAAAATTCAAACAGAAGTTTTCCAAACTCATTATTACTTCGGCTCAGTGATGTTGCAGCTCTCTGGGGTTTCGGTCCGTCACTGACAACACGAAGAGGACGTTGTCTCTGCAGCCAATGGCAGAGTTGGGCAGAAGGTGTTAAAGTCAGCTTTCAGCAGGGACAAGTGGATGAAAGGATGGATGGAGGAAACTCAGCAGCACCATCAACCCGCAGACACGTTTACTGACGAACTCCCAAACAGCGACAACAAGTAAAGGCTTCTGATTTCTTATCTGCTGAGCTGAATCGTCAGCAGCTCTTCAGGTTTAACTTTTAATGTTTGAGTTCTGAAATCTGATTTTCTTCAGACCAGTGAAAAGAGCAGGCAGTGGGGGGGGATATTATTTCACTTCGGGGGGTTTTCAGACATTTTCTAGAGTCATTGTCATGTAGCTTGACTGTGTCAGTTTTGGGTACTGTGATTTATAGAAAATATTTGGCGAAGTATTTGAATTAGTTTGTGTGTGTTTGTCTGTGAGTGTTTTCAGTTTTCTCTTGAACGTGAAACCGAACACCCTGAGGAGAGCTGAGAGTAATTCACGGTGCTGATGTCTTGTTTTTCCCCTGACAGATATTTGCCACTGAGACACTTCAAATGTTTCCATTCAGCCAGCAGATAAACTCACTGGTTAATGTTATTGCGATATTTCTGGTCTCCTCTCTTCAGTGACTGTTGTTTTCTTGTTGCTCGTATTTTTCCTACTAATAGAAATGTTTTGGTGGTTCTTTACAAATGTCATAATTACAGGTACTAAATCCACTAAAGGTGACCTCTGACCACTAAAATGTTACCTGCTAATATTAGTCTGTCAGTCCAGATAAAGGTAGCTAAGCCACATATATGGTGAAAGGTCTTTGGAAATTCAGGTGGGGGTTGAATCTGAAAACTGCCTGCAGACCTGTTTCTCTCCGTCTCTGATGATGTGGGTTTGTTCTGTGACTTATTGAAGAAAAGTAGTTTCTCTACAGCTTGTGATGTTTTGCTTTTTCTGATACAGAGTGTAGTTTTTGTGGTTAAAACAGGGACAACCACTGGTCAAAACGTATAGAAAAGAGTGGCTCTACCAACAACATTCAAAACACATGATTACACTGTAAAAAAATCTCTCAACCAACTAAAAAAAAACTGTGGAAAATGTGTCAGCAGATAAAAAACTGAAAATGTGTGTCACAAGTTCCTGCTGTTTAATAATACTGATGTACCTCTAAAAGCACCAAAAAGCAAGAAAGAATAATTATAAATGAGTAATTTAGCCATTGTCCAGTGTTGGTCCCTGTCTTAATTTATATACTTATACTTAATATACTTATACTTACTTATATACTTTTATTGATTTTTTTTTAAAATTTAATTGTTTTTAAATTTAATTTAAATGATCAAAGGTATTCCAAATGTACTTTTTGTGCAAAGTGTCATATTTATTTTACTTTGAATATTATTATTATTATTGAGTTGGTTGATGTCTTTCTTAATACTGTATTTATTGTTGGATTGTTGCAACATGCAATATTTTATGTATTATGTATGTATATTTATTATAGTTTTATACTTTGTTTTTTTAACTTTACATAGCTTTGTAATATAATACATAAAATAAAAATATTTAACCTTTATTTAACCAGATGATCTCATTGAGATTTAAAACCTCTGGCCAAAATAGCAGCATATTGACAAAGCACAGTTACAAATCCGAACACCAAGCACACCCACAACAACAAAGGACATTTAACAAGACTCACAACATTAGACTACTTAAAGGTACAATTTGCAAATATTGTAAAATCTTAATCTACAAAGTAACTAATAAATATAGCTGTCTGGTCCATGAAGTATATATTATCTGTATGTGTGTTTGGTTTAAAGTGTCTTCTGTTTCAGGTAAACCAACTCAAAGAAGAGGGGAGGATGGAGCCACTGAGGGAGAACGTCTCCTCGCACAAATATTTTATCTTCGACGGCTTCAATGAACTCGGAGCGCTGAGGCCCGTCCTCTTCATCCCTTTCTTCTTCATGTTCGTTGTGTCGTTATTTGCCAACTCCCTGCTGCTGTACGTCATCATTACGCAGAAAAGCCTCCACTCACCGATGTACATCCTCATCGCTGCCATGGCAGGTGTGGACCTGAGCCTCCCGCTGTTCTTCGTCCCAAACATGTTGCTGAATTTCTTGTTTGACTGGAGAGGAAGCTCTCTGATTGGCTGCCTGGCTCAAATGTTTTTTGTTCATCTGTTAGGAACTTGTCAGTCTACTCTGCTGCTGTGGATGGCGCTGGACCGCTACTTTGCCATCTGCACGCCACTTTACTACCACAAATGCATGGTGTTACCAAGATTCCTCAGGTTTGTGATCCCGCTTCTGATCAGAAATTTCCTCATGATCACACTGGTAGTGAGTCTGGCGGGATCATTACCATTCTGCTCTAAAAATGTTATAAACCACTGTTTCTGTGAGCACATGGCCTTGGTGGAGCTGGCCTGTGGAAGCACCGCCGTCAACAACCTGGTGGGGTTACTGACCGTGTTCCTTATCCCGGTAGCTGACTTCATCATTATCACTTCCTCGTACATAATTATATTCAGCTCTGTGCTGAGGGCCGGCAGGTCGGGCGTCAAAGCTCTCCACACCTGCGTCACCCACATCGTGGTCATGACTGTCAGCCTGACCATCATACTTGTCGCTTTCCTGTCGTATCGGATCAGAAACGGTCTCCCTGCAGCCGTTCGGGTTTTCTTCAGCATCATGTACTTGTTCTTTCCCAGCTGTTTTAACCCGATCATCTACGGCATCAGAACCACAGAGATACGACAACAAATCCTGAAGATGCTGACCTGTAGTCACTTTGTCCAAACGGTTCCCCTCACTTAAAAAATATTTCATTTGAAGGATCTTCTCAATAAAAGCCCATTCATGCCAAGACAAGAAAGAAGTTCTTGAGAAGTTAGGAATCACAAAAAGAAAAATGGTGATGATTAGGAACTAACTAACATAGTCAAGATTATGAGATTTGAGATTTATTTATTTATGAGATTTCTTGACCCCCAAGGCCTTTGGGTAGCGGCTCAGGATGTCCCTGACTTAGGCCTTGTCATATGAACTCTCCCTATAGGGAGATGGTGGAGAGGAAGGTCAGCAACTCATCCCATCTTTATATTGATTGTCACTATCAAATAAAGGCAAAGTTGCAAATAATACATGAAGAATGCCATGTTGCCATATCAGGGGTTTGAACTGGCCAAGTAAGCGTAACGTGTCCACACTTCTTAGCTGGGCATAGGCCGCATCGTCACAGCTCTAGAAATGTATATAAATGTGTTAAACACAGAACAGTGTATCAAAAATACAAATCAAACTTCTGTCCAACTAAATCCAGATGTCTCATGTTTATATAGTTTGTACATAATTAAAAATGGAAAGAAATCTTTTTGGCAAATCTGGCATGAACCACACAGAAAGATGTGTGGTGATCCAAGGAACTGACCATAGCAACAATAACACTATAACTCCAGGTCCTACAGCCACTAATACATTAAGGGAATTTTAGTGCTTGAATTATTCATATGGGGAAAACAAATTGGAAATCTTCAGAGATAAAATTATCAACAGGTTTAATCTATAGCTGACAGGCTCCACACTGTTGAATTTCTCGTGAATTACTTTTTAACTCTGGTCTTAGGATGTGAATCACAAAGTTTTCAAAACTTAGTTTCTTATTTTTGCTGTGTGATGCTGCTGCTCTTTGGGATTTTCAATCCATCACACTGACAACGTGATGACGTGTTGGACTTTGTCTCTGCAGCCATTGGCAGACAGAAGGTGTTAAAGTTCTGTGTCAGTGGTTCAGCAGGGACAGGATGGACGGAGGAGAGTCAGCAGCTGACACCATCAACCTGGACACGAGACACATTTACTGACAAACTCCCAAACACCCACAATTGAAATCTGCTGATTTATTTTCTACTGAGCTGAACTGTCAGCAACTCTTCAGGTTAAACTTTTCATGATTGAGTTCTGAAATCTGATTTTCTTCAAACCAACAAAACAATCAGACAGTGAGTGTTCTTGTCATATATCTTGATTATTGTTTTAATGTTGCCGCGGCCTGCTGTGCTGTTATTAGTAGATACTAACATCTCTGGAAAACTAAAACAAGTGAAGCTGAACTGGGAACAAGTGGAATTATTTCACTCCATTGGCTAAATCTTTTGATTCCAGTGTGTTTTCAGTTTTCTCTTCGATGTGAAACCAAACACCCTGAGGAGAGGTGAGCCACATCCACTCTTTGTCAGGTTGCTTTGCTAGAATAATTCATGATATTGTTGTGCTGTTTTCCCCTGAAAGATATTTGCTGTTGACACATTTCAGCATTTCCATGCAGACAAACGTACTGGAAAATGTTATTGCTGTATTTCTGGTAGACAGGATTCCTCAGTCTCCTCTGAAGTCATACGGCTCAAATGTTTCCACTAATGTAATGTTTTTGCTACTCACTGTTAAAACATCAAAAGCTTCTAAAACTGACCTCCGAGTCAAAGTAAAGATTGAAAATGTTAAAACTAGCAGAAAGGTTTCATACTTCTGTCAGTTAAGACAAAGGCAGCCGAGCTTTAAGAATGCTGAGAAGTGAAAATGTTTCAGGTAGAAAGTGGCTACAGGCCTGTTACAGAAACCCCTTTTCTTTCTCACTGTGAAATAGTTCCTCTGGGCTTAAATTACAATTCAAAAACTTCCTGAGGTTTTTACAATATGTACAGCATACAGCACTCTCAGTAAAGTAACCCTAGAAATTAAATTCATATTGGGCAATAGAAGATAGTGTTTACTGTATGTAACAAGATGGAAAGTAACAGTAGGGAGGTCAGGGTGGTGAATGCAAATGTAATTCTTCTGACTTCTTATCTTGTTTTTTTTCTTCTTAATTTACAAAGGACAATGCACATCAATCAACACCATAGTTAGACTTCATTGTAAATGTACCAGAGTAGAAAAATGAAAAAATAAATAGCTCATTTTCATCTGTTGTGTTTATAACTAATTAGTACTAACCTGCTTCAACGAGTACTGCAAGAAAAATACATTAAATTATGATGCATAAGTACATACAGAAATGATAAAAAGTGTATATATATGCATACATACACACACAATTTACATTTGACATTTTTATCCAAAGCAACTTACATTTGAGATGAAACAACATACAAGCATCAACAAAGCATCAAATACAGCACGAGATCAACAACTGACAATACATACTAGTAAGAGCAGCAATAAATACTAGTAAGAGCTCATAGCACATATCACATCAATGGGGTAAATACCTAGGGAAGGAAGTAAGAGTTAACAAGTGCAATCAATACAAGATATTGTAGGGGACAGAAGAAGAAGAGAACAGGAAGTGCATGTTAGGAGTTAGAGGTGTTATAAGAGGAAGTGTTCTCGGAAGAGACGAGTTTTCAGGCACTTCTTGAAGTTAGAGAGGGACGCCCCTCCTCTGATGGCGTGTGGTAGCTCGTTCCACCATCGTGGTGTCACAGATGAGAACAGCCGGAACTGGGATTGCTTTGTGTGAAGGGACGGCAGAGCCAGGCGGCGTTCGTTGGAGGAGCGTAGTGGCTGAGAAGGAACGTAAGTTTGTATTATGGCGCTTAGGTAGATGGGTGCAGATCCATGAGTCACTCTGTATGAAAGCATTAGTGACTTGAATCTGATTCTGGAGGCCATAGGGAGCCAGTGGAGGTCACTCAGTAATGGAGTGACATGAGTCCTTTTGGGCCACATCAAAAAACAGATGTGCTGCTGTGTTCTGAATCTTCTGTAGGGGTTTCACCGCATGAGCTGGAAGACCTGCTAGGAGGGCATTGCAATAGTTGAGGCGAGAGATAACCATGGCCTGTACCAGAAGCTGGGTGGCATACTGAGGTAGGGCCTGATTTTTTTGATGTTGTGTAGAGCAAAGTGGCACGACCGAGAGACAGCAGCAACATGGTCTGAAAAGGACAGCTGGTCATCAATCATGACACCGTCGTCTGGCGGGAAGGATAGGTAGAGTTGCGTATCGTCTGCATAGCAGTGGTAAGAGAGGCCATGCGGGCGAATGATCAACCAGAGGGGGAGTGTAATCTGAGAAGAGAAGAGGCCCTAGCACTGAGCCTTGGGGCACCCCTGTGGAGAGGCAGTGGGAGGAGGATAATTGTCCTTGACACAAAACATTATAGGAACGCCCCGAGAGGTAGGATTCAAACCACTGCGAGTGCTTTACTCGAGATGCCCATTGCTGAGAGTGCAGATAGCAGGACCCTGTGATTGACTGTGTCAAAGGCAGCTGATAGGTCAAGCAGGATAAGAACTGAGGATTGGGCTGCAGCTTTAGCTAACCATTGGGCTTCTGTGACAGACAAAAGAGCAGATTCAGTAGAGTGGGCATTCTTAAAACCAGACAGATATGGATCTAGGAGGTTATTTGAATACTGTTTGAATACTGCCCGTTCGATAGTTTTGGATAAAAATGGTAGAAGAGAAACTGGCTGATAGTTCTCAACTTGAGTTGGGGTCAAGTGGGCAAGGGTGTAACCCGAGCCCTTTTGAAAGTCGGGAAGGTAGGAGATATGGCTTGGAGGAGATTCATAGGAATTGGTTCCAGTGGGCATGTAGTGGGATGGCTATGGGTCAGGAGTTCTGATACCTCGCTCTCCGTGAGAGGAGTAAATGAGGAGAGTGAAGTGCCATTGACCTGGAAGGGTAGAGGAAAAGATGTAGTAGGACTGCTACATGTTAGCCTTGGTGTTGAGCCTTTTGCGCTACCACTGAATCAAAGTGAGTGGGAGACAGGTTCTGGAGGTTGCGGCGGTGTGAGACAAACGGTGCTTGAACAATGGGCTTTTCCTGTAGGCATACCGTGAGCTCAATTAAATAGTGGTCTGACATGTGTAACGGTGTGACTGTTAGGCACTCGGTGGCACAGTTTCAGACAAGAACGAGGTCAAGCACCTTGCCATGCTATGTGTGTCGGGGGGCTGAGAACCTGTTTTAGATCAAAGGACTGAATCAGAGGAATCATAGGAAGTCTGCTGAGTTTGATTTGTCTAAGTGAATGTTCATGTCACCGAGGACAAGTAACGGACAGTCATGCTTTGGGATTGAAGACAGCAGTGTGTCTAGCTCATCCAAGTTACCCACTTGTCTTAGTAGACGGTATAAAGCCAAGACAGCATGATATTTGAAGGAGGCAGATTGGTTCGGGGGTAGCAGCTGTGTGAATTTCCATTTTTTGGAAACCTCCCGGGAAGTCGGGGGGTGTGGGTGAAAGAGTAATTGGTGGACAGCACGGGGGGGGTAGCGGTGTATTCTTGTTTGATCCAGGTCTCAGTGTGCACCAGTAGCCCAAGAGATAATGTGTTAGCATAAGTAGTGATGAAGTCAGCTTTGTTGACTGGCAGTTCCATGACCCAACAGAGAAGTAGACAGATGTAAGCACATGTCCTGAGTGTAGTTGTAGCCAGCAGCTTTACGTGAGTAGGTGTGCTTAGGAAAGGAAAAGCTACTCTTGTAGGTGGCCTTGCTCAGTGGACTCGCTGGTCTTTACCCAAGTTGGTCTTCACATAAGGAGCAAACGCTTACGCTGACCCTTCAGTGGTAGGTTCCACTGAAATAGTATGAGTCTAATTACATATAGGTGTTGTGCATTAAGACTGATTGCACCCAGCTGAGATTGCCCTTACAAGACAAAAGGTTGGTTTCAGTGGGTGGGACATACACCCAGTTGTTTGAGCTCGCTCAGCCGGCCTTCAGATTCTAGTGGAATGCTCACTAAAGTGCAAAGTGATATCACATCGAGAGTAAGAAAACTTAATGCCACATATCATCAGTATAGTGCCAAAACAAGTACGGCAATAAAGATAAAATACAAGATGATACATAAATACATGACTAAATTGAGAGAAGTACAGTACAGCCTATGTAAATTTTCATGCAGGAGACCAGAGTTGTGCATGTATGTGCGTATGTGCCGTCATACACCTGCGATTATTGTTCTCATTTTCATTAACCATAACCATCATCTCTCCTGAACTTTTACCAAGTTTGCAGATATTGTAGAAAAGTGAGAATTTAAAAAATGAAGTAAGAAGTCTTTAATGTTTTTAATGTTTTCTACATTTTACTTTGCTGATATAAACAGAGCAAGGAGTGATACAGAATTCGAGACACTCAAAACGGATCCCAATTGTAACCCACAATCAGAACCCAACCTGATTTGTGAGGAAGTCTCAGAGGTCATAATGTCAGTACTAACAGCAGCCACTGAGGCCTGTTAGGTGTGCCAATCAACTGAAAGTTAGATTGGATTTACACTGGACTGATGCCAGAAGCCCAGGTGTCCTCACAGTGCAGGACATTTAGATACATATTGTGTGAATGTTTTTAACGAAACTATGGGTGGAGTACACAGTATTTAAAGCCTCAGCCTTACTTTGAATTATATTTTATAATTGTGTAAATAACCATGTGGTGAAATGATTTAAATAAGCAAATTAACCCAGAAGAGGTCTCCCAGTCCACAGTCCAGTTCATAAATAACTTTGGTGTAGTTGCTGTCTAATGGTAGCCCTTTTCTAAAAGTACCTGTCACTCAATTTAAGAATGAAAGCAGGTTCCATTATTGCAGTTTAAACTTTGATAGCAGGGCTTCTCTTTAATTAATATTTGGATTACAGATCGCGCATTTCACAATTAAATTGTTGTGTTGGTCGTCACAGCAAGAACCAAAATTTCTGAAGTGTTTTTGTGCAACTGGAACCCACATTACGGAAATTTAATGCACAGCTGTGGTGAAGAGAATTAACTATTCAAGTCTTTGTCTCTTTTCAGGCTGGTAAAACTAAAACCCTGGGCAAGATTTTAGGAGTAAGGGAGGATGGAGCCACTGAGGGAGAACGTCTCCTCACACAAATATTTTATCTTCGACGGCTTCAACGAACTCGGAGCGCTGAGGCCCGTCCTCTTCACCCCTTTCTTCTTCATGTTCATTGTGTCGTTATTTGCCAACTCCCTGCTGCTGTACGTCATCATTACGCAGAGAAGCCTCCACTCACCGATGTACATCCTCATCGCTGCCATGGCAGGTGTGGACCTGAGCCTCCCGCTGTTCTTCGTCCCAAACATGCTGCTGAATTTCTTGTTTGACTGGAGAGGAATCTCTCTGGGCAGCTGCCTGGTTCAAATGTATTTTGTTCATCTGTTGGGAGCTTTGCAGTCTTCTCTGCTGCTGTGGATGGCGCTGGACCGCTACTTTGCCATCTGCACGCCACTTTACTACCATGAACACATGGCGATACCGAGATTCCTCAAGTTTGTGATCCCGCTTCTGATCAGAAATGTGTTCATAGTCTCGGTGGTAGTGAGTCTGGCAGGATCATTACCATTCTGCTTCAGAAACACAATAGATCACTGTTTCTGTGAGCACATGGCCTTGGTGGAGCTGGCCTGTGGAAGCACCGCCGTCAACAGTCTGGTGGGGTTGATCTCAGTGTTCCTCATCCCGGTAGCTGACTTCATCATTATCACTTCCTCCTACATAGTTATATTCAGTTCTGTGCTAGGTGCTGGCAAGTCAAGTGTCAAAGCTCTCCACACCTGCGTCACCCACATTGTAGTCATGGCTGTCAGCCTGACCATCATACTTGTCGCTTTCCTGTCATATCGGATCAGAAACGGTCTCCCAGCAGCTGTTCGGGTTTTCTTCAGCATCATGTACTTGTTCTTTCCCAGCTGTTTTAACCCGATCATCTACGGCATCAGAACCACAGAGATACAACAACACATCCTGAAGACTCTGACACGTTGTCACTTTGTCAAAATGGTTCCCCACACTTAAGAGATTGTTAATAAAAAGTTAAATGAAGTATCTCTACTCAATAAAACCTCATTCATGCCAGGACAAGAAAGATGTTTGTGAGACGTTAGGAACCACAAAAATAAAAATGGTCAAGACAGGATAAACTGAGTAACAAAGTCAAATTATGAGATTTTGACCTACGATCTTTGTCTTCACAGCAAACACACATCAAACATGTGATTTATCTCCTAATTGTGATAATTGGGCACTGGTACACATTATCAGTGATGTGAATTGAGCGGAGTGTTTCAGTACTTCTAAAATCAGACGCCAATGCCCAGATGACTCAGGGTTTATTAGACCTCAGCTTTTGCAGCTTCTGATGTTTGGCAGAGCAAGAGTCCAAGTCAAGTCTCAAGTCTCTGAGCAAGAGTCCAAGTCAAGTCTCAAGTATCTGAGCTAGAGTCCAAGTCATTTCCCAGGTCACTTGTGGTTATAATGAATGTTGAATCACCTACTGCGTTCAATCCAGGCTGCTTAGAACACTGCATAGCTATAAGGGATTCTGTAACTGTAACCTGTTTTTCACTTACAGAGCACAATGTAATGCGCAATGCAATTAATTACAGCTTATTAACTACTGTAAGTCAACACACCCCCAGACTCTCAAATCCAGTGTAACGTTATTACTAAATAAAACTGTAACATTACACGATCAACAATAAACCTGCAACCTGTTTGCAGCCAACGTTAATAATTAACTGCAGCCAGCCAATCACAGGTTTGGCAAGCAAACAAACACTCACTCATCTTTTCATAATGAACGACAGTCAGAGTTAACCTCTCGTGAGTCGTAGCTAAAGCAAGAAGCACGCTAACATTAGATGGCCACTGCTGAGCTAAACAAGTTCACTAACCTCAGGTTACTAACCTATGTTGCGTTCTTCTTTGTTTGGGTCTTGCTGTATGAGGTTTTAAAGCCAAAGTTTATGATGAATGGCCCAGCAGCTGCCAGTGTTTGTTGTCCTCTCTCACATGTGGCTGAAGCAGAGGGGAATAAAAGCAAGCTCATCAGAGGTTTCCTAAAATTAAACACTTCACGAGTCCTACACCTCGAGTCAGAGTCAAGTCTGGAGTCTTTAGAGGACGAGTCTCAAGTCGAGTCTGAAGTCACTGTGTGTGCGACTTAATTACAACTTAACTGTGAACTCAGAATCAGGTTTTTTTTACAGGTATGTGTGCACATGTGTGACTTTGGATTGTACATTGCTCACGTTTCTCATCCAATACTACAATAACACTATAATAAAATCAGACACAGGCTACAGTGTAGAGAACACAAATATAGACACTAAAAACAGAAGCAAAAACAATGTAGACATATTGACAGTTCAGTGAGCAGAGTGCTAAGGATGCAGGAGTAAAATTATTATTATCATTAATTATGTACATGTCGCAGGTGGATGTGATATACAGGTACACATAAATGTACACGATGGAGCATAGTGCAAAGGATGTACATACAATATGACAATTTAACAATATCAACAGCACTGAAATAGAGAATGGTGAATAAAGTAAAACAATAAAGTAAACAGGTGGCTGAGTTATTGGGTTACTACACAGGAATTGTTCCTGACACTGTGAGTCAGGAATCAGCTGTTCATCAGAGTGCTGACTTGTGGGAAGAAACTGTTCTTGTGTCTGTTGGTTTGGCATACAGTGCTCTGTAGTGCCTACCAGAGGGGAGGAGCTGGAACAGGTTGTGTTCGGGGTGAGATGGATCTGCAGTGATGTTTCCTGCCCGTTTCCTGACTCTAGAAATGTAGAAGTCCTGAATGGAGGCCAGGTTGGCACCAATGATCTTTTCTGCAGTCCTGACTGTCCATTGTAGTCTGCTCCTCTCCTTTTTGGTGGCAGGTCCAAACCAGACAGTGATGGACATGCAGAGGACAGACTTGATGATGGCTGTCTAGAAGTGGATCAGCAGGTCCTTAGGCAGGTTGAGCTTCCTGAGCTGATGCAGGAAGTACATCCTCTGCTGGGCCTTCTTGATGATGGTGTCAGTGTTGGGCTCCCACTTCAGGTCCTGGGATATGGTGGAACCCAGAAACCTGAAGGATTACACAGCAGACACAGGACTGTTGAGTATGTTGATGGGGGGCAGTGGGGGTGCTCCTCCTGAAGTCCACGATCATCTCCACAGCTGATCAACCTCCCGTCTGTAGGCCGACTCATCACCATCCCGGATGAGGCCGATGACCATTGTGTTGTCAGCAAACTTCAGGAGTTTGACAGATGGGTCTCCTGAGGTGCAGTCGTTGGTGTAGAGGGAGAATAGCAGGGGGGAGAGCACACACCCCTGGGGGGCGCAGGTGCTAATAGTCCGAGTGCCAGGATGTGATGTTCCCCAGCCTTGCCTGCTGAATCCTGTCAGTCAGGAACTTTGTGATTCACTGACAGGTGGAGGCTGGCATAGTGAGCTGGGTGAGTTTGGTGCTGGTTTGAAAGAGGGGTCAAGGAAGCCATCTACACCCGGGTTGAGAAGCCGTTGTTCAACAGAGGAGTGGGTCTACGCCACCACTTATCCCCCACTTACAATGCTGTCCTTTCATTACTTCCCAGGAAACTGAATAAGCATTTCCTCTTGGCCTCAGTTGAAGATGCCAATGATGGTCATTCAGACTTGGCCACGGGTGGTTCTAACGACCATAACGACTGTCCTTACAACAGCCAGGAGCACTAACGAACCAGCGCTATCGACGATCCTAGCTAACGATCCCAGAGGTTGTATAGCTGAGTTTCCCTACCAGTCAGTCAGAAATGAAGAAGTCTCTTGGATGAGGGACGAAACGTCTTCTAGTATCTTCAACCAAGTCCAGATACCCTTGATCTCACCCTTCGTTGGATAACTATGACCTGGATGACTGCGAACTTTCATAGACTCATGAGACTTGATGCAATTCAAACATGGCGGCGTGCAGCTAAACAAACATTTCATTAAAACAAACATTCTGCCAATTTAAGCCAATTAACAAATACTAACAGTCAAATTGCTCTGGAGGACCTCGAACCTCCCTTGAGTTCAGCCAGAAACAGGTTGTTGAGTTGGCGTCAGAAAACAAGGTCCTCAAAGGTTTGGTTAAATCCCTCACGGAGGGAATGACGCGGCTCTCGGCAGAAAATAAAAACTTTAGAGAAGCGATAATCAATCTCCAGGCTCGTATTATGAAGGATAATCTGGTAATTTCGGGCATCCCGGAGAAGGCGTATGAAGACCCAGAGGAGACCGTAAAAAGCTCCATTCAAAATCAGCTGAAGCACCCGGCCGAGACCGTGAAGAACATCGGCTTCCATCGGGTGCACCGCCTGGGAGGACGGCGACAGGAGAACCAGAGGCCCAGGCCCATCGTTGCGAAGTTGAACACTTCAAGCAGAAGGAACTGGTTAAAGGCGCAGCAGGGAGCGGAGAGGAACCATCTTCAGCATAAATGACCAGTTTCCCCGGGAGATCCTGTACCAACGCCGAGTCCTGTTCCCGTTAAGAAAGAAGCTTATAGGAGATGGATCATGGGCTGTCATCGCGGTGGATAAACTTTACGTTGATGGCCAGCTGTTCCGCTACTGATGCACCACTCCTTGGCTCTACTAAGAACCAAATCTAGCAACAGGTGAACTGTATCATTATTTTTTCTTCCATTCCCTCTCAGTTAATTACTCTGTGACATATGGCAGGTTAATAGTTTTAAAATACAGTGCAGGTCTCAACAGTATACTGTGGTTATCTGACTAGACTGTCCGATAATGTATTTTCCTCTGTTTTTGTTTCACTGTTTCTTTCTTTTGTTAATGTTACTCTTCGTCCGCCATTTACACGTCGATCAGCTGCGCTATTTTCATAATGTTTAATACTTATGATAAATAGAAAAACACACTTCAATCATAATACCACTACTATAGATCCAGAGGGTTGATTTATTATTGTTAACATTTCTATTCAAAATACTCATTTATGCATCGCTAATATGTATGGCCCAATGTTGACGACCCCTCCTATCATGCTTTCTTCACCTCATTCTCTGCTCACTCAGACACAGCTCTTATAATAGGAGGGGACTTCAGATACTGAACCCCAAATTGCCCCTGGTGGCTGTTCCGCCACTGTATGAATGTGTGTGAATGTTGAATGTAGATGCAGATGTAAAATTTAAACTTGAATGTAGTGTAAAAGCGCTTTGAGTGGTCAAAAAGACTAGAAAGGTGCTATACAAATACAGAGCATTTGCATTTACATGAGAGGTAAAATAATCTCCTATTCATCATACAAAAAAAGACAGGAAGATCTTGTGAATTAGAACTAGAACAAAAAATGAAAACAGTAGAGACTGCCCTTGCTGCCTCCACACAGGAGCACATGGTGAATGAGAAAATTTAATTGAATGAAATTATTGATAAAAAGACCCAATTTCAGTTGAAAAGACTACAAATTCCTCCTTAAAGAACTCAGGTGGGAATATGACTCATAACCAAGAAGAAATCAACAATGCATTTAGAGATTTTTATAAAAAGTTATATACGTCACAAAACATCACCTATTTCAATGGCTTAACTCCATAAAGCTCTCTTACATATGCCAAATAATAAAGCCCCTGGGCCAGATGGTTTTCCGGCTGAATTCTACAAGGAATTCTGGGAAATACTTGTGCCCACATTCTATAGTATGATAATGCAAATTAGGGGTACTTGCATGTTGCCTCCAACAATGAACTCTGCTAATATCAGCCTGCTCCTTAAACCAGACAAAGATCCTACACTCTGCCCAGTTATCGCCCAATATCACCTCTTAAAGATCTTAAAATCATCTGCAAAACCCTAACAAGAAGACTAGAGAAGGTCACTCCTGGTATAATACACCCCGACCAAACAGGATTTATTATGGGCAGGCACTCCACCAACAATACACGCAGGGTACATAATGTAATAGACTATGCCGCTATTAATAACCTGAAACTACAGTTGGTTCTTTAGATAATCCTTATTTTATTTAGATAGACTTTAGGCTTTAGATTCAGAGAAAGCATTTGACAGAGTAAACTGGAAGATTCTATTTGCTACTTTACCTAAATTTGGATTTGGAAACTCTTTCATAGATTGGATTAAAATCTTAAATAGTTCCCCAAGAGCTTCTGTCAGGAAAAATGATCATACTTCTCTAAGTCTTCAGAGGGGTACCAGGCAGGGTTGCCCACTCTCTCCCTAGCTATGTACCATTTTTATAGAACCGCTAGCAGCTGCTATCAGACAAAATAAAAATATTAAAGGAATTCAAACAGAAAATGTACACCACAAGATAATCCTTCATGCAGATGTATTACTCTTCCTCCTAAACTTCTCTTTCTGAGACAATCACACTCATAGATAAATTCTCATTCATCTCAGATCACTCCATTACATTTACATTTATTCATTTAGCTGACGCTTTTATCCAAAGCCACTTACAATTGCTATACATGTCAGAGGTCGCACGCCTCTGGAGCAATTATGGGTTAAGTGTCTTGCTCAGGGACACAATTGTGTGACCTGTTATGTGTGTTCGGCGCGCCGCCACTGAGGAGTGGGTAGCCACGGTTGTTGGTGTCGGTGGGTGGTGGTTTTGGCTCGCGCTGGTGCCGGCTGGCATTTACCTTGTGCAGCGCGTTAGTTGGCTGTTGTGTGGCATTAGATTGGTAGCGGGGTGATGTTGGTTGGCTCACCCGTATGTCGCGATTAGCTAGGACAGGGCTGGTGTGCGGCTCTGTCCTGTGTGGATGCTGGGCATCCTGATAATTGTATTTTGGTTTTCTGAGGGGTTTGGTGGCTGGTTGCTGGAAGGGTGGGGGACTGTGGAGATGGGGTTTCACAGGGTGGGTTGGGGGTGCGGGCTGGTCCTTTTTGAGCAGATTGAGGTGTGTTTCCTCGGGATTTTGGTGCTCGGATTGGATGCTTGGTGGTTGTACGGGGATCCTGTGTGGGGAAGGATTGTGCTTTGGGGTGTGTCGGTGTTATGCAAAGAAGGTTAAAGTCAAGGGCAACTGGACTTGGTTGAAGATACTAGAAGACGTTTTGTCCCTCATCCAAAGGACTTCTTCAGTTCTGACTGACTAGTAAGGAAATTAAGCTATTTAACCTCAGCTGGATCGTTTGCCAGGATCGTCGATACTGCTGGTTCGTAAGTGTTCCTGGCTATGGTAATGACAGTCGTTATGGTCGTTAGATATGCTGGAGGCCAAGACTGAACAACCATCGTTGGCATCTTCACCTGAGGCCAATAGGTTACGTTTGTTGAGTTTCCTGGGAAGTAATGAAAGGACAGCATGTAAGTGAGGGAGCGACAACCCTGTCCAGCCCTAGGATGGGTCCAGGGGGGCCCAGCCCGCCCAGACCCTGAGAAACCAAAGTCAAGCCACAGGCCCCCACACACACCTGAGGCAGCTCAGCGCAGCCCTGACCGAACTTCACATATCTTATGCCACATAGCATGTATCTAACTATCAGATATGTTACCTGAGCAGTTCAGGTAGATGTTTGACTGCATAAGACCCATTCTGAACATCCTTTGTCCTGTTTAGTGTGTTCTTTGGAGAGTGTTATACTGTATGAGTTGCAGATAGGGATTTGTAATCATCCAGAAGTTTTGGTCTGGACTAATGGATAGTTCTGTCTCGCACTTGCCTGAATTATGGATTTAAACTATTGATATTCAAAAAATCTATTATTGCTAATTCCATATTGTGCCACTAGATCCTGGAATAGAATAAGGTTACTGCCTTACATTACATGCTCTAGATGTCTTATCCCTTTGTCATACCACAGTGGGGAATTCAGTGTTTTCTTATTTTCAGGGATGTGATTTTTCCGATTAATCCAGAATTCGAAAAATACCTGAAAATCTGCAGATCTGTAATAAAAAAAAAAAAGGGGGGGGGGGGGGGGGGGTACAGGAGCTGGCCAAGTGAAATGGAAAGGATTTGAGGACATCTATTAGCTGACATGAGTTTTCTTCCTTTCCATGTATCAACAAGGATGTTCGTTTGCGTTCAGCTGGCAATTCCACACCAGCGCAGTGTGTGCAGTGCTCTTGCGCATTAGTGGTACGTAACGTGTTGGGCAGTAATACTGCAATTTTACTTTTCCCAGTAAAGAGTAATGTAACGGATTACTATTTACAAAAAAGTTATATTATTACAGTTACTAAGCCAAGTAACTCTGCGCTACTGAACGCACCATCTCTGACGTGAATGCGCGACCGCGCTGCAGGTCAGCGGCGCCGGACCTTACACTGTTAAGGTCCGCTGTTAGCCAAAAAGCTAAGGGAAGAGAAGAAGGTATTTTCGATAGCTGTAAGTAACGTTATTGCCATTATTGTGTCACAGTCTAAGATGCAAAGAACATTGTCCTCCGTTGTAAACTTTGTGCGACCAGCATAAAGTTTTTGACTGCGAACAATTCTACATATATACTTAGGCTAATTGAAGCATCAGCTAAAGCAACACAGCAACCTGAAACTCCTGCCGCTACTGCCAGCGATGCTTGGACTCATGGGGAGAGAATGGCATTATATCAAACAATAGTAAGTAATGTTAGCTATTACTTTTTTAAGCTATGCTAACTAGTAGGTAATAACTATATTATTTCTCAGTAACTTGTCCAACACTGAGTTGGATCGGGTAAATTGGGTATGTTTTGATTATTGCTTGTTATTGGCTATCTAAGGTTTACTTTGACTTTGTTGTCGATTGATGCACTTTGCTGTAGGGGAAGTGGGGGATCACCCTCCACACCGTGAGAAGCTCCAGCGAGCTCATGTGGAGAGGCCTCCGCCCACCACCTGAAAGAGGCAGGTCCTGCCCCAGCCCATCAGGGAGGCGTTTGTGAAGACCGAGATGTGGGACGTGACCCTGCCCAGGGGGACCTCGACCGAGAGAGAGAGGGGGTCCCACCAGTAGGCCAGATCCGGGGCCACAGACAGGGGACGCCGTCAAAGGGCGCCGTCTCTGTCTTACCGGGTCGACACGCAGGCGGATTCTCCTCATGTGGAGAAGGCCCAGGGGAACCACCACGTGAGCCACCAACATGAGGCCCAAGAGCGTCATGACCAACAAAGCTGCCACCGCCGCTCGTGGGACAACATGGCGGAGCAGCTCCATCAGAGCATTCACCCTCTCCTGAGAGAGCAGCACAGGAGTCCAGTACCAAGACATCGTTTCCGGCTGGAAAATCTTTGCTCGTTAGACAAATCTTCTGCTCTTTAGACAGCTCAGTGCTGAAGAAAAATGGGAGCCGATGGCTGGGTCTCACCATTGTATATATACAAGATGCGGACGTAGGAGTGGCCCACGCTGTGGGTGGGTGTAGACTAAAATTCTTAGTGCCGCGCAGGCGCGCGGAAGGAGTAAACCCAATAGCAATAGCCCTAGAGGGCGAAGCCTATACAAAATAGAACAGGTGAATCCAGAGCCCTGATATGTTCATTATCTTACCTTGGCAAATCTATATTGTTCAGAAATGCTAGAGCTAGATGGATCAATTTGTGATGTATATAACTTTTTATAAATATCTCCTTCAGTCACAATAAAGTCAACCTTTTTTAGGGAATGTGCGGGCTTTAATTAGTGATTTGTGGGATTAATCATCAACATCTTTAACCTTTACACCTGAAAGGCTTCACACTGTTGAATTTCTTATGAATTACTTTTTAACTCTGGTCTTAGGAAATGAATCAGAATCAGAAGGAGCTTTATTGCCAAGTAGTGTTTTACACATACGAGGAATTTGCTGTGGTGATAAGGTGCTACACGTAGACAAACATACAGTTGACATAAATAAATGTAGGAATATATAAATATGGAATGGAAGAACAACGTTGCAGATATATACATGTGCATTATTCTGGGTCTGTACCGTGCAGAAGTAACGCAACGGAAGAGAATATTGTGTACCTATAAATATATAAACTGACAACATAAAAATATACAACAACAAAGATCAACAATCAACAACAAATATTTGCAATGTGCCAGGTCTGTGCCCGACACGAGATGAAACAGTATTTACATGTGCAGAGAAAAGTTACAAACTTAGTTTCTTAGTTTTGCTGTGTGATGCTGCTGCTCTTTGGGATTTTCAATCCGTCACACTGACAACGTGATGACGTGTTGGACTTTGTCTCTGCAGCCATTGGCAGACAGAAGGTGTTAAAGTTCTGTGTCAGTGGTTCAGCAGGGACAGGACGGACGGAGGAGAGTCAGCAGCTGACACCATCAACCTGGACACGAGACACATTTACTGACAAACTCCCAAACACCCACAATTGAAATCTGCTGATTTATTTTCTACTGAGCTGAACTGTCAGCAACTCTTCAGGTTAAACTTTTCATGATTGAGTTCTGAAATCTGATTTTCTTCAAATCAACAAAACAATCAGACAGTGAGGGGAGATAATTTCACTTAAAATAATGTCATTGTCATATATCTTGATTCTTTGTGTATGTTGCCGCGGCCTGCTGTGCTGTTATTAGTAGATACTGACATCTCTGGAAAACTAAAACAAGTGAAGCTGAACTGGGAACAAGTGGAATTATTTCACTCCATTGGCTAAATCTTTTGATTCCAGTGTGTTTTCAGTTTTCTCTTCGATGTGAAAGCAAACACCCTGAGGAGAGGTGAGCCACATCCACTCTTTGTCAGGTTGCTTTGCTAGAATAATTCATGATATTGTTGTGCTGTTTTCCCCTGAAAGATATTTGCTGTTGACACATTTCAGCATTTCCATGCAGACAAACGTACTGGAAAATGTTATTGCTGTATTTCTGGTAGACAGGATTCCTCAGTCTCCTCTGAAGTCATACGGCTCAAATGTTTCCACTAATGTAATGTTTTTGCTACTCACTGTTAAAACATCAAAAGCTTCTAAAACTGACCTCCGAGTCAAAGTAAAGATTGAAAATGTTAAAACTAGCAGAAAGGTTTCATACTTCTGTCAGTTAAGACAAAGGCAGCCGAGCTTTAAGAATGCTGAGAAGTGAAAATGTTTCAGGTAGAAAGTGGCTACAGGCCTGTTACAGAAACCCCTTTTCTTTCTCACTGTGAAATAGTTCCTCTGGGCTTAAATTACAATTCAAAAACTTAAAATCTGTTCAGCGTACAGCACTTTCAGTAAAGTAACCCTAGAAATTAAATTCATATTGGGCAATAGGAGGTAGTGTTTACTGTATGTAACAAGATGTAAAGTAACAGTAGGGAGGTCAGGGTGGTGAATGCAAATGTAATTCTTCTGACTTCTTATCTTGTTTTTTTTCTTCTTAATTTACAAAGGACAATGCACATTAATCATCACCACCATAGTTAGACTTCAATGTAAATGTACCAGAGTAGAAAAATAAAAAAATAAAAAGCTAATTTTCATCTGTTGTTGTTATAACTAATTAGTACTAACATCCTTAGTAGAGTGCTTCAACGAGTACTGCAAGAAAAATACATTAAATTATGATGCATAAAGATGCATAAAAAAATTATATATATATATATATAAAATAATTTAGTGCCACATATTATCAGTACACTGCCTAAACAAGTACTGCAAAAAAGATAAAATACAACATGATACATAAATTCAAGTGACAGAAATAGTATTCATAAACTTTCATGCAGGAGACCAGAGTTCATGTGCCGTCATAAACATGAGATTATAGTTCTCATTTTCATTAACCATAACCATCATCTCTCCTGAACTTTAACCAAGTGTGCGGATGTGGTAGAAAAGTGCGAATTTAAAAAATGAAGTAAGAAGTCTTTAATGTTTTTTGCTGATATAAACAGAGCAAGGAGCGATACAGAATTCGAGACACTCAAAACGGATCCCAATTTTAACCCACAATCAGGACCCAACCTAATTTGTGAGGAAGTCTCGGAGGTCATAATATTAGTACTAACAGCAGCCACTGAGGCCTGTTAGGTGTGCCAATCAACTGAAAGTTAGATTGGATTTACACTGGACTGATGCCAGAAGCCCAGGTGTCCTCACAGTGCAGGACATTTAGATACATATTGTGTGAATGTTTTTAACGAAACTATGGGTGGAGTACACAGTATTTAAAGAGCCTCAGCCTTATTTTGAATTATAATTTTTAATTGTGTAAATAACCATGTGTTGAAATGATTTAAATAAGCAAATTAACCCAGAAGAGGTCTCCCAGTCCACAGTCCAGTTCATAAATAACTTTGGTGTAGTTGCTGTCTAATGGTAGCCCTTTTCTAAAAGTACCTGTCACTCAATTTAAGAATGAAAGCAGGTTCCATTATTGCAGTTTAAACTTTGATAGCAGGGCTTCTCTTTAATTAATATTTGGATTACAGATCGCGCAGTTCACAATTAATTTGTTGTGTTGGTCGTCACAGCAAGAACAAAAAGTGTTTTTGTGCAAATGGAACCCACATTACGGAAATAAAATACACAGCTGTGGTGAAGTGAATTAACTATTCAAATCTTTGTCTCTTTTCAGGCTGGTAAAACTAAAACCCTGTTTTTAGGAGTAGGGGAGGATGGAGCCGCTGAGGGAGAACGTCTCCTCACACAAATATTTTATCTTCGACGGCTTCAACGAACTCGGAGCGCTGAAGTCCGTCCTCTTCACCCTTTCTTCTTCATGTTCGTTGTGTCGTTATTTGCCAACTCCCTGCTGCTGTACGTCATCATTACGCAGAAAAGCCTCCACTCACCGATGTACATCCTCATCGCTGCCATGGCAGGTGTGGACCTGAGCCTCCCGCTGTTCTTCATCCCAAACATGTTGCTGAATTTCTTGTTTGACTGGAGAGGAATCTCTCTGGGCAGCTGCCTGGTTCAAATGTTTTTTGTTCATCTGTTGGGAGCTTTGCAGTCTTCTCTGCTGCTGTGGATGGCGCTGGACCGCTACTTTGCCATCTGCACGCCACTTTACTACCATGAACACATGGCGATACAGAGATTCCTCAAGTTTGTGATTCCAGTTCTGATCAGAAATGTGTTAACAGTCTCGGTGGTAGTGAGTCTGGCAGGATCATTACCATTCTGCTTCAGAAACACAATAGATCACTGTTTCTGTGAGCACATGGCCTTGGTTGAGCTGGCCTGTGGAAGCACCGCCGTCAACAGTTTGATGGGGTTGATCTCAGTGTTCCTGATCCCGGTAACTGACTTCATCATTATCACTTTCTCCTACATAGTTATTTTCAGCTCTGTGCTGAGGGCCGGCAGGTCGGGCATCAAAGCTCTGCACACCTGCGTCACCCACATTGTGGTCATCGCTGTCAGCCTGACCATTGTACTTGTCGCTTTACTGTCGTATCGGATCAGAAACGGTCTCCCAGCAGCTGTTCGGGTTTTCTTCAGCATCTTGTACTTGTTCTTTCCGAGCGTTTTTAATCCGATCATCTACGGCATCAGAACCACAGAGATACGAAAGCACATCCTGGAGACACTGACCTGTCGTCACTTTGTCCAAATGGTTCCACATACTAAATAAAAACTGTTTATATATAAAATACATATTAGTGCTGGGAAACAATTAAAGTTTTTAATCGTATTGCTATGCATAAAATTTAATAATGAATTCTAAAGTAGTGCATTACGCACTTTTAATGTAAATGTACTGCTATATCCAGAGTCCAGAGCCACGATCAGAACATCATAAGAGGCTCCTTCTGAGCAACAGGTGTACAGATATAAATCTGTTTTCAGGTTTTAGCAGAAACATTTTTCTTTTATCAGGGAGCAGTAGTTCAGTAGCAGGTGTTCATGTTTGAGTGAGGTGAAGAGCGACCCCGTGGGGCCAAGCGACTACGTTGTGATTTTAAAAAAGTTCCCCAGCACTAACCAGCATGCAGTGTGTAGCTATCCACTTCACTGTGGCGTTTGGTCACTTGTCTTACTTGCTTCTCCCACACGCTGCATCGGAGCAGCGTAGTCTGCTGAAGCCTCCCTCTACTGCTTGTTTGGGTGGCTGATTTGCAGGCTGATCAACATCCCACCCCTTCTGTGACCCATGGTTTGACTGGATGTGTATTCAGAGCCAGTGAGCAACAGACTTTCAAAATAATAATAATAAATACAGCCTTAATGTGCGATAAAATACTTGTTGGAGTTAATTAATTAATGCGTCAATGCGATAATAGCGCGTTAACGTGACCAGCACTAAAATATATAAATATGTCTATATATTTTATATATATTTATAATTTATATGAAGTATCTCTACTCAATAAAACCTCATTCATGCCAGGACAAGAAAGACGTTTGTGAGACATTAGATGAACTGTATTAGTATGAACTGTATCAGATGCTCGGGAATGACACCACGGGAGGCTGAAATGGTAGCTGAGATCCTGGAGGAGTGACCAAAGTAATGGATGGGACAAATGCCTTACAAAAGAGTACTTTGGCAGAAGTGTTGGTAGAACTGGAATTGAGTAGCCACTAGACCGTACTCGGACAATCTGGTGCGTTGGGATTCCCTATAGTTCACAAGGTTCTTGAAAGTGTTCAGAGATGACTGGACTTTGAAGGAAAAGACAAAGCTGGCCCGATTGACCGGACTTTGGATCGCTCTGGTTGAAAGCAGTGTTATTTGAGGAATGACTGAATTGTAGGCATGACGGCGAAGGTCAAGCAAAGGGGAGATGCAGTGAAATGAAACCTAAGAGAAAAGTGTCTAGGGTTCAAGTCAAGTGAGGAATGCTGTAAGCAGCGCAGATGGACATTGAGTCTGCTGTAAGAGGAAGGCTGCAGGGGTCTTGAGATGGCTCTTGACATTGAAGACCTCTAAGGAGTTGGGTTATCTGAGAATAGTAAGAGGCTGTGTTTGGAAGTTTGGAAAAGAAGCTAGTGCTTCCGCTAAGATGAACTTTGGTTGAGTGTGTTTTGTAGCCATCGTGGGCGTGTAGATGAAATAAGACATGGTGATGAGATCAAATGACAGGAATGTGAAGTTGTGCTGTTGTGACAGTGGCTGAAGCTCTTCCAAGCTGGCCTGTAACACGAGAGAGGACTCTGCTGTTGGTGGTTGACTTTCGGGAACCATTCTGCTGCAAACAGTCTTTCTTTATAGAACCCCCAAAAACTTGAAGAATATATGGCAACAGTGTACAATTGGTATCTTGGGGTGTCGAGATTGTTTGTGGTAGAAAAAGTTGATCCGGAACTCCTAGAAACTCGAGGGTCATGGGAAGACCTGCTGTTTCAGACCTTGGAACCCCAAGGATGGAGAAAACTGGAGGGCTTGGCGCGGCGGGAATCGAGCCGGAAAGCAGGATGGGATGGGGTACCACTTAGGGGGCATGTTAGGGTTGCATGGTCAAGTGGGTCCTGATTACACTGCTGAGGCAAGCTGTGGCTTGAAAGCAGTGTGGATGTGGATTTTTGGGTAAACCGTGCCTCTGACTTGGGAACCAGATCTCGAAAAATGGCCGTGTAATCACCTGTTAGTGTATGAAGAAGTTTAAATTCTCTTGACTGGGTGGATTTCTCCCTTTCAGGTAGAGGTGCCCTTCGAGGAATCTTTTAGTAGGCGGTAAGTGAAGACATAATAAGTCATCAATAAAATTTCTGACATGGAACATCCGTGGAATTGGTCAAATTATTTAGCTAATTTGCAAGCAGATATATGCCTTCTTCAAGAAACACAGACGATAAGTTAAAATCATCAATTCATTCACCTGTTTTCGTATCACTACAACACAAAACATAGGGGTTTATGCATTTTGATAGGGAAAAATATTTCCTTTGTCCACAAAACCACCATTACAGACCCTGAAGGATGTTTTATTATCATAAATATATCAATCAACAATAACCCTGTAACAATTGGTAATGTTTATGGTCCAAACACAGACATTTCCAATCCAATCATAGTAGGAGGCAACTTCAACACAATCATCAACCCATCAATAGATAGATCCAATAATTTTATTAATAAACACATTTAGCATTCAACAGAAATAATAAAACAGTTCATGAGTGATTTTGGTCTTAGAATTATCATTCTTCTCACCAGCTCCTCAATCATATTGCATTGACTTCTTCCTCAGTAGCAATTCAATAATAATTAATATTTGAGAATCAAAGATCCACCCCATCCTTACTAGGGACCATGCCCTCGTAACATTTAAATGGTATAGAATTAATCCATCCAAATTTATCATGAGAAGCACAAGAAGCCGAACTGGAACAAAAAATCAAACAACTTGAAAACATTAATGTAACCAACACAACAGAGGATAACCAGAAGGAAAAAAATAAATCTCTGCTAAATGAAATGATGAATAAGCAAACTCAATTTATGATAAAAAGGCTTAGATCAAGAACACTTCCAACAAATAATAAATGTGGTAAATACCTGGCAAATCAAATCAAACGAAACAAAGAAAAATCAGCAATTTCTTTCATTAAGGACTCAGCAGGGAGGCCCACCAGTTCACCCGATGAGATAAATGAAATCTTTCAAAAATGTTATAGCAATTTGTACTCATCAGAAATTGAGTCAAGAGGACATCAACTCATATCTTAACGGTACTAATTTACCACAACTTAATGAAGATCAAACCAAATTACTTAATTCATCATTAACTCTGACTCTAACTCTTATGCCTATTAATAAAGCACCTGGACCGGATGGCTTCCCTGCTGAGTTCTATAAACATTTCTCGCCTGTTATAGCCCCACTCTTTAATCGGATGATAACTGACACTAAAGACAATTCTAAATTCCCAGCTAATATGAACACAGCCATGATTTCACAACTCCTAAAACCTAATAAAGATCTTTATTAATTTGAAATTCTATACACCACACCATCAGCCATCATCATTATTAATGGACTAACATTAAAAAGCTTCGTACTACGAAGAGGTACTAGGCAAGGATGTCCACTCTCCCCCTCTTTATTTACCATTTTCATCAAACCATTAGTGGCAGCCATCCATCAGAACACCTGAATTCAAACGGCAAATGTACATCATAAGATTAGTCTTTATGCAGATGATATATTACTATTTCTACAAGAACCACTCCCATCAATACAAGAAACAATAAAATTATTAATTGAAACATTCTCCAAAATTTCAGAATACTCAATTAACTGGGAAAAATCATCTATTCTTCCACTTCAAAGTAATAGCTGGGATGTGGCAGCCCATTCATCACCTATCCCATTATGCACAAGTCACATTATTGGAATTTCCCCCAAGCTCTTAGAGCTATTCGGTCTCAACTTTACACCATTACTTAAAACAATAAATGACGACCTTCAGCACTGGATGAACCTACCAATATCCATTATGGGCAGAATATTTTTAATCAAAATGACAACACTCCCTAAAATAATCTATTTATTCTCAATGATCCCGACATAACCCACTCTCACTTGGTTTAAACAATTCGACTCCATCATCTCAAAATTTTATTCGCACAAAACACCAAGAATCAAATTGATTACTCTACAAAAATCAAAGACACAAGGATGTCTGGAAGTGCCACATTTTTAACATTATTATCTGGCAAATCAGCTTCAGTACATCCCAAAATGGATTCACCCAAACCCGTCAGATGAAACTTGGCTAGATATAGAACAAAATGTCTTAAAATAAATTATGATCTCAGACCTACCATTCCACAGCCAAACAATCAAACGCCATCCTTGTTTCAACGCATCAACAATAGCTCTGACAGCCTGGTGGAAATTTCACAAACACCACTTTTGCACCCTCCAAGTATACTCCCAAATGGAATAATCCTGACTTTACAATTAACAAGAAACCAATTAACTTAAGCTCATGGATTGGAAAAGGCATCACAGACCTTCAACACATCTACCATAATTCTTCTTTAACCTCAGAGGTAATTAACATCCCCTCCTCCAAAAAAACCCTCTCCAGAATCTACAAAATAATATCACACTCAGACAATATCCATACCATCAACAAAATGGGAGATAGACTCCTGATATATCACTCCTGATGCCGACTTCTGGAGCCAAATTTACAAAAACATCTATTTCATGACAAAGAATGCTAACCTACAACTCATACAATATAAGGTACTCCACAGAATTCCTTACACTGGATTGTTTAAAATGGGATTCACATCCGAAATTTCTTCACATTGCTCACAAAATAACCCCGATACCTATATTTTGGAAAGAAATCACTACATCTTTATCCATTTTCCTGGAAAAACCATCCTTATGAACTGACAATCAAGTACTGCCATACATAAAGCACATTGGAAAAACGTACTGTTAGAGTACGTATCAATGGAAAACTTTTCTAACCCCACCACCAAAATCCCAACAGACTCAAACTCATCACTCATTAAATTAATCCAATCCTGATTCCATTGTTCTTGCCCGATCAACCAACTGTAATAGACACAAATCAGGTTTTTACCAATATCTTCTAGAAGCCTATAATGTCAGAGAAAGGGGAAACAGTATGAAGAAGGGAGGAAAAGGGGGGGCACGGCTGGGTTCCCATATTCTTTTCTCTCCATATCAAATATTTTTTATTTTACACATCAAATAAATATATCATTGCACATGATTAGCTAAGGGCGTCGCAATGGGTTAAGAGGTAAGACCGAAATCAGAAATGTAAATAACTTGGTGCTGCTAGGGCTGAGGAGGAAAGCTGGGTGCCAGTGCCGGAGGTTCTGGACTGGTAAAGATGAGATGCTGGAGATCCTGACATTCTGGTGGCATTGGTGATGTTGGCTGCTAGGGGTTTTGGTTTCCTGTTGTTTAGGGGTGTGGGGGCCATAAACATATAGGCATAAACTGTTGTTGTTCTTAAAAAGGTAACTTTTATTGGTAACCAGAGGTGCAGGCAGGTAAACAAACAAAAGGAGGGTGGATGAGGGTGCTGTGAAAATAACCAGCCAAGTTAAATAAAAGAGGTCTGTGCCTAACTATACATTTAAACAAGATTGATTTTTACTAAGAAATACGAAGAGCACAGCACCCACTACACCTAAGGAAACTAACACAAAAATACTAAGTGTGGTGGTCAGTGTGGACTCTGGCCCTATTTCCACCCTTTTGCAAGCCACATTCTGGTAAATGCGCACAAAAATCAAACGCTCAAAAAGTATTGTGACACTGGCTACTAAACATAACCACAAACAGGCTATGACAAACTTAAGTGAATCACTCCACTAAACACAACTGCAGAGGCTAACTAACAAAGTACTTACTTCACTAATATGGCACACAATCAACACATGGGGCACAAAAGTCAACTGGCTGTGACAAGCTGCCTGGAGCAACTGGTGGGCTCTCCTTAAGAGAAGGAGGTAATGCTGAGGTGGTGATGAGCCACTGGTCGAGCTGGAACAGAGGGGACCAATGGGTGGGACTGAAGTCAGCCTGACAGAGCTCCACAGAAACCAGGAAGTAGGTGGATCTTCATTCCACAGGTAGACCTCTCTTCACCACAGGGTCACACAGCCTACTTGGTATAGGTGAGACAGAATGTGGAAATACAGAGATGACAGCGACAGCCGTGACACTTATGACCCGACTAAAGCAAACCCAAAACGGTTTCCAACAACGAATTTTGGATGGTTCTATGTAATGAACCAACTGACACAGTCAGGCTAGTGATGACTGGGAGTGAGCGGCAAAGGACTCTGGCATCATGGTGCCAAAGCCCCTTTACTTGAAACGATTGTTTGCTCAAAACATCTTTAGCTTGAAATGACTTTGGTTTGGAATGACTTGGCTTGAAACGACTGTTAAGTCAAAATGACTATCCCTTGATATAACTTTAGCTCAAAACGACTGTTAGCTGGATGTTAGCTTAAAACGATTGTTTGCTCAAAACAACCATTAGCAGGATGTTAGCTCAAAATGACTGTTAGCTCGAGGTTAGCTCAAAATGACTGTTGGCACAAAACCACTGTTAGCTCGATGATATCTCAAAACGAATGTTAGCTCGAAACAAATGTTAGCTCAAAACTAGTTTTCCTTGAAAAGACTTAGCTAGGAAACAACAGTTTGCTTAAAACGACTATAGCTCAAATCGAATTAGCTAGAAGATGACTGCTCGGAACGACTTAGTTGGGAAATGGCTAAGTAAGGAAATTACTGTTGGCTCAAGACGATTGTTAGCTCAAAGTTAGCTTGAAAGGACTGTTAGCTCAAAACGACTCTAGATTGAAACGACTATAGCTCGAAACGACTTTTGCTTGAAGTGACTTAGCAAGATGACGACTTTGCTAGATAATGACTTTTTGCTTGAAAGGATTTAACTACAAAATGACTGTTTGCTTGATACTCACTTAGCTACGAAACAACAGTTTACCCGAAACTCACTTAGCTGTGAAACAAAACTGACGTAATTTTAAAAATTCTTTTAGCTCGAAACAGCTGTTGGCTAGAAGTTAGCTTGAAACAACTGTTAGCTCGAAATGACTGTCAGCTTGAAACTGACATAACTAGATGACATGACTTTTAGCTCAAAATGGCTGTGGGCTCGAAGTTAGATCAAAATGACTGTTAGCTCATAGTTAGCTCGAAACAACTGTTAGCTCATAGTTGGCTCGAAACGACTGTGAGTTCGAAGTTAGCTCGAAACTGACATAGCTAGAAAATGACTTAGCTAGAAAATGACTTTTAGCTTGAAACAACTGATAGCTCAGTTAGCTCGAAATGACTGTTAGCCCAAAGTTAGCTCAAAATGACTGTTAACCCGTAGTTAGCTCGAAACGACTGTTTGCTCGAAGTTAGCTCAAAATGACTTTTAGCTTGAAGTTGGCTCGAAAAGACTGTCAGCTCAATGTTAGAGTGAAACGACTGAGCTCGTAATGATTGTGAGCTTCAATCAACTTTACTTAAGCATTTAGCACGTATGGTGGTAGCATCAGTTTTATTAGAACTGGAGATGATTATTATAATGAAATGTCTGTCCTTTCGAACAGTTTCCGACTATGACTTTTCAGATGGTTCTGTATAATGTCAACCCCCGATGAGAGGTAGAGGCCTTGGAATTCTGGTATTGGTTGACTTCCTGTTTTGCTTTGGTACTGACTTTTCTGCTATCTTGAGCTGGAGGAAATATGTGAACTGTCCCTTTAACAGTGGCATTAACGTCATGGCGGGATCTGGTGTTGACAGAACTGAAGGCCTGGCACGCTGACACAATAGCTTGAATAGTTTGCTATAGTGTCTGTTCTCAAAATCTGAATTCTTTAATCTTTAACCGTTTTCTGAAGAGTGGCTATGGTTTTGATTAGATTGTTCATTGATTGTTGATCTTCCTTTCGACCAACAGTTGGGTGGCCTCGTGGTTGACCACAACATTCCCGGTTTGATTTTGGCTTAGGATCTGTGCATTGCATCCCTTCTCTATATCCCATCCCATCTTCAAGCATGCAAACTGGTCAGAGGTAAAAAAGGTGAGAAGGATACGCAAGCAGAGAAATACACAGAGACACTATAAGAGGGGTCTGTTTTAAACTTACATGTTGTATAGATAACGTGCATTTTTCTGCTGCAACAAGAGAATATACCATCACTTTGTGTTGAAAATTAGTGGGGCTCAGAGAAGGCATGTGAAGATACAGTTATTTCACGAGACGTGGAGATGCACCATATTGGTGTCACAAGAACAAGATGTGACAATATTTTAATACTATTTTCTAGAAATCAATCTAGGAAACACAAAATTCAGGTGGCAGATTAAAATTTAAAATAAAAAAATAGAATATAATGCAGTAAGGCTCTCATTCTGTGTTGCTTTCAGATATGTTTCTCCTGTAGATCATCTTTTCCCTGCTGGGTCAACACACATGCAGGCATGATTTAGTCTTCCCTCCTCTTTTGTCATGTTCACAGGCAAAGAACCGAACCTTGACAAGATGTTGTTAAAGTTACTGACTTATGCTGCAATAAATAAATAAGTGCAAATAAATCTTTCCCAAAAGCACTTTCACTTGTTATTTCACATTTCTTGTTGCAAGCTATTTTTTTTCACCATTTTTAACAAATGCTTCCAAAACAGTGTTGGGGGCATGTTCTCAGCGTCCCCAGTGTAAACAACACTGATGCTGACACGTTTTATGTTGACGTTAAACTACATTACATCCAGATTGCTGAGTCTTAAACAAGTCATAATGCGCTCTACACCAAATTTAGGTGAAAATAAAAAAAATTATTGAATGAAGCAGTAGCCTGTACAGAAAGAAGGCAGAGGCACAGTTTCACACAACAGATATATAAATATATATAATTTCATGAATTAAATTAAATGTTCATGAGGCCGCGCTTTGGATGGTCAGTGATTGTTCCCTCTTGCTGGAGGAAGCCACACGCTCCAGTCTAATTAAGAACTACTGTATGTTGATGCACTGCGCAGTTTTTTGTATCATAATTTATATTTGGGCATGGGGAGTGTCAAGTCAGCTCAAGTCAAAAAGCTCAAGTCCAAGTGAAGTCTCGAGTCATTGGTGTTAAAGTCAAAGTCAAGTCGCAAGTCTTCTTTGATTTTGACAAGTCGAGTCTAAAGGTATAATTTTTGTGACTCGAGTCTGACTCAAGTGCAAGTCATGTGACTAGAGTTCACACCTCTGGTATAAACTTGGCAACATTACTGTATCTGACAGGACAAATAACATTGTCAGCTGCATCAGGCTTGCTGTCCGACGGACCGCTCGTTCGGCAGTCTTTTACCGTCCTAACGTGTTCAGTGGTCAGACGCCGCAGTGAAGCTGACTTTAAAAAAAGTCTATGAAAATGACCTGCCCTTTGCTGCCTCTGATTGGCTGTTGAGTTGAGGCATTAGGAGTTAGGATTGTAGGATTGGTTAGGCATAGCCAATTGTTAAGTTGCAAAGCTCATGCAAGAGTGGACTCGGTAGATGTAACAGGTAGGCCTACATGCCCCCAACCCCCCATCAGATCCCTCACCCTCATGCACAAATCACATAGGTGACCCATTTTGGTTTCAAAACGGCAAATCTGTAATAAGCCTGAATGGAAACTTCTTCAAGAAAAATCCAGTGCTGGTGTGAATGGAACTCTGTGGACTAACTCAGTCTTCATAAAGTCTGTTAACTGATGCTAACAATACAGCTCTGGCTGTGCTGGTACTGGCTGGGGCTGCCTGTATTTCACCTGGGTCATCTGGACTGGGTTTGGATTAACTTTGCTTGTACTGGCTGTCCCAACATCTACTTCACTGATAAATTTAAGCATAGCACCTGTAAATTATAGACAATAATACTTGCTAGATGTTAATGTTATCAGCTGCATTGGGCCCATTCAAACAAGCTCCCAGAGGTTTCCTTTGATACATTTTCAAAGGTAAAATACTATTTATATAACTTGACTGAATAAGTAATGTTTATTATTTACTGAGAGATGTGCATCCAAATTGCCCTGTCTGTCTAGCTAATCAACATTTTAATAGTCAATGTAAATCCACTGTTTTCCAACTTCCATTAGTCCAGAGTTGTAACTAAACATTCACTGAGAGACAGGTAATTATAGTCTCGTTTTAAAATGATGTTCAGCTGTTTCTTTTAATCATTATTCAACATATTGCCTATAGCATTGTTAAGCTCTGTGTTTTGCAGGTGGAAGTATGTTGCACTTCCCTTTTCTCACTAACTGTTGTTACAAAAGGAAGAAAGGCTCCAGTTTTCTTCTTTGCGACCTGATAGCAAGAGCGTTGGGATTACTTATTTGACAGTATGTGCAATGAACCCGCCTGTTTGGACTGCCATTCAGGGCAACTATCAGACCCGATAAGCTTGCCTCGGTGCCACATGTCTCAGAACCTGATGTATTTGCCTGTTTGTTGCTTAGACATTGTTAGATGTGGCCTTGTTTTAATTCAATTCAATTCAATTTTATTTATATAGCGCCAAATCACAACAACAGTTATCTCACAGCGCTTTTCATAAAAGGTCTAGACCATACTCTATTATGTTTTAACTGTGTAAAGGTAAGGAAGTGGGTCAGGGATTGAGCTTTAAAAACTGATAGCGCTCTTGCACACAGTAGTAGTTTTGTTTGTTCAGGGGTGCTGTGCGCTTTATGTTTTGGTTTTTAGTATTTTAGTTAGAGGTTTTTGGTTTACCCTTTAATTTTGCCTATAGTTAGATTAGTAATCCTCCTTTTGAGGACCTCTTTATGTTATATTACTTTGTTGTTTTCCACAGCACCCATTGGTCCATTTTCTGCTGAGAGCTCTGTTTGCATTATATCAAATAAATATCCTTCTAAATACCAAATACATCTGGTTTATGTTTATATCCTGATACCCCTAGACACCAACAGTGCCATTTCACATTAAGCAGTCACCTAGTTTTATTATGAAAGTGTAACCAGACGTTGCATATATATTATTGCAAACTTGACCACAGAGCTGTACACGTACAAAAACGACACCAAGGGATCGTGACAATTTTAATACTGGGGCACAGCACGGGGGCACATGCCCCAGTTAACTAGCAACTAGCTAACTGACCATAGCAACAACAACACTATAGTTTCAGGTCCTTCAGCCACAATAAAGTCAGTTCAATCTAATTAATTTAAGGGAATGTGTAGGCTTGAATTAGTGATTTGTGGGAACAAAATACAAAACTGTACAGATTAATCAACATCTTTAATTTTTACACCTGACAGGCTCCACACTGTTGAATTTCTCATGAATTACTTTTTAACTCTGGTCTTAGGATGTGAAGCACAAAGTTACAAACTTAGTTTCTTATTTTTGCTGTGTGATGCTGCTGCTCTTTGGGATTTTCAATCCGTCACACTGACAACGTGATGACGTGTTGGACTTTGTCTCTGCAGCCATTGGCAGACAGAAGGTGTTAAAGTTCTGTGTCAGTGGTTCAGCAGGGACAGGATGGACGGAGGAGAGTCAGCAGCTGACACCATCAACCTGGACACGAGACACATTTACTGACAAACTCCCAAACACCAACAAGTGAAACCTGCTGATTTATTTTCTACTGAGCTGAACCGTCAGCAACTCTTCAGGTTCAACTTTTCATGTTTGAGTTGTAAAATCTGATTTTCTTCAAACCAACAAAACAATCAGACAGTGAGTGTTCTTGTCATATCTCTTGACTCTTTGTGTATGTTGCCGGGGCCTGCTGTGCTTTTATTAGTACTGACATGTCTGGAAAACTAAAACAAGTGAAGCTGAACTGGGAACAAGTGGAATTATTTCACTCCATTGGCTAAATCTTTTGAATCCAGTGTGTTTTCAGTTTTCTCTTTGATGTGAAACCAAACACCCTGAGGAGAGGTGAGCCACATCCACTCTTTGTCAGGTTGCTTTGCTAGAATAATTTATGATATTGTTGTGCTGTTTACCCCTGACAGATATTTGCTATTGAAACGTTTCAGCATTTCCACACAGACAAACGTACTGGAAAATGTTATTGCTGTATTTCTGGTAGACAGGATTCCTCAGTCTCCTCTGAAGATTCAATATATATATTTGTTGTTCTCATGTCACTCATATTTTTTCCACAAATGTAATGTTTTCAGTGTCTTCTTATTGTCAATTTTAAATTAAATTAAACAGCTACTAAATCTGACCTCTGAGTAAAAATTGCAAAATGTTAAAACTAGCTGAAAGGTTTCTTCCTTCTGTCAGTTAAGACAAAGTGAAAATGTTTCAGGTGGGGGTCAAATCTAGAAAGTGTCTTCAGGCCTGGTAATAATATATTATAGATAATATACTAATAATCTTTATTTATAGAGCACTTTTCAAAAACCGTGTTACAAAGTGCAAAGACAATAAAACAGACATAACAGATAGATGATAAAAACAAGACAGCAAGTGAAAAAGTTATAAGATAAAAAATAAAATGAGTAAAAGTATGTTTTAAGAAGGAACTTGCTTCTGACTTTCATGCAGGAGACCAGAGTTCATGTGCTGTCATACACCTGCAAGTAATGTTCTCATTTTCATTAACCATAACCATCATCTCTCCTGAACTATAACCATAATTAGTGTGCAGATTTGGTAGAAAAGTGAGAATTAAAAAAAAAATGTTGGCATTGGCTTTAAAAATACTTTCTCAATGAAAGTTTTCTGAGGTTCAATTTTGCCCGCTGCCTAATTATTGAGATGTATTTTAGCTGTTTTAAATGGTGAAAGTGACGGTCAGCGACAGCTAAAAATGAGAAGCCTTTAATGTTTTAGGAATGTTTTCTACATTTCACTTTGCTAATATAAACAGAGCAAGGAGAGATACAGAATTCAAGAAACTCGTTAATATTGGAGACCAACCTCAAAACGGATAGAGAGCTGCGTGTGTATCTGTGGCTCCAGCGGTGTGTGAGACAGATCAGGAACATTTTCCCGCCAGTGAGAATCAACTAAAAGTTAGATTTTATTTACGTTGGACTGATGCCAGAAGGCCAGGTGTCCTCACAGAGCTGGACAGTTAGATACATATTGTGTGAATGTTGCAGTGAAACTGTGGGTGGAGTATTTAAAGAGCCTTTATTTGGGGCGGCTGTGGCTCAGGAGGTAGAGCGGGTTGGCCGTTAATCGGAAGATTGGCGGTTCGATCTCGGCTCCCCCAGGCTGCATGTCAAAGTGTCCTTGGGCAAGATAGTGAACCTCAAATTGCCCCTGGCAGCTGTTCCGCCAGTGTGTGAATGTTAGTTTCTGTTTGAGCACTTAGGCTCAGTGTGTGGATGTAGTGTAAAAGCACTTTGTGTGGTCAAAAAGACTAGAAAGGCACTATACAAGTACAGAGCATTTAAATTATATTTTAAAATTATGTTAATGAATGATAAAGGTAAATTCACTGCATACCGAAATGCAGAAGAGGTGCGTCAGTTCCTAGTCTAGTTCATAAATAACTATGGCGTAGTTGCTGTCTAGTGTTCATCCTGTTTGTAAAGTATCTATCAATTTTATGGCTGTGGCAAAATGATATTTACTTTTTTCTTCTTGTTTCAGGCTGGTAAAACTAAAACCCTTAAGTTTTTAAGGAGGAGGGAGGATGGAGCCACTGAGGGAGAACGTCTCCTCGCACAAATATTTTATTTTAAATGGCTTCAACGAACTTGGAGCGCTGAGGCCCGTCCTCTTCACCCCTTTCTTCTTCATGTTCGTTGTGTCGTTATTTGCCAACTCCCTGCTGCTGTACGTCATCATTACGCAGAAAAGCCTCCACTCACCGATGTACATCCTCATCGCTGCCATGGCAGGTTTGGACCTGAGCCTCCCGCTGTTCTGCGTCCCAAACATGCTGCTGAATTTCTTGTTTGACTGGAAGGGAATCTCTCTGATTGGCTGCCTGGTTCAAATGTATTTTGTTCATCTGTTAGGAACTTGTCAGTCTACAATGCTGCTGTGGATGGCGCTGGACCGCTACTTTGCCATCTGCACGCCACTCTACTACCATGAACACATGGCGATACAGAGATTCCTCAAGTTTGTGATCCCACTTCTGATGAGAAATGTCTTCATGATCACACTGGTAGTGAGTCTGGCAGGATCATTACCATTCTGCTTCAGAAACACAATAGATCACTGTTTCTGTGAGCACATGGCCTTGGTGGAGCTGGCCTGTGGAAGCACCGCCGTCAACAGTCTGGTGGGGTTGATCTCAGTGTTCCTCATCACGGTAGCTGACTTCATCATTATCACTTTCTCCTACATAGTTATATTCAGTTCTGTGCTGAGGGCCGGCAGGTCGGGCGTCAAAGCTCTCCACACCTGCGTCACCCACATCGTGGTCATGACTGTCGGCCTGACCTTTGTACTTGTCGCTTTCCTGTCGTATCGGATCAGAAACGGTCTCCCTGCAGCCGTTCGGGTTTTCTTCAGCATCATGTACTTGTTCTGTCCCTGCTGTTTTAACCCGATCATCTACGGCATCAGAACCACAGAGATACGAAAGCACATCCTGAAGATACTGACGTGTTGTCGTTTTGTCCAGACTTAAAATGTTTGTCTTTGTATAGTTTTGGAGATAAATGTCTCTATTTATGGTAAAGAACAAAATAGATGAAAAGTCAGGAGTGATACAATAATATAATATATTCATAGACAACATTTTGACTTTTTCAAGACAAAATTACAGCATAGTCAAATTAGGAGATAGTAAATAGATATTATGTCTTTTTAAGTCAGATTTATGAGATACTAACTAATATTTATAGAGTCAAAATTCTGAATTTGTAAGTCATTAAAATGAGATATTTTGTCCATTAAGATTAAGAAGATCTAAATTATCAGAAACTGGCAATTCCAGTTAAGTAAGACACAAATAAACAATTCAGACATTAAGTAAAACTTTTTTTTTGTCAAATGTTCAGTGTGTAATATTTCTGAGGATTTATTGTCAGAAATATAATATAATATCTATAACTATGGTGTAGAAAGACCTTACATAATGACCGTTATGGTTTTTATTACCTTAGAATGAGAAATTTATATCTACATAACCGCGGGCACCCCCTTCTATGGAGGTCGCTGTATTTTGTCGTCATGTTTCTTCAATAGCCGACAATGGACAAACAGCGCTACAAAGCGTGTTTCATCAGGGCGGTCTCCTTCTGCTTGCATAATTCCGGCAGTGTAGACGCCGTCACTACATTAAATATGTCTGGCCATAATCACCTACAGACCTGATGTGTTTCTCCTGTCCACTTCTGTAAAATAGGTAGTTGCATTAATTTCATGTGGCGTTGTTGTTCTCCGGCGCTGTGGTTTGGCTTTTCCGGTTACGTTAGCGAGACAATCAGCTGATCAGTAATTGGCAATAAATTGTAGCTTCCAGCATGAAAGCTCAGATCAGCCAGCTAAACTTTTACTGCCCTCGTAGAAAAAAATATGTTGTTGGATTGTAATTTAATGTAATTATTCTACAGCGCCCTGTTATGACATTGTAACGGGTACAGAAATGTGCCCTTACCTTCCTGAGACAAACCGCTGATGAATATTATTGGCAATAAAACGGTAAAAGCAAGGAAGCTCAGATCAGCAGCTAAACTTCTATTGAATACTGCCCTGGTGGAAAACATGTATTTATTTTACTGCTAATAGTGACACATAACATAACGACCATGTGCCTATGAAGTGACCAATAATGAATACTTTCTGAATTTACATTAATTTGCATTATTTGCTGGATAGTGCTTCACCACTATGCACACAAATGTGTAATTTGTACTCTCACATGCTAAAGGCCCATTAAAAATGTTGCACCGTTTCACCACAAGCTGAAATTATGGCATATTATCAATACTACTTTGTGTTTCTTTTGTATTTTAAAACCTTAAAAAAGACATTTTAGTAAGATTTTCAGATTGCTTACCTAATTAATTAAGCAACGCCAGAGGAGCCTTGATCCTCAACAGCCAATGCCTTTGTAAACTTCCTGTATTATGTGGTTAATAATAGACTGTGGTGCAGAAAGAGTGAGGCTTACATTGTCCTGGTATGGTGGTCATGCATGATGCACTAGATGTGATAGTTTTTGAGATGCTCTTCATTTACATTGGTATGTTAGCCCGGATGCCCAAAAGTACGATTACAGTACAGAAAATTGTGATTACAGGAGAATGAGACATCATGTAACACTTCATTTCTTGATGTGGCTGTTGTTTAATGAACAAATAATAATATTCACAATAATATATGGTTTTACTGAATAATCAAACAAATATAATTTCTTAATATATAAATGTAAAGAAACCTGATTTCTTGACTGGCAACTCTGCTATCTCAAAGAGGACATCTCACAGAGGACATCATCACCATAGCAATACAACTTGCTTGGATAGGGGAGGGGGGTTGGAATTCGCAACTCTCACCACTAGATGCCATTAAGTGGCATCCAGTGCTAAAGGTTGAGAATTGCAACCAACTGCTCACTCACGCCTCCCTTTCCAAGCGAGTAGAAGAATTTTGCTGGCCGACACGCTCTGTCCGCTCTTGTGCTAAATACTACGTCTGGTCCTCCATTTGTCCCAATTTCACATATCTTATATATGCAAGAGGACCCCGCGGTGTATGTAGCTAGAAATGGCTCATTCTAAGGTAATAAAAACGTAACGGTTCATTATGTAAGGTCTTTATTGCCTCCAAGATGGCGCTGAGTACAGCTGCTCTTTGCGGATTTAGTTCCCAATTTTCTCGGGTCATCAGTGGAATTATTGGACACATGTGCGTCCTCGCCGGCGGGGACTCCGCACACCGCTACCGGCAATATTTCTCTCCAACGTGCGCTCACTGTGCAACAGACTGGACGAACTTCAGCTTGTGGTGGGGAAAAACAGAGACTTTTAGTCATCTTCTGTTCTGTGCTTCACGGAGACGTGGCTGTGTGAGCTGATACCGGACTCCGCGCTGCAGCTGGCTGGCTTCCAACCGTACAGAGCGGACAGAGATACAGAACTCTCCGGCAAAACAAAAGGTGGAGGCGTCTGTTGGCTAGTGTACTGACGTGACAGTGATTCAGCAGCACTGTTCTCCTAATCTGGAATTTCTTATCATAAACTGTAAACCTACTTACTCCCGCCGTGAGTTTGCTTCATTCATTCTGGTCAGTGTTTACATTCCACCTCAGGCCAACGTGCACGACGCACAGAGCATGCTGGCCGAACAGATACTGTGTGTGGAGCTGACAAACCCAAACTCTGTTTGTTCTTGGTGATTTTAATAAAGGAAATCACTGCCAAGAATTCACCAAATACAGATAGTTTATAGTCCAACCAGAGAGGGAAACACTTTGGATCACTGCTACACCACAGTTAGCAGTGCCTATCACGCCATCACCCGCGCTCCACTGAGACACTCTGATCACATCATGATCTACCTGATTCCTGCTTACAGGCAAAAGCTAAAGCTCTGTCAACCTGTAATGAGGACATCAAATAAATGGACCAGTGAAGCTCTAGAGGATCTTCAGGCACTGACTGGGATGTTTTCGGGGCTGTTACCAACAATCTGGTTTACAGATGCTGTGACATCCTACATTAGCGTCTGTGAGGACAGCTGTGTACCAACACGCATCAGGGTGAGTTTAACAATGACAAACCCTGGTTCACAGCCAAACTCAGACAGCTGAGGTTGGAAAAGGAAGAGGCATTTAGGAGTGGAGACAGAGCTGGGTGCAGGATGTTAAACTACAGGTTTAGCAAGATGGTGCGAGAAGCTAAATGAGCTGTGCCCAGAGAGGCTAAAAGACCAGTTCTCTGCAAAAGACGCCACTTCTGTCTGTAAGAGGTTCTGACAGATCACTAACTATAAACCCAAAGCCTGAGAGTTAATCGGACACCATCCCCTGTGACTCCTCCGCTCAGCATCATCCCCAGTCCACCGTCTCCTCCCCCGACTCCCCAGAGTTGCCCAGTGTTGTCCCACCTTAAATCCATCATAGACCCACTCCTGGACCCCTGCAGTTTGCCTACAGAGCCAACAGGTCTGTAGATGATGCAGTAAACATGGCCCTTCACTACATCCTCCAACACCTGGACTCCCCAGGAACTTACGCCAGGATTGTGCCTGACTCCACCTGCAGGTGGATCACAGACCTCCTGACGGACAGGAAGCAGCACGTGAAGCTGGGAAAATATCTCTTGATCCCCTCGGCTGCGTTCTTTCCCCCCTTCTCTTCTCCCTGTACACCAACAGCTGCACCTCCAGTCACCAGTCTATCAAGTTCCTGAAGTTTGCAGATGACACCACCCTCATTGGATTCATCTCTGGTGGGGATGAGTCCGCCTACAGGTGGGAGATCGACCATCTGGTGACCTGGTGCAGCCAGAACAGTCTGGAGCTCAACATTCTGAAGACAGTGGAGATGGTCGTGGACTTCAGGAAGAGCCCAGCCCCACCCTCCCCCATCATCCTGTGTGACTCCTCAGTCACCACTGTAGACTCCTTCCGCTTCCTGGGCACCATCATCTCCCAGGACCTCAAGTGTGAGCTGAACATCACCTCCCTCACCAAGAAGGCCCAGCAGAGGATGTACTTCCTGCGGCAGCTGAAGAAGTTCAGCCTGCCAAAGACAATGATGGTGCACTTCTACACCGCCATCATTGAGTCCATCCTCACCTCCTCCATCACCATCTGGTACGCTGCTGCCACTGCCAGGGACAAGGGCAGGCTGCAGCGCATCATTCGCTCTGTGGAGAAGGTGATTGGCTGCAATCTTCCATCACTTCAGAAACTATACGCCTCCAGGACTCTGAGGCTGGCAGGAAAGATTGCAGCTGACTTTTCCCACCCTGGACACAAACTGTTTCAGACTCTCCCCTCTGGCACGAGGCTGCAGTCCATCAGGACCAAAACCTCTCGCCACAAAAACAGTTTCTTCCCGTCTGCAGCCTCATCAAAAAGACCCCCCACTGACACTTCCCCCTTTCAAATAATACAAATGTCTCTGCACATTTAAATACTATATAATTTCATATCATGCACAAACCTGGCACATTGCACATATTTGTTGTTTATTTTGTTAATTGTTAATCTTTGTTGTTGTATATTTTTATATTGTGAATTTATATATTTCATTGCAATACGTCTGCACAACACAAACCCAGAATAATGCACATGTACATGCACATCTGCGACATTGCAAATAGTTGTATTATTTTTCTCTATTCTCTATTTATCTCTATTGTTATATAACTTGCATTGTCTATTCCATATTTATATATTTCTACATTTATTTATGTCAGCTGTATGTTTGTCTACGTGTAGCACCTTATCACCAAAGCAAATTCCTAGTATGTGTTAAACACTACTTGGCAATAAAGCTCCTTCTGATTCTGATTCTGTTTCTCTTACACACCACTAAGAACATACTTATGGATATTATATTGCATTTCTGTCAATAGATCCTAGAATACTGGTGCACAGCACGTGGATACGGGGGCACATGCCCCAGTGAAAAGGGTCTAGCGACGCCTAGGGTTTGTACATAATTAAAAATGGAAACAAAGAAATTTGTTCTGGCCTGACCCACACAGATGTGTAGTGATCCAAGGAATCTGGAAAAACTAAATGCGGCTGCTAGCCTGTGGCTATCACCCTCGGTGGTCCTAGCTAACTGGCCATAGCAACAGCAAAACTATAGTTTCAGGTCCTTCAGCCACAATAAAGTCAATTCAATCTTTAATAATTTAAGGGAATGTGTAGGCTTGAATTAGTGATTTGTGGGAACAAAATACAAAACTGTACAGATTAATCAACATCTTTAATTTTTACACCTGACAGGCTCCACACTGTTGAATTTCTCATGAATTACTTTTTAACTCTGGTCTTAGGATGTGAAGCACAAAGTTACAAACTTAGTTTCTTATTTTTGCTGTGTGATGCTGCTGCTCTTTGGGATTTTCAATCCGTCACACTGACAACGTGATGACGTGTTGGACTTTGTCTCTGCAGCCATTGGCAGACAGAAGGTGTTAAAGTTCTGTGTCAGTGGTTCAGCAGGGACAGGATGGACGGAGGAGAGTCAGCAGCTGAAACCATCAACCTGGACACGAGACACATTTACTGACAAACTCCCAAACACCAACAAGTGAAACCTGCTGATTTATTTTCTACTGAGCTGAACCGTCAGCAACTCTTCAGGTTCAACTTTTCATGTTTGAGTTGTAAAATCTGATTTTCTTCAAACCAACAAAACAATCAGACAGTGAGTGTTCTTGTCATATCTCTTGACTCTTTGTGTATGTTGCCGGGGCCTGCTGTGCTTTTATTAGTACTGACATGTCTGGAAAACTAAAACAAGTGAAGCTGAACTGGGAACAAGTGGAATTATTTCACTCCATTGGCTAAATCTTTTGATTCCAGTGTGTTTTCAGTTTTCTCTTTGATGTGAAACCAAACACCCTGAGGAGAGGTGAGCCACATCCACTCTTTGTCAGGTTGCTTTGCTAGAATAATTTATGATATTGTTGTGCTGTTTACCCCTGACAGATATTTGCTATTGAAACGTTTCAGCATTTCCACACAGACAAACGTACTGGAAAATGTTATTGCTGTATTTCTGGTAGACAGGATTCCTCAGTCTCCTCTGAAGTTTCAATATATATATTTGTTGTTCTCATGTCACTCATATTTTTTCCACAAATGTAATGTTTTCAGTGTCTTCTTATTGTCAATTTTAAAACAGCAAATTTACAGCTACTAAATCTGACCTCTGAGTAAAAATTGCAAAATGTTAAAACTAGCTGAAAGGTTTCTTCCTTCTGTCAGTTAAGACAAAGTGAAAATGTTTCAGGTGGGGGTCAAATCTAGAAAGTGGCTTCAGGCCTGGTAATAATTTATTTATTTATTTATAGAGCACTTTTCAAAAACCGTGTTACAAAGTGCAAAGACAATAAAACAGACATAATAGATAGATGTTAAAAACAAGACAGCAAGTGAAAAAGTTAAAAGATAAAAAATAAAATGAGTAAAAGTATGTTTTAAGAAGGAACTTGCTTCTGACTTTCATGCAGGAGACCAGAGTTCATGTGCTGTCATACACCTGCAAGTAATGTTCTCATTTTCATTAACCATAACTCTAACTCTAACCAGGAGTCTTTCAAATCACTTATCAAAACCACCTTTTTAGACTAGGCTTTTAACATCAAATAATATTATATTACATTATTTATAAGGTCGTCACTTGCTTTCTCATGTATTTCCGCACCACGTTTTTATCTACTGTTTGTTTATTTTATATTATGATATTTATGTTTTTAATCGGTTTTAAATGTACATAACTTCTGCTTTTTCCTGTAAAGTGTCTTTGAGTGTCCTGAAAAGCGCTATAGAAATAAAATGTATTATTATTATTATTTTAGCTGTTTTAAATGGTGAAAGTGACGGTCAGCAACAGCTAAAAATGAGAAGCCTTTAATGTTTTAGGAATGTTTTCTACATTTCACTTTGCTGATATAAACAGTACAAGGAGAGATACAGAGTTCGAGAAACTCGTTAATATTGGACACCAACCTCAAAACAGATCCAAATTTTTATCCACAATCAGAACCCAACCTGACTTGTTCGGTAGTCTCAGAGGTCGTACTACTGCTGTTGGTGGTATCAGTACTAACAGCAGTCACTGAGGCCTGTTAGGAGAGATAGAGAGCTGCGTGTGTAAACGGATAGAGAGCTGCGTGTGTATCTGTGGCTCCAGCGGTGTGTGAGACAGATCAGGAACATTTTCCCGCCAGTGAGAATCAACTAAAAGTTAGATTTTATTTACGTTGGACTGATGCCAGAAGGCCAGGTGTCCTCACAGAGCTGGACAGTTAGATACATATTGTGTGAATGTTGCAGGTGCGTCAGATCCTAGTCTAGTTCATAAATAACTTTGGTGTAGTTGCTGTCTAGTTTTGAATCAGTCAATTTAAGAATGAAAGCAGGTTTCATTATTGCAATGTGTATTTTGGATTACAGATCGTGCATTTAAGAATGAAACTGTTGTGTTGGTCGTCACAGCAAGAACAACAACAAGTGTTTTTGTGCAACTAGAACTCACCTTACAGGAATATTATGCGCAGCTGTGGCAGAATGATATTCACATATTTTTTCTCGTTTCAGGCTGGTAAAACTAAAACCCTTAAGTTTTTAGGGAGTAGGGGAGGATGGAGCCACTGAGGGAGAACGTCTCCTCGCACAAATATTTTATTTTCAACGGCTTCTACGAACTCGGAGCGCTGAGGCCCGTCCTCTTCATCCCTTTCTTCTTCATGTTCGTTGTGTCGTTATTTGCCAACTCCCTGCTGCTGTACGTCATCATTACGCAGAAAAGCCTCCACTCACCGATGTACATCCTCATCGCTGCCATGGCAGGTTTGGACCTGAGCCTCCCGCTGTTCTGCGTCCCAAACATGCTGCTGAATTTCTTGTTTGACTGGAAGGGAATCTCTCTGATTGGCTGCCTGGTTCAAATGTTTTTTGTTCATCTGTTGGGAACTTTTCAGTCTGCTTTGCTGCTGTGGATGGCGCTGGACCGCTACTTTGCCATCTGCACGCCACTTTACTACCATGAACACATGGCGATACAGAGATTCCTCAAGTTTGTGATCCCAGTTCTGATCAGAAATGTGTTCATGGTCTCGGTGGTAGTGAGTCTTGCAGGATCATTACCATTCTGCTTCAGAAACACAATAGATCACTGTTTCTGTGAGCACATGGCCTTGGTGGAGCTGGCCTGTGGAAGCACCGCCGTCAACAGTCTGGTGGGGTTGATCTCAGTGTTCCTCATCACGGTAGCTGACTTCATCATTATCACTTTCTCCTACATAGTTATATTCAGCTCTGTGCTGAGGGCCGGCAGGTCGGGCGTCAAAGCTCTCCACACCTGCGTCACCCACATCGTGGTCATGACTGTCGGCCTGACCTTTGTACTTGTCGCTTTCCTGTCGTATCGGATCAGAAACGGTCTCCCTGCAGCCGTTCGGGTTTTCTTCAGCATCTTGTACATGTTACTTCCGAGCGTTTTTAATCCGATCATCTACGGCATCAGAACCACAGAGATACGAAAACACATCCTGAAGATACTGACGTGTTGTCGAATCTGGTAATTTAGTAAGACACAACTAAACAATTCAACAATTCAAACTTTAAGAGACATTAAGTAAAACATTTTTAGACAGTATGTCAAAATGTTAACATATTAACTTAAAAGTTCAGCGTGTAAGTTTTAGTGACATCCAGTGCTAAAGTTTGTGAATTGCAACCAACTGCTCACTCACCCCTCCATTTCCAACGAGTAGAAGAATTTTGCTGGCCGACACGCTCTGTCCGCTCTTTTGCCAAATACTATGTCTGGTCCTCCATTTGTCCCAATTTCACATCTCTCATATATGTAAGAGGACCCCGCGGTGTATGTAGATAGAAATGGCTCATTCTAAGGTAATAAAAACATAACGGTTCGTTATATAAGGTCTTTACACACCACTGAGAACATAGTTATGGATCTTATATTGCATTTCTGTCATTAGATCCTCCTAAATATTACACACAGGACATTTAATAAAAGACCTGTTAAATTAAATCAAAATTATTAATAAATTTTACAACATAAACACTGATGTGCAAGAAATTGTATTGTACAATATTCTATGTCCATCTACCCAGCTGACATTCAAACTCACGACCTTTGTGTTGTGAGCCAACTGTGACCACTTCGCCAAATTGTCTTGTATGAGCATGTATTTTAAATTGTATGCTGGCTTTATAATTTAGATCTAAATTAAGATGTTGATTTAATGAATGTGATTCATTTTGCACATATACTTGATATTTACATCCTTTTGCTTCATAAAAAAGATGTCTTTCCTTTACCTACGGTTTGTGTTAAAAACAACCCGGTCTCACTCCCAAGTCGTCACATATGGACGCTTGGTCAAGAGCCATAATCGTCAGTTTGTGACGCACTAGGGATCCCTTTGAAGTCATAGTTCGACGTATTGAGGGAAGCCCTGTTGTGTCAGTTTTTGATGGTAAAGGCAAGTATGATATTTAATAGAAAAGACGAAGTAAGGAGGTGATTGGGGTGGATAGAGGGCCAGAACTCGGACCTTGAAGCAGGAGAACAGGGTTTGTGTCCCGTGCGAAACAAAACATTAAATGTTTTTATTTAGGCGAGTGAGGTAAATTGACATTAACGTTAGTTAACTTAAGTCTTAATTGACATACATAGCTATTTTAACCCAAACCATGATCTTTTCCTAACCTTAACCAAGTACTTTCTGTGCCTAAACCTAACGAAACTGCAACGTTTCACGACTTTAATTATGTGCGTTTCAACATGGCAATGTATCGAAACGTTACGTTTTATCTTGAAAGTGTAACCGGATATTGCATATTTATTGTTGCTAAGCGTTGCTAACTTGACTGTAGATCCCTAAACGTCAATAATTGATGCAAAAGGGCTACCAAAAGGGCCTTGACAATGCGTCAGACATTTGACGAGTAGGGAGTGAGACTGTGTTGTTAAAAAAGATTTCTTAGATAAGAAACCATTTTGTTTTCAAATATTTTGTTTAAAAAATTAAACCCTGTGGGCTGCTGAAACAATTGAAGATATTAAATAACTATAGCCATATATCCAAAACACATATAAAACATGAACAAATAAAACTCACATATGTCAAGTACATATATTTTTTCAGGTTGAATGGGTGTACAATATTGTTATATATGTACAGCATATACTGTATATAAAACAAATAGAATCTAGATTACAGTAAATGTCCAACACAGATTTTTGATCAAAATAATGAAAATGACTATATATAGATATTTGTACATGTATAAAAACATATGATGCATTATTTGATAAATATGTTCATATATGGTATATAAGTAGAAAAGAGACCTCTTCCCATGAAATATTTGAATTTCATGGGAGGAGGTCTCTTTTCTACTTGTAATAGGTGTCATCTTCACAAAGTAGACTGGACTAGTATGTCAACTACAACACTGAGAAACAAAATGACTACAATAGGTTTAATAAAGTAAAAACAAGACTGAATGTTTATTAATAAAAGTAATATGTATTGGTGCTTTGACAAAAAACTACTGAAGTCCTTTTAATGTTTTAATGTTAACAAGATATTTAATGGTATACCAGATATTTTAATAATATAATACAATGTGTTTATATAAAGTTATTTCAAATAAAATTATTTTCTTTATAAAAACAAGATTTAGTATTTTTCCAAAAATCAGTCTGGAAAAAGGGGGTGCCATCTTATAATCAGGGTCTCATATTCAAACCAATACGGTAAGAAAGCCGTATATAAACAAAGCATAATGAAAACTCCATGAAGAAATCCGCCGTAGCGCCCAAACACGATGGACCCCCATATAGAAGAAGAAGAACGGGAGATGAAAAAGTTAGGATGACAAGTGGCGGCGTAATGTGTTAAGAGGAAAGATCAAAATTAGAAATAAAAATAAATAATTTGGTGCTGCTAGGGCTGTGGAGGACAGCTGGATGCCAGTGCCGGAGGTTCTGGCTGTAGTTGCTGGACTGGTAAAGATGAGATGGGCATCCTGGTGCCAGAATCCCAGACTAGAGCGACCTGCAGAGATTGATGGATGTGGGTGGCAAGGGGCAAATGACCCGACTAAAGCTAACCCGAAAAGGTTTCCAGCAACAATTGGATGGTTCTATGTAACGAACTGACTGAGGCAACATCTGAAATCCTCCTCATGCTGCCTTGATATTCTGCCAACAGGTTTTTTCAAAAATGTGTCTAAATGCATGGCCTCAGATTTACTACAAATTATCAACATGTCTCTTCTCTCAGGTTTGTTCCCACAGGCCCTGAAAACTGCAGTCATTAAGCCACTCTTAAAAAAGAACAATGTAGACAGGTCACTAATGAGCAGTTAAAGGCCCATATCAAATCTCCCATTTTTAAGTAAAATCATTGAAAAAGCTGTTTTTCAACAGCTTAGTGCTTTCTTGGCACTAAATAACCTAAATAATTTATCTTCAGTCGACTCGACTACTGTAACAGTGTCCTTACAGGCTCCCTAAGAAATCCATCAGACAGCTGCAGCTGATTCAGAACGCTGCTGCTCGAGTCCTCACTAAGACCAAAAAGGTGGATCACATCACTCCAGTTCTGAGGTCTGTACATTGGCTTCCTATATGTCAAAGAATCGTTACGAACCATCCAGACCTCTCAGGTCGTCTGGGATCAGGTCTGCTTTCTGTCCCCAGAGTCAAAACTAAACAAGGAGAAGCAGCGTTCAGTTATTATGCTCCGTATATCTGGAACAAACTCCCAGATAACTGCAGGTCTGCTGAAACTGTCAGTTCTTTCAAATTAAGACTGAAGACTTTTCTTTTTACCATTGCTTTTAATTAAATATTTACACAGTGAGAAATGAGTAGGTAACTGAGTGAAAAGATAATGAGAGTGAGATTGAACAGAGTGAAAGAAGTGGTCTTAAACCTTGCGCCTGAGTGATTTGCAGGACCCTCTGTCCACCTCTAAATGCGCAAGTGGGTCCAGTAGGGATGAGCGAGTACAGCATTATCTGTATCTGTATCTGTATCTATGTTAACCATATGAAGTATCTGTACTCGGACTGGGCGGGGCCTAACCCGGAAGTGGGTGGGATTTGACCTGGAAGTGTGTCGATTTGACTTGAAATGGGCGGGGCTTTAACCAAGTTTTTGTCAATTTTAGTCCTTAAAACGGACAAAGTTATTATTGTAGGGGATTTTAATATTCATGTGGATGTTGAGAATGACAGCTTTAGTACTGCGTTTATCTCTCTGTTAGATTCCATTGGCTTCTTTCAGAGTGTTCATGAACCGACTCACTGTTTTAACCACACCCTCGACCTTGTTTTGGTGTATGGTATTGAAATTGAACATTTAGTGGTGTTCCCACAGAATCCCTCTGTGTCCGACCACTGTTTGATAACTTTTGAGTTTGTATTGCTGAACTACTCGCCATTGGGCAAAAATTTCTATACAAGATGTCTGTCTGATAGTGCTGTAGCTAAATTTAAGGATGCGATTCCATCAGCTCTAAATACATTATCTAGTCACAAAGTACTCCTATGCTAATTTCAGTCCCTCCCAAATCGATCATCTTGTTGATAGTGCTGCAGGCTCGCTGCGAATGACACTCGACTCTGTAGCCCCTCTAAAAAAGAAAATACTAAAACAAAGACGGTTAGCTCCATGGTATAATACTGAAACTCGCAAATTAAAGCAAATATCACGGAAACTTGAGAGGAATTGGCGTTCCACCAAAGTGGAAAATTCTTGTTTAATTTGGCAAGATAGTCTTAAAACTTATAGGAAGGCCCTCCGTAATGCCAGAGCAGCGTACTACTCGTCATTAATAGAGGAAAATAGGAACAACCCCAGGTTTCTTTTCAGCACTGTAGCCATGCTGACAGAGAGTCACAGCTCTATTGAGCCAAGTATTCCCATAGCTCTCAGTAGTTACGACTTCATGAGCTTCTTCAATGATAAAATTCTAGCTATTAGAGACAAAATTCACAAAGACCTGCCCTCAATTGGCACCGACTTATCTCTTAACTCAGGAACCTTAGAAACAGCTGTAGAACCAGATATATGTTTAGACTGTTTTGCTTCCCTCAATCTTTACCAACTAACTTCAATAATTTCTTCATCTAAACCATCAACCTGCCTCTTAGACCCCATCCCGACTAGGCTGCTTAAAGATGTTTTACCCTTAGTCAGCACCTCTATACTAGATATGATCAATCTATCTTTATCAACAGGCTATGTACCACAGTACTTTAAAGTAGCTGTAATTAAACCTCTTCTGAAAAAGCCCAAACTTGATCCGGATGTTTTAGCCAACTATAGACCTATATCTAACCTTCCATTTCTCTCTAAGGTTCTGGAGAAAGCATTTCCCAAACAGCTGTGTGACTTTCTACAGAGCAATAGTTTATTTGAGGATTTTCAGTCAGGATTTAGAGCTCATCATAGCACAGAGACAGCACTGGTGAAAATTACTAACGACCTCCTTATTGCATCAGACAAAGGACTTGTCTCTGTACTGGTTTTATTAGATCTTAGATCTTGCATTTGATACCATTGACCATCAGATCCTATTGCAGAGACTGGAACATTTCATTGGCATTAAAGGAACCGCTCTAAGCTGGTTTAAGTCCTATTTATCAGATCGATTTCAGTTTGTACATGTTAACAATGAGTCCTCCATGCATGCCAAAGTTAGTCATGGAGTTCCTCAAGGATCTGTCCTCGGACCAATCCTCTTCACTTTATATATGCTTCCTTTAGGCAATATTATCAGGAAACATTCCATAAGCTTTCATTGTTATGCAGATGATACTCAGTTATATCTATCGATCAAGCCAGATGAAACTCATCAGTTAGCTAAACTTCAAATGTGCCTTCAGGATGTTAAAACCTGGATGACCTGTAATTTTCTCATGTTAAACTCAGATAAAACTGAAGTTATTGCTCTGGGGCCTAAGCACCTCCGTGACGCATTATCTAAAGATATAGTTTCCCTTGATGGCATCGCCCTGGCCTCCAGCACCACTGTGAGGAATCTTGGAGTTATCTTTGATCAGGACATGTCGTTTAAGTCTCACATTAAGCAAATTTCAAGGACCGCATTTTTTCACCTACATAATATTGCGAAAATCAGGAACATCCTGTCTAAAAATGATGCAGAAAAACTAGTCCCTGCATTTGTTACTTCTAGGCTGGATTACTGCAATTCCTTATTATCAGGCTGCTCGAAAAAGTCCATTAAGACTCTTCAGCTGATCCAGAATGCTGCAGCACGTGTTCTGACAGGAACCAGGAAAAGAGATCACATTTCTCCTGTTTTAGCTTCTTTGCATTGGCTTCCAGTAAAATCCAGAATAGAATTTAAAATCATTCTTCTTACCTACAAAGCTCTTAATGGTCAGGCACCATCTTATCTTAAAGAGCTCATAGTACCTTACTACCCCACCAGAGCACTGCGCTCCCAGAATGCAGGGTTACTTGTGGTTCCTAGAGTCTCCAAAAGTAGACTAGGAGCCAGAGCGTTCAGCTATCAAGCTCCTCTCCTGTAGAACCAGGTTCCAGTTTGGGTTCAGGAGGCAGACACCATCTCCACATTTAAGAGTAGGCTTAAGACTTTCCTCTTTGATAAAGCTTATAGTTAGGGCTGGCTCAGGTGAGTCCTGAACTATCCCTTAGTTATGCTGCTATAGGCCTAGACTGCCGGGGGATTTCCCATGATGCACTGAGCTCCTCTCTCCTCTACGTTCTCTCCCTCTGTATGCAACCTCATCCCATTATTGCATGTTACTAACACAACTTCTCCCCTTTCTGGTAGTCTTGTGCTTTCTCGTCCCTCTCCTCTCTCCTATCACTTCCTGCAGGTGTTTCTGGCTCTGGAGCTGTGGAGTCTGGATCTGTGGTTGCGGGTCACCTGCTGCCCCCGTGTTCCTGCTCGACACCCTCTGCTGCAACGACTATTGTTGTTAGTCTTATTGTTGTTATTGTTATTATAATCATTAACATTACGATTGTTACCATTAACACTATTATAAATATCTGTACCATTTTTCATTTAGTCTATAGCAACATCACCTTTACTTTCTGTACCTCTGTGTGTATATTGTGTAGGCTGCCTCCCTCCCCTCTCTCTCTCCTTACATCCCTCTCTTTTTCTCTCTGTTCCTCTCTCTCTCTCTCCCTATATAAATAAAATTGAATTGAATTGAATTGAATCACAAAAAAATGAAAAATATTATGAAAACATGAAAAAATATTATGAAAATATTACAAAATCATAATAAAAATGTTACAAAAACATAAAAACATGATGACAATGTTATAAAACATCATTAGAAACATGATGAAAATGTTACAAACCACAATGAAAATGTAAAAACAAAATGAAAATGTTATTAAAAACATGTAAACTGATGAAATATTACAAAAACATGATACAAACATGATGAAAATGTTACAAAAACTTTAAAAAAAACTGAAAATGTTATAAAATTATAAATTAAAAAATTATAAAATCCTATAAACGTGATGAAAATGTTACTAAAAACATCACAAAAACATGCTAAAATATTACAAAAACATGATAAAATATGAAATATTATGAAAAATGTTTAAAAATATAAAAAATATTATGAAAAATGTTTAAAAATATAAAAATATTATGAAAATGTTACAAAACATGATAAAAACATGATAAAATATTACAAAAACATCACAAAAACACAATAAAAATATTACAAAAATATGATAAAAATGTGATGAAAGAATGATAAGATGATAAGAATATGGAAAAAAGATGATTAAAATATGACAACAATACAACGACAATTTGATGAAAAGATGATAAATACATGAAAGAAATGATAAAACATCACAAAACTATGCTGAAAATCATATTTACATCATGTTGTCAGTTTAATTTCGTCCTGTTTTTATCATGTTGTCATATTTTCAAAACATGACAAAAACGTGTAAGTTAAAATGTTTTTTTCTCATAATAAACTTACTGGTAATTCTGAGATAACTGTCTCTTCATCATGGTTGCTGTAGTGGCAGTAATACACTGCCATAATGCTTGGACGATAGCACAGTTATTCCAAATGATACTTCGACAGTTGCCTCTCTCTGAGGAAATCATTACACCTTTTTGTCTTGTTATAACAGCTAATTTAGTTACCTCTTCCCAAAGGAACACCGCAGACAGTATTATCTGAAACATGAAGAAACAGTGTCAGATGTGTTTGTGTCCATCACTAGATGTCAGTGTGCTGCCATCACATCTTCTCTCCCCATCTCCAAGCTGTTCTGACACATTTAATCACAGCCATCACCTGGAGGTGACTCATCGTGCATCAGCTCTTCTGTTCTGTCCACACAGCTGTGATTTCTGATGTTTGCAGTTTGAGTTTCCTGCAAGGGTTAAGCTTCATGTGACAATGTCTGTATGTGGCTTTTGGATCACAACAAGGTAAAAAAAGTAAACTGATTTAACCCATTAAGACTTACGGCACCCTCAAAACCCACAAAAGCATTCAAAAACCTGAGACACTGTTTGAAAACACCCTCCTCCAGAAACCTGAGGGGTTTCTGAAAAACTTTATTTCTCAGCCTCTGTAGCACATAGAAACACGAAAGAAAAAACATTTGAGAGCTTACACCTTCAATGCTGGACCTACCCTTGATTTCCCTCTAATTCGTTGTTGTTTTTAAAGTAACGACTGCAATCGGCATAAATGTCGCTCAGCTCATCAGCCACCGTCTGAAGCGCAGCTTTGGAAACTTTTTTTGTGGCTATGAGGCTACTAACATTTTAAAAATACAAATCCCATAATGCATTTTATCTCTCCCACCGGTATTCCAGCAGATCATGATGCATTTCAACAGTCGTGCGTCTTGAAAACGATGACAAAAAAATAACAAAACGCTGCTGGTGGGAACATGAATGTCAAGGTGGGATCTGAGAATAGGAGCAACAGTTAAGTCATGGGCACACACAGATGTGGGATAACAGAGACGGTTATTTGCCTTAAGTTCCCGTGGAGGTCTAATGGTGTTAGAACCAGCAACTTAATTATCATAAACGGAAATGGCAGCGGTCACTTGTATGTTAGAGCCTCCTATGCTGCAGATGTGAACAGTGTGAGGAGAACAGAGGCCGCTGTGATTAACCTGTTGTGGCCTTTTGTTCCACAGGGAACAAAGAGGATCCAGTAAGTAAGATACACAACAAAATTATGTTTCCTTTTCTGTTTTAATATAAAGGAAAATACTGTTTTTCTAAAGAAACAGTGTTGATGGTCAACAGGTGAGCTGACGTTGAGTAGGAAGAGTTACTGTTTCTGCTTGTCAGCAGGGTCAGCTGAGTCTACGTGTTCATTTATTAAAACTGAAGTCACAAAAATCTAATTAAATCTGCAGCTCTGTGAGTCTGACCAGAAAGACTAATTAGGCAGAGCAGATAATGAATCCCTTCTCAAAGGAAACTAAACTCTGCTGTTTTGACCTAAGGGCCAATTAGCTTTGAGAAATCACAACAGCAAACTGAGTCCTGAAGGGATGAGCCGCAGTTTAATTAGATTTTACAGTTTAAGCCTCAGAGGAAACATGTTCCTTTCTCTGAGTTACTGTTCCAATATTGTCGCAGGAGAAGATTATATCAGACTGATAAGTTTAGGAAACACTGCTGTGAAAAACACGCATGTTTAATGTAACACACACTGCTGTTGCCTTTTCTAACTGATGGTTAAAATCTGTATAATTTGAGGACACAGGGACGAGATGAAAAGAAAATATCAGCATGACGTACAGAAAAAAACAATAAACCATTTTTGGTTTATTGTTCTTTCAATACAGAGTTTTCAAACAGCTAGATCATTTGCCATGTAGTAATAACATGTGCATCTTTAAAATGTCACAAAATAGTGAAAAAACGTCCATCACAATTTCTTCAAATGTCTTGTTTTGTCGGACCAACATACCAAAGAGATTACAGTCATAGAGAATAAAGAAAACCAACAAATATTCACACGTGAGGGCTTGAATCAAACACATTTTTTGCTTTATAAATGAGCTCTACAAAACGAAATTCAGTAATCATACAAAAAGCTTGGAGGAACATTCAACATCTCCTGGAGATGAGAATAAACTTCTCCTCTAAAAGGCTTAGGGACGTTTAAATTGGTCTAAACTGGTTTCAGCCAATTAGAGTGCTGCTGTGTTTGGGATCAGTCTTCCTGTGGGAGGTTTGGACTTCAGCTATAAGTCGGAGAGAGAGTGGTGAGAGTACTTCCTAAAGACGAGCTGATGAACCGCAGCAGGTAGGAAAGTAGATTTTTGTTGTATCAATAATTGAATAGTACTTGTGTGGTTTCTGTTTTCAATGATCCAAATCCATAGTGAGGTGTACAACATATGATTATATTAAAGTACTCAAATTTCAAATTTAATTTTCCTACATGATACCTAACTGGCTCATTAATGTTCTCATGTTAATAACTTCAGTACTGTATGTTGGTCATTAATAATTAATTTGCTCAGTATTTTAATTATGTTTTATTTTCATCTCTTATTTTAGGTTTAACTATTTAGAATTTAATTATGAGGTTAAATAGATTTGACAAACATTTTTGTTAGAGATAAGGTTTTTGTCTTTAATGTTCTGTAAAGCAAAATAATATTGTATTGTATACACACATATATAAAATATATATACACATATATATATAAATATACATATATATATATATATATATATATATATATGTATATACTACAGAGAGATCGACTGTACTCAAATACAATGTTTAATTACTTTGAATGTTTACTTGAGTATTTACCTTTTACATCACTTCATACTGGGGTGGCTGTGGATCAGGATGTAGAGCGGGTTGCCATGTATGTACATTATGTTTCCTTACAAACCTTTTTACATGTTTTTCCTTTATTAGAAATACTGGCCAATATTTCAAAAGTGAATTCAGAAAAACAAACCAAACTGCTTTTTTAACAAATTATTGCCATTTGTTCAACTTTGTCATTCGTTTATTTGCTCTTACGCACTTAACACTTCTTGCAAAAAATGTTTCCCATTAAAAGCCTCCCAGCAACACTAAGGGCAGAATCTCACAATTTGCTTTCATGCTTTTAATGTGTAATGTTTTAAATAACAGAATGGCCTTTATTTGAAGCTACAAAATAAGCAGCAGTGTTTGGAGCATACGAATCACGTAGACTTTTTACAGCTTTGGTTCCAGGGTGGTAAATTTAGGGTAGTGTTTATAACTAAACACATAATACATGTAAACTGTGTGTGTAAAAGGATACCCGTATGTTTGTTGATATAAATGTCTATAAGCTCTATAATAATGTCCTATTTTATTTATGTAACTTTACTTTTGCCTTTAGCGTTCTTTCCTTCTTTAACCTACATCTTCCATGTAAGTCAGAATGTTAACGACAAAGATTTGAGTCGAGGACTTACATATATTAAAAAATAAAAATATATTTTGTTATTTCAGAAACGTGTGGTGACAGCAGCAATAAAACCAAAACTATCGACATGACTGGATACTAGTAGAAGTAAGTGACAAAATGTATTTGTTTGTAATTTGGGTGAAATGATACATTAATATACGATAATTGAATCACCTTAAATCTCAATGAAAAGACGTTATTTGATTGATTTAAATGATTTGTGGGCAAAGTACTGATATAAAAAAGTAAAAGAAATTAGTGAAGCACATCCTTTTAAAACATTTAAAACTCACTGACCCTAATGTGTTGGCTGAATTATAGATGTAGATGGGAGTGAATGGAGATTTAAAACCCTCCAGCATTAGCTTCAGTGCATCGCAGCCCATAAATCATAATGTGTAAGTGTTATTGCTCTTTGCACAGTCATCTTAATGGGCGCATTATAAAACTCATGAAGGTAAATGTCATCACAATGTTAGGATTTTGGGTTGTGTTCATGTTTTAGTCTGTTTCATGGGTTCGGTTTTGGGTTCTGTGTTTCTGTAAGTTTCAGAATCAGAAGGAGCTTTATTGCCAAGTAGTGTTTATTAATAGTGTTTATTTGTTTCGGGTTTTGTGTTTTGTAGCCTTCTTTATTCTTTTGTTCATTTGCATGTTTAGTTCACTTAGTACCTGTTAGTTTTAGTCCTGCATTTTAGTTCTGTGTCTTAGTTCATGTCTTCGTATTTGTTCCTGGTTGTGTGTTTGTATTATTTTGGTCTTGTCTGCTTTGTGTTCTGTTCTCAGTCTGTTTCCCTGTTTGGTTGTAGTTTATCTGTATAATTAGTTTCCTGTCTGTTGGCCTTGCTGTTTCACTGTGCACCTGTGCCGTCCCTCCCTGCTCGTTTGCCCGTGTATTTAAGCCTTCGGTTCTGTTCAGTCCTTGTTGCATCCTCGTCTACTGTTGAGTGTTACTGCCATGCGCTGCGTTTTTGGATTATTACTTTGCCTGTTTGGATTCTGATTCATTTGGACTCTTGCCTTGTGCTCCCATGTAAGCCATTTTTTATTACTTTAATAAATCCCTGGTTTGAACAGCGTCCTCCTCGCCATTGTCTGCATTTGGGTCCACACCTCAGTTTACCTGCCACCGCACTCAGCCAATCCATGACACACAATGAGCCTAATCACAGTCAGCAGCCATTTATAAAAGAATTACAAAACATGTTGAACAGAAAAGCTCACTGAATATGCACATTTTATGAACTCTCAGGAAAGTTATACATATACCCATCTATGACCGATATATATATATTACATAACAAAACTCTGTTGTCCTGCATACGAATGAATTAAACACGACTGAAGGGTGAAATTTTTTATCACATTTTCATTTGACTGTTCAGGTGAGACCGGCGCCATGTTGGAGGTGTCGTTGGGCGGGAACTTCTCCCACAGCGCCTTCGTGTTCAGAGGTTTCCCTGAGCTGCAGAAACACCGCCGGCTGCTGGCGCTTCCGTTCTCCGCCTCCTACTTGTCGGTGCTGCTGGGAAACTCTCTGCTGGTGTATGTGATCCACAGCGTGGGGAGTCTGCACAGCCCCATGTACCTCCTCATCTGCACACTCTGCGTCGTTGACATCCTCACGGTGACCGCCATCATCCCCAACCTGCTCTTCAGCCTCCTGTTCGACTGGGACGAGATCTCGTTGGCTGGCTGCTTGACTCAGATGTTCTTCACTCACTTCCTGTCCTCGTTGGAGTCGACCTTGCTGCTGGCGATGGCGCTCGACCGCTACGTGTCCATCTGCCATCCGCTGCGCTACACTGAAATCATGGACTCCTCCATGGTCGTGAAGCTGCTGCTCTTCACTCTGGTCCGCAGCGGCTCCATCATGGCGACGCTGGTGGGTTTGGCAGGTTCGCTGCAGTTCTGCGGCACCAACGTGATCCAGCACTGCTACTGTGACCACATGGCGCTGGTCAGCCTGGCGTGCGGCAGTACGGATAAAGACAGAGTGGCGGGCCTCGCTGTGATCATATGCTTTGTGGGTGTGGACGTGACGCTCATCTTCTTCTCCTACATGAAGATCCTGAGCGTCGTATTGCGAGCGACGGCGGCCGGGGAGGACCGCTGGAAGGCGTTTCACACCTGCGGCACTCACCTGATCGTCATGATGTGTTTCTACCTGGTGGGTACCGTCACCTTCCTCTCTAACAACGTGAACATCCACATACCGACGGACGCCAACACCTTCATGGGGCTCATGTACATTCTGTTCCCAGCGACAGTCAACCCCATCATCTACGGCGTTCGAACTAAAGAAATTCAACACGGCTTTTTTAGGATTTTTAAACTCAGACTGAAGACTACGACGATGAAGGTAAAAGTTTCTCCTGCTGGAAAAGGATCCTTCTGACAAAGTCGTCTGTTCCAAGTTTCAAACATTCATGTGAGTCTCTGATCTGTTTGTGGTTTTGTCAACATGGGACACGTTTTCTCTAAAATGACCTCACATTTACTTAAAACTCCTTATTTAAAAGGCTCCTCGTCGTTAAAACACATTTAAAGTAAAATAATTAGTCATGAATCATTTCAGTGTCTCTTGCATGCCACAGAATCTTTATTTTTTTACGTATGATATCCAGAATACTTTGTGTTTTTGAGTTATCTTACTGGCTGTACACTATACCAAGTAAGTACCCTTAAAAAGAATTCATCGTGGTCCTCACTACATGCTGATGCTCTGTTAATGTGTATAAATCTACTTTTGAAACATTTCATGTAGCTCATAACCTCACCTTGGTGAAGACTCGTTTCACACAACTTCAGTTGTTGCCATTTTGATGAAAATTGATCAGCTTGTATAATTGGAACAAATCGATGTACATAAAATGTCAAAAGTGTAGATAACCATGTTTTGGGACAATTGGCCCAGCGGTTTCTGACGATGCTGAAATAGGATTTTAAGAAAAATAAACTCACCATGTGACATTTTTCGATGAAGATGAAGAAGAAGCTGTTTAAGTGATAATTAGATGTAAACTTGTTTATCACAGCGCCACCTTGAGGTCAATGTGTGTGATTTTATGTGCCTGAGCAGTTGGTTGAATTTGCAACCCACCTGCTAATTTCTGGGTTTCTCCTGTCTTACGGTTTTTTGCTGCACAAACACTTTTAGCAGAGAAAAATAATCGCAAGGTCACAACTTTGACTTGATATGACTTCAATATGCACTTTAATACACGGCATATTGTTGGAAAGTAGGACGTAGCCACCTGGCAGTTCAGACCCTGGACCTTGGCATCCTCAGAGAAGGTGACTTACTGCCTGCACCTCTGGGGAGATGTGGCAGGATCTCAAGTCTGTTAAGGAAACCATGCGAGGAGAGAAGAAACAGAAATATGTTTTTATCTGCATCTGTATTTTTTGAATTTGTTATTGTGAATTCATTATTGAATAACCCAGAACATGACCGTGCTGTCTTTTGAACATTGGAAATGATTTATGAGGCTAAATGTTTCAGAGGAATTGATGTAGTTCATCAATCAAAGCCCACGCTCAGGAACTATCAGCATCGGGTGACTGTAATGTGATTATTAATGATGATAAATGATGATAAATGATGTGAAAAGTGTTTCTCGCTGACAGACTGTCCGAATCGCTCTGACTTTAACTGTCTCTCTAATAAAAGTTGATGGGGAAATAAACAGATTGTGAAAAGACAAATCTTTCTAATAAATGCAGAGAGTTGTTTGTGGTCCTTTCTTTGTTCAGACCTACATCAAACACAGATTTATAACTAGACCGTGAATCAGAAAAACAAATCAAATATAAAACTTGAGTTGACTGTTATCTGTCTTCACTCCGGAATGAAACTCCAGTGCTGTCCTGATGTATCAGATCAGTCTGATCAGCTGCAGCATCCAATCAGTAACTGATATCCAAAACGGGCGCATCTCGGCCAGTAAAAGACTTCTGTGACGGATGCTCTCATGGCTCCTTAATTCTCGCTCCTCGGAGCACAAATAAGAGCTTTGGGATGGCCTGCAAGATGGCGGACCAGAATGAGTTCAAGAGAGAAGTGAGGATCAAGGAAATGTCAAATGAGAGAGTCTGCATGTAGCCGTGGTTTCAAACAACTTCTCACAAGTTAAGGCAATGACATCACATGACTGAGGTATTAGAGCTGGTTTAAACTTAAAACAACAGCTGTCAAAATGTTGGTGATAAAATTCTGAAGAAATTCACACATCATTCTGCTGGTTTTGTCAAATATTTTGGTGACATTAGACCAAAAACCTCTGCTGTAGGATGTATGGGTGATTTTTAGGGGTGTCACGACTTTTTAAGCTGCTGAAGTTAACATGTGTGGATCTGTGGTGACATTTCTGCCTGATCACAAGTGTTTCAGTTACTTCCGGTTTCACATCCAGCATGCAGTCCCAACCTGCGTCGGTCAAACGGTCTGAAGGGGATAACGTTACTACCAGCGGATCAATAATGTAATGCACAGCAGAGTAGACTTCTCAATAAATTACGACGTTAGTCTCGTATTCTGCCTTTTCTCTGGACGCGTCAGAGAACTCAGATCTGTGGGAGAGATTCTGAATGTGCAGAAAGTTTTGAAAATGAGCAGAAAATCTGCCGAAACACAGGAGCTGTTAAAGTCCAGGAGTTTCTAACTAAATTAAAACTAAATAATTTATCATTGAGGTGAAAATGTGCCACAATCCCATTTAAAGAGGTTTCTTCCCCAAACAGAGGCACAAAGAGGAGGAAAGACTAAATCCTGACTCAACTTTGGTTACTGTAGTTAACAGCTAGGTCATGTATTTCAGAAGCATTGTAGTCATATATGTATTAAATTGAAAAGAATCCCGAATGGCAGGACTGTAATAGGGCCCGTGTCCACCACAGCGTTTCTTACGAGCTGAAAACGCCCACTGCTGTCCTGAAAACGCCTCGCTGGGAGCGCTAGGGTGCGTTTTGGAGGCGCAGTGTTTTTTTCCAAGATGCTGTGGTTACTATGATACATAATTTCCGTGGAGGCGATGTGTTGCCAGTAGGGTAGCCTACTTAATTTTAGTGAATGTAAAACAGTCACCACAAAGTACGTAGGCCTACTTGCTCTGCATGAAGAGAAGGCTGAAACATGAGAGCACAGACTGTCCGTACGCGGGTTCATGAGCGAGGAAACACCTTGGCAAGTAGGCACATCGTTTCGTTCAAGATGGGATGTGCTCGGTGCGGTGTTTGTCCCGCCCCTTCTGCACTGTGATTGGACAGCTGGGTAAAAAGTGTTTTTCCCAAAGTTGAAAATTTTTCAACTCTCGGTGACCGTAAAAAAACGCTCAGGGCCTCGTCACGCTCCTGGTGTTTTTACCAGCTTGGAAAAACATGGCGCTCCCATTGCAATGAACTGAAAAAAGACGCTGGCGTCAGAAAAAAACGGTTTGGTGGACACGGGGCCATAAGCACGGTCAAACAATTCTTTCCGTCCGAGATCATTTTTTGAGATAAGGTTGAGAAAATTGTGACAATGTTAACTTGTTTGTTACAGTGCCACCTTAAGTTCAGTGAGTGTCTGAGCAATTTAGTGACTTTTGGTCTGATGGTTTCAGCTGCACCGTTTTTGTAGTAAAAAAAAAAAAAGAAAGAAGAATAATGATTACAAAAACAACACTTTAAAAGAAGCATTTAATATTAGTGACAGTATTTGTTTATTTGATGATGTGCATTTTGTTTAAATACTTGCAGAAACAGTCAAATATCGTCTGAATGTTTAACCAAAACAAGCATACTGATGCATCAGGAATTCATAAGGCCCAGTGGAGCCAAACATGTGCCATTTGTCCTGAGGGTTGCGCTAAAGAAAAGGTCAGGGGGGTGATTAAAACCTAAAGGGCTGATCTTCTAGGGATCAGGAGGTATCAGGATAATAAGGCCTGTAGATTTTTACTCATGAAGGACCTGCAACAACTTACTATTCCTGCTCATATGAAAGATGTGAGGTTATTTAAAGAGGTTATTAATATTATTATGCGCATTTTCAGATTCATAATCTTATTTAGAGGTTGTACCATAGCAGGTTTACATGGTTTCATTTTCAAAAAACACCATATTCTTTGTCACATTGCTGCAGCTCCTCTTTTCAGCCTGTGTTGAAGGCTTTGTTTTAGCTAAGGAGTGATACATCTTGACAGTACATGATCTTTGTTGGGAGTTGCACATGCTCAGTTCCTAGTTAAGGACTACTAGCCAATCAGAAGCAGAGAAGGGCGGGTCAGCGAGAAGCCGGTAAACAGCTCGGGTTCAGCCGTACGTGTTGCCGACCGGCTCGGCAACATGGACTGGAGCGAGAGTTTCAGAGCGGCGAGTTATTAATCTGTATCCATAAAGTTTTAACTGAGCTCTGTCTCTACATCACAGGAACAACTTTATGTCCACTGACTGCCTGGAGGGTAGCTAGTGTTTGGAAGGGAGAGGAGAGCTGTGTGCTGCAGCTCGCTGTTTCTGAGGGCGTGTCGGAGTAGCCGCTTGGCAAGCGCTATAGGAGGCCCGTTTCAAAGGGAAGCGTCTGGACTACAAACGAGCTGTTTTCAGTTCAGAGCAGAGTTTTCTGTGGGAGATGGGAACTCCCTTTGCGCTTTTTCGCTTTGCAAACCTGTTACACGCACAAAAAAGGTCTAAACTCAATAAAGGAGGGGGAAAAAGCCAAAAAGCAGAATACCACGTCTTTAAAGGTTCACCGTGTAAGTTTTAATGGCATCTAGTGGTGAGGGTTGTGAATTGCAACCAACGGCTCAGTGACCGTGAAGGGTCCGGCTGCGGACAGTAGCTCAGGGGGCGTGGCGTGAGCGAGGGGCTTGGCGAGAGCACGGGTCTCAGTCTAGGTCAAAGTTCATCAGACTAGAAGGGATTTGAAGACGAAGATGATAACATAAAATACAGTAATGGCGCAGCAGAAGCAGCAGGTAGGTAATCACAGATCAGTGCAGCAAAAGATGAACTTATGATGTTATTGGACAAATAAGTAAAAAAAAAAAAGCATTTTAATTAAAGTTATTTCAGCTGTTTAATCTAAATAATCATATAATCTTTAAAAACAAGCATTTTGTTAATGGTAGTCCAAAGGTTTATGTTTCTATTAATATCCTTACCTACATTTTTTATTGTTCTGTGTTTTTTAAATCTTATTGTATTATATTGTGGCATTTTATTCATTTAATGTGCAACATTTGTGGACAACCTCAATAAACAGATGCACCAATCATGCTGGTTGTGTTGTTCTTGGTTTTCTATTTGTGCCTGCTTACTATGCCAACATGCAGTGGGACTGTTGATACTGTTTGCCTTTAATATCCAGCATTCATATCAAGATCGGAGTTTACTATAAAAATGTTTATGTAGTATTACTAGACGTTAATATTAACATTTTCTGTCAATAGTACTATTGACATGAAAAAAAGAATTAATATTGCACTACTTGTGTTTGAATCACTTATTATACTTTCCCAGATCACTTTAACATTTAGCTTGTGGAAACAAGAACACATTGAGCAAGATACTTCAATTATAATTTCAGTCTTTATGCTAATGCTATAATTCCTTGTGTATTTGTATAATATTATGTTGCATATAAAGTTGTTCTTTAAATCATGGCTTCTGTAAACTACAGTGTCCACATATGCGTGGTATAAATTGGGCAGGAATAATGGATGTGCAGAACAGACCATACAGAAAGGTGCTGCGGCTACAGCCAATCATTACAGACTGTACCGTGAGGGTCATGGCTTGAGCGAGGGGCGTGGCGTGAGCGGTGCTACAGTCCAACGTCATTGCAGTCACCACTCACCCCTCCATTCCAAGCGCACAGGAGAAGCTACGGTGGCCGACACGCTCTGCTCTGTCTTACTTCTAACAAACCAGACGACGACTTCTATTTCTGCCTTCTTCTTCATATGTATTCAACGTAGTGACGAAACGCACTCTGTAGAGCAGTTTGTCCGTTTGGGCTACTGTAGAAACATGGCGGCGCATCATGGGTCCTTCCATGTAAGAGGCCCCGCAGTGTCTGTAGATAGAAATGTCTCATTCTAAGGTAATAAAAACATAATGGTTCATTATGTAAGGTCTTTCTACACCGCTGAAAAGATAGTTATGCTTATTATATTACTTTTCTGTCAATAGATCCTCCGAAACACTACGAAGTGGACTTTTGAAAATGGTGTCTCCATTACAGAGATTGTCCCCCAAGTAGATTGATACACTGTAAAATGTCCCAAACGCCACAGATCGCGGTCTGAGAAGCACATTCAGAGGATCTCAGAGCTTTGACAGTGTCGTTTCTGTTTGAGTGCCAAAAAACACACAAAGGTTGCCACAAACGTCCTTTTATTAAAGATGTAGTGGAATTTACAGATTTCCTCCTGGCCCTGTCAAAATAAAAGCCAATTAAAATATTGTTACAATTAATAAAGATGTTTCGGGAGTTTTTGATCTTCGTCCTGTAATGTTGTGTTACAGTGGGGAAAAAAAACACAAATTCATTCAGTCTGTCAGGTAGAGTGACATCACACACACACAGTACTAACACATCGACAGTCACTGTTTTACTTTGAATGTTCAGATTAAACACTGGTTTTGTAACTACATGTTGGTAATTACACGCTGTTTTTATCCGTCACGTCTCCTGATCCTTTACAACACATCCTGTTTACATCATATCCCTGCTGATCACTGCCCCAATCATCAGTCATCAGCTTTTTAAGTGATTCCCTTTCACTGATGGTTTGAATTCCTTGTCGGTTTGACTTTATGTCTATGAAAATCAGCCTGCAGAGAGAAATGTCATTTTCTTCAAGTAATAAAGAAGACTTATCTAAGGGAGCAGTAAATGTTGCAAGTTATTTGGAAGATTGTTTAAATTTCCACACCTCAGATACTGTACTTTTTTTTACTTTTCTTGAAACCTTACTTTGGGAAATATAAACATGTTTAGTTTTTTTCTTTAATCAAAAGAAGCCACAGTTGTCAAATGTTAAATGTCGTCTAAGCAACAGTCTGAAACCAGCAAAATAATGACTTAAATCATTAAAGAGGTCATAGCATCTCATTTCTATTTGATCTTTGATGGGAGTTGCACATGTGCAGTTCCTAGATAAGGACTACTAGCCAATCAGAAGCAGAGTAGGGCGGGTCCTAACCAGTGTTGCACAGCAACACGTTACTGTAATAATATTACTTTTCCCAGTAACTAGTAATGTAACGGATTACTTTTCTAAAACAGTAATATTATTATATTGTTACTAATCCAAGTAACACTGCGTTACTGCGCTACTGAACGCACCATCCATGACGTGAGTGCGCGACTGCGCTGCAGCTCAGTGGCACTGGACCTTATGTTGTTCAAGTCAGCCGTTAGCCAAAAAGCTAAAGGAAGAATGGAGAACGAAGGAGAGAGGCATTCTTTCCACAGCTGGAAGTAGCTACTGGCATTATTCTGTCACAGTCTTTTCAACTGCAAACAATTGTACATCTGATTTACTGAAGCATCTGCTAAAGCAGCACAGCAACGTGAAACTTGGAGAAAGAAACTCCGGCCGCTACTGCCAGTGATGCTTGGACTCGTCTGAGAGAGCGGCGTTAAGCAACGTTGTAGGCCCTATGTTTTTTTAAAAAATACTGTAGTTGCTTTTATCACCCAGTAATTAGTAAAAGTAATATTATTACTTTTTGAGGAGTAACAAGAAACTATAATATATTAGTAACTTGCCCAACTTGTCCTCACAAGCAAGGTAGTGTGATCCACCAAAAAAAGTACATGTTCAAGCCCGAGCCTGATCCCGAAACACAGGCAGAACCACCAGAACCAGGACAGAACCCAGACTGGATCCAGAGTTTCAGAGCGGTGAGTTATTAATCTGTAACACGTTTATCTTTCATAAAGTTTTACCTGAGCTCCGTCTCTACATCACAGTAACTGCCTGGAGGGGCTCTAACGGTATTTGCCACACTAGCCGCTTGGCGAGCATCACGCTGCTTGTTACACGGTGACGCAGAGAGGTTACTGAAGGCTGGACTACAATCCAGCTGTATTCAGATCAGGAGCAGAGTTTTCTGTGGGAGATGGGAACTCCCTTTGGGCTTTTACACTTTGCAAACCTGTTACATGCACACAAAAAAACATTTACAACACGTTAAAGGAGAGGAGAGAAGCCAAAAAGCAGAATATGACCTCTTTAACTGTCTGACTCTGAGCAGACATTTGACGCCAGCTTTCTGCACTTAACAGCTTTTGTTCTACAGACACATTTCATCAGACATGCTGAGGTCAAATTCGCAGCCTGAATCATTTCTTTGCAAGTAGTTTTTACAGACGTGAAGTAATAGCAGGGGCTGACTGGAGGGAAGGACATCGACCTAAATACTGATGCTGATTTGGAAAATGATCAACATGAAACAACAAACAAACCTACAAACACACTCCTTTAAAATCAGGGCCGTCCTCTATAAAGTTTGATTATTCATGACATTAATAAATCATAGAAATGTTGATGTATTTCATGCAAATTGAGCCACCAGTTCCTCTCAGCTGATTGGCGGCTCTTTCGGACAGTTTCAGGTCCTCTCGGCGGATCTGTACGCCCTATGGATGACTCTTCCTCTGATGTTTCTTCACACTCCGCCGCTTCGTCTACACACAGACCGTTAACAAAGACCTCCGTCAGCTGGCGTCCGTGTTGTGGCTCGAGTGGTGAACTGTCCCAGATCAACCAAAGTTGGCAGTGTAGTTGTTTATGAAGACCCGCTGATACATCGAAACTAATCTCAACACAACGTTACTCCTGCTCGTCCCTAATGGAAACACATAGAACAAAGTGACATTAGAGGCATGCTACCAGCCGTCGTTACGATGCTGCGCTCGCCGGGTCACGTCTCCGGCTGGCCGGCGGAGGAGTGGAGGGCTGCTCCGTCTGAAAACACAACTGACGTCTAGGCTGCGGTATTCTAGCTTTTTACACTCCGGCAGGACGCAGAGAGGACGAACATGAACGAGAACACAAACACGGCACCACCGGGTGTTGAAGGGGTGTCCGGACTGTGGTTTGACCTAAAGGTGACCTCCGTTAGCTCCACACTACAAACAGCAGCGAAACAACAACAGCAGCAGTGGCGGCGGCAACGCTCGGCGCCTTTATCTGTCATTGAGATTGGGCGAGTCCACCGGCTCCTCGTCTTCGTCCTTGTCGTCCTTTGCGCCGATCAGCCGCTGGCGGGCGAAGTCTTCAAAGATGATGTCATCGTCGCTGAGGGAAAGGAGGGAGAGGGTTGTGGAAGTTAATTCACAACAAAACTATCATCGAAACATAAAAAAGCGATTTGCCAGGACAGAGTCGCGAGCGGAGAACAGGTTTAGAGAGAGAGAAACAAGTCTCTGGATCGCAATTTCTCCAGACTCAGGTTCATGTCTATGCTTCATCATCTACAGAGTGACGTTCAAGACGAGTTTTGGTCCAGCTCAGCACAAAGACCAGTTCCATCAAAAGAGATCTTCCAAAAACGTCAGATTTATTTAGAATAAAAATCTAAATCTAAAGGAGGAGGGACCACCGCGCACAGCAAACACATCTTCAAGTCTCAGTCTGTATTTTCTATATTTGGAAGGTGTGGATTAACCACACTGTATAACCGGAGTTCTCTGATCAATGAGCTCTAAATGAACGCTTCAGTATTAAACTGCTGGTAAAGACGGCAGTGAGGAAGAGCTGCAGAAAAAACAAGCAACAACCGTGGACCGTACAACTCGTCAGGTACCGTGGGAGTAACGGATCCAGGGTTCGGCACGCAGGTGAACACCGGATTCATTGCAATGTTTAACCATCATAGTGTAAGAACTGCTTTACTGCAGCTGTTACTTTTTAAATTAATAGTTCTGTAAATCACAACGCAGAGTTGTAGAGATACGACAGATGAATGCGGTGTTTAAGTCTGAAGCGCAGTGACAGCTCTGCCCTGAAGGCCAGCAGCATCCCGGAGTCGCCTCCTCATTGCTGCTGGTGAGACTGGTGTATTCTGGGTACTATCTAATGCTGCTGCCTGTTGATGATCTGTGAGGCTTTTGGTTCTCAAACTCTCTAATGTATCTGTATCTTGCTCAGTGCACCGGGGCCTCCCACTCCTCTTTGTGGTCGGGTTAGAGCCAGTTTGTTCTGTGAAGGGAGTACTACACAGAATTGTACCAGATCTTCAGTTTCTTTCCTAGAATAGCTTCATTTCTCAGAACAATGACTGACTGACGAGTTTCAGGAAGATAGCTCTTTGTTTCTGCCTGTTTTGAGCCTCTGATGGAACCCAAAACTGATGATGCTCCAGATACTCAACTAGTCTAAAGAAGGCCAGTTTAATATCTTTTTTAAACAGCACAGTAACAGTTGTTCAGTTCTGTTGGAAACCGCCACCTATTTCCAGGAAAAACTCCTCAACCACTTGGCCTAGATGCATAATTCTGGTCTCCTTTGAAAGGCCACAAGCTAAGGAATATGAATCCATTGTAAATTACCATTACAGACTTAATGGAGATGCAATAAAGAAAAAAGTTATATTTTTAATGCAATAAACCATCAAAACCATCATCAGATAGATTATAATGTAACTAAATATATTTTAATACACCTGGAATGAAATTATAACTTTAAATTTGATGAAAATGAACTAAAATACAGTTATCATCCTTTTTTAAAAAAATCAGTTTAAATGTTGACTTTTATTGGGAGTTATCTTTAAAACACTATTTCTCTCCATACTTCCACGTTCCAAATAACAAAGTTTCCAAAACATTGAAATACTGATAAAAACTGTGAATATTGATCAATATTCCTGTGACCAAAAGCACTCCCATGCTTTACAGGCGTGTAAGTTGAGAATGGAAACATCCCACAGTGATGGGGGGGCATCAATCGATCCGGATTGAGCAGACCTTTCATTTGATACCGCAGTTGTAATTATATGTATATTGGCGCGTTTGTTGTCACTTTTATCCAGCTAATTAGTCTGTAATTTTGATGATTTGAGTGATGTGAGATGAGCTTTGGTTTGAGAGGCTGGACATGAGGAGACGTTGTGATTACAGATAACTGGATGGCAATAACTGCAGCCATGTACAGTTCTCACAGAGCGGTTTATGTTGTGATAGAAGCTCATTTAGATGCTTGATGTTTGATGGGTGTTTGGTGTAGATATAAATGGTTGTTTTGAGCTTGTAGCTGAGCCTCCTAGCTTCACAGAGGTGTGTAGCATGGATGTGGTGATTCAATACTAGTTTCAGATATGAATTGGAAATCGCGTGCTGCCCCTGGTATCGGGGGTGTCAGAGCTCAAGATTAAGCTGTACTACCATGACTCTAAGAGGGTTTTCTACAAATCAATTAGCAGTTAGCTAACACAACGTGGCTTTGGTCTCTTTTTTGAGTTCATTCAAACAGAAACTCCACCTTCAGTTCTTAATCTCTGCAGCTGATGAATAAATGTGTGTGTGTGTTGTTAAATGAGAAGCTGTAAAGAGCAGAGTGGCTGTTCTGACAGCAGGGCGAGTTTCCAGTTCACAGCCCACTTCCTGCAGCGAGCATTAAGACGCATTAAGGCTGAGACTCCGGAGACAGTTAGTGCTTCAGCAGGCGGGGAGGAAAACCCCGCTGCTGTCAGGGCCGTAAAGCAGAGCACAGCCAATCAGATCACAGAGCTGATGAGGAGGGAGAGACAGGCAGAGAGAGAGACAGAAAGAGAGAGAGAGACTTACTTTGTGTCAAACTCGATCAGGTTTGTGTCGATGGGAGCTTCGTCTGCAGCTGCAGCAGAGAGAGAGAGAGAGAGAGAGAAAGAGAGAGAGAGCACTCCATCACACAGTCTGACCTGGTTCTGCACCACTCTGCATTATCGAGTCGAGACACATTTACAAAAAGGACTTTTTGTTTTATCAGGGAATTTATTATAGGGTAAAGATTTGAAAAGCCAAAATACAGAACCCCAAAGATTCATTTACAGCAGCGTATTAATATCTGGAATACAGCAAATGTTAATACACAACAACCTAAATGCTGTTTACTATCAAAACTATTCTGAAACCTGTTTCCTTCATCACTTTCTGTCCAATATGTCACTTTAATTATTTTATAATAAGACTGCGTTCTTTCAGTCATATCAGGCGCTCTGATTTGTATGATATAAAGGGCTGAGCTGAGTCTTTAACAGACTGCTGGGAAGTGAACGCCACTCACCGTCTCTGTAGATGGATTCTTCTAACGGCTTCGGGTGCATTAATGTGAACGGCAGCTCCACGGAGACGTCACTGAAAAAACAGATCATCAGATGTATTACAGGTCATCAATACGCCGACGGTCCACAACAGCTTCAGTAAAGACATTCATTTGTGTGACTATTAGCAGTGAGATGTTCAGGTGACCGTCGTAAATCTCAGTGTGTGGTTTGTATCAGTGTGTTCAGCAATGGTCTCATTGACGTGACAGAACGTGAAAGGTTACCTCGCTGCCAGATCTCCCAGGAGCCTGAAATCAATAAACATTTATCAGCTTCATGAACAGCAGCAGCAGCAGCAGCAGCAGCACAGTGTTTCTACTGATGAGCTCATTAACCCTCCTGGTGTAACACAGCTGTTAAAGGCCAGCTCCCGTGTGATCCGAGCACACGACTGCACTCGTTTTCTGTTCACCCTGCGGACGCTGTGGAGCTTTACTTGCACGGCGGAGGATGTTTATAATCAGTGCATCCAAATGTCTCAGGGTGAATAAGGCCTATTAATTTCCAAACAGCAACTAAAACACAAAGTATCCCCGCCACACCAACCAGTCAAGTTACAGTTTACATCCATGTCCGTTCAGACTCCTACAGGGAGTTTATTTATTGCTATTAAGTGTACTTAAGACATAACAGTAAATTGTTTTATAAACTTATAAAATGCTCACTCTTAAATCCAGTATTTAAGCATTTAACCGTTTCTGCACAAAAATGTCCATAGGTTGCAGTTATTTCTCGCACATCATAAATAATTTTTGTAGTTCGCACGAATCTATTTTAGGGGCAAATGCATGTGAAATGCTCTGTTTAGCAATGCATCATCCGTCCTGCACCCGTTGCGCTGCTTTTCTTCTTCTTGTTTTATTTGCGGTTGCTGTTGACTTCCCTTCACTGTTACAGAGCTGTTCTACATGCTGCCACCAGCTTTAACAGAGCTGAACGTAGCAAACAGCGGGTATAAATAAATGTGGAATTTACAGGGAAATGTTTTAACGGGAGGACATCAGGAGAGAACGGTAAAATACGGGAGAAGCCCGGGGGTTGAGCGGTATGCACGTTTCGGTGGTAGCTAGCTAGCTACATGCTAAAAACAGTCCAGGTACTCCAAGCACGACTTGACTGCTCCCGACTCCAATCCCTTATAGCCCACCCCCTACATATCTACGCCAATCAAACACAAGTAATCTGAAATGAACATAAGCAACAACCAATGAACGCCCCTAACCCATGTGTTACACGATTTTAGATCCCCAAATTAATTTTGTCTAAAAAACCTATTTTGAGGTCACGATGACCTTTGAGTCAAAAGTGTCCAACCAACTGAAAGGTGTTTTTTATTTCAACATTTGTGCTGCATTGGTGTGGAGGCTGAGCTGCTTATCTCTTCTTTACTTGAAGGAAATTTACATATTTATAAAACAGCAATGATCTGTTGGCTTGATCAAAGTTGAAAAAAGCGTCTGCAGTGATGGACAGAAACAGATTCACACTGAAGCTGAGCTTTAAAGTCAAACCCAAATTTACTTTCTAGTCACTTTTTTTTGTGAGAAAATATTAACTAACGACACCACAGCTGATGTGCATATTTTCACATTTTCAAAACATAGTAAAACATGTTGAGTTGAACACTGACCCGCCTCGAGACACCACCAGCTTCACTTTGACTTTGTAGGACACAATGATGCCGAGGATCTCCTTATTGGCTCCTTCTCTTAACCTGAAAAACATTCAGCCAGACCAATCAGAAGCCGGGCAGTTCCTCTAACGTCCACTAGATGCTGTTGTGATAAAACTTACTATTAAATTGAATGGGAAGTCCCCCCTATCCTCTATATATATATATATGCACCTTTAAGAGGATAGAAGCTGGTGGTTATATCAATAATATTGGGGAATTGTTGGTTCCCATGGGTTTACTATTGGTGTCACAGGCCTTGATTGCCATCCCCAAGAGCCTGGGTCGTCCAATTTGAAACAGTAACGATATTAGAGGTCAATTTATTTTCACCTTAGGGGCCACAGATGCATGCATGTGGTTCAGCTTATGCGACACTGAGTGCAGCTGGTTTACATTCATGTAAGTTGGCACGTACGTCTGCACATACATGCTGCCCTGACCGTTACAACGTACATGGATGATGAACTGAAAGAAGGTTGACTTTTTTTTTTATTTTGTGAGTTTGCATTTTCAACAGTCTTCATGTAACAAGTTTTGCGAGTGTGGATCAGAGCAAGGTTAACACTCGATTCAACTCCTGATGATACAAGAGTCAAATTCATTAATTAAGCTAATAATGTTAATATTGTACATGAAAAGTGTCTCAAATGCCCCTAAAATATCTACAAATATCCTATAATCTCCCTGATCTTCAAACATCCAGTTCTGACATGAAGGAGTGGCCTCCTTTAGGCCTTGAAGGCATCACAAGAGCTGTTGGACTCACAGTGTGCTGGAGGCCAGGTTGGTGTCCTCGTGCTTCAGTTTTCCATCCAGAGCGAGGCCTCGTTTCTCTCGGTTGTTGGCCAGAAATGGAGTGAGAGTAAAAACTTTGCAGAAAGTCGAACTGGGAGAAACGATATCGCTGAAGACAGAAAAACATCTTTATGGTCACTTTTTCAACTGATTCAATTATTTTAGCATTTTATGGATGTCACATGGATGTTAAAGAAATCATTAACAAATCACGCCCTGAACAAGTCACATAGAGAAGTCCTGAGATTGCTCAGAACAATGTGAACATCTACGTCCTACATCAGTTTCTGCGAGGAAAGCTGTGTACCATCATGGACCAGGGTGAGTTATAACAATGACAAACCCTGGTTCACAGCCAAACTCGGACAGCTAAGGTTGGAAAAGGAGGAGGCATTTAGGAGTGGGGGCCGAGCCGGGTGCAGGGCGTTAAAGTACAGATTTAGCAAGGAGGTGCGAGAAGCTCAACTACTGTGCTCAAAGAGACTACAACACCAGTTCTCTGCTGTGACGCCACTTCTGTCTGGAGGGGATTCAGACAGATGACAAACTACAAACCCAAAGCCCTCCCCACTCCATCAACGACTCTCGCCTGGCAAATGAGCTGAACCAGTTGTACTGCTGCATCGAGAATCAATCGGACACCATCCCCCGTGACTCCTCAGCTCAGCTCCAGCCCCTCCCCTCCTCTCCTCATCTAAGAGAGGGATGTCGACAGTCTATTCAGAAAGCAAAACCCCTGGCTAAGCAGCTGGGCCGGACTCTGTCTCCCCATCCACCCTGAAGCACTGTGCTGATCAGCTGTCGCCGGTGGTCACAGACATTTTTAACACCTCACTGGAGTCATGCCATGTGCCAGCCTGCTTCAAAGCCTCCACCATCATCCCTGTCCCCAAGAAACCAAGGACCACAGGACTGACCGACTTCAGACCCGTCCCCCTGACCTCTGTGGTAATGATACTGGATCCTGTTTCCTGTTTCTGCTTTTAAACACCATCAACCCGGCCCTGCTGCAGGACAAGCTCTCTCAGCTGAACGTGACTGACTCCACCTGCAGGTGGATCACTGACTTCCTGACAGACAGGACGCAGCACATAAAGATGGGAAAACATGTCTCTGACTCCAGGACCATCAGCAGCTGCGTTCTTTCCCCCCTGCTCTTCTCCCTGTACACCAACAGCTGCACCTCCAGTCACCAGTCTGTCAAGCTCCTGAAGTTTGCGGATGACACCACCCTCATTGGGCTCATCTCAGGTGGGGATGAGTCCGCCTACAGGTGGGAGATCGACCATCTGGTGACCTGGTGCAGCCAGAACAGTCTGGAGCTCAACGCTCTGAAGACAGTGGAGATGGTCGTGGAGCCCAGCCCCACCCTCCCCCATCATCCTACATGACTCCCCCATCACCACTGTGGACTCCTTCCGCTTCCTGGGCACCATCATCTCCCAGGACCTCAAGTGGGAGCTGAACTTCACCTCCCTCACCAAGAAGGCCCAGCAGAGGATGAACTTCCTGCGGCAGCTGAAGAAGTTCAGCCTGCCAAAGACAATGATGGTGCACTTCTACACCGCCATCATTGAGTCCATCCTCACCTCCTCCATCACCATCTGGTACGCTGCTGCCACCGCCAGGGACAAGGGCAGGCTGCAGCGCATTATTCGCTCTGCAGAGAAGGTGATTGGCTGCAATCTTCCATCACTTCAGAAACTGTACGCCTCCAGGACTCTGAAGCAAGCACCCTGGAAACAAAGGGCCTTTCCGAAACTAGACCCTCGTCACTTCCACTCCGACACGGAGTGAACTCTGGTCGGAGTCACCCTCACAGCCAACTCGAGCTCCCTAACTGCGTGGGGTTTACATACAGTGGACAACTTTCAGACGAACTACCCTCTCCCCCCAGCATAAATAGGATCTGGTGTTAACGCTGTAGCCTAGGCCTATTCACTGCTATAATACGTGTATCAAATTAACAGTTGTATTAAGATTCAGATAAGAAATGTTAGTGTAGTTTCGGAATTAAAAAATCCTACATGTACAGAAAGGTCCCCCATCGTGCAGCAAAGGGTGTTACACACCTTCAACAAGCCAGCATCGGTGCTCACTTGGCATCTGAGTGTTTAACAACCCACTACCACTCCGCCCTTACTGGTTTCGGATGCCACTCAATGTGGCGGACCCTCCTCATGAATGCACAAACGGAGTGGAAGTAAGTAGGGAGGAGGGAGTAGCAAGCAGTTTCGGAAAGGCCCAAACTGTCAGACTCTCCCCTCCGGCAGGAGGCTACGGTCCATCAGGACCAAAACCTCTCGCCACAAAAACAGTTTCTACCCTTCTGCAGCTAGCCTCATTAACATTACATTATAATTACTATACATGTCAGAGGTCGCACGCCTCTGGAGCAACTAGGGGTTAAGTGTCTTGCTCAGGGTCACATTTATGTTCACAATATTCTCTTCTGTTGCAATTTGTCTGCACAACACAAACCGGAGTAATGCACATGTAAATATCTCCCACTTTGTTCTTTCCCTGCACATAGTTCTATTATTTTTTTGGTTTTATTCTTTTATTATTCTTTTATAACTTGCATCTGTTTATTCCATATTTATATATTTCTACATTTATTTATGTCAACTGTATGTTTATCTACGTGTACCACCTTATGACCAAAGCAAATTCCTCATACATGTAAAACACTTCTTGGCAATAAAGCTCCTTCTGATTTTGATTCTCATTGCATGACAACTATTTCTGTGCGACATAACAAATTAAGCTTGAGAGAAATGAAACTCACTCTGAGTCCTCGGTGGCCACCGGACATTTGTACTGAGCCGTGTTGAAGAGGCAGATGTCTGCGTACTGTCGCACTGCAGAAACACAAATCTGTCATCAGCTACACAGAAAAACAGAGAGAGAGAGAGAGAGGACAGGTGCTCCGAGGTACCTGAGATCTTCATCTTCTTCACGGTCTTGTTGGTGTTGTTGGTGACGTGGACGTTGACACTGATTGGCTCCCCGTGATAGTAGATCTGAGAGACAGCAGAACAGAGAGGTCCGTTATCCTGTGATAAGATGATGATTGACAGCTGATTTAAACTATTTTGCAGGTTGAAGTCATTTTCCCTGTAAAACATCTGATGTTTCATTTTGTGAAATGGGATTTTGGATATCTCTTTTTATTATTTCAGAAATCAAAAAATACCGTCAACATGCATAAAAAAAACATTTCTGACCTGTTTTTGGGAATAAATGTTCTATAATTTAGGCTGTGAATGGTATATTAACAAACCCCTCTGTAGCAACCTTCAGAATATATTCAGTAAGAAAGGAAAAACTCATTTTGAGAAAACGGCCTATAAAGATAAGTATTGTAAATTTGAAACATTTTCATTAAAAATCAGTAATTACAGAGTCAATATCGAATCAAATTCTTAATACCAACAATATAACTAACATCTCAAACACAAAGAAACTGATAACAGCTTGTCTGAACAGACACACTTCTACACACAAAACACACAGAAAAAGACAGACACCCCCACGGAAAGCTAAACCAGGAAACGTCACATGAGGCATCACATTGTCAGAATTCGACGCTAGCCAATCAGATTTCAAGCTTAGCTTAACAAGCGTATGCTTCTATGTTGTTCCCAAGGGGGTAACAGTGAAGCCGACCAAAGCCTGCATGGAGGGCGCCATCAGTGACGCTGCGTTGGTCTTTGACAGATGAGCCTTGTAGGTGGGCCAATTAATCAGTCATGATCCGGGTCAGACAAACCCACTGAGCCATGAGACTTTCTGCTGCCGCAGCTATGCAGCTAACAGACTTACAGTGTTTCTGCCGCTGCCCTACGTCATTAAACCATGCTTGTGCTGCGCGATAGACGCCCTGTAGAAGCATTTTATTGGTCCAAAACTGGCTCCACTAAGTATCTTCTTTAAAATAAAAAAAGGGCAGCACAGTGGTCCAGTGGATAGCACAGTTGCTATGGTTCAAACCCCGGTCTTCCTGGCCTTTCCGTGTGGAATTTGCATGTTCTCCTCTTGTCTGCTTGGGTTTCCTCCGGGTGCGCCCGTTTCCCCCACCGCCAAAAACCATGTTAGGTTCTCCAGTCAGTGCCACTGACCAGGCACTGATAAAGATCTGGAGTCGGTCCCCGGGCGCTGCACAGCGGCTGCCCACTGCTGCCTTGAGGCAAGGATTAAATGCAGAGAATGAATTTTGCTATGTGTATGTGACATTAAAGTACCTTCTTCTTCTCTCCATTAAAATCTGTGGGGCGGCTTCGTCCAGTAATGTACTGTCTATGGGGGGTGATGCAGCAGTGAATAAGACTTTGCTGTGAGAGACCCGGGTTCAATCCCCCACTGTGACACATCCACCATTGTGTCCCTGAGCAAGACTCTTAACCCCTCGTTGCTCCAGAGGCGTGAGACCTCTGACATGTACAGCAATTGTAAGTCGCTTTGGATAAAAGCGTCAGCTAAATTAATAAATGTAAAATGAATCCACCTCTTGTTTGGATTTTGGGTTGTGTTCATGTTTTTTTTCTGTTTTAAAGGATTTGGTTTTGTGTTTCTGTAAGTTTAGTTGATCTTGTTATGGTTTGGGGTTTCTGCCGGCTGTGTCTTGCCTTAATCAGGTGGAGAAGGAAATGTGGGACAGAGAGAGAAGTGACATGCAGCCGCTGCCTCAGTACATGTGGCTCGCACTCTACCATCTGAGACCTGCATTTCAGCCCGACGGGCCCTACTTCTTTACGCCCCCGGGGTCGGACATCGGGCAAATTTTCACGTCACAGCTCACACGCAGGCCGGGCATCTGGCCTGTATTAGGCTTCTCCTTTTAATGTTTTAGATATCCATTAATTGAGAAGTTGGAGTATGTAAAACAAAGATAGAAAGATGTTTTATAATCACACTGACACACTTTATTTTATTTTCATTTCTTAAGACTGTGTAGCCTGATTGTTTTCCCCCACACCGCTGCGAGCAGCAGCCTGCCTCAGCCTGTCAAAAATGCCTTTTTACAAGTGATAATAAATGTTTAAACTAATATTCTGATATGCTTAAAGCAGGGTTTTTCCTGGTTCAGAATGGTATGCGTACAGTAAAATCTGTGCATTTTCTTGTAATTACTGACCTTTGATAAACAAAATATCCACAACCTGGAGATGTAAAGGTATAAATGTGTATTAGTAAATATTATACCTATAAATATTAAATAGAAAGTATAATGTTAGTATAATAATATATTTACATATTACACTTTTGGATAATCTGCCTACAGATAGTTTATTAGTTGAGAATCAGCTGTTTCACTAATAAAACCATTTTCTGACATTAGCCTACACCACTGTGGTTAAGGTTTGATTAGTGCTAATGTTTGTGTATTCATTATAATTTCAGATAATAGCACAGGCTACTATAGCTCACCATTAGTAGCCTATAATATAATAACAGCAGTTTCATTTTTGTGGGTCATTAAATGATCGTGCAAGAAAAAAAATGCTCTACATGGTGCTCAGACGCTGATTTGTTTATGCAAATTACTAACTTGTCAGTAATAAAAACTGTGCACACAGAACGAGTTCATACATATTATTGAGAAATTTATATTGGGAGAAATAACAGGAAGTCATCTCTACCATTAGCGCGAGCTTCGTATCAGAGCGTTCAGGCGCAGTCAAACTGCTGCATGTGTAAAAAACAGTGCTGTGGATGAGAAGAGAGGCGTCGTATTTAAGTTCATGTTTTATAAATGGCTATTAAAACACATTCAGAGAATATTTCAAACGTCGGGCGGCTGTGGCTCAGGGGTCAGAGCGGGTTGTGTGTTAATCGAAAGATCGGCGGTTCAATCCCCACCTCCTCCAGGCTGCATGTTGAAGTGTCCTTGGGGCAAGATACTGAACCCTGAATTGCTCCTGGTGGCTGTTCCGCCAGTGTGTGAATGTGTGTGAACGGTGAATGCAGATGTAGCGTAAAAGTGCTTTGAGTCTTCGCAAAGACTAGGAAGGCGCAAATACGGGAGCATTTACATTTGATCATTTTGGCGCCGTGCTTTTCATTTGCTGCTCGCTAAAACCTCTTTGGGGGGCAACAAACCATGGCTTAATGGCTTTTAAATCTATGACTTTTACTGTAGGCAAATCAAGTTTTGATTTGAGAGGATTAATTGATTGTCAACTCACTGTTGGCCGCAGGCCGCTTGGTCGTAACTCACCAAACAAAAACATTAATCTAGCAAACACAGTTCTAAATCAACTTAATGAAGAAACAAAAAAATAGAACCACTTTTCCATTAGAAACAAAACTGTTTTCATGACTGCGAGAGTAGTAGAGGCTGTGTTAGAACTCTGATAAGCTAACGGGCCGGGCTTGATTTGAGGCCCTTTTCTATGTTGTGGCCTCGGTTCGAGCCGTCTGATTGATTCATGACTAATCTGAGCTTGCTTGCTCTCCGTGCCGACAGCCAGCAGTTTCTTTTTGTAGTTTGGCTACCTCCCAACATAAATGATTGATGCAGCTTTTAAAACAGCGTTGGCTCTGCTTCTGCTTTTATGGCGACACACTGACGGGATAGTTTATGTGTTACAGGGGCCGTGTACGTCCAGATTCTGCCGGTTTCCCTCCTCGGCTCTGGTTGGAGTGTGCAGGTGTGGTTCAGCTTTCTGTGTGTAGCACTCAGGTGTTACCTCTTTGTCCAGAGAGGCCTCCAGGTGCAGAGGTTTGTCCGACATCAGGAACTGCCTGGTGGTTTCCGCCGTCGGCTGAGGACCTGGTTTCTCCGGAGCGTACTGCACCTTCCGGATCACCAGACGCACAGAGTTCCTGCAACAACAACAGTCTGGACGTATGACTGCTGCCTCTCTGCGCAGGACGCTGCTAATGCACGAGTGATTTCATTTCATCCATAATTCATCTCTTTATGGGTCGAACTGCAGCTTTTACCTTTTGTGGATCTTTTCTTCTGCGTTTTCTGCACAGAAAGCCTTCACCTCGAAGTCCACTCCGCAGGCCTGAAGACAGCAAGAAGATCATCTCTCAGTGTTTGACTTCTTTTTCAGCTAAGAAGAAAGGATGCATGAGATGCCCAGGAGGAAGACAAGTTGACAATCTGAGTGCCTTTACCTTCCCGGTGTCTTCTGGGCCCGGCTGCAGGGTGACGGAGCAGGGCAGGTTCAGAGGAATCTGAAAACACACGAAGGAAAAACATCTGCCTGAGAGGGTAACCAGCAGATACCAGCTGACCTGTCCCTCTGTGTCCTCTCTTCTCTTTTCACCCAAAATGTTTCAGGAACTAAAAGGCCCACGTACCGTCCCCGTCTGCCTCTACAGTGCGTAACTGCTTTAAATAAAGTTTTCACTCCCTGTTCAGTCATCTTCTCCCTTTACTTCCTCTGGCAGTGGTGGAAAGTGATCAGTACATTTACTCAAGTAGTGTAAAATCTTCCTTTAAATTTAAGTTTCACTTTCCACGTCTACTCCACTACAACACAGAGATAAATATTTTTGATCAGCCTGCAAATCAGCCTCCCAAACCAGCAGTGGAGGGAAGCGTGTGGGAGAAGCAGATAAACAAAAGCAAGACAAGTGATCAAACGCCGCAGCGAAGTGGCGCTTTGCGTAGGCTACAAAAAGTTCTAGACAATTCAACTTCGGCGACGGGCGGGTGTGTGCTGAGGTGAGCACTTCACCTCAAACAGACTGTTTCTGCTGCTCCCTGATCAAAGAAAAATTTTCCAGCTGATACCTGAAAACAGATTTCTATCTGTTCACCTGCTGCACAGCAGGAGCCTGTTCTGATGTTCTGATCGTGGCTCTGGACTCCAACTTGTTTTACCAAGCTAGATAAAAGGTAATGCGCTGGCAGCGGCAAACAGCTTTGGTTTAATATTTGATTTGTTTACATTAATGTTTAAGTTGAGATTTACAAGAAATATTTTATTGCTGCTGTGTAAAGGGAATACTGCTGGGAACAAGCGCCTGATTTGTTTAAAGAGTTTGCAAACCACATGTTATTAAACTTTTGTGTATATAGCAGTACATTAAATTACAAGTGCGCAATACACTATAGAATTCATTATTCAAGTTTATGCATAACAATAGATAGAAAAAAGTGCTCAGCACTAATTTTTACAAAACAAAACGTCAGTGATCCTCAGAGGGAAACAGATTTTACAGTCATCTTTAAAGTGATGAACACAAGAATGACTTCATCATTTTGATACAATAATATGATATATATAAAAATAATGGTAATATTCTTGTACAGTTTTGAATGCAGGACTTTTCCTTGTGACAGAGTATTTCTACACTAACACAGTCCTTTGCAAACACCCAGAGCAGCTCTTGAGCTGAGGTGAGGAACTAAATTTAGACCCTGGTTTCTGCAGCGTTCTGAATTCCTGAAAAAGTTCCTGGTGTGAAAAATGGCTCTTTTTCTCTCAGCTGAGAGGAACAACCTCATGAGGAAACAGGAAGTACAAAACTCCTGAGATTATGCAGCCTGTTCTCATGCTCAGGCGTCACATAAACACGCTTTGGAAAAAACGTGGCTATTGAACGTAAGATACGCCCCCAGGTTTGTTTGTCTGTTTATGAGACACATCCAGGCTGCGTGTGCATATGACACCCCGGGGAAATGCTAGAAGTGCTTCCAGTCGCTAAGTAGCTAGCGATGCTTGTGTTTAAGGAGTTGACAGCCCCCCCGAGGCAACTTACCCTAACCTTAACGGTCACAGAAATTAGTGCCTAAACCTAAGTCATTAAATATATGCATGTCGACCGACTAACCCTACAGCTGCCTCCTTTGTGTTGCAACGCTATTGCAAACTGCAGCGTATCATACACACGCAAAATCGCTGTTAATAGCCACGGTTTTTCCAAAGCGTGTATATGTGACGATCGGGTTTGATAATAACACACTGAAGTCCTGATCAGCACTAAACTACAACTAACCTGATTAATGGATACTGATGGCTGGATAACTGCAACAGTTAACTAAATATGAGAATTATGTGTTCCCTCCAAATAATAAGATAAAAAATACAACAATGAAACTTTAACACCTAAAATAAACCTTACAGTAAAAGTATTTAAACCCTCCCTGGGGTTTGTTTGCCCTGATATCGTCTTTGCAGGCAGTGTGTCCTCCCGTTCCAGGTATGATCCACACAAGCTCCACCTATTAAAATCTCAGGAACCATGTCTAACCTGAGACTGACCATCTCATTACTGAGTGTCATTTGGAGGAACTCCTGCCTGACAGGGTGAATTCAGGGCAACAAGTCCTTGATGATTTGTGAATAAATAAATAATGAAACTCTGTCACAGTTTGGCAGATGAACATGTCTCTGCAGGCTCAGTACCTCGAAGGTGAACGGGTGGGCGTGTTCCCCCAGTTTTTTAATCAGCCGTTCCTGAAGACGAGTCAGACTCTTCTTCTCTTCGGGCAGCGGAGGAAACGCCTGGATGTTCGCCACAAACAGGTCTTTCCGAAACGTCAACCCGAGGACGTCCAGATCCTCACGACCATAACGGAACGCGCAGGTCAGAGTCACGAACACTGACGGGAAAAAACACAAACAAACACATCCTGACACATGAACAATGACTAACAAAAAAATAAAAAAACAAACTGACTCAGACTGACTCAGACTCAGACTGACTCAGACTCAAACTGACTCAGACTCAAACTGACTCAAACTGACTCAGACTCAAACTGACTCAGACTCAGACTGACTCAAACTGACTCAGACTCAAACTGACTCAAACTGACTCAGACTCAAACTGACTCAGACTCAAACTGACTCAAACTGACTCAGACTCAAACTGACTAAAACTGACTCAGACTCAAACTGACTAAAACTGACTCAGACTGACTCAGACTCAAACTCAAACTGACTCAGACTGATTCAGACTGAGACTGACTCAAACTGACTCAGACTCAGACTCAAACTGACTCAGACTCAAACTGACCCAGACTGACTCAGACTCAAACAGACTCAGACTCAAACAGACTCAGACTGACTGAGACTGACTCAGACTCAAACTGACTCAGACTCAAACTGACTCAAACTGACTCAGACTCAAACTGACTCAAACTGACTCAGACTCAAACTGACTCAGACTCAAACTGACTCAGACTCAAACTGACTCAGACTCAAACTGACTCAGACTCAAACTGACTCAAACTGACTCAGACTCAAACTGACTCAAACTGACTCAGACTCAAACTGACTCAAACTCAAACTGACTAAAACTGACTCAGACTCAAACTGACTAAAACTGACTCAGACTGACTCTGACTCAGACTCAAACTGACTCAAACTGACTCAGACTCAAACTGACTAAAACTGACTCAGACTGACTCAGACTCAAACTCAAACTGACTCAGACTGATTCAGACTGAGACTGACTCAAACTGACTCAGACTCAGACTCAAACTGACTCAGACTCAAACTGACCCAGACTGACTCAGACTCAAACAGACTCAGACTCAAACAGACTCAGACTGACTGAGACTGACTCAGACTCAGACTGACTGAGACTGACTCAGACTCAAACAGACTCAGACTCAAACTGACTCAGACTCAAACTGACTCAAACGGACGTGAAAAAAATTAAAGATAGAAGCTAAAGCCTGCCGATCACACAGTACAAGTGAACCACCGCATCCCCCGACAACTGAGACAAAAGACAACAACATTAAGGATCAACAGTGTTCCTGTACAGCTGGTCGGCCTCTGTTCATTATTACAGTCATTAAAAAGCAGAACAGCAGGACTTTATTACGTTACATTCAGTAGGAAGTTAGCCAGCGTTAGCTAACTAACACTAAGAACACAAAAATCACATTAAGAACAATCCACAGCCGACATTTTTCTGGATTTATTTTAGGTTTTGGAAAGAGAATAAATCGTCCTTCTCCTTTCAGCCTCTCTGGTAGCTGCTGTAATTATTACAAGATGCTGCAGGAACAACGTTTGACCAGATCTTAGAAAAACAGCCAGAAAAAGCTAGAAAACGAGCGAGACCTACACTGCGCTGGGCCAGCTGTGTATTCGGGGCGTGGCTTAGCGAAGGGTCAATTATACTTGACTTTGATGGATAATGCTGTTATTGACATTTTGATATGGGAGATGGGAGATATAAAGCCTAACTGGTGTTAGAAATACCAGAAGACACTTTATTTAAATTTTTTATATTTACTGTAAATATCACAAGTCATTCATTTACAAATGTGATTACCTTTTATTTAGCAGTAATTTAAATGTGACAATTTCATTAAAAAATATATTGAAAAGAGATGTTAAAAACAAAAACTACCTTGTTTTATTTTAGTCAAAGTGTTTTAATTAGAGTTATTTTCTATTTAAGATTTGGTGGGGTGTCGTCTCATATTCAGACCAATACGGTATTTGCTAATTGAAGGATCCATGATTGGATAAATAGAAATATAAGACGATGTTAGGACTTTGGGTTGTGTTCATGTTTTTTCCTGTTTTCATGGATTTAGATTTAGTGTCTTGTGTTTCCACTGTTCAGCCTTGTTTGTTCTGATGTTTAGCTTATTTTACTTTGCCTCACTATTTAACGCCTGTGTTTCTGTTCAGCCTTGTCGGTGCATTACTTTGTTTTTGTTGGACTTGTTGATTCTGACGCTGGTTTGTGAGCTCTGGCGTCCTGCGTTTGAGTCCTCAACCTGCGCACACACACTGCAACCTTCTAACAGACGAGCAGTTAAAGACACGTTTATCATTAGATCCAAAAGCTAGAAAATGGAGGAACGTGACGACAAAGTGTTTTGATGAAAATCCTTTTTTTTTAGGAAATATGTATATATTTAATATTATAATATTCTCTTCCTGTATAAACATGTTCAGATTCCCCACCTTTCCTCTCCTTCAGGTACTCCGGGTCGATCAGGACGACGCCATCTGCAGGAAGAAGAGTCAGAAAGTCAACGGCGGATTTTTACCTGCAGCCAGCTGCTTTCACAGACCAGCCAACCGCAGGAACTAAACTAATGAATATTAGTAAATCCTGATCTCACCGACAGGCTCCACCAGGTCCACGTGGTCCACAAAGTCTCTCTTTCCCAGATAGACAGTGAGCTGAGGAGGGAACAAAAAGCCACAAACTGAGTTTGCTTCTTCTTGAGTGTCCACCAACTTTATCTCAGGTATTCACATACTTTTATTAGGGCAGGGGGAATAATTTGAGTCAGTTTGAGTCTGAGTCAGTTTGAGTCTGAGTCAGTTTGAGTCAGTTTGAGTCTGAGTCAGTTTGAGTCAGTTTGAGTCAGTTTGAGTCTGAGTCAGTTTGAGTCTGAGTCAGTTTGAGTCAGTTTGAGTCTGAGTCAGTCTGAGTCTGAGTCAGTTTGAGTCTGAGTCAGTTTGAGTCTGAGTCAGTTTGAGTCTGAGTCAGTTTGAGTCTGAGTCAGTTTCAGTCAGTTTGAGTCTGAGTCAGTTTGAGTCTGAGTCAGTTTGAGTCAGTTTGAGTCTGAGTCAGTTTGAGTCTGAGTCAGTTTCAGTCAGTTTGAGTCTGAGTCAGTTTGAGTCTGAGTCAGTTTGAGTCAGTTTGAGTCTGAGTCAGTTTGAGTCTGAGTCAGTCTGAGTCTGAGTCAGTCTGAGTCAGTCTGAGTCAGTTTGAGTCAGTTTTAATCAGTTTGATTCAGAGTCAGTTTGAGTCAGAGTCAGTTTGAGTCTGACCAGGTTGAACATGAAGAAGAGACTCACCTTTCCATTGGGACTGGCTTTCTTAAACACTCTGAAAATAAAGAGAGGAAGCAGGTCAGTTTCATCCTCAGAGTTCAGTGCGTTTCCTGTGTGTCGATGTCTCAGCCGAGAGACACGAAAGTACTTTTATTGTTGTTATAATTAGATTATCACTGATCAGAAACTCATTTATAATATTAATATATTAACAAAGTGTTCTGTTTCCCCTCGTCTTCACCCTCAACCACCTATTGTTGGAACTTTCAAACTATTTTCCATTTTAACCCCCCCCCCCACAAAGACGCTCTGTAACCGTCTCTGGTACCCTTTGGTGCTGTTTTTGCACCTGCAGGACTCCGTGGTCAAGTTTGCAGGAATAAATATGCAACACATACAAATAAAACATTTGGTTAATGTGGTGAAATGCTCAGTTTGGTTCAGGCATCAAAACTACTTGGTTAGGTTTGTGTTGAAGTAAGCACAGTAGTTATGTAACTATTAACAGAAGTTAAAACTGTCAATGCTGATTATTAGTTTCACACTGGAAACATGAAAAACTAGTTTGTTTGGCGCCTCTTTTACTACGTCATCTGACATCGATCTGACATCGATCTGACATCATGAGCGTTGGAAGTAGGTGGTCCAAAGGGCCACAAACGCCCTGACAATGCAACGGTTCAATCTACAAATGATAACATTTTATTTCATGTTACAAAGAGTGAGTCAGCCTCGCTGTCTGTTAGTTAGTGTTATCTCCTCACTAACGCAGACTCTGGTAACAAGATCTGGAAGTGAGCAAAGCCCAAAGTTCTGTAACGGCTGCAAGAACCAACAGTCTTCATGTTCTCCCCCATCGCAAGTGGACAACAACTGGAACCTGTTCTCCGTGTGCTCGAACCATTTTCCTCCAGACTGCTTTCGAGGAACGTCACAAACCAGGGTTCACTTCAGACCTCAAGGACGGACCGATACTGACCTCAAACTTGAAAACTGTAGGTTTTTTTATGAACTTGGAGATAGCACGTATTGAACGCAGGCCGGAGCGATGTTGCAGGATTTTCTACAGAGGAAGTAATCGTTTGAAGTAATTTAAATAACCACAGCAGAAATATGGATCAGTGCTCAGGGCCGGCGTTACGAGCTGGAAACGCCACCTGCTCTTCTGAAAACGCCAAGCTGGGAGCGCTAGGGTGCGTTTTGAAAGACACTGTGGTTGCTATGATACATAATTTCCGTGGAGGTGATGTGCTGCAAGTAGACTAGCCTACTTAGGCGAATTTTACTGAATGTAAAAATGTCCCCACAAAGTACGTAGGCCTACTTGCTCTGCATGAAGAGACGGATGAAACATGAGGGGACAGACTCCGTACGTGGGTTCATGAAATTTTGCGTGCGAGGAAACACCTCGACGAGTAGGCACATCGTTTTGTTCGAGATGGGATGTGCTGGGTGCGGTGTTTGTCCCGCTGCTCCTGCACAGTGATTGGACGGCTGGGTAAAAACTCAACTCTCGGTGACCAGGAAAAGACGCTCAGCGCCTCGTCACGCTGCTGGCGCTCCCATTGCAATGAATTGAAAAAAGATGCTGGCGTCAGAAAAAAATCGCTTGATGGACACGGCTGAAAGTGGCAGCGTAGGAACTTATACATTTTACTGTTTGCACGGTGCACCATGCACGCAGTTTTTTGTGGCATTACCTTGGTCGGCTTCTTGTTCACATGAGGCCTCTAGTCTCCTGAAAGGCAAACTGACAAGCAAGTGTCCGTGTGTGAAGACTCTGAGGGAAGTCCTTCTGTCAGTCATCACTATCATCATCATCACCTCCTTCAGCAGCTGTTTCCTGTCTCTGAGCTGCTATCTGCCCCCCCCCCCGTGTTAATGTTGTAATGTTGTAATAAATTAGCTGCTGAGGCTCCATTAGCTTTCAGCTTCCTCCTGAATGGACCTTTATCTATCAGCAGTATCAGGATGCCGTTTTAGCGGAAACCGCCGGGACTCCTGGGAGCTTGCTCAGCACACAGTTACCAGCTCGCCATCGTCTCTGCAATTAGTCCGATTTAATTTGAGCACAGAGTCAAAATCAAAAATCAAACACAGCCTCTGTTAATGTGTACTTTAATCACATAAGACATTTAGCAATCAGCAAGTCTCAAACCTTCTGGTCCCTAAACTTTATTTACTTAACATTTATTTAATTATTAATAAAAAATTAATTAATTAAATTTAACTCTGTAATTTTTTGGAAAATCATTATCTTTTTTGTTTGGCTAATGTATCAGTTAATTTAATGATGCTGATTATTTAAAAAAATATTCATTTATTTATTTCTTAGATTTAAACACAGGAAAAGTCTAGAAATACATGGGGGAAAAAATCCACTCGGAGATCAGCTGATTGTATTAAATATGCAAATCCAATAATTAGCCAGCAGAAAATATCATGTAAGGGAAACTAAATGATTTGAATTATGTTTAGTTATGTCTAATTTATTTTCTATATAAAGAAATCAAAGCTTTGCCCTCAGAGACAGTAAAGAGCCTGTTAGCTTCACTGTCTGAGCACTTAGATTCACTGGCCAGAGTCCAACAACACAGAGAGGAAGAGAAAGGAAGAGCAGCAACACTAAACACGATTAAAGATTCATTCAGTTAGCCGAACATTTAGAGGAGAGGGAACAGCCAGCAGTCAAAGGTGTGGCCAGAGCTTAATAACTCCAAAATAAATCGTGTTTGTTACTCTGAGCAGATTTACAGTTTGACGTTTTATGTGACGAGCGAACAGAAAGGAGACGCCGAGGAGTCTGTGTAGAGATCTGATGTTTGTAGAGTCAAAAACCTTTTCAATGACAAGAACAAGGCCAACAATAAGAAACTACACAAACCAAAACCACAACTAAATGTAGTTTAATCAACAAATAAAAGCTAAGCCATAACGAGAAGGTGACCGATGAACTAAAACTACAAAAATCCGCAGCTCACGGTGCATTCAGGTGCTCCTCGGATGGTCCCATTTCCTGAGCTGTGAAGTTGTTCTTAAGACTTCAGTGTTCGTTCATGTGCTCTTAATGTGGAATCAACATGGATGCTGCTACAAAGATGTGTTGGATTAACATAATCAGAGCAGATAAACAACACGCAGACATCCAGTTAACTCTACACAGACAGCAAACTAACCGTTATAACCAGATTACATGTTTGCAAAATATGTCAACACGTTCTCATCTCAATGCATCATAACTGACGCTTTCAGACAGTGTGACAAAGCGTAAGGATTTTACGGTAAAGGTACCCTTCAGCGTCCGTATGAAACACCCCCGTTTCCTACGTTGCAGCAACACACGGGAGGCTGACCCCACCTGTTAGCACATCGGCCGTGAGTCCGATGTGCGCAGCTGTAGGGTTAGCCGGTCGACATGCATACATTCAGTGACTTAGGTTTAGGTACTAACATTCCTGATGGTTGTGGTGAGGGTAGGAGCTGAATATGTATATGCAATACGTGATTTAGCACAAATTAAAAGTTTCTAACCATCAACCATGTTGTCTGCCATGTTTCTACATGTAAGACGTCAACAACTCGGCAACTCCTGTACCAAAGTTTTCTTCGACTTAACTTCAGCAGATTCATCTTTGACCATATTTGCGGGGTGGTGATGGAGCAGTGGATAAGACACATGCCTTTGATGTGAGAGACCCGGGTTTGAATCCACTGTGAGACACCAATGTGTCGCTGAGCAAGACACTTAACCCCTCGTTGCTCCAGAGGCGTGCGACCTCTGACATAGCAATTATAAGTCGCTTTGGATAAAAGGGTCAGATAAATGTAAATCATATTTACAGAGATTTTGCAATGATGTGGAGAATGTGGTATTTTGATTTTATAGAAGTGAAAGAAAAGTACTTTATAATACATTTATTAATTATAATGGAAAAATTCCACATTCAAAAATGGAAATTCAGCAGTAAAAAAAAATGACGTTGTACCTATTATCCATCAGGTTGTTCATTATATTAATTTAATTTCTAAATCCAACAAAAAAGAGGCTGAAAACATCTGGTCCTCCTTTAATATCTTTATATAATATAGACTACCCCAGGTAAAGTTTTTATTGTTTGTGTCTTCTTATATATTTGTATACTTCTTTATGTCCCATGTACACTTTATTCCTCTTTTTGCAATAAAGATTTAAGGAGCAAAAAATTATTCTGATTATTCCGACACCGCATGAAAGCACCATCAGTCACCGCTCACCCCTCCCTTTGCAAGCGAGCAGGAGAAGCTAGTGTTGTAGTCAAGACCGCCCAACCCAGTCAAGACCAAGACCAGAGTTTATCGAGACTGAGTCGAGACCAAGACCAGTTTACCACATTACATGACGCACAATAAAATGTGAAACGAGATCAGAGGTACCCATTAAAACACCCACATACAAACACCAAGAGCTGAAATCAACATAAGCATCTTTATTCAACGCTCCATTTCCATGCTGACCATCGCGGGGAGGACAGGCGTTAACGGTAACAACACTTTTTTAATTAGGGTTATTGGTTGCATTTGCAGCAATACATTTTACACCCAATCAAAGTTCGGATGTTAACAAATAAATCAGACGATGCAAAAGCAATTTATTAATATTCTTCTTGAAATAAAATGTCCGAGACGAGACCAAAACCATCAGAAAGTGGTCTTAAGACAGGTCTCAAGTACTACAGCGCTAGAAGAAACTAACTACGCTCTGTCGGCTCTGAGCTAAATAACACGTGTGGTCGTCGATTTGTCTAAATTTTACTTCTCTTCTTACTTCTAAGAAACCAAACAACGACTTCTTCTTCTTTGTACATATCACCACAGTGACGAAACGCGCTCTGTAGAGCAGTTTGTCCGTTTGGGCTACTGTAGAAACATGGTGGTGCAACATGTTGACGTCCATGTAAGAGGCCATGCGGTGTCTGTAGATAAAAATGGCCCCTTCTAAGGTAGTGGAACCTCTCTGCTGGAACGAGGTGGAGTTACTCGGCTCAGATCCACCAGCCGCCTCCATCAGACCAGACAGTGTTCTGCTCCACACACACTTGTTGTACCTATACTATACTTGAGTATTTCCATTGTGTACTACTTTTACACCTCTACTCCACTATATTTATTTGATTACTTTAATTACTTTGTAGATTCAGATAAATAATGCAAAATATAATAAATTACATATGAGGTAATGTTATAAACCTATAAAAGGAACATTCACATTCCACATCTCATCAGTTCAGAAGTGGATTTAAGATGTTTTATGTTGCTTGTTGCTGAAGTTTCACATGTAAAGGCTGGAAGCTTCTCTAAATGAAGTGCTTCTAAAGAGCTGCTCATCCGATCGATCAGGATGCTCTGACGGAGGGAACACTAACTGACTGATCAATATCTGATTGTTGTGTCAGCTCGCCGCCTGAAGACTCCCCCGATACTGAAACTACAGACTCACACCTGACTCCTGAAGGCCACCACATCACGACACCAGAGGGTTCTGATCTCTCAGCAGGTTTCTGCTTGTTCCTACCAAAACAGAAGCAATGAAAAGTTTCAGATCCAAGAACGGTTTGAAAAAGAGCCGCCGCTCCAAAGGAAGATGGTTATTGTTTAAAGTTAAACTGGGCGTCTGGGCTTTGTTCCTGTGGCTCCCAGTTCTCAAGCTGCCTTAAAGACAACACGGGACCCTCCATCCTCAGATCTGTCAGATAAACAGCACGATGGGAACCAGGCTAACACTCTGCAGCCATGCTAGCAGCTCTGTGAGGCTGTACTAATGCTGCATTCATGTGCGCCTCGGATTCTCCCATTTCCTGAGCTTAAAGTTGAAATGTGGAAATGACATGGACGCTTTCGTACAGCGTCTGGGGGATGGTTGTGATGTTTGGGACAGCTGGACAAACAAGCTTAAGGCACCGATACGCTCCTTAATCTGAGGGATGCTACTTTCAGGGACAATAATTAGTGTTTCCTGTATTGCCTGTTCCGCCCAGCAACAACAACAGCCTGGTAACATGCTTCAGGTTTTGGCCAATCAGAAGACAGTGGGCTTTGAGAGGGGGGGCCTTAAAGAGACAGGAGCATCTACAGCTTGTTTCAGACAGAGGCTGAAATGAAGGCCTACATGAAGAGACAGTATAAGATAGAAAATCCTTTTTTTGAGCAAAGCTGCCATACAGGAGCCACAGAACTACAATATAAGACTGGAAAAGCAGAATAATAGGTCTGCTTTAATTAAAAAAAAGAGTATCTTTTAGAGTATCCTTAAACGAGCAGTAAAGCTGGATATCGTCTGCATACAGATGTTAAAATTCGTCACTGAACTGCCTGATTTTCTGTCCTAAAGGGAATAAATACAGAAGGAACAGAACAGGTCCAAGACAGAACCCTGAGGTACCCCACATGACAACCCTGCAGTTTCAGACATGATTCATAAAAATACTAAAACATCTGCCAGAAAGGTGAAATGAAATCCTGAAGGGGGACATGAAGGTCTGAACCACGTTTCATCACAATCTATCCATCAGATGCTGAGATGTTTCAGTCTAGACCAAAGTGATGGACAGAGAGAGAGAGAAACCTCCGGAGGGACGGCCTCCGGACATAAGACGTCTTTGGATTCGACAGCTGGACCAGGAGGACAGTTACAAGACGGAGAAATACAAACAGAATGACTTTCAACTTAAAGGTGGTTTCTAGGACCCTCAGGATGAGTTCAACTTTGACAAACATCGTTTGTAATTTTCAGCGAAGACTGAAGCTGGAACTCATCCTCCAGTGTTGCGTCTCGTCTTGTCGTCCTGTATTCTTTTATTAGTTCATGATTACTAACGAAGACTCATCAGCGTTCACGCGTTGCCCTGCTGCTTCATTCTCTGACAAGTTTAAAAATCGCCCTGAGTTGCTGATCACATGACTGTCACTGGGTTTATTTAACAAGGAGGTGGGAGGACAAAAACACAAATAGGATTTAAAGAGGTACTAAAACTAATGATAACATAATAAAAAGTGATTAACCAATTAATTCTAACCTCATGCCCTAAATATAAAATTTTCCCAAACATTTCCCAAATATCCCCCGAATTAAAATTTAAATCAGACTCACAGAAACTCCCGTTTACTGTGAGAAATGCCAGAATGCCAAATCATTGCAGCAAAATCTCTCTCCTCATGCCACAAAATGAGGAGAACCAGTGAAAACTCAGACTAGACTAATAAATAAAAGGAAATAATTGTATTGTAAAATTGTCAAATTACTATTATTTTCATTGTTTGTTTTTAGTAATTGTTCCTTTATTTATTTTTTTGTCTATTAATACACACACACGCGCATGTACTGTTTTATGTATTTGTGTTTTATTTTTAATATTTATTTATTTTTTACACACAAACACACAATTTCACTGTTTTATTTACATATTTAATGAAATGTATTAAATTAATTGTTCTTTTGTAATTTATTTGTAGTTTTGGCAATACTGTTGTATGTATTTGAGACAACTTAAAGTAATGCATATGCAAATAAAGTTCTACTTACTAGAAAAGTACAAACATCTGATATTAAATACAAATGTGTATCAACACACTCACTTTATATTTCATATGACAGAAACTGCAAAGATGTTTTCTGCCTTTCTATTAGATTTGAAAAAAACTCTTTTGACAGGAAACGAGAGACTGAAGACAAAAAACGAGTGTTTGCATGAAAATTCATGGTGATGTAATGTTCCATTCTCTCATTATCCTTTTTACATTTTGTTCGAGTCAAGATTTCAGAACACTGATTTCCCATCAGTCCGAGGGTATTTAACTCAAACCTACTCATGTTCCACCTTCTTCCTGTTTTTGTGCTGTAAAAGTGCTTTGAGTGGTCGAAAAGACTAGAAAGGCGCTATACAAATACGGAGCATTTACATTTACATTCATTTTATATTTACCATTTTTTAAACTTTGTTCTATTTTCTGTCGTTACGTTTGTCTCTATAAAGAAAAAGATCTTCTTCACTCTGCTGACAACAAACACATTAAAGTCATTAAAAAGTAATCAGAGAAAGTTTCGCCGGAGATCCAAACACACGAAGGGCGTGTGCTGATCTGCTCAATATTTAGTGTTTATTGTTCAGGCTGTAGAGACGACATCTACTTCCTGTCTGTGCTGACGTTTCTCTCATTTTGTTCTGTTGAAGGCCTTTGTGTGGAGTTTCTCACTGACTGAATCGAAGCTCAGAGTCATTCAGACATTTTTGACGTTCCTCCTTAAACGTCCTAGCTGTCTCATTGTGTCCTCCTCATCATGAATAACTGAAGTTTCTGCAGGAGGTTTGGTGTGAATGTGCGGCAGCGGCAGCAGAGCTGAGCTGCTCTGTATGTCTGACAGATCACGGCGAGCTCATTAATATTCTCCTGACACGAGCGGCTCAGATCATTCAGCCTGCAAACACAGAAACACACTCAGATACAAGACGACATCGCAGAGAGCAGAAACGTGAACCACAACAAGCTTCACACAGCGTTTCTGTTAAAAACATCTTTCTGCAGCATTAAGCAGTGAAACTCCTGCAACACGACGGCTCAGGCAAGACAGAAACAAAGTTCAGTTTTATATGAGCGAGGCGCCATCTTTAATACATGCACGGATCCAGTGGGTCAGGATCCACTTCCCAGAGTCAACAACAACAACTCTCTAGAAAAGCTGTTTTATGACTTTCTGTCCACAGACGGACGTCATGCCGGCTCCTGACTGAGCAGTCCATCAAATCAAACAATACCGCCAGACAACAGCTGTTCACACGCAGCTGGAAACTGAGGCCGCAAAAACAGAGTTTTAAAACTAATACGATCTCCGTCCACAGCAGCGTTTTAGCTGCGTATCAGAGTTGATCTCCGTCTACATTAAAACATCTGAAAATACACATCTAGTGGTTGTTCACGTACACTGGTCATGCAAGCAGATGGTCTGTTCCGTAGGTACAGAAGATTTTGCAAAAGAAAAAAAGTAATACAGACGAAGAACCGTTCCACATTTATTTTGCATGGACCAATAACGAGCTGGGACTGTTACTGAATGTAACACGGGAGCTAAAAGCGGCGGTGGCGGTGGAAAACAGACTGGGAGTCGTTGCAAAGTAAACGGCGACTTGCAAAAGGTCTCGCAGCGGTTGATCCTGAGGTGTAGTTTTTTGCTTTCAGTCAAGGTTGAACAGGCCTTCGGGAGTTTTCCCGGACAACTTGGCCGATAAACCTGTACAGACAACACAGTCTCACTCCCTACTCGTCAAATGTCTGACGCATGGTCAAGGCCCTTTGTCGTCGCTTTTTAAAGACTTGGGTAGCCCTTTTGCATCAATTATTGACGTTTAGGGATCTACAGTCAAGTTAGCAACGCTTAGCAACAATAAATATGCAATATCCGGTTACACTTTCAAGATAAAACGTAACGTTTCGATACATTGCCATGTTGAAACGCGCATAATTAAAGTCGTGAAACGTTGCAGTTTCGTTAGGTTTAGGCACAGAAAGTACTTGGTTAAGGTTAGGAAAAGATCATGGTTTGGGTTAAAATAGCTATGTATGTCAATTAAGACTTAAGTTAACTAACGTTAATGTCAATTTACCTCACTCGCCTAAATAAAAACATTTAATGTTTTGTTTCGCACGGGACACAAACCCTGTTCTCCTGCTTCAAGGTCCGGGTTCTGGCCCTCTATCCACCCCAATCACCTCCTTACTTCGTCTTTTTTCTTAAATATCATACTTGCCTTTACCATCAAAAACTGACACAACAGGGCTTCCCTCAATACGTCGAACTATGACGTCAAAGGGATCCCTAGTGCGTCACAAACTGACGATTATGGCTCTTGACCAAGCGTCCATATGTGACGACTTGGGAGTGAGACCGGGTTGGTACAGAATCACAATAGGGATAAAAAAACTGCAGTTGAAAATCGATTGTTGGTTACTAACCAGCACAAACATGCTGTTACGTTTTCCATGCATCTTGTATCAGCAGAGTGAGTTTCTGCAGCGATAAACACGCCTGGGAGTTTGTTTATTGGTCATCTTACGTATTAGAAATTATTGTGTTATTATTGAAATGACCTCTTGAGGGTTTTTGCCTTGCAGTATCGTTTTATTCCATGAGTCTTGCCTGGCTCCGGCTAATTTAAATCCCAGATGCATGATCCGGACATCCATTTATTGTAACTCAGGGCTCAGCTGAGGTGATGAATACATGGTGTTTCTACTCTTAAATTCAATTTTAATGATTTTAATGGCTCACTTCGACCGTAGCTGTATTAAATTCTGAAGAATGCAGAAATAAAGGATTCTAAAGAGACTGATGCTTTGTCCAGAGAGCAGGCTTCCCAGGGACAAATTCCCGGGCCTATTTTCTTTTGCCCCAGTCCGCCCCTGCAAGCAGTAGATCTTCCTGTTGCTGATCGACCACAGCTTCGACACGGTGTTGCTTCTGGTTCTGACTTAAAATAAACTGAAGCGGCTTGTAGAGGCAGGGTAACTGCTGCAAGCTGACAGGAAGATTTGCTGCAGATGAACTGAGCATCCACTCAACTTAAACATGTTTCCATATCAGAACAAAAAAGATCTGTTCGGAGCCGGGATCAATAAACAGCCCCTCCCTCATTACCACCAGGTCAGACTGTGGTTGTACTGGGCAGCTTCCAGCTGTGAATGTGATCCAACAGAGAGGCTTCCTCTCACAGAGACTTCCCTGAATAAATAAAGATTATGTGCTCAGATTACTAATATGTGTTCTGGATGTAATGTCATATATGTCTCCCCCTGTAGAGGGCAGCGTTCAGCGCGGTGCGAAGAAGACGAAGAAGAAGTCACTCATGAAACTGAGCTTTTGTGAACTGGATTAGATCAACAGATCCAACTCAAACTGGATCCAGGGATCCACAGAGAGACTGCAGGTGGAACCTGAGCTCAGGAACGGGTCCATTTTTCTGCATTAATCTGGTTTTTGGCTGCAGGGGTTTCAAATGACAGTCCACCATTTTGGTTCAGACTGAAATGTCTCCACAACTATCCCACAGATGGAGATCAGATCTTCGCCTCAGGATGAATCCTACCGACCCTCGTGATCCTCTGGCGCGTCACAGAATTAGGGTCACATTCATTTTTTAAACATTTATTTTGCATTTTGAGAGTAACGATGAGAATAAAGTTAAACTTCTTCAGTCCGTCAGATGACGTTAGAGCGAGGATTCATCATGGCAGCTGACTCGACTGTTACGTGATTTAAGGAGTTGACTTCATTCTCAAAATGCTAAATAAATAAAAAATCTTTTTTCCCTTAATGTAGCCCCAGTACTTCGTCGTACCTTCATGAGTGTGATGAAAAGAACTTTTTCTAACAAGCATTCGAGCGGTCAGATTTGTGTTCTTGTTTAACGCAAACAACATTTAACAAACATAAAAACTAGTTAGTCCCTTCGGCGGCCATGTTGTTTCTCTTCAGGTCTCCTGCTGCACTGAAACAGTTGAACACACTGTGTGATCACAGCGTCGCGTGTGATCTCCGTCACTGTGTCTACCGGCCAATAAAACCTCTGGATTCGAACCATTTTAAGATCTCAGCGAGATCAGCTGATGCTGTTTCTGACCTGAACAAACAGATCGATCAAAACACGACTAAAATGAAGAAATTAGACCTGCGTGAAAGGAAAGGAGCCGCTGGCAGAGCTGAGAGCTTGGTGATTAATAAATGAGCAATTAGTAATGTAATTATTATGCTTAAAGACAAACTGATTACACACGTTTCCTGTGTGCACTATCAAAATAAAAGGCAGGAAAAAAATGACCTTAAAAGCAGGAAACCGAGTCAGGCTGCGTGAGGTTCTGACAGAACGTTATGTAATGTTACAACAACACAGTGTGTGGTTCTCCTAGCAGAACACACACACATACACACACACACACGCCTCTGTTTCTGTGTTTAAAGATTCTCTGAGGAACCACACACACAAACAGCTCTGCATGAAAACACACACACACTCAATCTTACCTGGTTCCTTTATCCACCATCCTGACACCAGCGAGCTGACAGCAACCGGACGAAGAGATGATGGAGGAGGAGGAGGAGGATGGAGGGATGCCGTCACCGTGGAAACTGAGGGGAGGCTCGCTCTCTCGCTCTCTCTCTCTCTCAGGAAGTCGTCGTCATGCCGTCAGATTCTCCTCAGCGGGAGGAAAAACCTCCATCTGAGCTTCAACTGAATGACTGAATCCACCACTCTGCTCCTCCTCCTCTTTAACTCACTCCCTCCCTCCTCTCTCTCTGGGTCTCTCCCTCCTCTCTCTCTCCTTCCTCCTCCTCTTTAACGCCCCCCCACATCAGACTCATTAGCAGTAAAATGTGTTAAAACATAAAAACAGCCAGAGGACAGATTTTATTTTGGTCTCTGACATTAATTTCCCTGCTGGACTCAGACATCCATCCGACCTTCAGTGAATAAATATGTTAAGATGGTAAATTAAAGATGAATATATAAATATTAATTCATAATTTGTCTCTAAACATCTGAATTTTTTCAGAATCAGAAGTCAAACTGCGTCACAGAGCAAAAAACGACCTGCAGAGGGAAACAGAGCTTCGGTACGGAGTCTGAAATGTGCCAAAATTTCAGTGCATAATTATTATATATTTTGTATATATATATATTTTTTAAAATTATTATTAACATTAGTATTATTATTATTCATATTATTATAACCTTTATTTAACCAGGAGAGTCCCATTGAGAATCTCTTTTGCAAGGGTGACCTGGCCAAGACAGGCAGCAGCACATGTCAAATAAAAAAACACATAGGTACAGACAGGCAGACAACACAGATGGATAATGAGCTCACATTTCAAAAGAGAAATTTTGATTCAGCTTCACAATTTAAAAACATTTACATCTTAATGAGTCTGCCTCTTCGTTGCGATCTTCGTTGTTACACTTATTTACAACACGGTCATAAAACTTTAAAAGACACAAAACATCTCAGCTGAAACTGAACAGAATCTGGTAAAACACTAAACCAATTAACTAGTATTAACTGTAACGTTAGCTGCATGTGCCGTCACAGCGGCAGGAGAACTCTGCTTAAAGACCTTCTACTTCTTTGAAAGTTACAGCCATGCAAATATGCAATGGTTCAACCAGCCAGCAGTTCAGCTCCCAGCCAATTTGTTATTGAACGATTCTTTGTTGTCTCACTGTCTCCACCTGTTGGACCGGTGGAGCTGGTGATGGCTAATTTTGAGATGTAAACAGGTTGTAGTTGAATAAAGTTGGAGCTCAAAGAATCAGTGTGTCGAACAAATTAGAATAATGACTGTTGCACTAAGAAATAAACTATTAAATTAGCTCTCATTTTAAGATCCATATAAAACACTCTTTCTGTGGTTAATTTCAGTTGAAGTTTATTAAATGCTTAAAAAACAAAAACTAATTTATTAGCTCATTTCAAATATTTAACAATAATTTGTTAGTCTTGCAGATTTTGAATGAAGCTTTGTGACTGTGCTGGAACATTTACATGCACATTTTCAAAATGTTCACATCGACTAAATAATCAAACGTTCTTTCTCATGAATGAAGATCCAAACTCAGTAGAGAAGTCCGATCTCCTCCAAAGGTATACAGAACAAAGAGGAGGAACACTTGTCCTGATGGTGGCGGTGAAGGGTTCAAATTTTAGGACATTTTATTTTGAAAAACTCCTGTAAAGAGGTCACTTTTCTCCTCTCAGGACTGGGCTGCTGATCTTACAGCTGTACTTCATACATCATACAGTATCTCATAAAAGTGAGTCCACCCCTCATGTTTGTGTAAATATGTCATTATATCTTTTCATGTGACAACACTGAAGAAATGACATTTTGCTCCAATGTAAAGTAGTGTACAGTGTAAATTTGCTGTACCCTCAAAAAAAATTTCACTTAGGGGTGTCCTCACTTTTGTTGCCAGCGGTTTAGACATTAATGGCTGTGTGATGTTATTTTGACGGGACAGCAGATTTACACTGTTATACAAGCTGCACGTTCACTACTTTACACTATTATTATAAGCTGTACGCTCACTACTTTACACTATTATTACAAGCTGCACGCTCACTACTTTACACTGTTATACAAGCTGTACACTCACTACTTTACACTATTATTACAAGCTGCACGCTCACTACTTTACACTGTTATACAAGCTGTACGCTCACTACTTTACACTATTATAAGCTGCACGCTCACTACTTTACACTGTTATACAAGCTGTACGCTCACTACTTTACACTATTATTACAAGCTGCACGCTCACTACTTTACACTGTTATACAAGCTGTACGCTCACTACTTTACACTGTTATACAAGCTGCACGCTCACTACTTTACACTGTTATACAAGCTGTACGCTCACTACTTTACACTATTATTACAAGCTGTACGCTCACTACTTTACACTATTATTACAAGCTGCACGCTCACTACTTTACACTGTTATACAAGCTGCACGCTCACTACTTTACACTGTTATACAAGCTGCACGCTCACTACTTTACACTATTATTACAAGCTGCACGCTCACTACTTTACACTGTTATACAAGCTGCACGCTCACTACTTTACACTGTTATACAAGCTGCACGCTCACTACTTTACACTGTTATACAAGCTGCACGCTCACTACTTTACACTATTATTACAAGCTGCACGCTCACTACTTTACACTGTTATACAAGCTGCACGCTCACTACTTTACACTATTATTACAAGCTGCACGCTCACTACTTTACACTGTTATACAAGCTGCACGCTCACTACTTTACACTATTATTACAAGCTGCACGCTCACTACTTTACACTATTATTATAAGCTGTACGCTCACTACTTTACACTGTTATACAAGCTGCACGCTCACTACTTTACACTATTATTACAAGCTGCACGCTCACTACTTTACACTGTTATACAAGCTGCACGCTCACTACTTTACACTATTATTACAAGCTGCACGCTCACTACTTTACACTGTTATACAAGCTGCACGCTCACTACTTTACACTATTATTACAAGCTGCACGCTCACTATTTTACACTGTTATACGAGCTGCACGCTCACTATTTTACTCTGTTATACGAGCTGCACGCTCACTATTTTACTCTGTTATACGAGCTGCACGCTCACTATTTTACACTGTTATACGAGCTGCACGCTCACTACTTTACACTATTATTACAAGCTGCACGCTCACTACTTTACACTGTTATATGAGCTGCACGCTCACTATTTTACACTGTTATACAAGCTGCACGCTCACTATTTTACTCTGTTATACGAGCTGCACGCTCACTATTTTACACTGTTATACGAGCTGCACGCTCACTACTTTACACTGTTATACGAGCTGCACGCTCACTATTTTACACTGTTATACGAGCTGCACGCTCACTATTTTACACTGTTATACGAGCTGCACGCTCACTATTTTACACTGTTATACAAGCTGCACGCTCACTATTTTACTCTGTTATACGAGCTGCACGCTCACTATTTTACACTGTTATACGAGCTGTACGCTCACTACTTTACACTGTTATAAAAAACTACTTTACATTGTAGCAAAAGAGTCATTTCTTCAGTGTTGTCACATGAAAAGATAGAATCACATATTTACAAAAACGTGATGGGTGGATTCACGTTTGAGATATTATTTCTGCTATCAATCAGTATTGCTATCAGTTTCTGTGGGTTGTTCAGGTCGCAGGCAGCAGCTGCTTCCTGTTTCCTAATTAATGCTGTCAGTGTGAAACAGCCTGCAGCTTCCTCGTCATCGGCTCGTATTTTTAAAACTCGACGATGAATAAATGTCTGAGAAGAAACAACAGGATGAAGGTTAGAAACCAGTTTATTAGAAATGAAGACAGTTTGTTCATCAGCAGAGTGTAAACATGCTTCATCCTCTGCTGACAGAAGAGTATAAAGAACATATCAAGTTAGAGGAACATCAGCTGAGAGCGCCGAGGATCCAGACCAATGTTTTAAACTCAGAGACAAACTGCTGAGATTATTGTTTCAGTCTCAGAGAAGTAACAGGAATAACTGACACATCTCTTTGCTCTGGCTTTTCCTTTGAGTTTAGAAACTTACTTCACTAACAACTCCTGATGTTCAGAAACCTAACATCTTTACATTAACACATAGGAATATTTTAGATTTAATATTGTGTTTTCAAAGGGTTAAAGCAACATTATGTAGTATTTGTTACTTCAGAATTAGTTGTGATGCTCCACTGACTGCTAACAGGGTGGACAACGTCACTATCATCGACCCTCCAGGCGGGTGAAGCTTTCTGTGGCGCTTTGTAGGAAAACACGGGCAGGATTTCTATTGCAGGAACCACAAAAATATTTTACGGCTCCACAACAAAACTCTCCAGCGAGCTGTAAGAAGAAGCTACAAGTATTTAATGTACAAGGTGAGTTCTTTAGAAGAAGCTAGCTCAGTATTCTCAAGGTGGACAACATGACAGAGGCTGCAAAGAGACCGGAGAAGACGTCGGAGGAAGAGAGGAAGAGAAAAAGAGAGTGTCACGGACAAGAGTAAATATCAGACTGGCTTTTCCTCAAACTGAGAGGATGCGGCCAGGATAGACGGCGAGCGGACCTTCTTCCTGTTGGACTGGTCGCTAATAACTTATTAGCTGCTCGCTGTGTATGTTTGGCTGTTAGCAAAGGTTTGACAGACAGAGATTCAGCTGCTAACTATAAATCCGGAGTTGATGTTAGCAAATCTACCAGCTAACACAATCTGGCATCGGTAACTTTACTCTAAGTGCTCCTGCCTCGCTTGCTGGCTAGCTTTGTTAGCTAGCTTTGTTGGCTAGCTCGCCACCCAAGTTTCAAGCTACATTATGTTGCTGCTGGTGGAGAGCGGCACCGGTGTTGAGCGGGCAACCGGGCTCAGCCGCCTCTGTGGACATAACGTTAGCTAACGGCAGAGGTGAAGATACCAAAGAGAGCGCTGACGGAGGAAGCCAAGGAGAAAAAGAGAATAGACCGAGCAAGAGGCTGCCGGACGTTGGCGAGAGCTTCGTGACATAAAAATCTGCAGGACAGATGGCGAGCTGGCCTTCTTCCTGTTGGACAAGTAAGTAACATGCTGTGTCTCATGTTGTCGCACCTGCTTGATGTTTGGCTGCAGGTGTACAGCATCACACAAAAAACATATCTCACATAATGTTGCTTTAATCCGCACAAATCGTTTGGCACGTTTAACTTTGGTTAACTGACACATGAATTAGCACCGCTGACCAATCGCAAGACGCCCGACTGAATCTGAACCAGCAGTGTGTCTCTGAGCGCTGACATTTCTTTGATTCTTCGGTCATTTAAACAAAATTTCCCTTTAAAAATCCCCCGAAGGTCACAGAACGCCAAAAGATTTATGAGCAAAAACAGGCAAAATGATCTCACCAAATAAATAACACAGAAAACACGACAATATGGGAAAAAAAAAACCAGACAAACAACAAGAATATTCCCGTTGAGCATCCGCAGCCCTCTGACCTGAAGATCAACACTGTAAACCACCAGAAAGCGCAAAGTTTATTTATACTAGACCTTTTTTTAAACGATCAGCTGAAGGTGAGCCGACACATCAGCTGTTTCCTGCAGGGCTTCATTAACGACACAAACACTGAGCGTCAATAAATCAAATCTGACCCGTCAATCAGGTCTCTGAAGCTCCCAACAGGGACGAGGACAAGATCTGAATCAACCACCGCTTCATCCAGACCGGGTCAGATCAGCATTCAGGGACACTCTGCACCGGATTCACTTCATTACAGTGACATCAATAAATTTTAATGGTAAATGGAAATCAAAGTGTTTGATTGGAGGTCAGCTTGGTGAACACATGACGTCTCGCCGCTGACAGAGCTGAGCTCTGAGTGGATGGTGAGCCGGAGAGACCGAAAAGGTTATCGTAGCTTATTAGCTGTAAGTAGGGTTGGGTATCGTGAACCGGCCCCAAGTTTCCAAGACTTTTTAAGACCCGTGGACTCGTTAAGACCTAAATTCCTGCATATCTCAGCTCCTGACTTCCTGCAGTGAGCATCTTACCGTCCGTCAAAGTGTCTCTGATCTGCCAGCAGCCGCTACGCCGACCTAACGTCACCTCACGTGTTCCGTCAACAAAGCGTGAAGAAGAGGGTCCTTCTGGTTCTGGTCCTGGACCGTGGCGGACCGCAGCAAACGCTCCAAAGTTTGTCTCAGCTTCACTAACAAACTGCAGCAGCTGCAGTCAGGAGGTTCGGTGCGAGGGAGGAAGCAGCTCCGACGTGACGAAGCGTTTCCTTCAACACGGCGTGACTCTGCAGGAATGCTTCAGTGTTCAACGTGTCGCGCTCTCCCAGATCCAGCTAACGCTAACAGCAGCGACGCCTCAGGTACAAAACACAGGTGAGCCGACGTGGTGTCTCTAGGACAGAGACTCCTTTCACTTTAGAGACATGAAGGAGGAAGAGGAGCGAGGAGGATCTGTGGTGAAGGAACCAGAACCGAGTCCATAAGAACCGGATTCAATAAGTAGAATCACAATCGGAAGGGATAACATTGAAACGATACCCAACCCTACAAGTATGTTTGCTTACTGTCACTTTCAGCAGTCACATTCTCCAGTTTCATTAATATCAGATCAATGGTTTGAGCTGATCAGCTTTGAAGTTCAGTATTTGGATAAAGAAGCTTGTGAAAGATCAAGTTTTTCAGATTGAGTCATAGTTCAACAAAGTGGGGGTGCGGACCCCTGTAGCGTCAGTTTGTCGCGGTAAAGGCAGGTAACAGGAAAGACTGAGTAAGGAGGTGGTTGGATTGGATTGAGGGCCAGAACCCTGACTTTGAACCAGGAGACCGGGGTTCGTGTCCCGTGGGAAACAAAAAGTCAACATTAAATATTTTTATTTAAGTTAGGCAAGCTAACTTACTCAAGTGACGGAAGTTACCTCACGTTTTAACTGACTTACGTAGTAGGGATGAAACGACTACTGGTTTAATGATAAACTATGGTAAAATTTCCGACGGTTATTATTACCGTACACATTTGAATTACCGCGCTATTATAAACTCACGGCAAAAACTGTCCAGCTTCATTGAAGAAAAATACCTTACAGTGAACGCAGGGTGAGTAAACTTTCAGCTTTGGTTCGTCTGTCTGACCTGCTAATAGCTTGTAAACTGAAGCTCTTGCTGCTCTTGTTCTGCTGCTGTGTACGTCATGTGTCTGCAGACTCGTCCGACGACCAACCAGCATCTTGTTCTTTTTAAATCCACTAGCGATCAAATTAGTTGTAAAAGTTTCAGAACAGGAGAAACGCTTCAGACTGCTCTGTATTTATGTCATTTGTTGGGCTCATGCAGTCATGCAGGTTTTCAAATGTTTACAGAAGGTATTGGCTGTTAATATTATTTTTTATGCAAACAAAATGGCAATTTTATTTGTAGTTTTCAATATAAAACTTGAGGAAATGGATTCAGTGTGTGTATCAGTACATTTTAATCTTTACAACACCGTGATAATACTGATAATTTTGGTCTCTATAATCGTGATCTGAAATTTTCATACCGTTTTATCCCTAGGACGTGGTTATTTTAAGCCAA